>NW_025333835.1:14362500-14966666 GCF_019186645.2 Phyllostomus hastatus
GCAATGGAGTTATTTGCACAGTACTTAGAATAAGTCCCATTGCTTGGAGAGACACAAACTATCTTGGCATCTGACATATTTGTCTGTTGTTTTTACCAGCCAAAATACTTACTATGTCTCTATTGTTTGAAATTCCCGCCTATAGTCAGGGTAAGGTATGCGGAATGTCTTGTAAAGACTCATAGAAGTTTAGCCTTACACGTTGCAACAGGGAAGCCTTGACTTAAGGGAAGTAAAGTATTTTATATTTGTAGGGGTTTTGTTTTTGTTTTATTTTTTTGACATGCTAGACTAGCTGTACTATAACTAAGACCTTTAAAGTCCTATCTCAAAAAATACAACAGAGGGATAGAGCCAGAACCAAGAAATAAGTTTAGGTCTTTTGAGACTCGTGCTGGATGCACTTTCCTACTGGATAGTTTCTGGCACCCTGGAATATGCATGGAAGTAAGGATAATGTCAGAGTCAGCCCACTGATATGCCCAAGGCAGTATTTAAGTGTTTCCCCACTTTAATTAACACATGCCTCCAGAGTCTCTAGGTGTCTTGAAATTTTGTTGGGAAATCCAGCAATAAAATTTTAATGTCTTTATGAAGAAAGAAAACTAATTTTTATCAATGCTATGTGCTGGGCATTTTATAGACATGCTAAAATATATTGTCCCCCTGAACAGCAGCATGATAATACAGGTGTAAATAATACCTTTTCAGAATGGGATGAGGCTCAGCGCTGTAACTTCCCCTTACAGTTAGGACCCTCACAAAAGTATTCAGCCCTCTTTTTCTTCAAAATATACTTTCTCCTTGTGCAACCTTGCAGCTCAGGAGTTATGCATAAGAGGTTTGTAAGCTCTTCCATGGTTTTACCTAAGAGAATTATAAATGACTGCATTAAAGAATTAGGAAATTTCTTAGGCAGTAGACTTTTAAACATTAGCTGCTAAAGAAGGTTGTAGAGTGTTTTCTCTAAAGATCTGTAAACTAAGTGAAATGTATTGTCCTTTATGCTCTTATTGGCCAATCATAGGAAGACATGAGCTTTGAGGATTTTTTGAAAAGTAATGCTGATGTGTTCTCCCACTGTATCTCTAGTGTTGAGTAAAAAATAAGGATGCATATTATGCATGGGTAGTACTGATATAAATGTATCTATATAAATGTTTTTAATTATTTTATTTATGCTTATACCTTAAAAGTATAACTCTAGAAAACAATAACAATATCCATATGTAAAATAATACCCTGGAATACAATAATCAGTTTTGTTTTTAAAAATAAATTAAAAATTAATTGAAAAATTAAAACAAAAGATTTTTTCCTGAAACTTTGGGCCAAAATTATGGGTGTATATTATACATGACAAAATATGGTAACTTGGAAATAATCTTTGATGGTGAAGTCTTCTAGGATTTCTGAAATAGCTCTTTGAATCTGGGGTGGTAGTGAATTATGAGGCAGTGAGCACAGATTTCAAATTTAGGAGTTGTTCCTCTCCATGGCCATTGATTATACACATCTGAAACATAGTCATTCAGGGAGGATATACAAAGATTAAGCCTCTTTCTGAAGCAGTCGGCTCTAAATTACTTGATTTATGTAATTGCACTTTGTTAAGTTGTACCTTGTTTAGAAACAATGTCTATTGCTTGTTATAGCCCATGATATATGTATGGGCTTATCTACTTAAGTTGCTTGAATTTGGAACAGATAGATTCTTTGTACACCCATCTATTCATTCAAATACAAAATCTACCTATTAATTCATTCATTTAGCCAAAAAATTACTTACTAAGAACACTTATTCTGTAATCTTGACAATTGAAATATATTGATATACCAAGTGTTATGTGGAAATAAAAAAAATAAAGCAGGTTAGGAAAATTGGGCTTGTTGCAATTTTAGATACGGTGACAACTGAAGATGATTGAAGGAGGGGAGAGTTAGCTGTGTGCAAATCTGGAGGAAGAGCATTTTAGGGAGTAGGGAACAGCCAAGGTAAATCTCTAATGTGTGTGTCTGGTATTGTCAAGAAACTAACTGCATGCCCTGACTGGTGTTTTGGGCATTGTCCAGCAGACCAAAAGACCAAAATGTTGCCAATTCAATTCCTGGTCATGGCACATGCCTGGGTAGTGGGCAGGTCCCCAGCTGAGGGCAAATGAGAGGCAACCAATCGGGGTTTGACACCAATCAATGTTTCTCTCTCTTGCTCTCCCTCCTTTCCCCTCTCTCTAAAAATAAATAAATAAAAATATTTTTTAAGAAAAAAATTAACTATACAGAGACCAGTGCAGTTAAAAAGAAAGAGAAGGAGAAGGAGATGAGATCAACAAGTAATGAAGTACAAAATCACATGGGGCCTTATAGACCATGATATGGACTATTGGTTTTACTTTGATACTTGAGGTAGAAAGACTGAGATGGATTATTGAACAAAAACTTCAGAGACAAAGGAGAGTAATATTAGAGATAGAGGTAAAAAATAATGAGGGAAATCAGAAATAGAATGTATTATGTCTACACCATCAGAGCAGAAAGGATCAAGGAAATCTGGGACTAATTTTGAATGATTCTCTGTATGTAATAGGCCTTCTAATTACAACTCAAGTTTTTATTATGTACATGATCTTTTAAATAATTTTTGTTGATCACAGCTCCCTTTCCAATTATACATCTTCCTTTAGTGATCTTACTCATTTCTATAGTTTAGATTAACATTTCAGTGCTGCTGACTCTAATTTGTGATTCTCATCCACTGGCCTCTTCTGGGGACCAGATCCATAGTGTCAAATGACTACTTGGTCTATTTCAGAAGAAGTTTGACATAGATACATTTCACTGGGACAATTGCTAATCGTCAACTAACATTGAAAAGAAGGGAATTACAAAGTAATAATAAAATAGAGATGAATTAGGAGCACGTCTCCCCTTTATTTCAACTTCTCTATGAACATATTAGAAATTGTTCTTCAATGCTTAAAAATGTTTAAAAAAGGAAGTATCTTGAATATGTTCTTGCTTGACTTCAGTTGTAAAGATTGACTTCACACAAAAGAAGAACAGATGCCTTTAGGTTTTTTTTTTCTTTCTCATTGTATATAGAATGGGAGTTTGAGAACTAAGATAAATCATATAGAATGCATGGCTTAGGCTCTTAACGTGAGTTGAGATGAAAATAGCAAAAAAAGTCAATTTAATGAGGAAAAGGAGATTTAATCTTAGAGATCTCTGGGTATATTAAAATGATGAGATTGGAGAGAGAGGGAGGGATTAGAGGAAGCAAGACATTAGAGTTGTTGTAGATTTGGAAGTCATGCATACATTAGCAGTAAAAAAGTGGCACTCTTACTCTATACATGGAAAACTGAGGAGTGGAGAGATAAAACATACAAGGTATGTAGTGTTCAAACTTCCTGTCGTCATCGACTGATGTCATCACAACATCGCTCTCCTTCTTAGGTGAGCTAATCCGGAACGGAACCTGTTACTGTTCAGTCGTGCCTTGAATTTCCTCTGTTCTTCCACTTCTGCAATCAGTGACCTAGTGAGGAGCCACTGAGATAATTAGCAGGTATTCCCTCCAACTGTAGCCGAATGTAATGTATTAGTTCAGTCACATTTGCTTCTCTTAAATATGAATGCTGCTTAAGGTTATAAACCAATGTTACCTCAACTAAGATAAATTTTTAAAAATTTTGAATGCTATACAAAAGCTGCTTTTGAAGGCTGAAATTTTATTAAGAAGTTTAATCAGCACATGTCATTTTACGTTCATATTAAATAATAGTTGTCTGTGTTGTGACATGAGATAGATAACATTTTTAGCAAAATTAAAAACATTGAATGGTTTGATATGTTGGTAATTAAAATTCAGTGAGTTGAAGGTAATTAGTAACTTCTTAGACAGGTCTATGCAAATACTAAAATAACTTTTTGGATGACAAACCCTCCAAGAAGGTATAATACATTTTATAATTGTTCAGTTCCTTGGCTTGCAGATGAACAGTCTATCATTTCTAGCCTGGGGTTAAGTGATGTGCATTTGTCACGACCTGTCACCTTTTAATTAATACACTGGTAGCCTTCTGTTGTCTTTTGCCACTGTCTGAGGGGTTTCTCATTGTGTTCTCATTAGATCCAGTTCTGACTTCATGACATATTTGATGGAGCTAACACAGACAGTGTCAGCATAAAATGGCATTTTCATTTAAAAAACATGTGTTGACCTTATGTGGCATGTTGAAAAGATATTATGAAAACAAAAATGTATATTCAGTTTTTTAAAAATATCAAAATCAGTTTACCTTTGCCTCTACTATTTACTTAATAGTAAAATTGTTGATACTGGTCAGGACTGAAACCCTCAACCTTTCTATTATGGGACAGCACTCCAATCAGGCCAGGTGCTTGACTAAATGTTAGACAGCTTTCTTTATGACCTCTCTTTTCTTAGAGCATTTATTAGAGTACTTGAGAAATCTTGCAATTGTAAATTCTTTCTCTGCCCCTTTGAGACATAAATCTTCTACACCCAAGAATGTCTTCCTCAAACACCTGAGTGCAATCCTTTGGAAATAGTGCTCCTCTCTCCCACTCTCTGTGAGAAGGTAGGAGCCTAACTCAGTAAGTGCGAACAAGCAAACACAGAAGACCTAATCACATGTGACCCCTGATATTCTCTAGTAGTTCAGTAGCTCACAACCACTTACAAATACATCTGTCTTTTTTTTCAGTGAAGTTGAGTTCAGCCTCCCTCTTCTACTGCTGTAATCTCTTTCCTCTATTTTAATAATCTTTGTTTTATATTGTTGACATTATTGCAGATGTCTCCCCTTCTTCCTGCCTTTGCCTCTTCCACCCAGCCCCTGCCCCCTACCTGACCCCCATCGCCGGCCTTCATCACATTGTTGTCTGTGCCCATGGGCTATGCATATTGCATATATGTTCTTTGGCTAATCTCTTCCAGTCCCCACCCATACCTCTCCTCTTGAAGTTGTCAGTCTGTTCCATGCCTATGGTTATGTTTTGTTCATTAGTTTATTTTGTTCATTAGGTGACACACACAAGTGAGATCACATGGTATTTGTCTTTCTCTGATTGGCTTTTTTCACTTAGCATAATAATCTCCAGGTCTATCCATGCTATCAGAAAGAATAAGAGTTCCTTCTATTTTTATTTTATTTTATTTTATTTTATTTTATTTTATTTTATTTTATTATTTTATTTTATTTTATTTTATTATTTTATTTTATTTTTTACAGCCATGTATTATTGCGTTTGGTAAGTATACCACAGATTTTTATTTATTTATTTATTTATATTTTTAAAAAATATTTTGTTGATTATGCTATTATAGTTGTCTCATTTGCTTCCTCCCCTTTATTCCTTTCCACTGTGCATCCCCCTGCAACCAGCATTCCCCCCACCTTAGTTTATGTCCATGGGTTGTACATATAAGTTCTTTGGCTTCTCCATTTCCTATACTATTCTTAACCTCCCCCTCTCTATTTTGTACCTGTCATTTATGCTTTTTATTCCCTGTAACTTTTCCCCCATTTTCCTCCCTTCCCCTCCCCACTGATAACTCTCCATGTGATCTCCATTTCTGTGATTCTGTTCCTGTTCTAGTTGTTTGCTTAGTTTGTTTTTGTCCTTTTTTTGGGGGGGTTCCATTGTTAATAGTTGTGAATTTGTTGTCATTTTACTGTTCATATTTTTGATCATCTTCTTTTTCTTAGATAAGTCCCTTTAACATTCCATATAATAAGGGCTTGGTGATAATGAACTCCTTTAACTTGACCTTATCTGGGAAGCACTTGATCTGCCCTCTCATTCTAAATGATAGCCTTGCTGGAAGGAGTAATGTTGAATATAAGTCTTTGCCTTTCATGACCTTGAATACTTCTTTCCAGCCCTTTCTTGCCTTTAAGGTTTCTTCTGAGAACTCAGCAGATAGTCTTATGGGAACTTTTTTGTAGGTAACTGTCTCCTTTTCTCTTGCTGCTTTTAGGATTCTCTCCTTCTCTTTAATCTTCAGTAATGCAACTATGATGTACCTTGGTGTGTGCTTCTTTGGGTCCAACTTTTTTTGTACTCTCTGAGCTTCCTGGATTTCCTGAAAGTCTATTTCCTTTGCTAGATTGGGAAAATTCTCCTTCCTTATTTTTTCAAATAAGTTTTCAATTTCTTGCTCTTCCTCTCCTCCTGGCACCCCTATGATTTGGATGTGAAATATTTAAAGTTGTCCCGAAGGTTCCTAAGCCTCTTCTCATTTTTTTTTGAATTTTTGTTTCTTCATTTTGTTCTCATTGAACATTTATTTTTTTCCTTCTGGTCCAAATCATTGATTTGAGTCCGTTTCCTTCCCATCACTGTTAGTTCTCTGTACATTTTTCTTTATTTCACTTTGTATAGCCTTTACTTTTTCCTCTATTTTGCAACCACACTCAAACATTTCTGTGAACATCCTCATTACCAGTGTTTTGAACTCCACACCTGATAGGTTGGCTATCTCTTCACCTCTTCATCACTTAAACATTTTTCTGGAGCTTTGATCTATTCTTTCATTTGGGCCATATTTCTTTGTCTTAGTACACCTGGTAAATTATAAGTGGTGAAGCATTAGGTATTTGCCAGAGTAGGGCAACCCACATAGCTGTGTTGTGGTACTGTATGTGGGGGAAGGTCTGAGGGAACAATGCCACTTACTTGGCTCTTGGCTGACTTTCAGTCACTTTTGCCTGCTACCCAAAAGCAAATTGGGACCTTTTAGTGGTGGTTCCCAGGTGGGTGGGTTTGTATATATTCTGGGACCCTGTGAGTTTCTCCAAGGAATCCTCCTGTGAGGCTGGGAGTTTCTCCCACTGCTACAATCCCCACAAACTTTTACAGCCAGAGATTTTGAGGATCTATGTCCCCATGCTGGATCCCTGGATTGCATGGTCTGTCTCACTCCCCTGTTGTTCCTCCTGGTTTATCTGAACAGAAATGTGGGACTGCCATCCACTGCCTCATCTACCAAGTCATCCAGCTGCCACCTTGCTGCACATGCTCTATGCCCTTGCTGCCTGTCTCCACCCCTCCTACCAATCTGAATGAATTTTCTTCAACTCCTTAGTTGTTGGACTTTCATAGAGTTCAATTCTTTGGCCATTCTGGTTTCTTTCCCTTTGGTTTTACATTTGTTGCTGTTCATCTTTTGATTGTGTAAGGAGGTGAAGTGTATCTACCTATGCCTCGTATTGGCTGGAAGTCCAATATATCACACCTTTTTTTAAAAAGATTTTATTTATTTATTTTTAGAGAGGGAGGGAGGGAGACAGAGAGAGAGAGAGATAAACATCAATGTGTGGTTGCTGGGGGCCATGGCCTGCAACCCAGGCATGTGCCCTGACTGGGAATCGAACTTGCAATGCTTTGGTTCGCAGCCTGCGCTCAATCTACTGAGCTATGCCAGCAAGGGCTTATATCACAGCTTTTTAATCCAGTCATCTGCTCATGGACACTTGGGCTGTTTCTAGAACTTGGCTATTGAAAATAATGTTGCTGTGAACATAAGGGTGCATATATTCTTTCTCACTGATATTTTAGGATTCTTAAGATATAGTCCCAAAGGTGGGATTGCTGGGTCAAATGGCAGTTCCATTTTTCTAATTTTGAGGAAACTCCATACTGTTTTCCACAGTGGCTGCACCAGTCTGCAGCTGGTCTTGTGCCTTTTTTTTTTTTTTTACAATACATATCAGTAATAAAGCACTTAGGAAGTGCAGACTTATTTCTAGTTTCTTCATATGTTAATTAATTTAAATTCATGAAAACCCTATGGGACACTGTTATCATCATCCCTACCCATTTTACCTTATCACATAGAGGTGAAGTAACCTTCTTAGGGCACAGTAGAAAGGGAACAGTCTTAGTCAGTCCCTCACTTGCTCTTTACCTTGAGATACAATTTTTTAAAGGATTTTATTTATTTTGTCTCTAGAGAGAGGGGAAGGGAAGGAAAAAGAGAGGGAGAGAAACATCAATGTGTGGTTGCCTCTTGCACACCTCCAACTGGAGACCTGGCCCGCAACCCAGGCATGTGCCCTGACAGGAAATCGACCCAGTGACCCTTTGGTTCACAGCCTGGCACTCAATCCACTGAGCCACACCAGCCATGGTTTGAGAGACAATATTAAAAATCCAGTCATTCTTTTATTTTTCAACCAATGCCGTGTGAATATTTATAGATTTTGTCATTCATTTACTTGATCAGTATACATGTAACAACTTCTACCATGTACTAGGGCAAAGGGTAAAATATATGATAAGACAGGAATGACTTCTTTTCTCATAGGACTTATAGTTATTGAGGACATGGCCAAGTAAGCAGGCCCTCTGAATACTTTCTGAAAGACATGGTAAATGCTGCTTTACAGTGTATGAAGTGGGTACCAACACATACTTGGTGAGATGAAGAGCATTCAGGGGAAGTGACCTAAATCAAAGGCTGACAACTAAATTAAAAAAAATGAGATTGGGTAAGTGTTCTAGGCTGAGAAAATACCATATTGAAAGAAAATGTCATACTCAGTGCCTAGAGGCAAGAGCAAGCTGAAAACATTAAGAGAATTAAAACCATAATATATGACTGAAACAAAGACTGAACAGGTGCAAAGAGCTAGGGATAGTGGGGAAGGAGAGAGTAAAGGTTTAGTGGTAAGTGAAGGCACTTTTACGACAGAAAATGTAAGGAGATATTAGGGATTAGGGGCTGATTATCAGAGTAACGGAGCTATTTGAAGCAGGGTCAAGACCATATTTGCAAATCTTTGAAAACTCTATAGATAAGTGAAAAAAAGTATATAATATATGTACAATAAGATTTAGGTACAGTTTGCATAATAGCTAAATTCTATTTTTTATTTAAGAAAAGATATTTTAAACAGAAAAAGATCTATTTTAAATATAAATCCTAAGGTTTATTTTTCCATATTGGATACACTTTAGGCTTAGGATTACAAAGGCATCTAGTTAAATAATGCCTGGGAAAATGTGCATCTAGATACTGACTCAAATCATTCCGACTATATACGTCTGCAGAGTACCATTTGCAATTCAGTAGTTAATGCTACAATTAGCTGCAAGCAGGTGTGTGAATTGTTCAGTACTCTTTCATAACAAGGGCCTTTGGCAAACTAAACATACTGTTCATGTTAAAATAGGCCATAAAGTGAAACAGTACTGTTTTACATTTTGAGATTATGTCCCAATTGCTTTTAATTATCTTGCTATTGAATAAGCACTATTCTTTCATGGTGTTTTTTCATAGACATGGTGTAGATACTTTGGAGCTAGTCAATTTAAATAAACTGTGTATCAAAAAGTGTCTCAAAACATTTTTAACATCCTAAGTGGTTTCCATTTGACTAAAACCCAAGTTCGAACTGAAATGGGAGGAGATTGAAATTTGAACTTTTTTTTTTGTATTTTATTGGATCGTCATTCAACTAATCCTTTTCATGCTAGTTTTCAGTTGATGTGAATGAAATTGGCTGAATGATACAATGCTGAACAGAGGGGTTGGGAATGAAAGCTCTGATGCCAAATCAACTATAATATTTTTAATTGGAGTTAATTGATGCCAGCTGTGTGGTCGGTGTGCTATTTTGCATTTATGAAGAAAGGTATGGTTGCTGTTATTTCAATTTAGAAGCTGCAAATGGTTGCTGGTCATTAAGAATCTATGGATGGGGCATGCTTTGTGTTTATTACAGAGAAAAGATTTAAGTGGTTCAAGAGGTAAAATGTAATTTGGATTATTAGTGTGGGACATTTTAACTCTTTCATAATTGCACAAGAGCAAATAACAGACCAGCTACCTAGTATTATGGCTAACTTTAGAAAAATACTATAGTTCTCCTTGATAATGTCTATTAATCTGTTATAGCATTCGATTGAAATTGTTCTTAAAAGTCTAAGTCCATCACTATTTCTTCCCTAAACCTTATTTCTGAAAATTAACTAGTGTAATTATATTTAAACCTTTTCAAATTTAAACTGGCATACATCTAGACTGACCACAAAATGGTTCCTTAAAATGCACATGCATGCATACACTCAGAGTATATTAGGTGTACACAGACAATATACCAATGCAATATTCACATATGTTTATATTCTACAGGTGCATATAGCACACACACATTCACACTGAAGAGAATTCCTGAATCGGTTTAAAAATGTTGCAGTCGTTTTGATTATTTTCTCTTTGTAGTATAATTAGATAATCAAAACAGTGTGGTATTGTTAGAAAAACAGACACACAGACCAATGGAACAGAATTGAGAGCTCAGAAATAACCTTAACATAGATATGGGAAAACATTTTTTGACAAAGGAGCCAAAAACATACAATCCAGAAAAGAAAGTCTCTTTAATAAATGGTGCTGGAAAAATTGGAAAGCCACATGCAAAAGAATGAAACTAGACTGATATTTGTCACTATACACAAAACTAACTCAAAATGGATCAAAGACCTAAATATAAGATCTGAAACAATATATTACACAGGAGAAAACATGAAAACTAAATTTATTGACCTTACTCTTAGAGAGGACTTTATGAAATTGACCTCAAAGACAAGAAAAGTAAGATCAAAAATAAATGAATGGGACTGTATCTAACTAAAAAGCTTCTGCACAGCAAAAGAAATGATAAAAAAAAAGAAAAAGAGAAATAACCAAATGGGAGAAGATGTTTGCAGACAACACCTCCAACAAGAGATTAACATCCAAAAAAGCTCATACAATTCACCACCAACAAAAATCAAATAATCCAATTTAAAAAAGTGGGCAGAGGACCTGAGCAGACACTTCTCCCAAGAAGACATACATACGGCCAACAGTTATATGACAAGATACTCAGCTTCACTAGCTATTAGGGAAATGCAATGAAAACTACAATAAGATACTACCTCACACCTGTTAGAATGGCTGTTATCAACAAGACAGATAATAACAAGTATTGGAAGGATTGTAGAGAAAAGAGAACCTTTGTGCATTGTTGGCAATATTATAAATTGGTATAGTCACTATGGAAAACAGGATGGATGCTACTTAAAAAATTAAGAATAAAGTTGCTATATGACCTAGCATTGATCTTTTGAGTAGCTACCTGAAAAAATTGAAAACATTTATTGAAAAATTGAAAACATATATATATATATCTTTAACAATATATATCTTTAACAATATAAATATATGACCTAGCATTGATCTTTTGAGTAGCTACCTGAAAAAATTGAAAACATTTATTGTTAAAGATATATATATATCTTTAACAATATATATCTTTAACTATATATATATATAAATATATATAAATATAAATATATATATATATATATATATATATATATATATATGAGATCAAAACTCAAAATTCAAAGAATGGTTTTTCACTGGATGTATATTGCTGTCACACTGTTGTAGAGAAATGAGAAGTTGAACCATCTTAAGACAGGGACCATCTGTGTATATTTTTATATAGAACCTTAAATATCCAGACTTGTGGCTATTAAATGGTGCCACTCCCTTCATTTTTTTTAGTTTAATAATTATGTATCAGTATTGGCTCATCAGTTGAAATAAATGTACCATATTAATGTAAAAGTGTAATAATAGGGGAAACTGTGTGAGAGGTGTGAAGTGGGGGGAGAGCTGATACTTATGAGAAATTTTGTACTTCCTGCTTGTTTTCTGAACTTAAAATGCTCTAAAATAAAATCTAATTAAATAATTAAAAGTTCATAAATATAAAAAAGTGATTTATTTTTCTTTTCTAGTCCTCCAGCAACCCTCAACCCCACAATGAGTCTGGTTCCTATTTATTTTCAGAGGGACTTATTTTCACTCGTTTTAAAGGCTGAAGATGATTTTGGTTACAAGTGTTGGTTTCCCTAGTACCTATTCTAATGCCTATTTAATGTACCCAAATGCAGAATGACATTTTGATCTTTTATTCTAAACTTTTAGAAAATTTGGAAAATTCCCTTTAATAGTCAGGTGTCATTGGTATGACTATTTTATAAAAAGATGATTGTTTCCTAAGGAAAATGTTATTATATGTATAATTATTTTTAATGGACAATATTATTATTTGGATACTTCTACTATAGCAGATGGTCTCCCTTTTATTAGGTGTAAAATTTTAAGATAAAAATAACATAAAATATGCAAGTTTATATCCAGGATTTGTGAGAACTTCTTAATTTTTCATTCCTATTAATAAGTAAATGAATAAAATGTAAGTTATCAAGCCTATTCTTCCACCCATCCAACTTTTCTCTCTTTTTAAAGGAGATAGAGATGTTTTGGTTTATATCATTTTGCCTATAAATCTTTAACATAACACAGAAAAATTCATCTCATTTCAAGGTAACAAGAAAGAGAGAGAGAACTCTGTGTGATTGCTTGTTGTATAATCCTTTAAAAACAAACTCATGATTTCTTTAAATTTTTTCTCTTCTATTATTGAATTGCTCCTCATGATATACATTGAGGTTAAGGCAAAGAGAGAAAAAGAAAAAAAATACCTTCCCCTCTTTTAAAACATCTTTAGAGTCTTGTTAAAGAAAAACATATTCTGATGCATGTTAAAAATTAGGAAGACTATTCAGGGCTGCCACAATGCTGGAGAGAGATTGGACTCAACTCTGAATCCAATCAGGGTGAACATATGGGGGTTTGTAGCCAAGGAACAGGTTGGGGAAATGGTGAATAGAAAATATAAATGAACAAACAAAACAGAAATAAACTCACAGGTACAGAGAACAGACTGATAGTCGCCAGAGGGGAGGGTGGTCTGGGCACTGGATAAAAAAAAAGAAGAGATTGAGAAGTACAGATTGGTAGTTACAAAATATTAATGGGGATGTAGGAGGAGAGACCCCCCAAAAGGGAATTTATTGATAAAAAATAGTGTGTTCTTACATGTTTAAACTTTAGTCACCTTCAAAGTTCTCTCCATTTGATGCAACACACCTATCGAGATATTTTTTCCATTGCTCAAAACAATTTTTGAACTTGTTAATTTTGATGCCTTTTAGTGCTTCTGCCATTTTTTTTATTTCACTTCTTCCACATTGGCAAAAACATTTCCCTTTGCAGACTTTTTTTTTTCTATCCAGAGAAACAACAATAGCAAAAAATGTTGCTTGAGGCAAGGTCAGGTGAATAGGGATGGTGGGGTATGGGGGTCATGCCATTTGGGGTCAAAAACTGCTGAACACTCAGTGTGATGAGGGCAGGTGAGCTTGTAATCACCCATCATGAAATGAACAACACGTTAAAAGAGTCTTCAAAAAAAATTCGCTGACACTGAGTGTAGCCTCTCACAACAATGCCACCGGCACACTGATACAGATGGGTTCCTAGAACACTCACCTAGCAAGGGAAGGCTATTCTACAAGGGGCCCTACCTCCAGAAGGTAATTCTGTTTTCTGGGGGGCTCCCTCATAAAGTACAGCATAGAAAATATAGTCAATAATTTTAAAATAATTATGTATGGTGCCAGTTAATTACTGGAAATATCATGGGGAACACTATGCAAAGTGTATGATTGTCTAACCACTATACTGTATGTCTGGAATTAATACAAAATAATACTGAATGTAAATTGTAGTTGAAAAAATAAAAAATTAAAGAATAAAGAAAATTGGCCCTGGCTGGCATAGCTCAGTGGATTGAGTGCAGGCTGCAAACCGAAGTGTCGCAGGTTCAATTCCCAATCAGGGCACATGCCTGGGTTGCAGGCCACAGCCCCCCAGCAACCACACATTGATGTTTCTCTCTCTCTTTCTCTCCCTCCCTTTCCTCTCTAAAAATAAATAAATAAAATCTTTAAAAAAAAGAATAAAGAAAATTACTGAGAGGGAATACCAAGGAGCGGGTGGATTCTTGCTCAAGTGACCGAGCAGAATTGTTGCTGAAGGCAGACCAAGGCGATCAGGGCAGGGGCTTCTCGCTAACCTGACTGAGCAGGATCCTTATTAGAGCTGGGCTCTGCAGAGCCAGCAGTGAGGTGCAGGGAGTGTCTTGTCAGTGTCCAGATAACAGTAAGAGTTGATTATTAAAAACTCTATAGGAAAATATAAATCTTTTGCTTCATTCTTTGCTAAAGCTAAACAAAATTTTTTTTTTCAGTAAAGTCATATTGCCTTTTAGCTGTCTCTCTTAAATGAACACGGAAGACATTCATATTTATTTTTGGTGCTGAAGGGACACTGTTAGATTAAAGCCTTGAGTTTCTTATTGATCTTTCATATTGATATATGAAAGATAAATAATCAGCTGAATTTAAATTTAATTGTTTACAAAAGGCTTAAAAATAGTCCAACTGAAAAATCAAGTATGTTCCATATGATACCAGATAACTCTGTTTTTGAACAGAAAGGCTGATTGTTAATTTCTGTCAAGTGTGAATTAATCGTGCCCCTTCTACTGTCTCTGCTGCAAGTTAAAAGGTTTAAGTTTATTCTTTAAAAAATCTATATAAAATCCAAGCTGATTATTAAACAGCTTCAGGTGGAACTTTGTCAAGCATAATGTGAATGAGTACCTGATCCAAATTTATATGATATTTAATGTGTGTGTGTATGTACATTATCAAGATATCAAGGCTGTATATAGATGTAGATAATATTCTATAACATTTTGCTTCAATAAAAACAAAGCTAACAATATTTAAATAATTATGGGAGGGGGAGGTTGGGACTAGTGGAAAGAAGTTGAAGGGAGTAGACAAAGAACATTACGTGTGACGCATGGACACTGACAACGGTGTGGGGACTGACTGTGGGGAGTGAGGAGCTGGGGGAAGGGGCAAAGGGCGGGCATTAGGATAATTATAATAGCATAAACAATAAGAAACAAAAACAAGTGCAATGAACAAAAAATTACTAACTCAAAAAATATATGTGTGTGTACATATCTGACAAGAAACTAAGATATCTTGTTTCAATTTCTCAATATTTATTGTTTCTTGAGTCAGAAGTTTGTACTTTTTAAAATGTAAATACTGTGCTACTTTGTCTTTGTTGAATTGGAGTCTTGGAGTTACCTGGAAAATAGTTCTTGAAGATACAGCATAAGTTTGGTGAGAAAATAGTAAATCTATGCTGACCAAAGCACATTTTATAAGTATGTCATAATAATAATAGCATACATATTAAACTATATTCTAAACATTGTGCCAACTATTTTATAACTATTACATTTATAATTCTATCCACCACTCTGAGTTAGGCACTATTATTTTTCATGTTACACATTTAACATAGAGTAAATAAGTGCTCTACCCCAAAAGCCACACACTTGTAATGAAGTGGAAGAGATAAAACCTATTCATTCATTCCTTCTTTGTCAGTCAGAGTTAAACCATAGAAATAGAACTACCGGGTGGTTGGGGGGGTTTGGGGGGGTTCTTTCCCCTCTTGGGGAAATCTCAGGCCTTCTTTTAAGGACTTCCAGCTGATTATCCAGGATAAGCTCCCTTCTGAAAGTCAGCTGATGAGGGCTTTAACTCTACCTGCAATTACTTCACAATAGCTCCTTAATTTGTGGATTTTTTAAAATTAATAAGGATTGTAGGCTAGCCATGTTGGCACTTGAGAAAGACAAACACACGTTCATTTATTCTTTTTGCTTTTTTCACCAATTTACTGAGTACCTACTATATACTTGGTATTATACTACATTCCGAATACAGCGGTAAACCAACACAGCCCCTGCTCTAAGAAACTTACTAAAGGGGAATGAAAGCAATAAACAATCCCTGTAGGATATAATTACTAAATTGATTAATCCTGTGAAATAAAAGTTCATATTGCCACAAAAATTATGGGAGTTTCTAATTTATATTGGGAGTCACTTTAGGGAAAGTAATTGTTTTAAGGTGAGGTCTGCTGAAAGAACAGCATTAGTAAGCAGAAAGGCAAGGAACAGAGTTCAGGCCCAAGAGCAAGGAGAGAGCCTATGGGGGACATTGGTAATGGAGCTGACACTAAGGAAAGCCAATCATTAGACAAGGAGGCTGTGGGATCTTAAAGCACAGAAAGAAGTTGAGCAGGGACAATCAGCACGGCGGGTGGAGGACTGTGCAAAAAGTAATGAATTTCTCCTTCTCCCTTCAGCTCTCACCCTGGTGTACTGTAAAGGCAACAAATATATCTGTGTGGGGTGATGATGAGTTCAGTTCTGTTTTAAAGTGACTACTCTGGTGCTGTATGGGAAATAGCTTGGGAAAAAACCAATACTGGAAATGGGCAGAAGCTGAGGACGATATTGCTGTGGTTTAGGAGAAAGATTGTGGCCCTTGGGTTTGTCTTATAATGGAAAAGGAGAAAAGTGGACAGATTATAAATTTATTTTAGAAAAAGAGGTACTTCATTTAACCCATACTCAACGATGGGCTTAATGAAGTATGTGAAAGAGAGGGAAGGTATCAGATATGATTAGCAGGGTTCTGCCTTGAAATGGGAAGACCTGAACCTGGCTCTATTGTTAAAGAGCTCTTAGTGACTACGTCAGAGTAACTACAGTATTCTACATCTATCCTTTTCAAGCATGAGGTGGGGTTGCCACTCGCCTGGCAGCACACATTACGTCTCCCCCGGAGGGGCATACATCTCACACGCTTGACACTCGATGCCATAGTGAACCTCGTGTTTTAATGGGTGGTGTTTGGAACTTTCCCAGATGTGGAGGGACTGAAAGAACTTCTGTAGAGACTTGTGAACTAAATTATTTAATGTGAAAATGGCATTAGAGTTGGTGGCTCCCAGAACAGAGGGAGGGTTTCACGTGTTATGCCACGATGTGGTAGAATGTGATTCTCATGAGAGGATGTGGCCATATTGTTACGGAACAGAGGGGCCAAGGGGGGGTTGAGGACGATATACTATTACTGAAAGGAACCCCCCTAGATTCATTTGTCTGCTGCCTTATAGGAAAGACATCTCTCAGTGCCAAAGATTTGTGAAAAGGAAAGGAAATGTTTATTTAATGCTATACAGACTTAAAGTAGTGACCTAATGTCTTCATTAAAGTATCAAAGTCCATGTCTCCTTTTCCCCTGAAATTCCTCTGAAATTCCCTCCCCCCTCCCCTCTGGACACTGTCAACCTGTTCTTTGTTTCAGTGTCTTTGGTTATATTTTGGGAGTAAAAGATAGAAAATTATACTTGAGCAACAATTAAAATTTAAAAAATAAAAATAAATCACTATTTCTAAAGAAAAAATTCATATTCCACAGTCATGTGTTAATATTAGCATTATGAGAAAAAAAAATCAAAGTCCTTTAGGATACCCACAGACACCCACAGTGCTTCCTTCTCCCCCTGCCCTAATTCGGAGTACCGTAACTCCAGAAAAGAAGTAAATGTCTGTGTTTCATGCTCCTGACACCATCAGCTGTGTCGCCGTCCAGGCAGGATCTCCAATTAATGCAAAGCCATGTGGCACCTTCTCATGGCCTACTGGAGGGGTGAAGTTCTTTTACCCTTCTTTCAGGCAAAGTCTCTCCTGCTTCCTAGGCCAAAGGGAGCACCCCAAAGCCACATGGTCCTTTTCTACCAGAGCTGAGGAGGTCTGCACTCTGGTAAAACCGTGTGGATCTTCTCTCCATCAAAGCTGCGGGGAGGGAGGGAGTCACCACTCTGCCAAAGCCAAGTGGCGATTCTCTGCTAAAGCCTCGTGGTGGTTCCCCCTACTAAAGCTGTGGGGGTCCCCACTCTGGCAAAACCTCGTGGCTCTCCCTCTCACATGGCTGCAGGGGTCCCCACTCTGCCAGAAGCATGTGGCTCTCCCTCTAATGGCTGCTGTATCTGGGTTTAAATCCCTGTGCCAATCTTTCTCTGTATCCCCGTTTCCAACTCCCCCTACAATCAGTTACACCTGCCAGCATTCCTGTATTATTCCAAGTTCACTGGGCTGCCATTGTGAGTGTGGGCAGGTGTGGCCCCATGTCATGGAGCCAGTCTTCTCCAAGCTCCCACACAGGAGCTGTAACTCAGGGGACTTGCCCCCCAGTTACATCTTGGAGGGAAGTTTCTTCCATCCTCCTGGCTCAGAGCATGGCCACAGCTATTGAACATATCTAAGTGACCAGTCAAAGACTATAGATATGTTAAATGACCATGACATGGATTAGCTGCAAAGCTGTGGCTGCACAAAACAGCCCTGCATGTTCCTGCTCCATGTGTCCCTTCCCCCAACTCACACCTGAGGGGGAAGGGGTGAGGACATATTGTATGTCTTTCTAATATTTCCTAGACACCTTGAGTTCTGAAACCCTTTCCAAATCCCTATTTGGGGCCTCCTCTTGTCTACACACTGTTTCAATATTGCATTAAATGCAACAGTGTAATCAACATTTCATATTAGTGTCTTGTAACTAACTTTCAGAAAATCAACTGTGTCATTGGAAGAACATTTCCTAATCCTTTTTTAATATTGAACCCATCCAATGCATTAATAAGCCCTCTGAAGACACATATTCAAATTGCAAGAGAGAAAAGATGGGGAAATTTTAGAATGTTTTCTTCATGTAATTTATGTCCCTATCTGCCTTTAGTACTTGTTGAACTCTCTTCTACCTCATGTACCTAAATGAGTCCTATATAAGACTCTTAGGTATTTTGAAATATGTATTGATTTTATAAGTCAGTGATTCAGAGAAGAACATAATCTCTTACAATGACAAGCAAAACAAACAAAACAGATTTTGTTGTAACCAGAAAGTTTTCCTCCATGAAAACAAACTAAATATGAAGTTTAATTTTACATTTTTGATAGTTGGCCCAGTATTATCTGTAACTCCTCAACTATTCTGTAATTATGATAGCCTCTCTCTCTCCCCCCCACCACTCTCTCTCGTTTTCTGTCTTCTATCTGGGAGCACCCTCTACACCATAGCTCTGAAATACTATTACACTATGATTTGAGGTATTGAACCCTGGATTATTTACTGAGGCCCAGCATTTTTGCAACAAAATGTACATCATAATTTTCATAGCTTGCAGTTACCTAGATATTCATTCGACATATGGACACTTATTCTGGCTTGTTTTCTTTTTCTTTTTTCACCATGAATAAAATTACACATGTTCTGTCCTGTTTTGTTTTTAATTATTCATTGTTGCTAATGTTATTTATTTTCTTAGTTGCCTGATGAGTTCTGTAAATATCAGATATGTCTACAAATAAATACATTTGTATTTGATGGTAATATGTTCCACAACAATGACAAGAAATTAATTTGTGGTCCTAAATCAGTGTTAACTCATGGAACAGAAAGAAGCTTTGCCAATTCCCTTGCATTTCTTTCTTTACTTTTTTTTTCTTTTTATCTTGATCTACTGAATGTCATTGCCGCCTTATTAGTTCTGGATAACCTCCCTCTTCTTTCAACAACTAAAGACCTGTAAGCACTAGTTAAATTATAATGGCTGTTGCACAGCAGGGTCATTTATTCTGAACTATTTGTAAGGAACACACAGCACAGTGTTCCAATCAATGTGTACAGAGAGGGTCAGGCTAATACAGAAGCTGAGCAAAATGGCAGGATGTCAATTTAGTTCAGCCTTTGTGAAATGCTGAGTTATTTCTTGCTACAAAGATCAAGATGAAACCTTTGAAAAATATATTTTTTATTTCTCTTATTTTCTTTCATACCTTTAAGAAGAATATTCTGGAAACTTAAAAAATCTACCAAGACAAGTAGTCCAATACTTTATTAGGGAAACTCTCATTACACCAACTGTAGAATGATTAAAATTTAACTGGTAGTCTGGATGATTATATTAATAATAGATTTAGGGAGAACATTTACCTAATGCTTCAGGCAGTTTTTTGTGTACTGTAAGCATGGAACCACAATTAATCACATAGTAAGACATAATTCTAATTGATCTGTAAAAAAGACTTTAATTTTCAAGATTTAATTTAGCAGAATTTAAATAGTATTTTGACAGTGCAAAATTAAGCAATGCATTAGATTAGAAAAACAATTGTTACTTTTGTTTTGCAGTTCAAGAACCAACACTAATATTCAGTTTCAGTTGTAAAAAATAAACCACATTTACTAGAAAACTGCTTGTATTTTGACTTTTGTTTTTAAATTAGAATAGGTACAAAGCATGATGAGAACTTGCATGTAAATAAACAATATAGCTAGACACTTCAGGGGAAAATAATCTATTGCATATTTAGAGCAAGAGGCAGGGTATGAATAATAACGACACGTTGGATTTTTTTAATCCAGCTCACTTGTATTACACAGTTGTGCAAACTCCTTTC
This sequence comes from Phyllostomus hastatus, assembly GCF_019186645.2. Taxonomy (NCBI): domain Eukaryota; kingdom Metazoa; phylum Chordata; class Mammalia; order Chiroptera; family Phyllostomidae; genus Phyllostomus; species Phyllostomus hastatus. The sequence continues at coordinate 14,382,840 of NW_025333835.1, forward strand.
AGATCGTGGCATATAATCAACTGCTCCCTGTATTTTTCTGTGCTGTTACATGTGTGCATTTTCATATCTACCCAAAACACTATTTCAATGAAGATTTAGAGGACAGAAAATTGAAAAAGGTAGGGGTAGTTTGAAATGGAGGTGACTGCACATTACACACATTTAAGACATTTTAGGGAAACTCTTCCTGTGTATTTTTTTTTGAGGACCTAGACGCACACATATACCTAGCTTAGAAGTTGGAAATTTTTCTGTGACAATAATCTGACGTACATTTCTAGATGTAAATAATATAAAAATTTACACATTCAGTTCTTCAAGACTATAAAATCTTGTATTAGAGACGATAAGATTTTTAAAACTATGAACACAGAGTTTAAAATATTGCTGTTGATAAATGAAGATATAAATGACTTCAAAAGGAAACTATGGGTATATCAAATTCACTCAACACTATAGAGAAATATTGTAAAAGTGGTTAGTTTTCATAAATTCATTCCTCCCATTCTGCTAGGAAGGTGAAGCTTCTCATATTCTCTGGTAGGGAGTATTTTGTAATTTTGAGATGTTTTAGGCCAGAACTAACTGCACAATTGACATTTTATAAAATGGGCTTTTTCTCTTATTCATCTCTAAATATCAGTACCTGCAAGGATTATACTTAACATATTTGAACAGTGATTTTTATGGATTTTTTTTTGCCCTTCTGTCCTTCAAAGATACCTAAGACTGGATCTAGCTATAATGTGTCAATGTGATGTCTTTGCTAAATTTAAAAAAAAGATTTTTTTAACAGCTACCACTACACCTGGAAAATAACTGATATTTTTAAGTATGAAGTTCAATACATTTGTTTGTTTGTTTTTGCTTAATCAATAAAGTAAGATGATTACACACTAGATTATTAAATCCTTTATTTTGCCAAAGCAATAGATATAATTGTTCAAAAAATGTAAAGTAGACCAACATGCTTTTAAATCAATAATGTATATATTATGACACTACAAAATCAGGGTGAATTTGCTATATGGCAGTGATGCCTTTGAAAAGTATTACCTGCCATGGTGGTATTTGGTGGACTGAAAAACATTTGAAAAAATCAGAATATCATTAAAGCATCGAGAAGTAATTTTCATGCTATCCTTGAAGAATTTTTTTCTCTATTTTTATCCAATACATAGTGTAGTGATATTAAAGAAATATTTTCAAGCTGTTTTCCTTTCTCCATGGCAGTTATGAGGACATTTTCAATAATGTTTTATTATTTATGATAAAATGATAAATGTTTATTTAAGTATAAATGTATCTACTTAGAATAAGAAATCATAACTAATATTACATTTGAAAAAATGACCAAAACCAATAAATATAGCAAAAATCCAGAAAATTAGCATGACATTTACCCCCCAAATTGCATGCCATCTTCTTAAATACTTCTTTCCCCCATACATATCTGGCAGCATACTTTTTGACCAACTCTTCATATTATAATGGTTTGTTTATATCTTTTTATGCACAAAAAGAAACGTAATCAGGCTTTTTCCCTATCATGGTTGATTAAAATGTATTTATTTTTGATAGCTTATTAGTTCTTTTTAGCTTTATATGTTATTGAAAGTCATGCAATTTCTGTCATTGCTTTTTTAAGTTTGCAAAAACCTCTAAGAAGTTATTAAAAATATATGAGTAAGATTTAGAAGAATTTTGCACAGACTAACCCTGACTCCATATGTTTACAACCAGAGTCCCCACCTCATCTCATAGGCTGGGGTGCCATCAGGCCTGTTCAGGTCCCAGTGTGGCTCTGGTCCTGGAGCACCATAGGCCAGTGAGTAGGAGAGTATTTCTGGCATTGGAACAGGTAGCAAAAATCTAGTTGTGTACAGAAGAGACTGGGCATACTTTTATGAGGGTGTAACAAACCATATTGTAATTTTCTTTTTACTTCTTTCCCCATGGACTGAGTTCAGTGAAATCAGGAACTGTGTTGTTCATTCCTGAACTCTAATCACAGAGGAGGTGATCTCAAGTATTTTTTTAAATAAATGGTTAATTGAAAGGAAAGTTCTCAGTTGTACGTTAGTGATCAACCTAGGAAAGATCGAATGTACAGGTGGGTGAAAGAATAAGGCTATCATAAGACCATGCAATCCTAAAGCAAGGGCAGCATATATTAATAGCTTTTCCTCTTAGTTTGTTGACACCTTGGTAATACTAAGCCTACTAATTATTTTCCCTCCTTGTCACACCTTAATGAATGTGAAAATCTTTGAGTATATAGAAGGAATTAAGTCACTAAAACAAACATGATAAATCAGAAAGTAGTGAAATAAGCTCAGTATATTAAAAGAATAATTCACAATTTGGAAACCCTCTGAGTGTGAAAAAAATGGTTCAGTATCAAAGAGGGCCTAATGTACTTGAAGGGAGTGTTCATGCTTTGGGCAGTTCTGACTCAATAACATTTCATTATTGATAATGTTGGTTATGGAAAGAGACCATAGTCAGAAAACTTAAAATCAATACTTAAAGAAATGATAGATTTACCTGTTTGTCTACCTCACTAGAATGTATTTTTTCTCTCTTTTTCTTTCTAATATATGTGCACAGATGAGGTCTGTCCAGAAAATGTCCAGCCTTTGTTAATATAATGAGAATAGTTTGTGCAACATCAATGTAATCTGCCAGCCAAGGAGAGTGGACTGGAATGCATATGCATGAACAATGAAAACTTCACTGTACTAGTCAGTGGGGATGCGAGATGCCATTGAGTGAGCATGTGTTCTATGTGGCCATCATATTCAAAATGACTGAGCAAGTAGAGTAATGAATCTGCACCAAATTTTGTAGTAAGCTTGAACATTCATTACTCTGCAGAAACTATTCAGATGATTCAGAAGGCCACAGCTATGAGAAACTGGTGATTGGGCCATACGCCTGCTCATACATCATGGCTTGTGCAGAGTTTTTTTGTGAAATATCAAATCACCCAGATGATTCAGCGCCCCCTACAGCCAAGCACCCCCTACAGCCCAGATTTGGCACCCTGCGACTTCTGGCTTTTCCAAAAATTAAAATCACTTTTGAAAGGGAACAGATTTCAGACCATTGATGAGATTCAGGAAAATATGATGGGGCAGCTGATGGTGACTGGGAGGACTGTGTGAGGTCCCAAGATGCCTACTTTGAAGGGGACTGAGGTGTCGTTGTCCTATGTACAATGTTTCTTGTATCTTGTCTCTTCAATAAATGTCTCTATTTTTCATATTACATGGCTGAATACCTTCTGGACAGACCTCATATAATCATACTAAAAAGAGAGTATGGTGGATGTTTAAATTTTATGTGTACTTATGAAGACAAAATATCTTTATTAAATTGATTTTTTCAAAGTAAATGTTTCCCTCTCATTCACTACATGTTTTGTTTCTTGCCTAAGTTTCTCTTAGTCTACCCCTGGAAATAAGTGTTTGTTTATTGATATTGCCCATTTATCTAATATTCCAAAGTGTTGTCACCCAATTTTATGACATGACTTATCTCTTGTGAGGTACAAAAACTTAGGAGGATTGTTTAATTATGAAAATGTTTCTTTTTTAAAATATATTTTATTGATTATGTTATTACAGTTATCCCATTTTTTTCTCCCCTTTATCTCCCTCTGCCCTGCATGCCCTCTGCAGCAATCCTCCCTCTCCCCTCCCTTGTTAATATAGTCTATGCTTTGTACATAGAAGGTCTTCGGCTTCTCCATTTCCTATACTATTCTTAACCTCCCCCTGTCTATTTTGTACCTACCAATTATAGTTCTAATTCCCTGTATCTTTTCCCCCAATTCTTTCCCTCCTCCACCTCACTGATAACCCTCCATGTGATCTCCATATCCGTGATTTTATTCCTGTTCCAGGTGTTTGGTTAGGTTTTTTTTTTATGTACATTTATTGATAGTTGTGAGTTTTTGTCGTTTTACTGTTCATAGTTTTTAATTTTCTTTTTCTGAGATAAGTCCCTTTAACATTTCATATAACAAAGATTTGGTGATGATGAACTCCTTTAATTTTACTTTATCTGGGAAGCACATTATCTGCCCTTCCATTCTAAATGACAGCTTTGATGGACAGAGTAATCTTCGATGTAAGTCCTTGCCTTTCATGACTTCAAATACTTCTTTCCAGACCCTTCTTGCCTATAAGGTTTCTTTTGAGAACTCAGCTGATAGTCTTATCAGCTCCTTAGGGAACTCCTTTGTAGGTAACGGTGTCATTTTCTCTTGCCGCTTTATCTTTAATCTTGGATAACTTAATGATGATATGTTTTGGTGTGTTTCTTCTTGGAACCAACTTATTTGGGACCCTAAGAGCATCCTGGGCTTGCATGTCTAGTTCCTTTGCAAGATTGGGGAAGTTTTCCTTCATTACTGTTTAAATTAAGTTTTAAATTCCTTGCTCCTCCTCTTCTCCTTCTGGCATGGCTATGATTCATATATTGATGTTTAAAGTTTTTCCAGAGGTTCCTCAGCCTCTCCTCATAAATTTGAATTCTTGCTTTTTCATTCTGTTCCACTTGGATGTTTATTTCTTCCTTTTATTCCAAATTGTTGATTTGAGTCCCAGTTTCCATCTCTCATTGTTGGTTCCCTTTATTGTATATATATTTTCCTTTATTTTACTTTGCATAGCCTTCATTTCTTCCTTTATTTTGTGACCTAACTCAGTGATTCCTATGAGCATCCTGATTATCAGTGTTTTGAACTTTGCATCTGGTAGATTGACTACATTCTCATCAATTAATTATTTTTCTGGAGCTTTGATCTGTTTTTTCATTTGGGCCATATTTCTTTGTTTTGACACACCTGTTACATTGTAAGGGGTGGAGCCTTAGGTATTCACCAGGGTGGGACAACTGACATCCTTCATTGTGGCACTGTATGAGGGGAGGGGTCTGAAAGTGAACAATGCTGCTTGTTTGTCTCTCGCCCCACTTGCTGTCACTTCCCTGGCTTCCCACAAGAGGATTATGCCCTTTCTGGTGCTGATTCCCAGATGGGTATGTTTGTGCCTGTTCTAGGACCCCATGGATCTCTCAAATGGACTCTCCTGTGAAACTAGGAGTTTTCCTGCCACCTCAATCTCTATAGGTTTTTACAGCCAGAGGTTTTTAGGCTTTAGTTCCCTGCTTTGGAACCCTGTGTGTGTGGTCTGTCGTACTCCCCAGTTGTTCTTCCTGGCTTGTCCATGCACAAATGTGGGACCACCCAGCCCTCCAGCTACTGCCTTGCCACACATCGTCTCTGTCCCAACTGCCAGTCTCTACCCCTCCTACCAGTCTGGATGAGTATTTCTTCTTTAACTCCTTGGCTGTCAGAATTCCATGCAGTTGGGTTTTTGGGCAGTTCTGATTGTTTTTTGTTTTTAAAATTGTTGTTGTCCTTCTTTTGGTTGTGTGAGGAACTGCAGCATTTCTACCTATGCCTCCCTCTTGGCCAGAAGTCTTCTGGAAATATGTTTCAAGTCCTTAGCACTGCAACCTTGCATGGTAGTAATCAGTGGGTCAGTTAAAATTCTTTTACTTTATGTATTTTATTTGACTTTACCTAGAAATGATCTCTTTATGCTTTTATTTAGAATTAGTCATTGTTAAATATGATATAATTAATAATCTGAATTTTAAATTTTCTCTAGTTAGGAATTTTAAAAAATTCAATCTGTGTTTTTCCTCTCACTTCTTTTAAGTTAATGAGAATTTTCTACATAAATTGTATAGTAAAGGTGCCAAGAATTGGTTGGCTATTATACTAAGATAAATTAATATTTGAATATCTCAATTAAAGCTGATTACATTCTATTACTTATTATATAGCAGAAAGAAATAGCTAATTCATAATTGATTCAATTTTTCTTTAATAGTGAGCATATGATAAGAAAGTCAATATGTGAATGTTCTAAAATTATTTGGTATTATAAATTATGATGAATCAAGAAAGGCCACGTCTGATATCCAAATAAATCTAATGCTAAGATAATTGATACTAATCAGCCTAAATTCACAATCGAATTCTGCCAATTATGAGCTCTATGATTATGGCCAAGTTATTCCACTTCCCTAAACTTCACTTTGTTTGTTTGTAAAATGTAGATATCAGTAGCTACTTTATAAGTTTTTCATGAGGATTAAATAAAACTATGAGTAAAATTTTCTCAGCACAGTATCTGGCATATATTACTCAATGAAGCGTCCACAAATGATGTAATATAATTAAATGTAAACAGTATGTAATAGTATAATCAATTACTTTTAGTTTCAGTTATAATTACTAAATAGGGCACATTTTCAGGATCCTTAAAAGTAGCCATTTCAAGAGTATCCTTAGTGGAAAGTGTGGTACTTATACTGGTACATGTATTGCATGTATTAAATACTTTTTAAAAATTGCTGAACATCTTTACAGACTATATTCCCAGGGTTAGCAGGTGGATTTGGCTATTAAAGCATAACCTGTATATAATTTTATTGATTAATTTTATGAATTATTTTATTGTTCATTTTGTTTGCTTTATTTCATTAACATCCTTTACAACACACTATCTATATATCTGGAGACATTTAATAATAGAATTCTCTTCAAATACTTACTCTTAAATATTGGTTTTACTTACTGATCTGTTCTTGACTCTTCTCACCTACCATTCTTCAAGTGATTTCATCTACTCCAAGGGCTTCAGTTACTATCATTTGCTAATAAGTCCCACATTTATTTCTGCAGCATATGTATAGTTCTTCAGATGACAAAACCCAGTGTCCTATTGGGCATATTCATCTTGATTCCCACTGGTACTTTAAATTGACTATGCTTCAAACTGAAGTTTACATCATCTATCTGTAAACTATTCTTCCTCTTATGGTTTTCATTGCAATAAATGCTACTACCATCAATCCAGTTGTAAAAACCAAAACCTGGGTCTTATCTGTGACTTATCTCTCTATCTCAGTCCCCACAAAAATCAAACACCAAGTTCTATCAAATTATCTCCATTCCTATTGTCACTACTCAGGATTAGACAATATCAACTCTTTCCAGGAATGTTTCAACACATCATTAAATACTACGTTTTTACCATTCCTCTGTGCCTCCTTTCCTCTCTCTGAAAAATAGACAGAGTGGCCTTGTAATTCACAAATGTAATCATCTGGTCCAGTCCCAGAATTTGTGGGACTAAAGCAAGAAGAGCATAAATGGAGGTTTATCATTTTATTCCCCTTTTCTCTACCTTTATGCCCCATCCATTACTGCCAGGCACTTATATACAATAAGTACAATTACATGTACTTATATTTAGACACTCCAATTAGTTTATCTAATCATTATTAACAGCCATCTTTCCCTTAAGAGCTGTCAGGGGCCTTCCCTCAAGTGTAGAGGTGAGGACACAGGTGACAGGTCTTGGGAAGAGACCACAAAGGCCATAGAAACAGTTTGGGATCATCTGGAAATTGAATTTAGTGTGAATGTATACACAGAGCATTTTCTAGAAGAATGGGCATATGTGAGATGGGTTCCTGTTCTTGGCCCTTTGGACTACTTACCCTGTGGTTGGAGGAATGGCCAGAGGAAACCATGGGCAATGATCCATTTTTCTGGATCTATGTGTGATACCGTGCTCTTCTTCTTCTTCAGTGATTCCCTGTTCTCCTCAGGATCAAGTTCAAACTCTTTAGTATAGAGTTCCTTTTATGGTCTGACTCTTGTATATTCCTCTGTTTTACATCTAAACATACTATATCTCCTATTCTATAAATGAGAAGTTGTTTTAGCTCCTTGAATGTAAAATGTTCTCTTTTTAAATTTTTTTTCTCTTTTTTTCCCTTCAGCACTCTCCTTCTTCCTCCCACATTGATATTTCCTTTTTAAAAATTTCAGATCTCACCAAATGATACTTTCTTCAAGGAAAATTTTCTTATACTCATTTATAACAGGCCTCTGTGCCTTTCTACCAGGTCATGCATCCAAGGTATCAAGGTATCACCCCCTTAATGTATTATTGATACAAATGCTAGCCATCCATTCTATGAATCTGACTGGAGTGCCATGGAGAGAAAAATGATGAGTCCAACCTGGTTTGGGAACATGATCCATGTTCAATGCCATGATCCTTGGATTAGTGTTTTCCACTGTTTTTTGTCCCTCCCTCCTGCTGTTTGGAGTCCTTTCCCATGCTGTTGCAAGATTTGGGCTTCTTCTCTAATTTCTAAAAAAAAAAAATCATACCAAGTTTATAATAGAATTTTGTTGAGGGTAATTCAATTGAAAACGCCAGGCGTCATCAACAGTCCAAATCATATAGCACTGCATTTAAGCTGAAACCTATCTTACACATTTCTCCTTAGGAGTGTCTCCTTCACTCTCTCTCAATGGGAAGTCTTCCTCTTCTCTACTCTTTACTCATACAGCCTCAAAGCTCAAAGGTAACTTTGTATTTTATTTCCTTCTGAGAAATCTCAATTGCAGCCCCTCTTAATAGTGCAGATTTCTCAGTTCTGTCATAGTTTCTATCCTTCAGAAATTTAATTGAAGTATATTCTAAATGAAGCCAGTATATCCCTCCAAGATGTATTTTCATACCAGCTACTGAAAAAGAAAAAAATGGTCTGTGTGTACATTATGGTTAGGTTGTGCTAAAGTTGTATTGTGTTTACTGTCCACTGCTTATGATGTACCAGGAAGCTGAAGAAGAACAATTTTTGCAATGCTTATATCTGACCTGAGTAAATCTGGACTGTTAGGTGTCTATCTTACTTCAGCAAACTGTACTTCAGTAACAAAACACAGGAGTTAACCTTGTTAGGTGATTAGATTTTGACCCATAGAGATGAGTGAAAATTATGTGTTACTGTGTAACCAATTGCCATTAGCAACATTCTTTTGTAAAACAGATGTCTGTCTGCTCTCTGCAGGGTTGCCTCTGTGAGGTTCACCATGTCCAGAAATGAAGTTTTGATTTATTATTGCCCAGGCATAATTGAAGGAACTATTAAGACTCAGCTTTGTGATTTGAGCATATTGACCATGTAGTCAGTGAAGGAGAAAGAAACCAGAGATTTTGTGGAACAAGGGCCATCTGTGTATTATTGTAAAACTGGGGAAATGTAGTACAATCTGTGGCAAAATGAAAGCAGTGATAGACTTCAGTATCTAAGGATTGAAAGGAATTATACTTAAAGGTCAGTACTTAACTAATAATTATTTTCCAAATGGTATTTTCCTTCAAATTAATTTCCACAGACAGAAAAAGAAACTGTGATGTAAACCCAGGCAATCTGACCCCAGAGTCTATGACCTTAACTACTATACTGTATTTTATCCCTTAGTTGACTATTTAAATCTACAACTGTGTAGTGTAGCATAGTCATTGTTTAGAAATTATTTTTTTTATTTTAATCGTTGTTCAAGTACAGTTTTCTGTCTTTTACTCCCATCCCAGCTCACCCCTACCCCTCCCCACCTCCCTCCCATTTCCAACCCCACCCTAGTTTTTGTCCATGTGTCCTTTATACTTGCTCCTGCAAACCCTTCCCCTTTTCCCCTGAAATTCCCTCCCCTCTCCCCTCAGGTCACTGTCAGCCTGTTCTCTATCTCAGTGTCTTTGGATATATTTTGCTTGTTTGTTTGTTTTGTTGTTTAGGTTCCTGTTAAAGGTGTTTAGAAATTCTTTTAATAGATGATGTAACTAAATTGATGCATATATATAGATATTATTTGTACAACAAATATATGTTTATGATAGTATATATATATTATATATATATATGTTTTATCCTTATATGTTTTTTAAATCTTCAAAACCCATGGCAAAGTGAAAGTAATGTACTTTTACAGCTTATGTTAAAAAAAGTACCAAATTGCAAAATGTATAGTCTAATGGTCCTAGATGTGTTCTATTTTGCACTGTGAAAGAATTTCAATCTCAACTTGAACTGTCTGATGTAAAATGGAAAATCTCACTTATTTGTTCTCAGGAAAATAAAACATAAGAACTGAAAGATTGATTTCCCATAAACACCTGCTGACAGAAAACTGATAATATTAGAATTTTCTTAAAGACAGGGAGTTGATTAGGGATGGCCTCATATCAGCCTTGGGGTATTTTGCTGTGGTTTCCAGAGACATGAGAAAGAAACGACCTGGGTCAGGTTGATCTCACAAAATAAGCTGAAATGAGCTTTGTTGGTGTGATTGGACTAGATTTGTCTGCTTGGATAATTTTTAGAGCTGGTCTTCATTTATAATTTTAACAGACTCTTAGTGAACTCTCCCCTTTTTACATTCCCTGCCAGTATTTTACAGCCTAAACCAGACACTCAGTGGGCTCCCCTGTGGCTTGCAACAGTTTGGATTTCATAAATGGCAATTCCTCTGCTATTCCCCAATAAACCATCTTTATAACAATTTAGAACTTGCCTCAGTTTACCTCTTATTAGGTCTCCAGAAAAAAAGTGGGGATAGAGGGAGTAAGTAGAATGAAGAGATATCAAGATTACTCTTTTTCTTTCCAAATTTGAGCTGCTAATTGTTTGTAATTATCTTCTATCCTGAAATAATTTACATTTCTCTAATTAATACTATATATAACATAGACTGACAAAGATGAAACCAAAAAAAGTGAGAGAAATTGAGCTACATAGATTATTTATGTATGTATTCATTTGATTAGTTGTTATAATTTTGGAGGGATGTGTTTGATCACTGAAGAACATGAAATTCAAGAAAATTAATGTATTTATACAGGCTCTTATTTCTGAACCATATTTCTGTGAAGTCATTTGTTCCTTGTGCCATCCATGTTAAGCCTCTTTCAGATTTTGCTAAAGTTTACCTTTCACTTGATGACTGTTTTTCAAAAAGAAATGCAGATGTTGGCACTTTACTATATTTTCAGCAGAGATTATTATGAGGCAAGAACAAAACCACATTGAAATGTAGATGCTGTGCAGCTAGATAAGCCTGATTGCTAGCTAACAAGCACGTATATTCAACAATCCTTGAAGTTCCTCCAATTGTGTCTCAGCAAAAGTGCAAACTACTACACACAATGGATCTTTGGTATTCTTGGGGGAAAAACACAGGTACTATATCTCTGAAGGCTAAATGACTACATTTTATGGAAAGACACTTAGGTTATATTTTAATTAGATAGCCCTGAATTCATGTTTTATAAGGCTTAAGCATCTTTTAATGATGGGACACAATACTGAGATAGATGAAAGGCGGAATTTTTTGTTACCGACACCTCCAAATAAGCAAAAGCTGTTAGGCAAGGTTGCACGGGGTTGCATCTGGAGGCAGGGTAGCAGCAAGTGGGAACTATAGAGGTTGACTGAGGCACAAGAGGAGTGGGGTTATGTAGGTTCCTTAGGTTTCTTGTGGATTAGCTCATTTGAGTAGCTTCATGGGCTCTAGGGCCATGAGGACAGTTTCTAGCTGTCTTGCACCTTGTGTAATGTTGTGTAGAACAGGTGCTTAGAGGCCTGGTGTGTGAGAGCCAAATAAGGGAAGTGATTCGAGTGTGGCCCTAACCACCTGCTTGGACAGGGAAACTGACCCGCCTCTAGCCAGGACCTCGAAACTGGGTCAAAGCAGCATTAAAACCAACAAAAACAAAAACACTATATTAAACTTTATTATAATTTGCTATCAAACCTCAACAGAAGTTTATTTTTGGTTTACGTAATAGTTCAATCAATGCAGGTGATTCTGTTAGATGGGCAACCTTCTATGTAGAGATTCAGAGGTGGTATGGAGAAAGTGCACTTGTTCTTAACCAAAGCCTTCCTTATGCTTACATTCCACGGTCTAGAAATGGTCATTTCATCTCACCAGAGAGCAATGCTGAGGGTCTCTGGCAGAGCAGCCACTTCCCAGCAATAGTTCTCTCTATAGAAAGGGAGTACGAGTCTTTGATAGACACACAGCTGTTTTTGCCAGAAGAAAGTTTTAGAATATATATCTCTGCATGCTTAATATACACATATCTGTGTACATATATAACATACACATATATAGCATGCATGTATGTGTATGTATGCACATGAGTTTTATAACAAAGGGTGATTATTTTATTAATGATCTTTCAGTAAAAATGTATTTATCTGATAGACTATTTCAAGTTTGACATACGAATTGACTCCTAATAGCCCATTGAGATTCTTAGTTTTCTCTAGAAGATACTTTTTCATGGCCTAAAATGTTGTATATTTGGCCTGGATGGATTTATTGTGAATTTTCCGTTACTTTATACAAATGAAATCTCACCATCATATTGAGTGAGCAAAGCCAGATACAAAAGAGTTAGTACTTCTCACTTGTTCAGCACTACCTTTCTGAAATTTGCTCATGTGGTGGCACAGAGCTATAGAGGTTCATTCGTATTGCTGTAAGTATCACAGTTTATTCATTAATTCTACTGTTGATGGGTTTTACTCTGCTATTTGGAACTAATACAAATAGTGCTATCAAAAATACTTTAAAACATGTTTTTTGATGAATCTATATACACATTTATAATGGGTACACTCCTAGGAGTGAAATTTCTGGCCTATAAAATATGAATATGTTCAGTTTATATACTTATAAGTTTCTAGGCTTCTTTACTGTCTGTTATAATTGATAATAAACAAGACACTTAACCTACACTGTTATTTTATTTTGTTGCACAAAACTTTGTGTAAACAATAAAAATATGTAAAAAACATTTAGTAGGAAAGTTCTGCTAATTCCACTAATACATGGGATATTTTATTTTCATTTCCACAAGACCTTATCAATCTTAATTAATTAAATATAGGCTTTGTATTAAGCTTATTTACTTAACATTATTTTATGAATATTTATATATATTTCTGTGCTGTTCATAATTACGTATTTTCATGACTGTTGAATTCATCTATCAGAAATGGCAATTTCTTTTTATAGACTAAAGTATTTTCAATTTTTACTAATTATTTTTGAAACAGTTCATATTTCTAAGTTGTACTGTACCTTTGGTAGCCAGTTTCTTGAATTTGCTATTATGTTCTTGGGAAAAAGAAAGTAACACATATATTCTGTCTCTGACCTTTAGCATGCTTAGAGAAGAGTGCAACTTCTCATGACAGTACATCAACATAGCTTACCTTTGCATAAACTTACACTGCTCTGCTCTGAGCCTGAGTTACATTACATTTCTTTCCAGAAGGATAAATTGGTAAGGTCTCATCAACTGAATTTTGGGTTGACATATGGACATTTGAACTACTACGATTTCTTATTTCTTTATCACAAAGCTTGACATGCCTGGAGTAGAAATAAGAGAAAGTTTTTACTCTTTATGCCCAAACTTTTCAGGTTTCACTATGCATCTTCATGTCTGTCTCTCACTATCCAACTCCCTACACTCATACCCATCCCTGGAGCTTTTACATTCTACAATATTGTAACTTATCAACACTTGAACAGATTAAAGCAGATGATAACCCTAGTGGGAAACATCACAAACAATAATATGTCCTTAATTATGAACCTAATGCTGTGACCAGAAATTTCTTCAATGCATTAATATTTGTTTTGATTCCCAAATAATGTGTATTTCAGAATGTTAGGACTCAAGTGTTCTGACTGGCTATATAAATTAAAGCAGTGACAGACCTAAATGCAGAGCATAGATAGCTCTGACCTCACGGAATAATTCCAGTAAAGATCAGGTGTCTAAGTAAAATAATTAAATGTGAGGCACAAAGAGATAAAGTCAATCAGTGCTTACAGCCATTTCCTTTTTGGCAGTGTCACAACTGTTTCTAAAAACCATTAGATTTGCACTTACCTGATTAGGAGGAAAAGTTACAAGGTAATTAATTGGGATATCCTAAATTCATTAGTCCCTTTTTTTGCTCAACACTTCATTTGAAAATTGTCAAGAAGGACATACTATTTAAAAACTGACAAGTTTGGAAATCTTAAAAGACTGAAAATCACCTTTTGTAGAAGAATGAATAACTTTTATTTTCAAACAACAAGTTGTTTACTTTTAACTAAGTAGTTTTATGTAGCTAAATGTATTGGGCAGTCTATATTATAGAGAAATCATGTTATTATTTTCAACTTATGAGTTTTTAGCAGACCCCAGAAAATAAGAAAAGTTTTTTCTTACTCTACAACAGTAGAAACTTCAACAGTATTCCTTAAGAGCTCAGTAAAATTCTGGAGTGAGGACCCCTAACAAGAGGATCTGAGACATAAATATCTCCACATTTCTATTTTAAAATCACTTAATTGAAGTATGATTGACACGCAAAAAGCTGCACATATTTAATCTGCATAACCTGGTAAGTTTGGAGAGAACAACAAACCAGTGAAACCATAACCACAGGCAATGCCATAAATACACTATGACCTCCAAAAGTTTCTTCCCACTCTCTTTATTATTATTACTAGCATCATTTTAGTTGACATTACTGTATTATATAATTAATAATTTACTAAGAGAATAGATCTTAAGGATTCTTATCATAAAAATGATAAGTAAATATCCCAGCATTTCCATGCTTGTTTGCAAGGCAGTTATATCTGCCACTAGAATGACCAATTTGGGTTTAACTATCAAAATTAATAGTACAGCCAAATAAATTTGTCAATGTGATCATCTGCCCTTCAATTTTTTCTATGTGAAAAACAATAAAATATGCCCTACTGCTTACTGATGTAAAAGCATTTTTTCCTAAGAGAGTTCTGATGAACACAGGTAAGTTTCTACTTTTCTCAAGGATAATCAGTTGAACATAAATATTGTTTAACATGGAAGATAATATTTCCCTTGGTTCTCATGAAAGAAGTGATTTAAAGAGTACAATACAGTCAAAGTTTACCACAATAAAGATATATTGGTACTCTCTGTTAAAATAAGATAGTATAATATTATCACTGAATATTAAAGTTTTGTCTTAGTGCCTGAATAGTCAGTTATTGACATAGACAATTCTTTGTAATTTACCAGCATAAAATTACAATAAAAGACTAAATTGCAGAAATGTCTAAAATGTCCTTGAAATGAAAAGAGATAATGACTCAACCATATTTCAAAAGTTAATATATCTTTCTCATTACAGAAAACAGTGAATTAACTTTAGATTCATTAGACAGTCTTTGAAATAATCTTCAGTTAAACAGACAATAGATTGCTAAATTCTACAATGATAAATCCTTAATCTTATAAGGAATATTGGAACATTTACTTACTTGTGATGCTTAATTTTTTTTCTGCTTGAGCTTGTGCTAACAAACACTTTTTGGAAAAGGGAGAGGGGTAATGAAATAAGCTTTTGAATTCCTAAAGAACTTATCATAAATGTTAGTTCATATTTGCATTGGATATGTCAACATTTGTTGATTAAACATACAGAAGTGTGAGAAAATCTCTCTTCTTTTGGAAGTATTCTTTAAATGCAATGGAGTCACTTATTTTCAAAATACATTGGCAAATATAGGACACTAGCTACAATAATCTAAACTGAATCTATAAAAATTCTATAACACAATTTTAGATAGATTATCTAATTTAAGCCTTATAGGCAACCTTTGGAATCAGGTCCTATCATTGAGTCCTACTATGCAGGTGAAGAAAATTACTAAGAAGTTACAAGTCCCCAAACTCACTCACATAACTGTAGGGCCAGAGTCCAAATTTATGCATTATTATTTCTGCCTATAAAACACACACTCTCTCTTTTATATGTTATGCTGCACCAAATTTCAAGACATTGCCGTGTAACTTCTCTGGTGCTATGGTTTCAGTAGTGTTGAACCTAGGGTGGTGAGAGAATGCTTGGAGAGGCCCAATATTTTAGCCTTTTCAAATTTGCATTCACACATCATTATTGAGAGCTGCATGTAGAAAATAAATAAAAGTAAAATATTCTTCCTTTACTCATGCATTTGCTTCTCCATACATAATGTGTTTGGACAACAGTGATTTCATCAGGATTTGACAGGATAATAGCACAATGTGACTTATAATCTATATCTCTTTTGACACTATTCAGAGTCTTTTGTGGTTCCATATAAAATTTTGGAATATTTGTTCTAGTTCTGTGAAATATGGCATTTGTATTTTTTTTAAATTTATTGTACTTTTTTCCATTATTATTTAACCCCCTTATACCCTCCACAATCACCACACTGTTGTTCATGTCCATGAGTCCTTTGTCCTTTTTGCTAGATCCCTCTAACCCCTAACTTCTCCCCTCCCCATAGCTTGATTGTGTTGAATATTTCTCTTGGTAGTATGGCATTTTAATGATAATTCTTCCAACCCATGAACATAGTATATGGTTCTACTTATTTGTATCTTCTCCAATTTCTTTCTTCAATGCCTTATAATTTTTTGAGTACAGGTCTTCTACATCCTTGGTTAAATTTATTCCAAGGTATTTTATTTATTTATTTTTAAAGCAATTGTAAATGGGCTATCAGGAGTCAAAACCTATGTATATGTAAAACTTTAAATTTTATTATTATTTGTGTAAAAAATACAACTGATTGCTGGGTATTTATTTTATATTCTGCTACTGTACTAAATCCACTTATCAATTCTTGTAGTTTTTGGTGAAATCTTTAGGGTTCTCTATAAACAGTATGATGTCATCTGCAAATAATGACAGTTGTACTTCTTCCTTTCCAATGTATACATTTTTTATTTCTTCTTTTTGTCTAATTGCTGTGGCTAGGACTTCCATTACTATGTTGAAAAAGAGTGGTGAAAGCAGATATCACTGTCCTGTTATCAATCTTAAGTGAAAGGCATATGTAGTTTTTACCCACTGAGTATGATGTTGGTTGTGGGTTTTTCATATATGGTCTTTATTATATTGAGAGATTTATTCCTACTTTGCTGAGGGTTTTAATCATAATGGGATCTGGATTTTATCAATTGCTTTTTCTGCATCTATTGATATAATCATGTGGTTTTTATCTTTCATTCGGTTTATGTGGTGTATCACATTTATTGATTTGTAAATATTTACTCTTATTTCATCCCCAGAATAAATAGTTTTGCTGTATTGCTAGATCTCATTTGCTAGTATTTTGCTGAGGATTTTAGCATCTATGTTCATCAGGAACATATAATCCCACATTATAATTTTTTTTGTAGTGTCTTTATCTGGTTTTAAAATTAGGATAATGCCGGCATCATTAAATGCACTTAGGAGTCTGTCATCCTCTTGAATTTATTGAAATTGTTTGAATGTTTGTTAAAATTTACTTGTAAAGCCATCTGATCCAGGACTTTTGTTTGTTGGGAGTTTTTTGATTAATGCTTCAAAATTAGTTGTAATTAGTCTAATGATATTATGTGATCCTTTCTGATTCAGTTTTGGAAGACTCTTTGTTTCTAGGTATATTTCCATTTCTTCCAAATTGTCCAATTTGTGTATATTGTTGTTCATAATTTTTCTTATAATTTTGTTATTTCTTTCTTTTATTTTTAAAATTATATTTTATTTACACTAACTTTTTAAAATTAACTGATGAACTACAAGTCTAATACTTATCAAAATAGTTTAATAATTATGATTTATTGACTATAATCTCTAGGCTGTGCTTTACATCTGCTTGACTATTCTGTAATAACTAATTTGTACTTCTTAATCTCTTCACTTTTTTTCATTCATTCCTCCAATTCCTCTCTTATCTGGCAACCATCAAAATGTTTTTTGTGTCAATGAGTCTGTTTCTGTTGTGCTTGTTTTTTTATCATCTTTTTTTTAGATTCAATTGTTCACAGGTATGTATTTATTGCCCTTTTATTGTCCATAGTTTTCATTTTTCTTCTTGTTTTTTACAAAGAGCCTTCAATATTTCATATAATACCGGTTTTGTGGTGATGACTTCATTAGCCTTTCCTTCTCTGGGAAGCATTTTATCTGCCTTTTGATTTTTTATTTTTTCTCTCTTTCTATGTTTTTTATTGTTATTCAGTCACATTCATCTCCATTCCCCACCCCCACTATTCTCCCTGCCCTACCCACCCCCCATCTCCAACATTCAATCCTCTGCATTTGTGTCTTTGTCTATGAGTCCTTTATACAAGTTCCTAGACTTGACCCTCCCCCTTCTTTCCTCTATTCTGCCTGTCCCCCTTCCCATCTGGCAACTGTCATTTTACTCTTCATTTCCATGTCTCTGGTTTTAGTTTTCTCAGTTGTTTTGTTTATTAGGTTCCACTTATAGGTGAGATCATATGGTATTTGTCTTTCACCACCTGACTTATTTCACTTAGCATAATGCTCTCCAGTTCCATCCATGATGTCACGAAGGATAGGTGTTCCTTCTTTTTTTTTGGCTACATAGTATTCCATTGTTTAAATGTACCACAGGTTTTTGATCCATTCATTTACTGATGGGCACCTGGGTTGATTCCAGCACTTGGCTATTTTAAATTATGCTACTATGAGTGCGTAGGTTCTTTAGAATTGGTGTTGCAGGATCCTTAGGGTATAATCTCAGCAGTAGAATCACTGACTGGATCAAAAGACAGTTGCATTTTTAGTTTTCTGAGGAAATTCCATAATGTTTTCCACAGTGGCTTCACCAGTCTGCATTCCCACCAACAGTGTACTAGGGTTCCCTTTTCTCCATATCCTTGTCAGCATTTGTTGTTGTTTGTTGATTTGTTAATGATGGCCATTCTGACCAGTGTGAAGTGGTATCTCATTGTAGATTTAATTTGCCTCTCTCTGATGGCTAGTGATGTTGAGCATCCTTTCCTATGTGTCTGGAACCTCTGTATATCCTACTTAGAGAAGTGTCTATTCAGGTCCTATGCCCATTTTTAATTGGGTTGTTTGTTCTCCTGGAGTACAGTCATGTGAGCTATTCATATATTTTGGAGATGAAATCCTTATCCGAGGTATCATTTGCAAACATAGTTTCCCAGACGATTGGTTCTCTTTTCATTTTGCTGATGTTTTTGTTAGTCATACGGAAACTTTTTTATTTTGATGAAGTCCCATTTGTTTGTTCTTTTCTTTACGTCCCTTGCTCTAGGGGACATATCGATGAAAATATTGGTGCATGGAATATCTGAGATTTTTCTGCCTGTGATCTCCTCATGGACTTTTATAATGTCATGACTTATATTTAAGTCTTTTATGCATCTTGAGTTTATTTTGGTGTATGGTATAAGTTGGTGATTGAGTTTCATATTTTTGCATGTAGCTGTCTAGATGTTCCAACACCATTTGTTGAAGACACTATTTTTGCTTCATTTTATACTTCTTCCCCCTTGGTCAAATATTAATTGACCATAGAGACTTGGTTTTATTTCTGGGCTTTCTATTCTATTCCATTGATCTATGTGTCAGTTCTTATGCCAGTACCAGACTGCTTTGGTTACTGTGGCCTTGTAATATAGTTTGATGTTAGATATGATGATCCCACCTACTTTGTTCTTTCTCAAATTCCTGTGGTTATTCAGGGTTGTTTATGGTTCCATATGAATTTTTGAAATGTTTGTTCTGTGTCTGTGAAATATGTCATTGGTACTTTAACAAGGATTGTGTTGAATCTATAAATTGCTTTGGGTAGTATGGACATTTTGATGATGTTAATTCTTCCACTCCATGAACACAGTATATGCTTCCATTTATTTGTGTCTTCCTTAATTTCTTTCTTCAGTGTTGTGTTGTTTCTGAGTATAGGTCTTTTACCTCCTTGGTTAGGTTTATTCCTAGGTAATTTTTTTTACTGTTGCTGTAGCAAATGGGACATTCTTTTGATTTCTGTTTCTGATATTTCATTGTCAGTATACAAAAATGCCTTCAATTTCTGAATATTGACTTTGTATCCCACTGTTTTGCAAAATTTACTTATTAGGTCGAGTAGTTTTTTGGTGGAGTCTCTAGGGGTTTTTATGTACAATATCATGTCATCTGCAAACAATGATAGCTTTACTTTCTTCTTTCCAATTTGGATGCCTTTTATTTATCTTGTCTGATCACTGTGGCTAGAACTTCTAATACTATGCTGATAGAAGTGATGAAAGCAGACACTATTGTCTTATTCTTGATGTTAGTGAGAGAGAAAGCTTTTAGTTTTTGCCTTTTGAGTATGATGCTTACTGTAGGTTTCTTATATATGGCCTTTATTATGTCGAGGTATGCTCCCTATACTCCCACTGTGCTGAATATTTTTATCATAAATGGGTGCTGTACTTTATCAAATGTTTTTCCACATCTATTGATATGATCATGTGATTTTTATCTTTCCTTTTGTTTATGTGATATATTATGTTTATTGATTTATAAATATTGTACCATCCTTGCATCCCTGGGGTGAATCCTACTGATCATGGTGTATGATTTTTTTAATGTATTGCTGGATGCAGTTTGCCAATATCTTGTTGAGGATTTTAGCATCTGTGTTCATCGACTATATTGGCCTGTTGTCTTCTTTCTTTGTTCTGTTTTTATGAGGTTTTCAGATTAGGATGATGCTGGCCTCATAAAAAGAGTTTTGGGAGTCTTCCCTCTTTTTGGATTTTTTTGGAAGAGTCTGATAAGTATAGGGGTTAGCTCTTCCTTAAATGTTTTATAAATGTTTCATAAATGTTTCCTGTGAAACCATCCAGTCCAGGTCTTTTGTGTACTAGGAATTTTTCCATTACTGCTTCAATTTCACTAGCTGCTATTGGTCTGTTCAGACTTCCTACTTCTTTGTGATTCAGTTCTGGAAAATTATATGTTTCTAGAAATTTGTCCATTTCACTCAGATTTTCAAATTCTTTGGCATGTAGTTATTTGTAGTAATTTCTTACAATCCTTTGTATTTTTGTGGTATCAGTTGTAATTTCTCCTCTTTCATTTCTGATTTTGTTTATTTGGGTCCTCTCTCTTTTTTTCTTCAAAGTCTGGTTAAAGGTTTATCAATTTTGTTTGTCTTTTCAAAGATCCAGCTCCTGGATTTATTGAGCCCTTGAATTGTTCTTTTAGTCTCTATGTCATTTAATTCTGCTCCGATCTTGATTATTTGCTTCCTTCTCCTGACTCTGGGCTTTGTTTATTGATGTTCCTCCAGTTCTTGTAAGTGTAGGGTTAGGTTGTCTCAGGCTGCTGCCACTCAGAGGGGAGTGGTTTGCCTGAGCATGATGGCTGCCACTGTATGGGGGATGGCTGCTGGATTCCTGCAGCTACTCTATCAGTTCTTTACACACCTAGTGATTCCTTTCAACTCCAATCTCTCCCCAAGCATCTCTAGTCCACTCTGCCCAACCCTTTTCCAGAGTCCAGGGTAAGTGGCTACAAATGGAGATTTATGTGTTGGCTCTTTGAATGGTTCTTTGTGTCTCTAGCTTTCTCTCTCTGGCAGAGAGCATACTTCTTAGATCCCATACCTCTCAGGGGGATCCAACCAGCTACTTAAATATCCCTCTGGCACTTCAGCTGCTGCCTGTGGATGTCCAGCCAGTCCTCTTGCATCTCCTCCACACTCCCTACAGTCACATAGTGTTGAAGCTATTTGTTCCGTCTGTGGTTATATAACTTCTCTCTTGTTATTCAGTTGTTCATTCTCGATGATTTCTATACAATTTACTTGTAATTCCACATTGGTCCTGGGAAGAAATTAGTGTAACTTCCACTCACTCTTTCACTATCTTGGATTTCTTGCTCTTTGATTCTAAATGATGGTTTTGCTGGTTAGAGTAATCTTCATTGTATATCCTTGCTGTTCATCACTTTGACTTTTTCCTGCCACTAAGTAGCCCTTTGAGTGTGTTGTTTATGAAGGTGGTTGAATGGTGATGCTTTGATGTGTTCTGAAGATGTCCACTGTGTGCACTGGCACTGGCACCTCCCAAAAGGTATGGTCCAATGTCCGCTGCCACCTGTTTCACCAGGGGCCATGTGGCATAAACTAGCAATTGATCTGCTGATGACTGCTAAGTGTGCTGGGCTTGGAGGCACCAGGCAACGCTAAGCTGTGAACCAAGCCTGGTTGCTGGGAGACTGAGCCAAGGGCCGTGTAAAGAGAAGTACGGGGAGGGAACACTGAGGCTGGATGCTGCTTGTTTGAGAGACTTTAGGAAAATCTGAAGAATAATCTAAGACAGGCCGTTTTTATGGAAAAGCTATTGGAATAGAGCTTGGGTATGCCTGACATTTGGGTGGGACGAAGCCATAGGGCATCACCAGAGTGGAAAAAAACAGTGTGAGACCCTTTGATGGAGTCTGAGATATGGCACCTGCCTGCTAGCTCTGTTGGGGGAGGCTTCCTCAAAGGAACAATGGCTTCTGCCAGCACCTCTGTCTGCAAGAAAGCTGCCCCCAGCTCTTGTCCTGATGTTGGACTATTCAGTCCACCCCGTATGTTTCTGGTGCTTCTAAAACTGCTACCCCAGCACTGGAGCACAGAGAAAGTGAGTTGGAGTAAGCCTGTGTGTGAGTCCTTTAAGAGAAACTCCCTGGGACTCCAACATCCTTCTTTTTCTATCAACCTCAGTCTTGCTGGTTTTATAGCCAGAAGTTATGGGGACTTCTCTTCCCGGCACTGGAGCCCTTGGATGGGAGGCCTGGTGTGGGGTTGGGTCACCCTCCCTTTTGGGGGTGAACCTCAGAAGCCAAGATATCAAGATATGCTCCCATCTTTCTTCTGCCACATGTAGGTATGGAACCAGCTCATTCTGCATCTCTGACCCACCTACCCATCTGGATGCAGTGTGGCTTCTTTAATTTCTTAGTGACAGGACTTCCATTCAGCCAGATTTCAGGGAGTTCTAAATTATGCTTGTTTTGTAGTTTAGTTGTAGTTTTGATGTGGTTCTGGGTGGAAGTGAGTACCAAATTTACCTGTGCTGCCATTATGAAAGGAATTTCTGCTGGTGTCAACTTGTTACTTTTCCTCTTTCATTTCTGATTTTATTTATTGGGCCCTCCTTTTTTTTTCCCTTGAGAGGCTGGTAAAAGATTACTTAATCTTGTTTATCTTTTCAAAGACCTACTCTTGGTTTTACTAATTCTTTGTATTGCTATTTTAGACTCTGTTTCATTTATTTCTGTTTGATCTTTATGATTTCCTTTCTTTTACTCACTTTGGATCTATTTTGTTTTTTTTTCCTAGTTTTTTTTTTAAGCGTAAAGTTGGAGTGCTTATTTTACATTGTTAGATTTTTACTGTTTCATTTTCACTCTTGGGACTTTATTTCATTTGATTTCTTCCTTGACCTTAACATTAACCCATTCATTTTTACTAACATGTTATTTTGCCTCCTTGTCTTTGTGTGTTTCTCAGTTTTTTTCTTGTGATTGATTTCTAGTTTCATACCATTATAGTGAGAGCATATACTTGATATAATTTAATTCTTCTTCAATTTACTGAGACTTGTTTTGTGTTTTACATGTGGTCTATCCCAGAAAATGTTTCATGTGCACTTGAAAAGACTGTATGTTCTGGTGCTTTGGGCTGAAATGATCTTAAGATATCAATTAAATCCATCTGATCTAACATGTCATTTAAGACCACCATATATTGTTGATTTTTTATCTGGAAGGTCTATCAATTGAAGTCATGGGGTGTTCAAATTCCCTAATAAGACTTTATTGTTGTCAATCTTTTCCTTTCTGTCAGTCAGGATTTGCTACACGTATCAAGTGTCCCTTGTTGGGTGCATACATGTTTACAAGGGTTATGTCTTCTTGTTAGATGGTTCCTTTATACATGTAGTCAACCTTCTTTGTCTTTTACTATAATTTTGGTTTGCAGAGGTGTCCAACCTTTTGGTATCTCTAGGCAACACTGGAAGAAGACTTGTCTTGAGCCACACATTAAATACATTGTGACACGTAATAACCAAAAAAAAAAACTTCATAATGTTTTAAGTAAATTTATGATTTTGTGCTGGACCACATTCATAGCCATCCTGAGCCACATATGGCCTGTGTGCCATGGTTTGGACACCCCTGGTTTAAAGTCTATTTTGTCAGATATAAATATTGCTACCCCAGCTTTTTTAACTTCCATTTGCATGAAATACTGTTTTTTTTAATCCTTTACTTTCAGTTTATGTATATCTTTCATTCTGAGGTGGTTCTTTTGTAGATACCATATAGAGGGGTCCTGTTCTCTTATCTACTCAGCTACTCTGTGTCTTTTGATTGGAACATTTAAGCCATTTACATATAACTTGATTATTAATAAGTACATATTTGTTGCCATTTTATTTAACTATGTTTCTATGTTTTTTTCCTTCTTCTTAAAAAAAGAGCCTTTAACTTTTTTGTAGTACTGGTTTGGTGGTAAATAACTTATTTAGATTTTCTTGTCTGAGAATCTCTTTATTTTTTTTTTCAATTTTAATCCTTGCTGGTTAAGTAGTCTTGGTTGCAGGTCCTTTGAATATTTCATACCAATTTCTTCTGGTGTGAAATATTTCTGGTTAGAAATCAGCTAGAAACCTTATGGGAGCTCCTTTGTAGGTAACTATCTTTCTTTAGTAGCTTTTAAGATTCGCTCTTCATTTTTATCCTTTGTCACTTTAATTATAATGTGCTTTGGTGTGGACCTCTTTGGGTTCGTCTTGTTTGGTATTCTCTGCACTTCCCAGACTTGTGTATGTTTTTCCTTCACCTGATTAGGGAAGTTTCATCATTTTCCAAAAAATTGATTTCAATTTTTTGCTCTCTGTCTTCTCCTTCTGATACCCTTATGATGCTGTTGTTGTGTTTCATGTTGTCTGAAAAATCCCTTAAATTATCCTCATTTTTAAAAAATTCTTTCCCATTTTGCTGTTCGAATTAGGTACTGTATGCTACCTTTTTTCTACTGGATCCCTGGGTGAGTGGCTACAAATGAGATTTTGTGTGGTGGACATTTAAGAGGGTGCCTGTGTCTCTACTAGACTCCTGTGTCTCCCTAGCAGGTTCCATGCTACTTTAGTGGGGTTGTCTTATGTAGTAGGTGTCCTATGGGTCCATTAGTGCAGTGTCTTTGATCACCTGAGCTGGGTGCTCCAGGATGTCCCTTGATTGGGTTATGTGGGTCCTCCTGTTATAATTGGGTCTTGAATGTTACGTCCCATATGTGTATTGGATTGACCCTCAGGTGGTAAGAGTGTAATGGTCAACCTTGACCATGGTGTGTAAGCTGATGTGCAGGTGCTGATCACACAAAGTGGAATTTGCCTCAGCAGTATGTTGTGCCTGCCAAGATTTCCCTTTGGACATGCTACTTTTGAATAATTTCAATCCTGCTCTGATGTTGTCTGAAGATGGCCACTGAATGTGTTGGTTCTGGACCTCTTGGGAGGGATTCTGGTGCAGGCCAATATAAGATGCTGCCTGTGGGTGGCCCTCAGAACCTGTTTGGAGCTATAAGCAATTCAGTTTGTCACTGCCACTCCAGAACATGCGGCACATGGGGAAGACCAAGCTGCACACCAAGGCCAGCTTTTACTAGCCCCAAGCCCAGGGGCAGGTCAGCAAAAAGCCCAAGGCACCCAAGATTCACCTTTACCTGCCTCTGCCTGATGGCTGCCCGATACTCTCGGTCACCAAAGAGCTTCTGGCTGTACTCAGGTTGCTTGAGGTAGGTTTACAGTGAGTTATCAGGTATGGGCAAGTGGTGCTCACCAGACTGATACAGGTTCAAATTTAATGCCAGTGCTGGTTCTGAGACCACTCAGCCAATGTCCCTGGGTATACCAAGTCTTAACTGATACCTTCTGGGTGTCCGTACGTCTTTGTGTTTGCCTGGGGCCCCAGGGAGTTGTCAGTGAGGCCAGCAGGATTGATCAGGCCCAATCAGATGAGCAGAATTTATCAGGCCCAGTCAGATGAAGATTTGACCATGTGAAGGGACAGCTCTGCTCTGGTTGGGCATGCAAGGGGAAAGTGACCCCTGTACTAAAGCCACACAGTTCAGCCAGTCACAGTTCCTGCCAGGAGGAGATGGAGCTTAGCAGTGTGGGGCTGCTGGGATCCTGAGGGCCAATGGATCACCTGTGAGAAGGAGGTGCCAGTTAGGCTCTGAGGAAGTTGTGTGTTGTGACCCCTGCCCCAGGGTCACACCACTGAGTCTGTCCCAGATTTTGCCTGGACCTCAGCAGGGCCAATCCACTAGAAATTGGACACATGGGGCCTCCAGAGCTAGAGCTGGAGCCCAGAGGGTGGGTCTGCTAGAAACTCAGAGGGTGATTCTAAGGGATCTTCCAGGATGCAGAGGACCAGTCAGGTTCGTGGGAAAGTGGGGACAATGGCCCCTGCCCCAAAGCAGCACAGGGACTCAGCACAGGGACCTGGTAGCTGTCCCTTTAGTTCTTTCCTCAGAGCCACAAACCCAAGTTTGTCCTCACATGACTCTAGTCTACTCCTCCCTGTTTCCACTGAATCCCAGGGTGAGTGGCTGCATATGAGATTTTGTGTGTTGGATATTTAAGAGAGGGCCTGTGTATTTACTAGACTCTTCTGTCTCCGTAGCAGGCAAATTCCTTCTGATTTTCACTGTTGGATATAATTTGGGTGCCTCTTTCTAGCTCTGGTACTTTAGGCTGGGCAACACAGCTTTGGGTACAGACTCCATGCTTCTCAGGGGAACCCTGGCAGCTGAGTAGCCCTCTGGAATCTCAGATGCTGCTTGTGGGAGTGAACCCAGCCTTTTTTACGTCTCTGCTTTTTGCTTCTCCACTTTCCCTGCCCAACTGGCACCCCCTCCTCACAGATGATCCACTGGCCCCACCCTCAGGATCCCAGCAGCCCCACACTGCTAAGCTCCTCTCCTTCTGGCAGGAACTGTGACTGGCTGAATTGTGCAGCCTTAGTACAGGGGTCGCTTTTCCTTTGCATGCCCAACCAGAGCAGAGCCATCCCTTCACATGGTCAAATCTTCATCTGATGTGGCTTCTTCTGTAAATCCTTCAATGTAAGACTTCTCTTCAGCTAATCAGTTTGTTATTCAGGACCATTATTCTATATTTTAATTGTAATTCCAGATTGGTTCTAGGATCGGGGGAATATAATGTTCTACCCCACCTCCTCCGCCACTGCCTTCCAACTCCACAGGTGTAAAGCTTTCAATCAGTGCATTCAATTCCATGGTTTTTGTGGGGTGTATTCTTTCTTCTATTTCAGATACACCATAGGCACTCTATCCTTTTGCATTCAACTAAGCCTGGTATATGAACATCACTTGCTAGTCATAACTAAAAAATACATACATCTCAAAGTCAGGATCCTGCATCTCCTAAGGGCAGTCTTATGTCTCATCTTTACCCAATAACAAATGTTATTCCTTAAGTACCAGTGATTGAGTAAAAGAGGTATTTTGAGGTCTCTGAGCCTTTCAGTGACCCTGAAACCATGGCACATTATTGTCCAGGAGGATTCTAGATGTTGCCAGCACAGTAAAAAGTGATCCTGGAATAGCGGCAGTGTCTCTGAATGCTCAGGAGAGTTAATTCAGCTTTAAAATGGGTTGGGAAGCTATCACCATGCTCTCAGTTCGAAAATGCCTAGAAAAACATGGATTTCAGGAGTCTTGTAGAAACAAATTAGTGAATTGTAACGATTCTACAGAGAAATACCACAACCTTATCATACATTTTCTAATCACAAATTTTGTGACTTTGTTTCCTTTTGTATGTTTCACTTTAATGTTTTCCCCACCTTCCCTGACAGTATCTATCTAAATGCAAATCAGATTATGCTGCTTACTTGCTTAAAAATCTTCAATGGAAAAAATATAATAAAGATTATATATTTAAAGAAAAAAACCCCCAAACTAATGAAACCCCCCCAAAATAAAAATAAAAACATAGCCATCAATTTAAAAACTATTTAGAATGTATTGTTACTAAACTAAATGGTAAAGCTACTAAGATTATTAACAAAAGAGTCATGCCCTGCTGAGGAAGAAAGACAAGTGCAAAATAGAAACAGTATGACAGATCTGCAGCAGGAGAATGTACAAGATGTTAAGGAGCACATAGGAGAGTCAAGAATGTCAATCAAGGGAAAGGTCGGATGTGGTGGTAAAGAGAGAGCGTATCACAGAGTGAAGTTTGCATCTCGAATAAATGAATTGGAATTTACTGAGATGAAGATTGAGGGGGGATTCCACGGGAAAGGATGGGCAAAAATGCAGAGGTGCAGAAAGGCATTTTAAACCAACAAACCAAGCTGTTTGGTGTGATGAGATGTCACCTAATAAATTTAATTTAAAAGTAAAATGAAAATAAATGAATAAAGGTAATGAGAGAGCTAACGCTGCACTGTATGCATGGATCAGATAATGAATGTTTATAAACCTTTCTGAAAAGGAAGCTACAGTACTTCATTGTCTAGTGGGTTTCAGGATCAGTTTTTGTGGGTTATAAAAAATCACTGAAGGGTTAGAAGCAATAAAAATATATAATTTAATACATGCTTTGAAAGAACATTCTGCTCACAGTATAGTGGATAGAACAGCAGAGAACAGAGGTGGAAGAATCAGATAAAAACTAATGTAAAATTGGCCTCTCACTGCTTACCAGGTACACCAGTGCATGTTTATTCACATGGAGACACCACCAGTAAAGTGTTGATTATAGAAATGAGGCTTATATTAATTTTAGAGGAACAGAGAGAAGTAAGGTTCTGGTAGCTTACAGAAATAGTGATGAGTGACTTCTCTAAGCAAGTAGAGAAGAAGCTAGTTTGTGGGAAAGCCTGAAAAGTCATCATTGGCTGCTGCAGTCAGTAAGTGGGGTCTATGGGGACATTTGTTAGGCTGTTGAGGCTGACCTACGTGACTTCTGGAAACTAGTGGCTTCTCATTTGTTTCACTTTCCACATCTTTTATTTTTAATTTTGTGCATCGGCAAACTTTACCCCAGAAAATTAAAGTAAATGGTTGTAAAGTCAGGTTGGCAACAGATAATTCAATAACATACAGATTCCTGAACTATCAAGCTCCTTTCTGTTTTTGTGTGCCTCAAGTGGATCCCTCCACTCACACCCCAAACCTGTGCATTGAACAAACACCGCTATTCCCTCTGTGCTGTGCATACTTGCTTCCCTCCTTTCTTTCTGAGCTTCTCTAATTCTTCCAAGGTCCTACCTAAAGTTTTCAGATGAGAAACCTTCCCCTTACATTCCAAGCAGAATTAGCTTACCCTTTCTGTTGCATAATCTAGGATTGGATTTAGCTGTGTATGACAGAACAGCCTATATAGCAGGGGCTGAAATAAAGTTTGGTTTTGTTTTCACACAACCAGAGACTCAGAGGTAGTTAAGTGTTGACTTGAGAAATCCACATATATTGTGCCATTCTCAGCACGTGGCCTTTGTCATGACTGCAGCCCAGTCGGCCCCAAAGCAGGCATCACATCTCATTCCAGGTAGGAGGAAGGAGAAAAGGAGAGTGGAAAGAAGCAACCACAAAAGATTGTGCTTAAATTTCTTTGACCATAATTGACTATCAAAACAATTCCTTGCCACAGTAGGTCTAGTTAATCAATTTGCATCTTAACAATTGTTTTTTGTTTATGAATCTCAGTAGAAAAAATTAGTAAGGGAGAAGAGTAAGCATGGTGGTAGAGTAAGTTAACATACAGGGTCTGCCACACTGTACTACTCAAAGTACTTTGAATACAACAATTCACAGTGTATCATAATTATGTTCTTGTCTATCTCACTGAACAGGATGTCAGGATCACAGTGGCAGTGGCAATACCTTATTTATCTTTGGATCCAAAACACGTAGAATATAATACAATAAATGAATGAATACCATGTTGTCATATATTTAGATTTTATTTATTTATTTACATTTTTGAGGTGACATTGGTTAATAAAATTATATAGGTTTTCAAGTGTACAATTTGATAATGCAACATCTATATATTGCATTGTTTACCAACCAAAGTCACATCTCCTTCTGTCACCATATATTTTATCCCATTTGTCCTTTTGTACCTCCTCCAAGCCCCTTCCTTCTGGTAACCACCATTGTTGTATGAGGCTATGACTTTTTGTATGTTTGTCTTGTTTGTTGTTTTCTGTTTTATATCCCAAGTATGAGTTTAATAAAATAGAACTAAGTGTTGTTAAATAAGTAGACTCAACTAGCATATGAAAACCTGAGCCTCCACAAAGGATATGATGTTATAATGTTAACTGACTGAAATACTTGTGTCCATAGTTGACAGTAGAGATGATACAGAATTAAATAAAATAGAAATTAGTATTATAACCAGTCCTGACTACTAGAGCTCTGGGCATATGAACTATATTTCCAGCTCAAAAGTACTTGAATATTTTGTTGGTAATTGTCCTTTGATTCAGAGTATAAGTGATCATGACATTAACATTCTATGATTTTTTAAATGCCATCTTCCTCCATCTATTCCAGAACTTTTAGGTTTCTTTTTAAAAAAATTTATTTATTTACTTTTAGAGAGAGGTGAAAGGAAGGAGAAAGAGAGGGAGATAAACATCAATTATGTGGCTGCTTCTCCCACAGCCCCACTACTGGGGACCTGGCCTGTAATACAGGCATGTGCCCTGACTGGGAATTAAACTCACAGCCCTTTGGTTCACAGGCTTGTGCACAATCCATGGAGCCACACCAGCCAGGGCAGGTTTCTTTATTGAAGATGTTACATAAACTAAAACTATATCCTGAATTCTTCTCATTCAGTAATTTTGAAATTTGGATCAAGTTACATCATATTATTTAGCTCTATGATTCTCAATGAGAATTAGTTTTTCTCTGAATAGAAGATGATTTGACAACCCAAACATACCACTTTATTTACAACAAAAGGTAAATAATAGACTTTAAAAATATTTTATTTACTTCTAGACAGAGGGAAAGGGTGGGAGAAAGAGAGGGAGAGAAACATCAATGTGTGGTTGCCTCTTGTGTGCCCCCTACTGGAGACCTGGATGGCAACCCAGGTGTGTGCCCTGACTGGGAGTCAAACCAGCAACCCTTTGGTTCTCATGCTGGCACTCAATCCACTGAGCCACATCAGCCTGGGCGAAATAATAGACTTTTCAAATAAGAAGCGTTTTTATGAATGGCTGAATACTTTGAAACTATAGATTCAGAAACTTTTGAATTGGTTCTGTTAAGTTCACTTAATAATATACATAACTTGTAACTTACATTTTTAGCAAATACTTTATATTTCTATAACAATCAAATTTGAAGACATTCTCAGAGAAATTCACATCAGTTTACTATTTGTGCTTGTGTTTGGGTTGTGTTCTCCCATGACACTGTCTTCAGTGCTTTTCTGTCTGCTCACCCCCATCCCTGTTGTATAAAAGTGTATTTCATATGATATAGTGTGTCTCTTACAATGGCTATGGCCCCAAAATAAAATCAACTTCGAGTTCTTGCTGGTTCAAAGAAAAAAGATCTACCTACAGTTATTGAATGACCACTTGTTCTCTTCAAGTGAATATAGTCAATAGTTTGCAGCTGATTGCTCTTTGAAATTAGTAATCAAATTAGCCTTGGAACTATTGCATTACATCCTTTAATTAATGGGTTATTGTATTATAATAAATAGCACTGACATTTTTAGAAAAAAGATAAATATATTTGCACACTATGATATAGGAGGTTTTCTTAATATTTACCAGTATGTGTTATCTATATAGAGTTTTAAATAATTATTTGTGCTTTACACATTTTCATTTTAAAGATGTCTAAATTCATTATTCACATGCCTTTTTAATATAGAGTGTCACCTGCTTCTGGTTTTGCCCAAATTAACAAAGCCTTCCTTGCTTTGATCAATTTTCAATTACCCCTGCAGAAGAAATTAAATAAATAAATAAAACAGGAAGATATTGCATTAGGTCCCTTACTAAAAAAACTGTAGAAGTTCACCCATTTAAACAATTTGCTATTA
Source organism: Phyllostomus hastatus (assembly GCF_019186645.2). NCBI lineage: Eukaryota > Metazoa > Chordata > Mammalia > Chiroptera > Phyllostomidae > Phyllostomus > Phyllostomus hastatus. The sequence goes on from NW_025333835.1 coordinate 14,414,756, forward strand.
TTGGTTTATTATTGACTGATCATTCATGTTAAATTATTCCTATTTAATTTGAAGTATTAAAGGCATATTTTAGTGTCTTTGTTACCGTTTAGAATTCAAATGAAAAGTTAATGACTGCATTTGTTAGGAGTTGATCTTTTAAGAGGACTCTTTAGAAAAGAGAGAATATGTGCTGTCATCCATTAGATAAATCATTATGTGAACATCCTTTAGTGTATTGTTTTGTTTTTGTTTAGGTGTAAGTGCCCATTACTTTCCTTCTCCGTGTTTCCATTTTTCATCCATGTCTCTCTTCCTCTCTCTCTCTCCCCCCTCGCTCCCTCCCTCATAGCATTTCTTCTGCTGCATATACAGAACTGATTTTGTAACGAAAGGAACACTGCACTCTCAAAACAATTAATTCATTTTTTAACGTGACCTTTGTCTTCATTTTGGAACTTTATAAAAGTCATCTGGACTTGTGATTTTTCTGTTTTCTCACTAGTGAAATAAAATGATCATGTTCATTTTATTTATGAAACTAGAATGTCAGCCACACAAGAGTGAAAACTTAATCAGGTGTATTTCCTGTTGTATCCCAATGATACAGAGAGATGTGATTAAGATACCTCAGATCACTGGGGAGAAGTAGGGAAGGACTCTCTGAGGCAATTGTGGACAGTCTAGGATGGGATTGGTGGAGAAACTGAATTCCCCTAGAGCTAATGAAAATATAAAGAGAGCTCTCAGTTGAGGGAGAGGTCAATGTCTCAAGCTGGGACTTGGGCTCCAGCTTTCGAGCTCTCAGGCTCTCAGGCCCTCAGGCTCTCAGGCTCTTCTTCCTCCAGGATGCCTGGATGATGGTACTGCAACTGCCTGTATTTCCTAGTGTATGATGGTGCTTTGTGTGGGAAGGAATTCCAGGCACAGCATAGGATCAGGCTGGCCTGACAGAGTGGAAGATTTCTTTTTTCTGGGGTGTTCTAGAGGGAACAGGCTCTGAGGCAGAAGCCTGTCATTCTTTCAAAATTATGTAGCTTTTGTATATTATGTTGTTTTTAGTTTGTAAACTAACCCTATGGAAACCAGGTAACTAAAAACTAACAGAATGATAGCTCAACTCAGATGTTAGAGTTTAACCTTAATTGATAGGTTTAAGTGATTAAAGCCAGGACTTGATCGGCTTCAAGTAACTGCTTTGAATAAAGACTCCTTTCCTTTATCACCAAAACTTTGCCTCTGGGATTTTTGCCTAGAGGGTGTTGGCCTGCAGCAGAACCCCGAGGGCTGTTCAGTAACACCAACTCAGGAGATAGTACTTTCTATGAAGAAGGTTCTCAATAAATATTATTTGAATTAATCAATTCTATTACTCAAGTTTAAATCCCAATTATTATGACAAAGAGATACAACAATGTTTCTAACATGTGAATGAAAGCAAAAAGAGTATACTTTATGCCAATGCCAATTGTGTTGCAGCCTGTCAACACAACTGACAGGTTCTGAGATTTGGGCAGATGGAAGAAAATTCCCAGAGCCATCAGAGTGTCTGACATGCCTTTATTCTGGGGTGGGGCATGCATCATGCCAGCAGGGAGTGCTAAATCCCTTATGTACTAAATGCACACAAAGCTGGCAGGGTGCCAAGATATTGTATAACAGCACGTGAATTGTGAGGGCCCACTCAAGGTTATGGGAAAACAGTTTACTGGACCCAGTCTCAAGTTTATGGGAATGCTGCTTATCTTAGTTACCCAGACATCTGGGTGAGGGATCCAGACTGACTCTGTTTACCCAAAGGTATACAACTTGAACATCTCTACTTCCACCACACAGTATAAACAAGAGAACACGATCAATTTCTTAGAATGCTGCTGTGTGCTTATTCCTTACTCCAGTCTCTGTTGATTTCCTTGTGAGTATTCAGTTTCCCGGTTTTGTGTCTCTTATTCTTTAGTACTATTTTACTGTTTTGTCACATGTGAATATATTCCTAATATATATGTAACTTATTTTTATGTAATTTGAACTTTACATAAATTGAATAATATTTTATGATGTGATTTATACTTGATATCACATTTGTGATATTCATGTTGATTTATGGAGCAACATTTTATGTATTTTTGCTATAATATTGTTTTCTATTCTATTTTTTGGTCTGTTTCCTTCCTCTTGTGCTTATTGACACTATTTTATTTATTTTATTTTTAAATATTTTATTGTTTATCCTATTACAGTTGTCCCAATATTTTCCCTTTTTGTTCCCTCCGCTGAGCAACCCCCTACTCCTTCAGGGAGTCCTCACACCAGTTTTCCATGTCCATGGGTCATGCATATACGTGTTCTTTGGCTAATCCCTTCATTCTTTCAACCAGTCCCCACCCCTCCTCCTCTTACAGCTGTCAGTCTGTTCCACGTTTCTATGCCTCTGATTCTATTTTTCTCATTAATTTATATTGTTCATTTGATTTCACATATGAGTGAGATCAAATGGTATTTGTCTTTCACTGACTGCATTATCTCACTAGGCATAATAGACTCCAATTATCTCCATGCTGTCTCAAAAGGTAAAAGTGCCTTCTTTTTTTACTGCTGAGTAATATTCCTTTGTGTAATTGTACCGCAACTTTTTTATCCTATTATCTACTGATGGGCACTTAGACTGTTTCCAGATCTTGGCTATTGTAAATAATGCTGCTATGAACATAGGGGTGCATATATTCTTTCTAATTGGTGTTTCAGAATTCTTAGGGTACATTCCCAGAAGTGGAATTGCTGAGTCAAAAGGCCATTTCATTTTTAATTTTTTAAGGTATCTCCATACCCCTTTCCACAGTGGCTGCACCAGTCTGCACTCCCACCAATAATGCACTAGGGTTCCCTTTTCTCCACACCCTTGCCAGCACTTGTTTGTTGATTTATTAATGATGGCCTTTCTGACTGGTGTGAGATAGTATCTCATTGTGGTTTTAATTTTCATATCTCTGATAACTAGTAATGTTGAACATCCTTTAATATGTTCATGAGCCATCTGTACGTCCTCTGTGGAGAAGTGTCATTCAGGTCCTTTGCCTATTTTTTAATTGGATTGTTTGTCTTACTGATGTTGAGTTGTATAAGTTCTTTATATATTTTTGAAATTAAATCTTTATCCGATATACCATAGACAAATAATGTTCTCCCATTCAGTGGGTTCCCTTTTTGTTTTGTTGATTTTTTTTAAGCTGTGCAGAAGCTTTTAAATTTGATGTAGTCCCATTTGCTTATTTTTTGTTTCCCTTGTCCTAGGACACTGGTGGCAAACATAAGGCCTGTGGGTTGAATCCGGCCCTCCACCTTGTTTTATCTAGCCCAGCACCTTGTTTCTACCCAGCAGCAGTGCCAAGCTCCTTGCCCCTAGTTAAGGAGTAGTTATGCTTATACAGTCCTAAAATTACATTCGCCTCTTTGAAGGCAACCTCGAGGCTGATGTGGCTTCTGGTGAAAATGAGTTTGACACCCCTGTCTGAGGAGATAGATCAGCATAATATTGCTATGTGAGATATCTGAAATTTTACTGCCTATGTCTTTCCTCTAGGACTTTTATGATATCATAACTTATATTTAAGTCTTCTATCCATTTTTAGTTTATTCTGGTGTATGGTATACATTGGTGGTCTAGTTTCATTTTTATTTTGCATGTATAGGTCCAGTATTCCCAACATCATTTATTGAAATTTTAATTATAATAACATTTTTAACTGATCTCAAAATCTGGTATGCCTCCTCCCTTGTTCTTTTCCAGGTATGTCTTGGCCTTTCCTAGATGTTTTTTTTTCATGCAAAAACACATTATATTTTGGTTACTCAAGGAATGCTACTCACCAATGGTTGCTTTATAATTAAGGTTTCCCCTTGGGGATTTTTGAACCATCCAAATACTCTGACTTAAGGGCACAATTTGAGTAGGGCTAGCTCATTGTTAGAAACAGTATGGAAAGAATTTTTCCTCCACTGCCCTGTAATGAAGGAGAGAGCCTTCTTTCACTGCCTTTCTTTCCTGTATAGCAGGTTTATTTCAGCATACTGAACTGCTTTGACTGTCAGAATTTTTCAGTGGGTTTCTGTCAGTTCTGTAATTTGGGAGTAGTTAACACCTCTCTATCCCTTACCTCTGACACTGTACCCTCTGCAGACATAGAAAATAAACCTCAAATTAACCAGGGTTCTTCTTTACCCTCAGTTTTGCTTTTGTGGATTTTTAATTCTCTTTTCAATTCAGTAATGGCTTTTTAATGATGCTTTTTATATTCCATGGAGCATTTTGAATTATTTTCAGTTTGGGAGAGTTATTAAAGAAATATAATCCACATTAATGCTGAAAATACAGATCTTTATTTTGAATTTTTTAAAAGAACAACCACAATCCATTGAAAGTGACTGCAAACTTACAGTTGTTCTTTGAATATTTATTGGGTTAATTGTATGTGTCATATATTGCACTGGGCATCAAGGACACAAAGGATGAAATAATATCTGCCTTCCTGGAGTTCCCAATCTCCAGTCCTCAAGAATCTTGTAAACCAATAATATAAAAACCTTAAAATGTAGTCATTTTAATAGAGAAGAGTTCTGAGAGAACTTACTCAGTGGACCATTTGTAACTGGCCTTGAGCAGCTGAGGAGAGCTTAAATGAAGAGGAAGTAAATGAGCTGGTTTTTGGTGGCTCAGCAGAAAATTGGTGAACATATGGGCTTATGGAGGCATTGCAAGATAAAAAAATACTAAAGGCAAATTTGGAAGCTCTATATAGAGGAGTGTTGAGGATGGTGAAGATGTGGTAGGGATTTGGGGTATGCATTTGGCTGGGTATTGATAATGTATAAAGGTGGATTTTGAAGGATTGCTAGTTTAAGCATTTGAATTTTTTTTTCTTGTTTCATTTTGTTGACACTGTACAGATATCCCTCATTTCCCCTGCTTTGTCCAACTCCACCCACCACCCACCCCCCCCTCCCCTGGCCTTCACCACAAGGTTTCATATATAGTAACCTGGAAATCTAATGAAGAAATAAAAGAGCATATTAAAAGATATTTATGATACCTTTCCTTTTTAAAGAAATTGGAAGACAATGGAACAGCCTCCTGCTTGAATAGAGATTTGTTCTTTTCACTTTATTATAAGTTAAAGCTAGTGATGTAGGTAATTTAGATTTTCTCTAAAATTAATGTTGTTTTATGGAAAATGGTTATGTGCATACATATACATGTGTAACACTTGCCTAAACTCACTTCTTTGCCTGCTTCCTGTTGACTCATCATGAAATTGTATACATACACACTCACATACTCAAAATTCAAAATCAACACACTCATAAAACTTTACTATATGTTTTTCACAACAGACTCTTCAGAGAGGAGTTTTCCTTCTTTAGAATCTGGGACATTATTTCCTTAGCACCTAGGAATGAAAAGAAATGCATGAAATTGTACAATGAAATAATAGACTCACAGAAAGACTTAGAAGAAGCAGTGCCTGATTAAGATATTTGCTGAACCACTGTCCACGTGAAAAGAGAGGACATTTGTCAAAACAGGTAAGTTTGCCAAAGCAGTGTGGAAACAGGTGACTGAGGGGAGCATGATGAGCTTGCCAAGGGAATCAAGTACAAGATATTTGTGGCAGCTCCTGGGCTCCAAGGAACCTCAGGGAATCCACTGTGGATGCTGAGACAATTTATCTACTAGCACCATTGCCAGGGATGTTAGGAACTTGAGAACATAACAGCAAGAACATAAAATATCCCAGGAACATGTACAGCAAGAAAATAAAATATCCCGGGAGTCACTGTGGAGAGTATGCCATCCCAACATCTTAAGGGGAAAGACACAACCTGAGGTAAGTTCATAATTGTATTTGCTCCTCCAATAGACAAACTTCTTGAGTATCTGCTGAGGGCAGAGTACAGATTAATATGCTGGTGTGTAAAAGAAGGAAAGAGAATATTCTCAGCCTTTAAGAGCTTACTATCTAGGGAACATGATACATGCAGATACGCTATGTTAATAATATTGTGAAAAGAGATAGAAAAGTGTCAAAATCAGTATGAAAAATAAGTGCTAAGTTTTTAGCATACATTATTCACAGTGAGCAAAGTATATGGGCAAAACTTAGTAGAAGAGGCTGCACTTGACTATAGTTTTCAAAGTTAAGTATATCTGGACCAGGGAGGGCAGAAATCTTGTGAGTCACTTACTTCCTTCTTCTCTGCCATGGCTGATATCACTATCAGTCATGTTCCCAAGGAAGCCGTATTAATGAATCCCATTATAGAGTTGCAGGGAGACTCTAAGTTTCATGACCGGATATCATTAGAGTAAAAAAAAAATGTTTACCATTTCAGACTTGCATAGTGAAATTAAGAAAAGAGCATTCCAGGCATAAAGTAGAACATGTGCAACAGACTGGCCTTGGGACTTGTGTTCTAGGAAAAATAAAAAGTCAGAATTTACACTGACTGATAGGGGTAGGGATGTTGGGTAGTTATGATGTGGCCTAATAATAGTAAATCAGATGTGCCCAATTAAGGATGTTAGTCTTACTCAGTTACTGTAAGAATCTGTGGATTGTTTTTTTTTAAACTTCTTTATTGAGATTTCGTTGAAATACAAATAGCTGTATGTGCTTAGTATAAATAGCTTGAAACCACAATCTATGCTATAAACATCTATCATTTTCAAAAGGTTCCTCCCACCTTCTTTATTAATTATTATTATTTCTTTTGTGTATGTGATAAAAACACTTAACATCCATTCTATCCTTTTAGCAAATTTTAAAATATATGTGGTCTGTCCAGAAAGTCTCCAGCCATGCAATATTGGGGGTGGGAAAAGGAGATATTACTGAAGAAGATACAAAATACAAGAAAGGTTGTACATGGTATAATGACACCTCAGTTCCCTTTAAAGTAGGCACCCTGGACCTCACACATTCATTAGTAACTTCAACACGATGTTCCTTCTGTTCTGGTATCAGAAGCCACAGAATGAATTTTGCCATGACACATTTCATGCCAAGATCCTGCATCAAAATCTCAGACACAGTAGTTTTTGTAATCTCCAGATCAGCTTCTAGTTCTTGCACTGTGATGTGCCAATCTTTGTTGATTGCAGCCCCTGCACATTCAACATTCTCAGCTGTTCTGTTTGTCACAGGCCTTCCAGAACATGAATCCCTTTCAACAGATTCTCAACCATCTTTGAAGTGTTTGTGCCACACTTTTATTTGCGCTGCACTCATTGCATCATCCTTGAAAGCCTTCTAAATCATCTGAACAGTTTCTGTAAAGGAATGTTCAAGCTTAACACAAAATTTAATACAGATTCATTGATTTACTTGTTTAGTCATTTTGAATGAGATAGCTACACAGTACAGGTGCACACTCAACAGCATCTACCATCCCCACTGATTAGTACAGTGAGGTTGTCATTGTTCACACATGTGCATTCCACTCCACTCACCTTAGCTGCCAGGTTACATTGATGCCATGCACACCGTTCTCATTATGTTAATAATGGCTGAATTTTTTCTGGACAGGCCTTGCACAATGCATTGTTGTTAAGTATAGGCTTTACATTATATAGAAGATCTTTAGGATTTATTCACCTTGTATAATTGAAACTTTGAACAGTTTGACTAATACTTTTCATTTCCCTCTCCTATCCCTGGCAACCACTGTTCTGTTCTGTGCTTCTGTATGTTCGACTATTTTAGATTTGTCATTTAAATGATATGTAATATTTGTCTGTGTCTGGCTTATTTCACATAGTATAATAATCTCCAGGTTCATCCATGTTGTTGTAACCAGTGAATTTTTTAAGCAAGGGCATGACAAGATAACGGAAGCAATGTTAGATTGTTACTTGAGATTAATAGCATTTTTCAGCTTATGTGGCAGCATCCATTTTTTACTGTGGAATGCATAAATACTCACTGTCCCAGCGCCCTCCACAGCTAGGGAATGAACACATGTTCTAGAAGGATACCCATGAGGAAGCCCAGTCCACACTGGATTCAGTCTGAGGATGGTTGGCACTTGGTTAGGATCAGCGGCATCACCAGCAGCTGAAGGAACTACTATTTCCTGTTTCCAGAGAAAGCAGAGGCAACAATGCAGCAGGATCAGGGTAAGTGAAATTGGCAGAGCAAGTAGTGTCTGTACATAACCCAGGCAAGATTATCAGTCATCCTTGCAACCTTATGCTGCAGCTTTTGGCTGTTTAGCCTCCAACCACTGTTTGGGGCTCTGGCAGTGATGTTTAGACTACCCTTCCAACAAATGCCATTTTTGTGTATGTTGACCAGAATTGGTTTCTCCTGCTTATAAATTAGGTCAAGGGGCATTTTGGTGAGGAAAGTATTAGAATAATTTAGCCATGTATAGGTGAACTCATGAGGAAATGTGGTAGAACAAGTAATTTTTAACAATAAATGGAAAATTGAGGTGTCTGATTATTCATAAGAATAAAGTATAGAAATGTTTTATTAAATCCTCACCTGAGGACAATTTTTCACTGCTTTTAGAGAAAGAGGAAGGGAGAGAGAGAAACATCAATTGGTTGCCTCCCCTGAGCTTCCTGACCAGATATTGGACCTGCAGCCTAATTATGTACCCTGACCAAGAATTAAACCTGCAACACTTCAGTTACCAGATGACCCTTTAACCAACTGAGCTACACCAACCAAGGTAAATGTAGAAAGATTTTTAAGTGCTGGAATTAACTAGTGGAAAAATACTGTGGTACATAAGTGTGGACATTGATTGAAGGGTGTTCTGAGCACATTAAGTTATTGCTGAATTTGCACATGGTTTTCTTTGGGATTAGGCCATCTCTGCTTGCTAATTGACCCCCACTGAAATTAGGTTTCTATCTCACAGAGACTGGGAGGTAGGAGTGCTATTACTCTTGATTTAAAATGGATGGCTCTTAGGTCCTTGAGAAAGATGGTCCTGGATTGTACCCTGGCAAGAAGCTTTTAAAAAGATTTACATTTCCTAAGGGCAGAGAAAGAATTCACAACTATAAGTTTTTCTAAAGTTATTGCATAGAGTCAGGAAAAGCTTGTCTCAAATTTAGTCAAGCTAAGGATCACCCCTAAGCTCCTAATCAGTTTCCTGGTCAATTCCAGAGGAGGAAAGAAAAATGGAAATTATTCTATTTTCCATTAGATTGAGGGAATGTATTCACAGAGTCAGAAATAATACTGTTACATAAAATACATAACTCCTTGACTTGCATACCTCATCTGGCTACTGAGGTCATTAATACACATCAGAAGATTAATTTTGTGTCTTATTTACATTAGAGATATTTCAAAAGACTACTTATAGTTATCCAAAACTACCACCAGAGTCACAAATAATCACTAATACTAAGTTTACCAGGTTGATTTTTTTTAATTCAAATCTATCCATATGTGGTAAAACCTACAGGACATTAGCATTTTTTTATTATGCATAGGAAAATCAAGAAACAGAACATGTGACTGTAAATTCAATAACCAATTTTAAGGAAGGTAACAATTTAATAATCATGAATGTTTATAGGAAAGAATGAAACACCCACATTTTAAAATTATGTAAGTAAATAGTGAATTTTAAATTTATGTTTTATGGGAAGGATAATATGTATGCATATAAATGGAATATATATTTAGGTATATTAGAATATCAGTACCAAAAATATTTTAAAATTACAAAATGACAGTTGAGTAAAACATATAAATAAATTACAATAAAATTGCTCTTAAATTTTCTATTTTCTAAATGATTTCCTGATTAATCTCAATGTTAGTAAATCTATAAATTGATATTTTACTCTAATATTTTCATCTGAAGTTGAACTAATTTAAATTATGAGGTTAAATTTCTGTTAAATGGATATTAAGTAACCAAGAGGAAAAAAGCCAAAACTAAACAAACTGATTAGATTTCATCTACCATAATAAAAGTTAATTTTCTTTGGACACAATTTATTTCACTCTTATTCTTTTCATGTTAGCCCTTCAATGTGAGAAGTTTTTTTTTTTTCATACAGAAGAATGTCAATCTGTTTTAAAAAAACAGTAAATAACATAACATGTTTAGATAAACCTAAACGTATCTGAAGGAAGAATATTTAGATGCTAACTGAATATATTCACTGAATTTTATTTTCAGTAGGTACATTTTTATTTTTATATTTGATTTGAATATGGCCTATTGTCCTTGTCTTTTTCACCCCCTCTTATTCTCTTATTGAATTATTGATGGGGGGGCTACAAAAACTCCTCTTTCTTTTATTCTATTGTGAACCTATGCTCAACACAGGAAAGTTTTCTATTCTTTTTTATGCCAAATGTCTTTGGTTAGTGCAATGACTAATAAGAGTAATTATATTCAAGTGTAGCTTTATTTATGCAGTAAATGGTTACTGAAGTTGTATATAAGTTGAATTTTGAAGACATCAAGTCATGTTTTCAGTGTGTGTAGGGGCAGCTGTGTACAGGTTGGTGTCTAGTGTCTCAGAAAATTTTTTGGTTTGTTTTGGTCACTTGTCTCAGTCAAGGATTGAAGTTAGGCCTTAGTCTTGCATTCCTTTACCCTCTGTTTCTGAATCTGCAGTTTGTTGCTGTCCTTTTTTCTACTTATTGTGGGTGCTTATTAGAGAAATGAAAACAAATGGATTTTTTCATTGAGAATTAACTATTCTTTTGGACATGGGCCATATATTTTGTACAATAAATGGGAAGTAATTGGAAAGAAATTAATAGTAAATGAGTGCTTCACCTAATACTGTGCATCTTTCTATAGAAATTGTTTCTATAATTCATATTACAAATGAAGAAACTGAAGTGTAAAGAAATCTGGTATTTGAATAAGATAGAGCAGAATGAGGTCTGATTTCTAAATCCACAGAGTTTCTTACAATTATCTGACTCCTAATAATAACAGCTCACATTTATTAGACACTTATCATGTGCCAGAAATTCATCTAAATGTTTTAAAAGTATCAGTGCCAAACTACTCCTCCAGTTGAATAATTTGGAATTATGACTCATTATAATGAGAAAGTCCTCACATCGTAGGGAACCATAGGGTTTCTCAGTGAGAAAGTATTTAAAAGATATAAAAATATAAGTTTAATATCGTGACTTAGGTGATTTTGAGGAGGACTTGAGGAAGCAGAGCTTTGCTCTGGATTTCATGCTGTCAAGCAGTAGGGGTAGCCTATGATTGGTAATATTAATCTTATCTAGAAGGAAGATAAACTAGAATGAAGCCAAATCTGTAATTGACAAGGAAACAGAAGTCACTCAATAGGTAGAACAGCATACTATTTGGGTCATTTTTGTGATTTGGATAATGTTCAGGTTTTTGACTATTAGGCATGATTATAAAGTAGTTTTGTTTTGGTCTTGATTCATCATAGTCACGTGTGGCCTTTTATGAAGTTGATGTTCCATAAAGTGGTTTATATTCAAGAAGACCTGTTTGATAGTATCAGACCAGTTCCAGATATCAGGGGCCACTTAATCTTTTAGTCCTCTGTTTTTGGCCATGAGCAGATGAGTCAGGCCATGGCCTTAATCCATGACATCCAGGGTTTTATAATAGTTGAGATTTTGTTGATCAGGAGTTTCTTTGGGGAATGTAGTTGGTGGCTGGATGAGAGTATCTCCTCCTTTTCTCACAGGACAAGTTGAACTCTATGAGGGGACAATGGCTGCCCTGGGCACATTTAATACCCTGACCAGAATGGATTGGCTGAATTTAGTGTAAACAGTGATCAAAAACAAAATAATTATTAGTCCTTGAAATAAATTTTGAAGTCAAGAGTCTGGATTTTAAATCCCAGGCAATATATCTATTGTGTATGAAAATAATTCACTGAAGCCTTATTTATTATATTAAAATACTGAGGAAAAGTACATTAATATCTATAAATAGGTGTTAAATTATAGTGCCTTAGTAAAATGCAACACCTTTTGTGCAATTAAAAGTGGTAGTATAGATAAATGTCCATTGGCATTGAGAGATATTTATGATGTATAATTAAGTGAAAAATTCAGATTGCTAAACAGATTATTGCCATTTAATATGTATGCATAGAAAAATGTGTGGAAATAAGTTTATGAAAGTGTTAACAGTTGTTATCTCTAAGAGTTGTGTAGGTAGGAGATTTTAAATTTATTTTGTTTTTTGACTTATCTCTAGGTTCTCATTTTTTGTAGTCAAAAGTATTGCATTTGTAATGAGTAAAAAAAAAGATAAGCAAATGTTTCTTTACACAGTATAATCATGGTTGATTTCTATTTCTTTTTTTATATATTTTATGATTTAAAATATCCTAAAATAAACTATTACTGATATTATCAACTAAAAAGAATACAGAAATAATGTAACATTGAAAACTTCTCAGTGTATATAACAATGTAAAATTATGAAGCGAATCAGTTTAGGACTGTCAATTCAAATGCAAAGTAGTATATATACTGAAGTAACTGATTATTTTAGCTTTATATTAAGTTTTAGTATCTGGATGAGTGTGGATTCTGATCACTCTTCATTTTTAGCTTTTTTTAGGGAGGAACGAAAGCTCTTCTATTTCTTTAATTTCTAGTTCAAAACATATTATAATGATATTTTGAATTTTTATTAAATTCACAATTAATATTTGTTGCTTCTACAGTTATATGATTATACCTGAAAATAATACAAAATTTTACTCCTCAATACATAAAGCTGGTTTTTGGTAATTCCTTTCTAAATCTTAATAATTTTGAATAATAAAAGTACTAGTTAGTGTCTTGTCCTATTTATGATCTCAATGGGAATTTTATAAGTTTTCTCTTGGTTAGCCATTTACTAATTCACTGAACATGTATTTTAACTGCATGCTGCAGGTATCTATCTTAGAACATGACAAAAAAAAAAGGTGTAACATATTTTATTTTAAAATTTTAAATAAAATTTGATACCAACTTTTATGAACACTTTGGGGGATTATTAACATTATTTCACCAACTATAAATGCTATTCTGACTCATCCTTACATCCCCAGAATACACATAACTTAAATATATTATTTTATAATAGGAATGGACTTAATCTAAATTTTGTGCTGATTTTTATTTAGGATTTTTAAACCTTATTTTATCAATCTGTTCATTGAAATTTGCTTTCTGTAATTTTATTATTTCATTTACATATTTGATTTAGTCTGGGTTTATTCAAGGAATTGGGATGTTTTCCACATTGTTTTGTCAGGAACTGCAAAGGTTCTGAGATTTTTACCTTGCAAGCTAACAAGTCAGTGAGCTACAATTTCAGAAATTCTGGCAGAAGACGGGAGACTCCTAAGTAAGTGATAAAAGACAATGTATGACTTATTAATTATAGCTGTAGCTAGAATAACATTGTTCTGTGGCTTCCCTGAGCCTCAGTTCCCACGGGGCAACAAGATAAGGGGCAGGTGATGCTTGGACACCCATTGGGGTGTGTTACAGAAGAGCCTTTAATGTAAGAAGTCCGATCTTATATGGGGACCTGGTAGCAAACCATGTAAGCACACTGCTCCAGAGGGAGAACTTATTTTTACTATATTGTACAGTAAATGGTACTCCTCCTGTTGTAGATGGTGTCTCTGTCTTCCAAAGCTGCTTGCTGTACAAACAACTTGGAAAAGATCATCTTAAGCAAATTAGATGTTACAGAACAATTGCAACCCTTTCCATTGATTATAAAGCTTATTTTTCATGGTTTCCTCATGTGTAATCTTTTTTAATGGTCTTGCACTACCTTGTAAAGTGAGGACTGCATGATTTCTCTCTCTCTCCCTCACTCTCTCTCTTTCCTAATAATAAATCTTAGAATTTGAATCTGCTTTTACATTGACTTTAAAATATCTATAATAAAATATGTATAAATTTTTTGTTTATTGACAGCTTTTTTATATTGTACTCTTTTTTTAGCTCAAATTTGCTTCATCTCTTACTTGCTTTGTAGTGTAAACTTAAAATTATATCAAAGTACAGTTGACATACAACGTTATTAGTTTCAGGTGTTCAAGTCAAAATTTCATTAATGAATTTTAGCTTATTCTTATTTTCCCTATCTTTGAATGCTTTAGAATTGATTTCTATTTATTCCATGCACTAAACTTAGCTAAGTATACAATTTTTTGGTGCTCACTTTTCTCCATTACTGTCAATAGATACTGCTCTTATTGCACTGAGAACATCTAAAGTAAACATGGTTGTAATGCCTTTTCTAGAATCTGAAATAATGGAATTCTCAAAGGAAAGCACTAGTGCCATCGGGGACATGTAATGGTGTCCCAGGTGTGAGGTAAAAGGCAAATAAAACACTCTTCATCTTTCTCCAGAGTCGGTTTTAAACAAAAGTAATGTGTTTATATTTTTAAATAAACACAGTTTTAAATACTAAAACATTCACACACATATTATGGATCAGAATAGAAAAATCTTTGTGGATTTTTAAGAACTATAAAGGTAATTTAAAAATTCATATGTGTGATAGGAAATTTAGTCTATATTCTTTAACTTCACTGGAATATTTTTCCCTTTTCATCGTCATTAGTAATACTCTGTTAAAAATATTTGGGAATAATTTATACCTCTATACTCCAGTTACATTTCTTTCTTTTTATTCCCTTGTCATCATTATGAATTTTGGAAATATCTGTCTCAGAATTCTTGGTATTACATTTAGTCTTCCTTGTATTATCAAGCTGTTCAGTGCTAAACCAGAGTTTGGGCCAAAAAAGGTGAGAGGATTACTAAGCAAGACAGAGCTGCATTAGAATTAAACATCTTGTTCTATTAGCTAATTGAAAGGATTGGTGATTTTGGAGGTATAAAAAGTTTCTCTACATAGATATTTGTGTATGTGCATCTGTGCATTATATATACATAAACTCAATAGGGATAAAATCTCACACTTACTAAGTGTTCATTATGTGTCTGACATTCGTTTGAGAACTACATTTATTTCACTCTAACAAATGTACAAATTAGTCCTCTGTTTTATCTTAAATTGTTTTAGCATTTTATTTGTGATTAAATATTCCTCAAATTTTTGTTTTTATCTGCATAGTATTCTGCATATTACAATATTTTAAACAATTATTCTTTCCTTGAAGTTAGATTATTTCCAAATATAATATCATTTAATATTTATAATATTAGCATCACATATAAATATTTCTCCTTAACTCCACCTTTTTTCTTAACACAAATTATTAGAATTAAATTACTGGATAAACTTACATGATTATTTAATGCTAATGGTGCATTTTTTCTTTCAGAAAACTAGCATCAATTCACAGCTGAAAATATTTTTTAGAATTATTTCTCTGAAACTTAACTGTTTTTCCTAACTGTATTCTAGTCCTTTAAAACATCCTTGACAATTTTAAAAGCTGCTATATATACTAGAAATACTTGGGCAGTTCCAGAGCCACTTCCCCATATGAGGCAACTAACTCTTCCTAAGCCAGCCCCGAAGAGGAAGCCCTTCATATCAGATGGTCAGAGAAGTCTGGATATGGCTGAAGGGATTGGGAGGAGTGATGCAACTGATTCAAAACAAGGTGTATTAATTAAATTTTCTTCTAGTAGGTAAAACTGAGATATTAGAATTGGGTAGCTTAACTGGAAATGCTAAGCCAGATATTATCATAAGGCAAGAATTATTATTTTAGGAAAGTTATAATTGGCTGTGTGCAATTCAGTAAGTGAGTGGAGAAGTGGATCTTTGGACAAATAATGAGGTAGATGCACTTAGAGAGAAAGCAAAAGAAAATGTGAGGTTCCAGGAGAATAAAGGAAACAAAGGGGTCAGCTGATTGATGCTTTATTGCTCCTCTGCATCCTGGATATTTTTTCTAATATTGTATTCCATGAAATTATTCTGTTTCCTTTTTATTCAAGCATACAAACTTCTTTTTTTGAATCTTTGCCATTATGGGATTTTAAAAATACACACATTAACTGATGAAGGAAGGAGGCAATCAGAGGCTATTTGTCCCTGAATCTCTGAATCAATATTATCAGTAGTCATCTTACTTATGTGAGCCAATACAAGCATTTGTTGTCAATCTCAGTTTTCCTAGGTTCTAGATGGACATATAGGAGCTTCTGTGGCCCCCATTCCAGGGGGTCAGAAGGATCTAGGTAGAGTCCCTTGCAAGAAAAGCAATGCTATGGATGGATGCTAGAGAGAGAGTTCAAGGTCATGCTGTTCAGATATCTTAGAAAGAATGGAAAGATATGCTAGCTAATATTAATCAGAAACCCCCCATCTAACAGAAATAGAAATATGCGTTGTGTTGAGCCTATCAATGGAATAGTTTCTTGAGATAACAATTACGATAAAATGGTCTTTGAGAGAATATACACAACCCCTCAGGTGTTGTTGCTCATTGAAAAAAACAGGGGATGTCAAGAAGACTAGACTCTGTTTTTTTTTTATTTCTACATACGTAAGTACACATTTTAGTAAATTAATTTTCTTATAAATTACTTTCTTTTTTGTTAATTTGACAGAAATATATTAGATTTCCTATTTCACAAATTCATTGATTGAAGAGAAAGAAATAAAGGATCTAAAATTATCTAAAAATTAAAACATTATTGTCATTTATTAATTATATTTTTGTATGGGAGAGACCATCTTCTTAAAATTTGACCACTATTACTAGATAGTTAAGTTAACATTGGAATTCAGTAATTCCTATATAATTCAGAATGAAAGGTTGGCATAAAGCTGATGAATGCTTATTGTTGAGCTTGGCACTTAATAGCACCCTAAAACCTACTATTAACACTCTAAAAAACTGCAAAAATATATTCTTGGCAAAAAGTTTTGGCCAATTAACATTGTGTTATTTTCAGCTGGATGAACGTGCCTAAATTTTTAAATTGGTATCTGTTTGAAGACTAAACCTTTCAAATGTTTTTAGTCAAGACCATTGTTAGGCTTTTATTTCAACTAGTCTGATTAGCTAATGGAGCATGCTCAAATCATAGGCTGAATGATCAGATAACATGACAGAAAGGTAAAAATATAATTTCTAGCAGCTATTTCATCAGATATTTTAGTTCTTGCTTTTCAACATTCACATCTAAAAGACTATTTTAGATTATAAATGACTTTATTTGTATATCTTTACATTAAATTGACTTAATTTTTGAAGATGATTTGTATTATGTCTAGATGAATATGCAACTAGTTCAAGGTATGTTAATGTCATTCTGATCCTATAATTTCTATAAAATATAATTTAATATCAATCTTTTATTGAATTCTTATTTTTATTAATAAAATAATTCTAAGACAAATTATGTAAAGCTAAAAGGTATAATTCAAGCATTTTTTTGTTTATAATTGCTAATGAACAAAACTAGTAACCAGATTCTTGATTCAAGATCTGTATAACAGTATGAGATTATAGAAACTTCAGATGTTTGCAGCAATAAGAATGTAGATAGTTTTATAGATTATAAGTTTCATTTCTAGTAATAAAAATCACTCACTTCACATTAAGCCCTTTCTTCCTAACATAGTTTTAACTGTCTATGTAATCTCCCACTACATTTTACTGTTAAATTATTGTACCTTGATATATCATTTTGAAATAAATAAAAAATTATTTATTTCAAAATATAAAAATTTATATTTAAAATATAAAATTTATATTTTAAAATATAAAATTTAAAAATTGTATTTCTATAGTAATACAATTAATTCTGCCTGAGAGTACCTAAATTCTTATCCACAGAGCTCTTATAAGTATACTTGTATTATATATAATTAATGTAAAAATTATAACCATTCCCCATTTTAATCAACAGTATCTATAATGTAAGAAAACTAAGGCCTAATTTTTGCAGGTGAAATCTTCAGTTTATTTGGAGGGTGGTACATATTGTCGTAGGCTTAAATAGATGTGGAATTAAAAATTAACAAAATTAATTACTGATTAAAATAATTTGAAAAATTTATAAATCCATGTGAACTTCAGTAATTCCCTCCCTCCCCCACATCTAGCAAAAATTCAGAAAGTGAATCACAAGGACAACTAAAATATCAAGCTAAATTATTACAAAAGAAATGATTTTTTTCTCAGTGACTTAGTAAAATTATGAACAATATTTGCATTTTAACTGATATAAAGCTGTGTTCTTTGGATTTTTATGTCAAATAAACATTAAATATCAACTAGATGATTATAGGTTTTCTGTAAAATTGCTTACATGTATTTGTGTTGGAATCAGTTATTCAGAATGCAGCGGAAGCACCTTTGAAAATTTCTCTTCAGTGGAATTACTTTAAGTTATTATAAGTAATTTTATAAGATGTTTCTGGCCAGTGGTGACAAGGATGGTTTGGATGGGGAAGAATCTGAAGGGAAAGAAATGCATTAGGTGGCCTCAACAGTCTAAGCAATAAATATTGATGCTGACATCTAGTAGGATGGGGATAATAAAAATTGATATTAGAGACTGTGCAAAAGAAAATATAATAGAATGCAAATACTAATTGATTTGGTATACAAAATAATGTAAATAATATTCCTCACCATGAAACTAGAAGGATAGCCAAAGTATAAAGTTAAATAAGTAAAATAGGCTTGAGAGCAGATGAAATAGGAAAAAAATAATCATTTAGTTGGGTAAAAATGGAATTGGAGGCATTGCCAACATGCAGAATAATCAATAAAAGACTTTGAATTGATGGGATTAAATAAATTAGGCATTGAATAGAGAGTAAAAGTGAGAAGACCTAAAACTATCCAGAGTGAGGATAAAATTAAAGCACAGCACATGAAAATATTACAGAGAGTGGAACCCTGAAGATTACAGTGTTTTTAGAGACAAAGAAAAAAGGGTAGAAAATTAAAGAAATATAATGTGACTTGTTTAGAGGTAGGCTGACCTTTGAATAATTTTATTGGATGTTTGCAGATTACATGAAAAATGTTGTAATGGCAAATTGAAGAAGAAAGGATATGATAAGAAAATTGCAGCAAAAAATAACTTCTGGCCAAGATGGAGACGTAAGTAGATAAACTTTGCCTCCTCACACAACCAAAAGAAGGACAACAACTAATTTAAAAGCAAAAAATACCCAGAACTGCTGAAGATCGAACTGTTTGGAAATCCAACAACCAAGGGTTAAAGAGAAAACATTTACCCAGACTAGTAAGAGGGGTGAAAATGGGTAGCCCAGGTGGAGAGGACTCACAGCAAGTAATCGGTTGGAGCACAGATAGAATTCACAATACAGGGTTCTAGTGTGGGGAAATAAAGCCTCAAAACCTCTAAATGTAAAAACCTGTGGGGGTTGTGGCAATGGGAGAAACTCGCAGCCTCACAGGAGAGTTAATTGGAGAGATCCACATGGTCCTAAAGTGTGCACAAACCCACCCACCTGGGAATCAGCACCAGAAGGGCTCAGTTTGCTTGTGGGTGGTGGGGCATTGACTGAAAGTAGCTGAGAGCACAGCAAGTAGCATTTTCCCTCGTGGACGCCTCCCCCACATGCAGCACAACAAGACAGCTACGGGGGTTGCCCCACCCTGGAAAATACCTATACCCCTTACTGTGTAACAGGCTGCTAAGACAAGGAAATATGGCCCAAATGAAAGAATAGATCAAAGCTCCAGAAAAAAATACAACTAAGTGATGAAGAGATAGTCAACTTAATAGATGCAGAGTTCCAAACACTGATAATCAGGATGCTCACAGAAATGGTTGAATATGGTTGCAAAATAGAGGAAGAAGTGAAGGCCATGCAAAATGAAATAAAAGAAAATATACAGGGAACCAACAGTGAAGGGAAGGAAGCTGAGACTCAAACCAATGATTTGGAACAGAAGGAAGAAATAAATATTCAACCAGAACAGAATGAAGAAACAAGAATTTAGAAAAATGAGGAGAGGCTTATGAACCTCCAGGACAACTTTAATCATTCCAACATCCAAATCATAGGGGTGCCAGAAGGAGAAGAGAAAGAGCAAGAAATTGAAAACTTATTTGAAAACATAATGAAGGAGAACTTCCCTAATCTGGCAAAGGAAATAGACTTCCCGGAAGTCCAGGAAGCTCAGAGAGTCCCAAAGAATTTGCACCCAAGGAAGCTCACACCAATACACATCATAATTACATTACCCAAGATTAAAGATAAAGAGAGGATCTTAAAAACAGCAAGAGAAAAGGCAATAGTTATCTACAAAGGAGTTCTCATAAGGCTATCAGCTGATTTCCCAAAAGAAACTGTACAGGCAAGAAGGGGCTGGAAAGAAGTATTCAAAGTCATGAAAGGCAAGGACCCACCTCCAAGTTTACTCTATCCAGCAAAGCTATCATTTAGAATGGAAGGACAGATAAAGTGCTTCCAGGTAAAGTCAAGTTAAAGGAGTTCATCATCACCAAGACCTTATTATATGAAATGTTAAAGGGACTTATCTAAGAAAAAGAAGATGATCAAATATATGAACAGTAAAATGACAATAAACTCACAACTATCAACAACCAAACCAAAAAAAGAAACAAAATAAAAAACAAACTAAGTAAACAACTAGAACAGAAACAGAATCAGAGAAATGGAGATCACATGGAGGGTTATCAGAGGGGAGCATGAAGGAAGAGAATGGGAGAAAAGTTACAGGGTATAAGAAGCATAAATAGTGGATACAAAACAGTGTCAGGTTAAGAATAGTATGGGAAATGGAGAAGCCAAAGAACTTATATGTATGGCCCATGGACATAAAATAAGGTGACAGAATGCTGGTGGGAGAGGGGGTGCAGAGCTGAGGGGAATAAAGGGGAGAAAAAGAATGGGAAAACTGTAATAGCATAATTAATAAAATATATTATTTTTTAATTTAAAAAACAGACACTGATTTTTCTCATAAAATATAAGATTAACTACATCAAAGTGGCATGATAAAAGAATAAAAGAGATGAGAAAGCCTAAAGACAGACCCAAGTATATAAAATAATTTAGTAGATAATAATAGCATAATTCTATTTATTGAGCTATTTCCATGGGCAAGTGTTCAGAGACACAAGAGGCACGAACTGCTCTTTGTCCCATTCTAGATGGAGGCAGGCATTTGTTTTGATTGCGATGCTTTCTTTCCTTCAAGGTGTAAATTCTTCACAAATATTCAGTAATGTTGTTTTTGTGAGTTTACATGTGACACATATCTTGGACACTCTCCCCCAACAACTGGATCCTGTGTAGCTACAGGTGGCAGAGAACTGTTTTTGCCCCCATATATATTGTTAATGTGCTTGGTAAGTTTTTATTTGTAAGCCTGAAATCCCTCCATCCATCATCAGAATAAGAATTTTCCCTCTGCTTTGCAGTGGAGATAAAACTAAAAAAACAATAACAAATACATTGTGTCAAGAATGTATGACTTTTTGAAGCAGATAAATTGCACCTGTGATAATTGTAAAGTTTCTGTTTAAAAGTATCGCCAGTCAACTGCATAATGACCCTTCTAAAGAATAAAAAGGGATTTGTCCACAAGAACTGCCCAAACTGGGCACTGGAGCAATGGCCGGACCTCCCCACTGCCCACTTTGAGGCGATCATTTAGTTGCCAGCTACTCTTTTGGTCCTGCTCTAGAAAGCGGGCTACCAGAATCTTGTATAAAGGAAGCTCTATCTTCCACAGATGGCTGAGCCAGCATGGGTATGGCCAGCTGTTGTTTAATATTGCTCCAGACTGAAAATAAAGAGGCAATAAAAACAAAAGAAAAGGAAGAAGAAGAAGAGGAAAATTGCAGCAAAATAATCTCTTCCCTGAAGAGTTCGGAAGAAAAACTAGAAGCTATTTAAAATTTATTACACTTTTTGTTTCTTTATTCTTTCTGGACTGAAGTTAGCACACATCCAATAGAAAAGGCAGGACCTATGAGAAGGGAGCACAGATGATCTGCTGAGTAGAGAGCAGGAAGTACAGAAAATGTATAGTACTCAGAGGACAGAGTGTCTTAAGAAAAGTGTGAATAGCAAAGCTTCTGCCAGATTTAGGTATACATTCAAATTAGTCAGAAGTGGGTTATAAACTATAGGAGGAGGCATGGAATGAGAAGAGGTGCTGCATGGTTTTTATGGCAAACAACTTTACTCTCCCTCATCTGCATCTGCCCTGTTGAAGAGGACAGGAAGGGAAGGACGACTTTCATGGATTGCCTCTGTGAGCCAATGAGAGGACTGCAGGTGATTCTGGTAGCTGGAAGTGAGAGGGGCTGTTTATTGCCTGACTCCCTGATTGCTAGGATGCAGCCAGTTGGTCGAATCCCAACTAAGGCCAGCTGTGGTCTGGCCACCCTCCCCAGGCATTTAACTCTTGAGTTCTGGTTTTGTTTACTCCCATTTTTTTACTCTGAGACTTAGGGGTGTGATGGCTCTGCACAGCCGAGAGGTGCAGCATGTGCACCAGCCCTCCTGCCTGCATCTCTTCAGAAAACACTTCCCCTATTCACCTCTCCTCAAGTTTTCCAGTTTTGAATGTGTCTTCTCTTTCATACCAGTATTATAATTGATGAAGAATGTTCTCAAGACTGGACGAAATGAAAGGAGGGAATGATCAATCTGTAAAAACTTGAGTAGAGTGAGCCAGAGCATGGATTCTGGATGAAAAGAATAATTATGCAGGATTGAAAAGTTTTGTTTAGGGAATCTTATCAGAAGTTAGTTTCTGTTTCTTTTGCTGTAGCTGGGCTTTTCTTCATAAAAATTCTAACATAGTTTTTACATACATTTAGATATTTCTTGACTTGGGACTTGGTTTTTGAGTCTTATATAATCATATGTGGTTTAAATAAAACAGCAGTAACAAACCTCCCATGGCTTGCATAGCCCTGTTAGAAAGGAATTATAACATTTGAATAATATGGAACACTCCCAGAAATCATCTCCTGGAAATCATCTCATGTCATAGACATTTTTACTCTGATGTGAGCTTTGAACAATTGTCATAAATTATGTAACAACCTTTGAATAGAACTAATAGTATATATTTAGTCATTAATCAAACACAATTGTGATGTTGGAGACAATAGAAAATAAGACAAAAATATCCCTACACCTGTGGACCTTTTCAGTTTACAGAGGCAAGCAGAGAAGCGACAGTGGATGGGTAAGGCAACTTTAGCTAGTGATGAATTACATGATGAAAAGAGCCCAGGGCCACATGGTGGTTGAAGAAGATTTCTCTAACATTAGAGTTGGGGCCTAATGAGTAATAAAGGATGAACCATCTACAGATCCTGTGCTCCAAGAAGAGGAAAGAGTTAGTGCAAGGACTGTGGCAGGTAGGCTGTGTGCGAGAGAAATGAGAAAGCCAGTGTGGTGGAGCACAGATCATTAGGAGGTGAGCAAGAAAACAGTCTGGGGACAGATCAGCATGACCTTTTAAGTCTTAGTGATGGACTTTTGTTCTAAATGTGCAAGAGGCTCCTAGAGAGTCAAGCACAGTGGGGACATTTCTCTTTCTATTTTTAGAAAGATACCTCCTGCTGCTGTGGGAGGCTCAGATGGGAGGTGAGCAAGAGCAGAAGCAGAGACCTCTGAAGCTCTTCATAATAATATTTGAATGTTCGCTATTACAAAGCACAGCATTATCTTATTTAACTTCAAAAAGCCTATGCTTCCAGTACTATTATCATCACAGAGCAGAGATGAAGCTGTGGTGGCACAGGGAAATTAAGCAAGTTGCTCTAGGTACCACAGTTCCCATTTGGTGGAGCTGAAGCCCTTTGAATATGACTACAATGGGCTCATGATTCTAGGATTTATACTCATTAGAGATGGCTGTAGCCCAATGGGCCATATTAAGGTCTTCAAAAATAATCTTACTATGTGAAAACTGGTGAGAGTGAAAAAATACTGGAGATAGAAAATTCTGACCATACCCTGACTGGTGTGACTCAGTTGGTTGGGCATCGTCCAGCAAAGTGAAAGGTCCCTAGTTCAGTCAGGACACGTTCCTGGGTTGCAGGTTTGGTCCTGGTTGGGGTATGTAAGAGAGGCAACCAGTTGATGTTTCTCTCTCTCTCATCATTGTTTCTCTTCCTCTCTTTTTCCCTTCCTTCCTCTCTCTCTATTAAATAAATAAATAAATACAATCTTTTAAAAAAGGGAAATTGCTAACACTTATAGCAATAAAGGATAAGAATGAATAATAACACTTAAAATTTTTCATGTAAGACTGTTCTCTTACAAAAGATTTTCCTGTCTATATTTAAGCCAACATTCACATATCTTACTTATATTTTCTTTGAAACATCTATTTTAAGCCATATATGGATTCAAATGCTGGATTATTTGGAAAATTTATTAATATGGAAATTGCAGTGATCTCATTTTAAAAGCATAGAGAGTTCAACATAAAAGTTTCCCACATATGAAAATTAAAATGTATCTTTACTCCAGTGATTTTTTAGCCAAGAATTTTTCTTTTTAAAGCACTTCCAAAAATAAAACACAATTTATATGAGGCTTACAAAGCATATTTGTTCTTGTAATACAAGTGGCAAGTGGGAAAGGGGTGGTGAATGACTAAGACAAGTTCATTTAAAGATGACCATATGCAGCTTAGTCACCTATGGCCTCCTGACAAAGTGAGAATGACTCAGAAATAACTGAGTGCTCAGAGGCCTGAGGATACATCTATACAAGCTGACTAAGTGATAGAAAATCTGTCCATTTGTTTTGGCTCTTCTGACTTAACAATGTGCATCACAAGTGATTTGAAAGCAGTGAGTAGTAACAGTTTTGGAGGTGACAGTGAGATTTGTCCTAACTCCATTCCCTACCTAGGAAATAGATATAGATGAATTTCTCTGAAATATTCTCTAAAGACATTCACTAACATTTTATTTGAAACATGAATGAGAAAAAAGGGTGCTCAATTTTGAATACAAATGTAGCCCAAGATTGGGTACAAGACCATCTTCAATGTACCAAAAAACTAAATTTTTTGTCTATATCTCTTACAAGTATTTATTTAAAATGGTAATAATGTAACTAAAGAATTTATTACTGGTATTTACAAAAGGCAAAGCAATGTGTAATTTCATACAACTGCTATATTTATTTTATTGACCAAGTCCTAGAAATTTAAATTGGCCTGTAACAGAATAACTTACAGCAATACTTCATACCTCTTGATAGATAGTTCCTATTTCCCTCTGTTTTGTCTCCACTCTAGAAGCCACAATTACAAAATGTCATCAAGATTGAAAGACAAGTTATGTTCTTTTTCTCCATTCAAAGGTCCACTACCCATATGACTTCAGGCATTTTTGGTTGTCCAATTCCTTGGCATATAATTGTTCACAGTATTTCTTACAATCCTTTGTATTTCTGTGGTATCCATTGTTACTCTCCTTTTTCACTTCTTATTGTATTAGTTTGGCTCCTCTCTCTTTTTCTTCACGAGTCTGGTTAAATGTTCATCAATTTTGCTTATCTTTTCAAAGAACCAGCTCCTGGATTCACTGGTCTTTTGTTAGTCTCTATGTCATTTGCTTCCTCTCTGATCTTCATTATTTCCTTCCTTCTACTCCAACTGGGCCTTGTTTTCATGTTGGTTTTAGTTCTTTTAAGTATAGGGTTGTTTACCTGAGATCTTTCTCTCTTTCTGAGGTATGCCTGACATGCTATAAACTTCCCTCTCAGTCAGTGCTTTCTTGTGTCTCTTAAGTTTTGGGTCATCGTATATTCATTTTCATTTGTTTCCAGGTACTTTTTGATTTCTTCCTTGATCTCATTGATGATCTCTTTATTATTTAATGACATGCTATTTAGTATCCATGTATTTGAATGGTTTTGAGGTGTTTTTTTTTTTAACTGAAGTTGATGTCTAGTTTCATGCTATTGTGGTCTGAAAAAACGCTTAATATGATTTCATTTTCCTAATTTTGTTAAGACTTCTTTTGTGTCATACCATGTGGTCTGTCGTTAAGAGTGATCCTTGTACTCTTGAGGAGAATGTGTATTCTGACACTTTGGGATGAAATGTTCTGTAAATATCAATTAAATCCATTCAATCTAGTGTGTTGTTTAAGGTCGCTGTTCCCTTGTTGATTTTTTTCCTCTGGAAGACCTATCCAGTGGTGACAGTGGGGTGCTAAAATCCCCTATAATGACCATTGCTGTCAATGTCTTTCTCAAAGTCCATCAAGATTTTCTTTATGTATTTAGGTGCTCCTATATTGGGCATGGATATGTGTGTAAGGGTTATATCCTCTTATTGGGTTGACCTCTCAGTATTATGTAGTGATATTGTTTGTCTCTTTTTATGCCCTTTGTTTGAGTCTATTTTGTCAGATATAAGTATTGCTACCCCAGCTTTTTTTCCATCTCCATTTACATGGATTATTTTTTTTCCATCCCTTCACTTTCACCCTGTGTAGATCTTTTGTTCTTATAGGTGGCTTTCTTATAGACAGCATATATTTGGGTTATATTTTCTTATCCATTCAGCTACCCCATGTCTTTCTTTTGATTGGAGCATTTAATCCATTTACATTTAAGATTATTATTTATAGTGTATTTTCTATTTCAGATAATGCACTTTTCATTTCCAACTGGTTCTTATTAGAGGTTTCTATGCCCTTTGCATGCTGATGTAGTTCCCACTAACTTCCTTGTAGTTCTCACTAAATTCCTTGAGCATCCTTATAATCATTACTTTG
This sequence comes from Phyllostomus hastatus, assembly GCF_019186645.2. NCBI lineage: Eukaryota > Metazoa > Chordata > Mammalia > Chiroptera > Phyllostomidae > Phyllostomus > Phyllostomus hastatus. The sequence goes on from NW_025333835.1 coordinate 14,441,503, forward strand.
AACTCTATGTCTGATAATTTTCTTTCCCTAATTTCAATTAGCTCTTTTTCTGAGGATTCTTCCTTTTCTTTTGTTTGGGTGTTATTTCTTTGTGCTCCTATTTTAGCTTACTCCTTTTGTTTATTCTATGTATTAGATAGATCTGGTTTGACTCCTTGTTTTCATGGTGGTGGCCTTATATGAGAGGATTCCTCTGGAAGTCAGTGGTGCAGCCCCCTTGATTCACTGAACTAAATGCTCCAGGAATGGTCCTTGTGGAGTTTATGTGAGCTCTCCAGTTGTATTTGGGTCTTGTTTGTGGTTGGCATGTTCATTCATGGGTTCTCCCCTCCATTTAGCTGACTGGGAGACTCAGTCTCCACCACATCTTGTATGCTGTTGTGCCAGTGCTGACAGAACAAAGCGAAAACATACAGAAAACAAAACCTGCACAAGCAAAACAAACAAACAAACAAGATAAAGGAGCAATGAAAAATTAAAGTGGAAAGAGAAATAGATTGCTATAAGAAATACAATAAGACCAAATGAAAGAAAAAATAATTGTAAAAGGATAGAGGGAGGAGGAACAGTAAGAATAAAGAATAGAAACAGGGACTCACCAAAAAGAATGAAGAAAGGGAAAATAAAATTAAAAAAGAAGAAAAAGAAGAAGGAAAGAAAAATAAAGAGGAAAAATAGAATGTGAGATTTGAAAGAAAAAATAAGAAAAAATTAAAGAAGCAGAAAAAATGGTATAAAGCTATGCAAAAGAAAGAATGAAAAGAATGAAGTGGAATTCATCTCAGCAGTTTATTGCTTGCCTGCTGAGTTCTCCCTCTGAATAAAACCCTGATGTCTGCAGCTGGTGCAGGCCAATGTCAGATTCTGTCTAGTCAAGCTCTAGGAAGCCTGTTCAAAGTTACAAGCGATCCGCAGTTTGTAGCTGTCTCCTTCTGGGTTGGCTGCTTCCAGGATGGAACTCATTGCTCTGTAAGTCTGGCTTTTTATCAGTACAGAGCCTAGTTATGTGTCAACTAACCACTGAAGGCACTGCTGGAAACACCCACACCTGCTTTTGTCTGTGGTCCTGCTGTTAGTCTCAGTCTAGCCACCAATCCATCTGAGAGGGTTTCTGACAGGGCTTCTGGTAGAATTGGAAGGATGGGACCTTTGAATCTCTTGTGGGAAGTACCATTAAAGCTTCCGGGATTTTGGTGGGTACATTCATACATCTAAGTCTGTCACAGATTATTTCCCCGAACACAGCAGGACAAAGCCCCTAGTAGGATGGGCCTCCAGAGCCCAGATTTTTGGTTTGCTAGAAACTGGGAGGGCATTGCTAGGCTCTCTGGTGAGGGGGAAGCAGTTGTCTGGTTTCTGGGAAAGTGTATGGAATGATTGTGCTGTAAAACCAGCCTCTAACACCCCTGAATCTGCCTATTTTGCTGTCTCCTCAGCAAGGGATAAAATGCAAGTTGGGGAAAAGGAAAGAAAGAAAGGAAAGGAAGGAAAGGAAGGAAAGGAAGGGGAAGGAAAGGGAAGGGAGGAAAGAAAGGGAAGGAAGGAAGGAAGGAGGGAAAAAAGAAAAAGATTTTTTAAAAAGAAGGATTCAGGTGGAGTGGGCAGAATTCTGGAGGGTGTGGAAAGCAGGATTTCAGAGTATGGGGCTAGGAGGCTTCCAGAGGCTGCAGTGAGCCATTTCCCAACAAGAGAACAATTTCCCACAGGGTGGGGTAATTGTTTTTCTCCTGGAAGAGTTTGCCCTTCTCAAGAAAAATGGCTGCTGCTGTACAGTGAGGTGTTATTTCTCAGCACTAGGAACTCTGCAGCCATTCCCCCAAGCCTCCCTCTCCAGACCCTCCTCAGGCCACTGCAGACCATGCTGCCCTCCCTTTACCCAGCAAAAGGTGAGTGGCTGGGAATGCAAAATCTGTGTATTGGCTTCTTAGAACAAAAGAAATGGAAAAAAAGAAAAGAGAAAAGGTGTCTTTGACCCCCGTGGGCCCCGTCTTTCTCCAGTAGGCAAGAAACCCCTGCTGGATGCTATGAGGGCAGGGGATCCCAACACTGGTTCTCTGTGCTTGGGAACCTGGCCTGAGTCCAGGCTTCTCCTCTCTGGGGAAAGCTCCTGCAGCCATGTGGCCACCTGGGCCCAACGCCCGTGAAAGTGGTGCCAGCCCCTCTCACTTCCCTGCCCTTTCTACTGGTCTCCGGGTGGTTTCTGGCCATCCGTGGTTACGTATCTCCTCTTCAGGTTGTCTTCAGTTGTTTATTTCAGCTGGCCGGGTTCTCTTCTTTATTTTTACTTTCAGCTTGGGTCTGGGAGGCAGTGAGAGATAAATTCTCCTCCTCTGCCACCTCTTGCCAGTCCCTCAAAAATATTCTCTTTTTATAAACATCCATTGTGTTTATATCCACTGAATTTTTTTGCTATTACTATTTTCTGTTACTGACTAGAACCCTAGACAGGATTTGTAAGGCATATCATATGGGAACAGATAAAACTATTTTTGAACAGCTAGCCAACTAGCCTTCTCTTGGGAAAACTTCTATTACATTGTAAAGTTCAAATAAAATTGCAGTGAAAATTCAAGACTTTTTGAGGCACATATACAATTGCTGTCTGTTTAGCCATAATGTACTTTTTAAACATTTTTATTTTTTTATTTTATTTTTTTTAATATTTATTCCCGTTTCATAGGTTGTCTTTTTTAAAAATTTTTATTTATTTATTTATTTTTAGAGAGGGAAGGGAGGGAGGGAGACAGAGAGAGAGAGAGAGGGAGAGGGAGAGGAAGAGAAATATCAATGTGCGGTTGCTGGGGGTTGTGGCCTGCAACCCAGGCATGTGCCCTGACTGGGAATCGAACCTGTGATGCCTGGTTCGCAGCCCGCGCTCAATCCACTGAGCTACTCCAGCCAGGGCTAAACATTTTTATTTTTAAAAACTTTTAAAATACATTTTGCTTTCAATATATTTTGTATTGGTTTCAGTTGTACAGCATAGTGGTTACACATTCATATACTTTACAGAGTGCTTTCCCTGATTTTAGTTTCCAACTGGCCCCATACAGAGTTATTACAATATTATTTACAAATTTCCTATGCTGTATTTTATATTCTGGTGACAGTTTTGTAACTTCCAATCTGTAATTCTCAATCCCTTCACCTTGTTTTTATCAGTTTTTCTCATCAGATATTATACTTTTTAAAACTTCTTAGTCATGTATCACATTTCAGATCTATTACCCTGTATTCTGAATATTTTTATTCTTCATATATTTGTCATCTCAGAGAGACTATCATTATATTGGATCATTTTGGTATGTTACATATAATTTTTACCTCCTCACTAGTTATTTCTATTGCCTTTCTTTTGCTCATTATGATTAAGTTGAATCTTTTTTTATTCATCCACATCTATTCTGTTTCTTACTGTTTTTAATTTAAGCAATAAGTTTTTAATGGAATTATTTATTTCTAGATTTTTTCTTTACTTTTACAGCATGTTTTCATCTTTCTGATTTTTTAATTTCCTAATTTTGAGCTGTTTTTACATCATGTTAGAATTCTTCTGTAGCACTTGTGTAGTGCTGCTTTGATTTCTTAGATGATATTTTCTCCCATACTGAGTTCTTTGTCTCCTTTCTACACTTGTCATTTTTAATTTTTTTCTTTGTTCATTCTTCTCTTCAAATGTGTTTATAGTATGTTTACAATGTTTCCATGCTGCTACTTTTATTTTTCTCTCAGATACAGGCATCTTTGTTCAGATTTTGTATTTGCTCTGATGAAATGTGAGAGATGACCCTTTGATACCCAATCATCTGGGGCTAATTTGCCTTACTTTCACCAATTTGCCATTTTTTTTCTGTTCATTTTCCTGAAGACTGGGATTTCTGGGGCAAAAAGGGAGAGCAGGGATGAGGCTGGGTTTGTTTGACTTTGGTCTTCCTTTGAAGACTTGATTACATTTCTGTTCACAGAACCCACTCCATTCAGAAGGGAGTATAATCCCAGTTGTAAAGCATGCTTAGTCTTCCATTCTCTAGCTTTTACCAGTAGGACACTCTCCCTAAAGAGACCTGACTATCACCTTTTCTTACCACCTGTGAAAATTAGAATGGCTAGAATGAGTCTTGCTTGGTGTTCAGGCCATAGGAATAGGCATACATGGCTAAGCTGTTCTTTCTCTTGGGAACCAAGGTACCTGTAAGAAACATAAGCTCTAGTTTGCTCCTGGATTCTATTGACTTTTTCAAAGGTAGTGCTTCTCGTGAGGTTTGCAGATTTCCTGCCCTGGTTATTAATGCACAATTAAGTCAGTCTAATTCTATGATTTAGTATTAGAAAACCCGTAATCTGGCAGGTATTTGTATACCCTCTTATGCAGTTTTATCAGTAGTGTGGACAGTTGTTTGTCTCCATATGCTGATTCTTTTGTCTTATTTTTAAAACTGGTTTGGAGACTGATTAAAGAAAAGAAAGGTGTTATTCATTGGTCTGTTTATAACCTCTATCATCTCCTTCTCTGGTAGCAGTGTCCTAAGGAATAGGAAGCCCTGGATACCCCTCTTGTCTATGGATACCCCTCTGTAATTCACAAATGATATGTCAGAGCTTCTTTGCATGGAATCTTGTCCCTTGACCTTTCTAATTACTAACCACTTATCCCCCTCCGATTCAGGAACTTGGAAGATTTTAATGAGAATATTGTTCACTTGCCTCTTATTCCATTTAAGTACAGATGGAAGCAGTAGGAGGACCTGAGCACTTTGCAAACACAGAACCTTGCATTTCTTGTTTTGGCTGTTCTATTTCACAATTTAAGGCATACAGTTGTAACTCATTCCTTTTTAAACTACGGCTACTAATTTTTTACTGGATTTTTATATTTGTGCATTTTATTAACTAGTTGATTCAGGGGATTCTGAAAGCTTATCGTGTTCTTCCAAATTTTCCCAGATATTACGAAGAATACAGAAGTTTGTTTATTTGTTTATTTTTGTTGTTGACACAATTATAAATATCTCCCCCTTTTCCCCACTTTTGTTCCCCTCCACCCGGTTCCCACCCTCAGCCTTTACCACATTTCCACACTGGTGTCTGTGTCCATAGGCTACTCATATATGTTCTTCAACTAATCTCTTCCAGTCCCCACCACCACCCTCCCCTCTCTGTCAGCCTGTTCCATGTATCCATGCCTCTGGCCCTATATTGTTTGTCACTTTATTTTGTTCATTAGATTCCACATATTACTGAGATCATATGGAAAACAGTATGAAGTTTCCTCAAAAAGTTAAATTAGGAACTGCCATTTGACCCAGAAATCCCCATTTCTGGGAATATATCCTAAGGATCCCAAAACACCAATCAGAAAGAATATATGCACCTCTATGTTGATAACAATGTTATTTACAATAGCCAGGATCTGGAAACAGCCCAGTGCCCATCAGTAGATGAGTGGATTAAAAAGCTGTGGTACATTTACAGAATGGAATGCTAAACAGCTGTAAAAAATAAGAAACTCTTACCCTTTGCAACAGCATGGAACAACCTGGAGATTATTATGCTAAGCAAAAAAAGTCAGTCAGAGAAAGACAAAGAATACAGAATTTTAAAGTAAACAGATATTCATAAAAGTAGTTTGGATATAATTTCCAAAGTGTTGTGAGCTTCATCATACCATGAACTTCAGTGAATGAATTATGCTACAAAAATAGAGAATATTTCATGTTTGAAAGCATCTGAGCAAAGTAAGTATGGCTTTTCCTTCCTAGAAATATACTTATTTCTAGAAAGTACAGAGCTAATCTCAAAAAGCCCTAACTGTCCATTAGATTTTAGATATTGAAATAAGCTGGTGACCAAAGACTGCATTAAATAATCAGCAGTAATAACAAATAAATAACATTCTAATTAGACTCTTGCGGAAAGCTTAATCTGTCCAATACTCATGTACGTATTCTATTACCCAAAAGGTAACTTATTGATATTAATTATGATTTATTTGTACCTAATTTCAGGGGCTCTGAGAATAATAGAGTAATAAGTGAATTGAATTCAGAATGGGTAGCATAACAAATAAGTGAAGGTCCCCAGTCACCTTTGTTTGACCTCCTGAGTTTGTTGGCCTTTTGGGGTCCTAGTTTTATCATCAGTGTTGGGAAATACAAAGGTATTGTCCATAAGCTTCTAACAGACTTGTGTGTTCTGTTCTTTTTCTAAAGTAATTTTGGACAAGAAATGTGTGAAGGCATTATGGGGTTCTAAAATTCTCAGCATATAATACAGAATAGTTAGCAGGAAGCGACTGACAATTTAACTGTGTAATTCCAGAATTCGAGGATTAAAAAACTGATGACAATATGGTAACTTCATCACAATGACCACTAAGCAAATTAGTTAGCAATCAAGCCATCACAAACACCTGCAAGGGAAAAGCTGCGTTTTGTGTTCAGCCTTCACTGTTTGAAGTAGGGATGCATCCCGGTGGGTGGATAAATGATTGAATATTAATTATCATTGCCTGCTTGGCAATGCTTCCTGACTTTCTTGGCAGTGATGGTACAGTGGTTAGCTTGTTTCCTAGACTGGCAGCTGCCCATCCCCTGGAAAAGCACTCATGCATCTCCTACACATAAATCAGTGAAAGCAGAGCCCACTCACTAATGCTTTGTGTTTCTCTGTCACTCATCAGGCTTTAGGCTGACATTCTGGGCTGTCTCAATGTTTGTTATTCTCATTCTTGGCACCTGTTATCCCAAGCAACCTTAGCCAGAAGGTTAATAACACTTCCAACTAGCTTCTCAATATTCTATTATTTACTTTTAAATATTAATCTGTTTATCACTACAGCACAGTGTCTTACACATAGTGGGCCCTCAGAAATGTTTCTTTTTTCAATGAATGATAAGAGAAATTAAAATATATTTTTTCTATAGGATAAGTGTACAAACAAAATCTTTCTTGTGCTCTGAGAAACAAAGTACATTTTTAAGCAGAGGATAGTTGTTTGGATTCTAGAAAATTAGTAAGAAAATCCTTGCTTTCCCAATTGCATTTCAGGAATTGAGGAAATATAAGATTGCTTCTCGATTTAATAGTATTCTAAATGAAGTGGGACTTATTCATCAGAATTATCATCTTTTTCATCTAGTCTCATTGAGCTTCTCTTATGCATTGCAGATTATTTTAAGGAAAAGAAGTTGAAACTAATTAAGTCAATGTGAAGAAACTACATTTAGTTCAATAGCCATTGACATTATTTAGAATTTTCTAAATTTAAAGAGTGTTACTGAAATCAAATTCATTTTACTAAAATGAAATAACTAATTGGGAGTACTTTCAAAATTTAGACACCTAACAACAATTTGAAAACATTTTAATTTTAGTTTTAGTTTTATTGGGCTATATACTTTTGCTTGTATTTATTTTTTTGAATTTTATTTTTAACTATAATTTGCATTCAATATTATGTTCTGTATTAGTTTAAACCAAGAAGAGTAATGGTTCTCTATCAGAAGCAGTCAATAATAAAAAAAATCAAGCTTTGATTTCATGCCCTATTCAAGTAGAGCAGCAAAAGTGAAATTAAGAAGGAGCATGTCCAAAGTGAAAATACTGCTCCTGTGACCACAAGAGCAGTATGTGACTTTTTCAAGTAATGTCCAAGAAAAGGTACGAAAGTATATGAATGTTTAAGAATAAAGTGGAGAAAAGGGAACCCTTATGCAGTATTGGTGAAAATGTAAATTCATTCAGCCTATGGAAAACAGTATGGAGGTTCCTCAAAAAATTAAAAGTGGAACTGCCATATGATACAGCAATTCCACTTCTAGGTAAATACCCACAGGAAACACAGGAAATAAAATCACCATCTTAAAGAGATATTGACTCCCTTATGTTCACTGCAGCATCATTTACAATACCTAAGACATGGAAAGAACCTAAGCCTCCTCTGATAGATAAATGGATAAAGAAAATATGATGTATTTTTCAGCCATAAATAAAAGGAAATCTTGCTATTTGTGACAGTATGAATGAACATGAAAGGTATTATGCTAAGTGAAATAAGCCATGCACACACAGACAAATGCTGTGTGATATTACTTATATGTGCAATCCAAAAAAGCTTAGCTTGTGGAAACAAACAGTAGACTTATGATTGCCGGGGCTGGGGGTTGGATAACAGAAAAACGCTGATCACAGGGCAGACATTTTCAGTCAGAAGATGACTAAGTTCTGGGCATGCAATGTTTAGCAGCCATTCTCAACTTTTTCATCTCATGGCACACATAAACTAATTACTAAAATTCTCCAGCACACCGAAAATATATTTTTTGCCAATTTGACAAAAAACAATAGGTATAATTTTGATTCATTTACACGAAATGGCTATTGTTGTATTGGCTGTTGCCATGTTTTTGTATTTGACAACTAAGGGACAAGAGGTCAGTGCCCCTGACCCCTGACTAAATAGTCAGATATTGCATGTTTTAAAAATTCTTGCATGATACCAGTTGAAAATCACTGATGTATAGCATGGTGACTATAATTAATGATATTGTGTTGTATACTTTGAAAGTTGCCAAAAGTGTAGAACTTAAATGTTCTCATGACACACACACACAGCTCTGTGAGGTGATAGATGTGTTAACTAACATTAATTTGGTAATAATTTTGCAATATATACCTAATTAAAGCATCACATTGTACATCTTAAACTTAATGATGTTATATGTCAATTATATCTCAATAAAGCTGGGGGAAAAATAAGTTGATATTTTGAAAAATTGACCCAGGGAAAATCAAACTGATATTAAAGAATGCCCACGGTAGTTTAAGAAAAAAATAATTTTTCTTATCATTATCAGTGTTGTGTTCAACAACACAGAAAAATATTCTTGTGGAATACCTGTGGTATCAATGAAATAAAACATTAATACCATATTTAATTTACTATGAAAAGAAATATAGGTACATGTATATACCTATTACATATATGTAATGTGTAAACACACATATTTGGTTGCAGAAAAATCAAATTTACATAGAAGGTTTTATTTAGTTAAATACTAAGGCAAAGTACTTAGATAACTTTATATGGTTTTCTAAAATATCTTGGTTGCTATGACATCTGGGTGTTACTTGATGTACTTTCCATTTCACTCATATATCCAACCTAATTGAAAGGTTTAATAATAAGGCGAGCTGGCTTTTTCACTTAGTAGCCAAACAAGGTTCTGATTCCAGCTACTGTCAGTTGTAATTTGAGTTCATTAGAATATAACTTTTAAGCCACATTTAAGCTGACATGGTAAGTTTTTAAATAAGGATGTAAAAGTTCTTTCTCACAGTAGTCTTGAAAAATCAGTGAATTTTTTTCCAGACCTTTGGTGTCTTCCTGCAAAAGGAGGCTGGTGATACTCTCTGTTAATTACCGGAGGTTTGTGAATAGCAAATAGTCACCTTCAGGGAATGTGATATAAGGGAATATTAGCAGTGAACAGTGAAGAATAACCAGGCACCTCTGATTGAGTGCTTTGAAATTTAATGTCACATGAAGGAAATGTGTGGTTCTTCTAACATTACTAAAAATGAGACTATAATTTTGGTAATGGATTTAAATTCAGGAGCTTTTAAACATGTCCTCAAGAAGCAGGGCAGAGCTGAAGCACAATTCTGTGCAAAGAGCCCATAGGACGTTACTTGAATAATATGCCCAGGTGTCATATATTAATTTCCTCACCATTCTTCTCTCTTATGTTGCTAATTTAGTCTGCAATATATTTTAGTAATTTGGGTTCCTCTTTATAAATTGAAAATTTTTTCTGGAAGTGAGTGTTTGTTATTCATTTTGAGAACTTTTAAATACACAGCAAACTGCCCCATATAAATGCTTAGTAAATATTAGTTAAATTAAGGAAATAAAACCTTTAAACTTTAAGGTACCTTTAAAAAATCATTTTAAAAAACCTGGCCCTGGCTGGTGTAGCTCAGTGGATTGAGCGTGGGCTGCGAACCAGGCATCGCAGGTTCGGTTCCTGGTCAGGGCACAACCTGGGTTTCAGGCCACGGCCCCCAGCAACCACACATTGATGTTTCTCTCTCTCTCTCTCTCTCTCTCTTTCTCTATCTCTATCTCTATCTCTATCTCTATCTCTCCCTTCCCTCTCTAAAAATAAATAAATAAAATATGTTTTAAAAATCTGAAAAAATGTTGTGTGTGTATGTGTGTGTTGGGGGCGGTGTATGTATCTGAAGAAGATGGAGCCAGGAAGATGGAACAGTATGTGCAAAGGCTATATGAAGAAACAGTGTCATGTGTTATTCTAGTCAGTACTATGTGAGGAAGCAGTTCTTCACTGTGCTTCAGTGATTTTGTGCTTTATGGGGGCATTTGACAATGCCTGGGACATCTTCAGTTGTCATGACTTGTTGGGAGTGGGGCAGGTAGCACTGCTATGCTTATATAATAGGTAGAGCCAGAGATGCTGCTAAGTGCTCTGGAACGCACAAAACAAAAAATTATCTGGCCTAAATATCAATGATGACAAGTTGAGAAACTGAAGTTTGGACAACATGGGGTCAATATGATAGGAAAGAGATTTCATCAGGACCTCTCCCTTCTTCAAAAAGTGTGAAATGATTTTTGTTATGTACCTGCTTCTTTCTTAAAAATTTTATTTCCCCATTTCTTATTTCACACAATAGTATTGTAGTGGAAATGAAAAATGTTCACCTTAAAGTTAGAATAGAAGAAGGACCTGGGACAGCCTTCTTTCAAGAACTGTTCTGTCTGTGCAACCTGTTTTTTTCCACTTCTTTACAATCTTACCAGGGACATTGCTGGACAGACTCCTTGTGTAGCCTCCTACCAAGAAGGTTTAACAGTTTCTGCCTATTGTTTGACAGCTTTTCCTTCTCTGCTTTTATGTGGTCAAATGTCAATTGAATTTGGGATTTCAGTTTTCTGTGTGATATATTAATTTAAATTTATAGAGCATTTACCTAAATGGGTTTAAAAATGGTTAGAACAATTGGAATTACTGATGACATCAGAGATTTGGCAATCCTGCAACCCTGAAGTTCACGGCACAGTTTGGATGAGGAAGCCTGTCTGGAGCCTGGGAGCCCCGAGATGGTCTAGTATCTGTCTTGGTTTTTCTCATCCTCTCTGGATTTAGGATGATTCAGGGGAGAGTCCAACTCCCCAAACTGTTTGCAAGTGCAGATCTTGACATCTTCCTCAGCTAGTCAACCAATGAACAATCAGCTCAAGATCGCCTTGGTACCATAAATAGAGCAGGCTGAAAATATTTAAGGCATACAATTCATGTTGTTGGAATATCCCAGGCTACTTGACATTACACTTAGTTAATAAACCACTGTGCTTGTTGACCCACTGCAGCCCTGTGTCCTCCAAGATCTGACTCTAAACCACTGTGTTTACAATAGTTTCCTCAGTAGTGTGGACAATCTGCTTACAGGCTGAAATGTGAAGTATGATACCCATTATTATAGACCAGCCTTACTGCAAGCCAAGTTCATAGTTATTAATATGAACAACCTCCTTCTTTTTGCTTTCAACTCCTGAATTTTTATTTTCTGTATTTTTCCCATGATGAAGACAGAGTTTCATAGCTCACTCAGCAAAGTCTTAGATCATTTTTTTTAATAAACAGGCTCTGAAAGACAGCTGGATCTAGCTCTAAGACATCAAGTAAATGATACAAGATTTGTTTTTCTTGTCAGTATTTGTATAGCTAAGGCATCGACTCACTCTTGGCCTCTACTCAGCGATAATGCAGAAACCTAACGCTTTTAAAGTGGGAAAGGAAACAGCAAAGGTAAGATTTTGTTTCACAAAGAAAACCCAGCAAGTTACCTAGGGATATATTATTAATCAGCTTCTTTTGTTGACAGTACAACAAGTTCAGTTTGTTGGTATTCATCATGTGTGTTGGAAAAAATAAAAGGCTGGGGGATTGAATAATGCCAGTATTCTTACAATCAGTCTCTGTTTCTGTTGGAAATTCTAGTACAGTGCATGGCTGTTTCAGTAATTGCGGTATGGGGAACATCTGCGGAGAGCGGTTTACCATGTTTTTCCCTGCAAAGCCCCATAGCAAACAACATGTAGATCATCAGCTCCCTAATAACTCTTAGAGGTGGTAACTACTAAGCACACATCAGGAGAATGATGTATAATTTAGATCCTGATATAGAAAGAAAAAAATGAAGGGAATTTGACCTGCTGCAAGTTTCTTATTAACTACCTAGCACTCTAGTACTTGTTATTTCTTGGTTTGGTCAGGAAAGTGTTTGTTTACCATGTGCTTCGAGTTGATAAACATTCTGTCCTGCTAATGTTACCCAAACCTCCATACCGCAATTTAATTTTCCATATTTTGTCCCTTGTAGAATTTCTAAACATGTACAGAGATGCTTTGAGTTCGATTTATTCATCATTGCCAAGAGGCTTAGTTCTATTAAAATGCCTCTATAAAGATTTCATGATCTGGGACAGAACTGGCTAAATAATTTGCTGGGTACCATGGCAATTGACAATGAGAGGCCCTTTGTTTAAAAATTATGGGGCACTTTAAGATGGCAACAGCGGAGTATTAAACTAAGCATGGGATTCTCTGTGGTCTCACAGACTGTACCACCACAAAGCACACCTCCAGAGCTGGCACATCTGAGAAGGCGCAACTCTGTGAAGGGACTTGGAAATGATACCCGTGAAAAGCTTTTCTGCCCAAGGAAAGTCTGTACATATAATTTTTAAATTATAATATTCTTTGTATTACTTTATAATGCTTCTAACAGTATTTCTTTTTGTGTGCTCAAGAATGCTTGACAAGCCCAACTTGTGCCATGTTTTTGTAACTTTATTGAAGTATGGTTGAAGTAAACCAAAGTGTACATATTTAAAGTGTAAAACTGAGTGATTCTCAGCATGTGCATCAATCCAAGAAACCATCACAAAATAAAAGTAACAAATATTTCTGTCATCAAAATTTTCCTTGTGCTCTTTTGTAATCCATCCTTTCTTTTCCCTATCCTGGACATTGATTAGTCTGAATTCTGGAAGCATAGAATTACATTTGCCTGGCTTTTTTCACTCAGTATAAGGATTTTGAAGTTCATTTATATTGCTGCATATATCAATATTCCATTCCTTTTTATTGCTGATCAGTATTCCTTTGGATAAACTATCACATGTTTTAGATATTCAAGTTTTTCTGATATTGGCCCTTATCGTAATTATGTGTTTTAACTTCTAAGAAAGTGCCAAATTGTTTCATAAGGTAATTGTACCATTTAACATTCCCACCAGCAACAAATGAATCTCTTAGTAATTCCATATACTCAAAAATACTTGATCTGGTCAGAGAAAATAAACTGATGCAATATTTAATTGCCTACTGATATTACCTTAAATTTACTTGGAGAGAATTTCTCATAGAATTCTGATATTTGTTTCCAAAATTTTATTATGAAAAAATTGTGAATGGAAAAGTTGGAAAATTATACAGTAAACACTATATATATATACACACATATATATATGACCTACATTTCATAATTATTATTTTGCTATGTTTGCTTTAAACATATCCTTCTACCTAGTCATCACCTAATTTTAAAGGATAAAGGAATACAAGGTTTGTCTGGAAAAAGTCCAGCCATTGTTAATATAATAAGAACAGTTTGCACGGCATCAAGGTAACCTGGCAGCCAAGCAGAGTGAACTGGAATGCAGATGTGTGAACAACGATGACTTTACTGTACTAGTGAGTGGGGGTGGTAGATGCCGTTAAATGAGCACCTATACTGTGTGGCAGTCTCATTCAAAATGTCTGGGCAAGTAGAGCAATGATTCTGCATCAAATTTTGCATTAATTTTGAACATTCCTCTGTGGAAACTAATCAGGTGATTAGAAAGCTGCAGCTATGGGCAACTGGTGATTGGCAGTTTCTTTACAACAACGTGCCTGCTCATGCATCACGTCTTGTGCAGTTTTTGAGTGAAACATCAAATATCCCAGGTGACCAAGCCCCTATAGCCCAGATTTGATGCCTCACAACTTCTGCTTTTCCCCAAAACTAAAATCACCTTTGAAACAGAATTGATTTCAGATGGTCAGTGAGATTCTGGAAAATACAACAGAGCAGCTGATGGTGATTGGGAGAACTGTATAAGGTCCCAAGGTGCCTGCTTTGAAGGGGACTAAGGTGCCATTGTCCTATGTACAATGTTTCTTGTATCTTGTATCCTTTTCAATGAATGCCTCTATTTTTCATAGTATGTGGCTGGGTACTTTCTGAACAGACCTTCATGTATATAGGTATAATAAGGAATAACACAAATTTCTTGTATATTGTAACCCCACAAAATTGTTTTCTTCTAGAAATTTTTACTTATATCTGATATTTCTTTGTTAGATTAAAAATTTTTGAATCAAGAATGGCATTTGGAAATCATTCCCAACATCCTCATTTTCTTCATTATACAGTTGAGGAAACTGTGGCCAAATTAAATGATTTGCTCAAGATAATCATGTTACAGAACACAACAAGGGCGGGGGGCCTGGGACAATATACTATTATTGAAAGAAGGCCCCGGGTCCGTTATGTCCGCCACTGAGGAAAGACATCTCTCAATGCCAGAGATTCGTGAAAAGGAAAGGAAATGTTTATTTAATGCTATACAGACTTCAAGTAGTGACCTAATGTCTTCATCAAAAATCCTAAAGTCCCTTAAAACACCCACAAACAGACACAGTCCTTCCTTCCTTCCCCCCTTTGCCCAGTCCAGAGTACCGTATCTCAGGAAAGGAAAACGAAGTCCATGGCTCAGACAGTCCTCTGGTTCTTAGTTAGTCCTCCATCTCGACTGGGAGACCTCCCTGGGTTCCCGGCACCCTTGGCTGAGTCTCTGGGATCTCTGCTAAAACCAGGTGGTGGTTCCCCTTCTAAAGCTGTGGGGGTCCCCACTCTGTCCAGGCCGTGTGGTTCTCTCTCCTAAAGCAGCACAGTTCTCTCTGGGTTGCAGGAGCCTCCACTCCGTCAAAGCCGCATGGTTCTCTCTCTCTCAGGGCTGCGCATGGTTCTCTCCTTCCTAAAGCAGCAAGGTTCTCCTCCTCTCAATGGCCGAGGTCCTCCCCATTCTGCTAAAGCCGCATGGTTCTCTTCCTAATGGCCGCCAAGTCTGGGTTTTAAATCCCTGTGGCCAATCTTCCTCTGCAGCCTCATTTCTGACTCCTCCCACACTCGGCTTCACATGCCAGAATTCATATCCTTCTAGCTTTACTGGGCTGCCATCTTGAGTCTGGGCAGGTGTGGCCCCATGTCCTGGAGCCAATCTTCTCTGAGCTCCCACGCAGGCACTGTAGCTTGGGGGATCTGCCCCCAGTCACGTGTTGGTGGGGAAGTTACTTCCATTCCCCTGGCTCAGAGATGATCACAGCTATTTAACATATCTAAGCGACCAGCCAAAGGCTATAGATATGTTAAATGGCCACGCCAGAGGGTAGCTGCAAGGCTGTTGCTATGCAAAACAGCTCTCAATGGCCCTGCTCCATTTGTCCCTTCCCCCAACCCACACCCTGGCGGGGGTGGGGTGGGGTGGAGACATCTTAAAATCTCCTGGACACCTTAAGTTCTGGACCCCATTTCAAATGCCCATTTGGGGTCCCCCCTCTTGGCTGCACCCTGTAACAATCAGACGATTAATCATGAACCACATTTCATAATTTCTAGATCAAAATTCTGTGCACAAACCACGTTTTCTGAAAATATTAATCATTTCTATTTTAAATGAATAAAATACATTCTTACTACTGCATTGTAGAAATTATTTTGCAGTCCATTTATAAAGATACAATGCTGCATTATAATCATATAAAAGTCATTTACTTTTAGAATTGGAAGGACATTTAGTATCATCTAGGTTTTAGTGCCCATTTGAAAACTGACTCTAAATTGAGTGAATCAATACTTTGAAATAATGTAATAATGTTTAAGGCAATTTAGCTATTTTTTCTAATTATTTTAATATGAAATTAAATATCAAGTATGTACATGATCCATATCTCTTGCTCCTTTTTGTCCCCTCTTACCAATCTTTGGGGTGTTTATCTTCAGGCCAGCAATTCCATCAGTGATTTTTTAGATGAAGAAAGAGCAAATGGAACTTAGGTCCAATTTTATTTGTTAATAAGAAGGAGGTTGAAAGTAGTGGTTAAAATTGGATTTTAAAACTATCAGTGGATGTAATTTATTCCATCATGCCGGTTTTCCATTTGCTTTCTCTTTATTCCAGGTAATTGAGAATTAGTCACATTTGTTATTTTTAGCACTCTCTGATTTTGTCTGGAAATGGAAATGAAATTACAAAAACAGGTTAAGAAAAACTATCAAAATTATTTTAAAATTTTCTTCCTTGATTCAGTTAGCCAGGAAATATTAGGAGACTTGAGAAAGGATTATTTTAACATTAAAAAGTAAGTGGGTTTTGTTTGAGTTAATTATTCATTTTCATTTAAATAACCAAAGATGTGCTGATGATTCCCTGAGAAGACCTCCTTGCCCTTGCCACACATCCTGTGTTGGTGATGAAACTAAGGGATACTGATTTTTATCTATTTTACTACCAATGCATGATTTTGAGGAAGTGAATTTTCGAAGCTTCAGAATGGCATTTTTTAAACTTGTATTTTATTTCATTAACACTGAAATTTTACCCATCAATACAAACTGAATTTTGTGTTTTTCAGAAAATAAGTACTCTAGATTCGTTTAAAAATTAGATGGCCAGGAGGCTAATTTTAATCTGAAAAAAATAAGAAAAAAAGAGACATGTACATATTCCCAGGTACCCTATAGAAACTAGAACTCTCTAATGCTATTTCTTTGTAAGGGTTTAAATTCATGTATAGGCTATTAATTTGAAGGGCATTTGAAGTTTGAATTATAATGCATGTCATCCTTGAAAACACAGGCAATTAATATACACAAATACAAAATTCCCTAAACAATATTTTTGTCCACAATTCATTTATAGATGTGTATAACAATTACTCATGCTAAGCTGCAATTTTTCAAATCCCTGGTAACAAAAGAAATCACCCTGTTATTTTATACCTAAAGATGTCTATGTTTAATACAAACTGTCTTCCAAATGGAGGTATGACATTTGATTGTAAATACTTAGTGATGCCAAAGTTCTCAATAGTGGAAGGAAAAATGTTCTATTTTAAGAATTATACTAGTTACTATTTCCTTTGTTAAAATGATCTTTCAACATTCTGGGAACTTTAACATATCTACCAAGTGGAAGTAGTTCATAAATCTCCATAGAGATCAGAATAACCACTTTAAAATACATACACATAAAATAATGGCAATGCCCTGTGCCTCATTTTAGATCTTACTCAGTTTTTACACAAGCGAATTAACCATGCACCAATCTTCTATTATTGAAAATAAGTAGAATGAACTTCTGAATAAATAACTCTGAAAAGCAATGTCCATTACACATTGGTATTCACAGGGATTTACAAATGATTCTCAATATATTTTTTGTGAACTATATGCCAATATTTTGTTCTTTCTGCCTTTTATTTTTATTTTAAAATCAAGTGATTGTGTTCTTTCTAATTTTTCCTTTCATCTCTTTATTCAGATTCTTCAGATTACATAGAAATTCTTAAGAATAGTTTTTGCTTCCCTAATCCAGTTTTAATAATTTATTATTCAACAATAATTTACAAAGCATCCTGTGTTGAAACACTAGCAATACCAGTGAACAAAAAGACAAAAATCCTCACTTTTGTAGGCTAACATCCTAGTCAAAAGGAAGACAGACAACGAAACATCCACATAATAAATAAGTTAACAACATTGTAAGTTAGAAGGCAGGCTACGGGAGATCAGGAGTATGGGTGGGCAGGGGGCTGGGAAAAGGACTGTAGTTTTTACAAGGGCAGTGAGAATATGCTTTAATAAAAAGGGACATTTGGGCAAAGTCTTGAAGGACGTAAGAAAGGTGTTCTTTTATGCATGTAAAGCCAGAGTCCAGAGTCCAGGCATAAAGAACAGCCAGTGCAAAGGGAGCTGCCTCCCAGGGAGAAGGAATCAAAGGAGGGTATGTGGGGAAGAGAATGGGAGTAGGTGAATAGGAAATTCCATCTGAGAGGTAGCAAAGAGCAAATCACTTACATCAGGGCTTGGACTTTTACTCCAAGGGAAATCAGAAGCTATTGCAACATTTAAAGCAGGGTAAAGGGATCATCTGATTTATGTTTTTAAAGCCTCTGAATTTATTCAACAGCATTTATTCACCATTGATATGCCAGGCACTGAGCTCGGAGCCTGGAATGCAAAAATGAACTGATACTCTTGTCCTCAAAGTGTTCACAGTCCCTGGGCCTCTGGAACAGCTTGTTGCAGGTCAGGGTTTGTATGTTTAAAATCTATTGTCCTTGCCCTTGCATAACTTCGTGATCTCAGCATCTACATGCTCCCTATCCTGGGCTAGAGCAGGAAGACCTTTCTCAGATAGTCAGGATCCAAGTGCCCAGTCCTTCCCTAAACATACTGGGTAGCCTTTGGCAAGGCATTTGGATAAGAAACATGGAAAATAATCTGATCATATTAATGACTTAAAATGTTCAAATTTAATTGTTGTCCAATGGTAAAACATAATGTTTATAAATAATATGATATAGAAATTACCAGGGGTTATCAATGCCTAAGATTTGGAGGATGTGGGGGTATATGATACAAATCAATAATAATGGAGTGGAAATCAGATATTTTAAGTTTAGAAATGATTTATTTGCCTTTGACTATATCAACAGAAAGCAATTTTTCTTACCTTTTTTCATGACTTGTGTTCCTACCTAATTCCCAGCCTCATCATTTCCTAATACTTTGCTGTGGGACTTACTCATCTCCCAAATCAATATAGAAAGACTGGCATATTTAGAGAGTCATGTGGTTTTCAGGAGTAGGAGTGGATTATTGCCTCTCTCCTCTAAGTGAAAAAGTAGATCCCCACTCATGACTATTAGACTCCTTTTTACAGAAAAAGCTTTACAAGCTCAAACTTCTGACAAAACTCCAGTAAAACACCAGTTCACCTCTGAGGAAAATAGGACAACATATTTGAAATATGTATGTTCTTCAAAATTGCAAAATAATCATAAACTCCTGGATCTGGAACTCCACTTAAGCCCTCTCCCCATGATACCAAGACCTACACATATTTCAATTATTTCTTTGATTTCAGCCATATCTTTCTTTTTGATCTTGGAGCCTCTGTGAACTTTTTTTTTAAAGATTTTATTTATTTATTTTTTAGAGAGGGAAGGGAGGGAGAGAGAGAGAGAGAGAGAGAGAGAGAGAGAGAGAGAGAAACATCAATGTGCGGTTGCTGGGGGCTGTGGCCTGCAACCCAGGCATGTACCCTGGCTGGGAATCAAACCTGGGACACTTTGGTTCCCAACCCATGCTCAATCCACTGAGCTACGCCAGCCAGGGCTTTCTTTTTTTTTTTTTTCCCCTGTGAACTTTTGTTGAGTATTTGACTACTTTTTTTTCTACTTAGAAATTTTGCTCTTTTTTTTCCACATAATTTGAACTTGTCCGCTTGACTGGAACTTTGCACTTTCCGTTTGGAAATCACAGGATTCACTCCTGCCAGAAGAATACTAACATCATAAAAGTGTCCTGTTTCTAGGATGTATGTAAAATTAAGGCAGCTGATGCCGTGGTTAAAAAAAAAACAAAAATAAAGACAAAAAAAAAAACCAGCTACTGTGTCTCCTGGTTCCTTCTTTTATCTCTTCTATGATCCTCAGGAGAAATATCATGCCTTGGACTCCAAGACTGAGACAGAACACTCTAGCTTACTCCTAAGAAGTGCTTAATATTGCAGAGCACAGTAGTTATTCCCTTTCCCTGGAATCTCAAAGATTTTGTTGTCATTCAGAGCTTGATGTAGTCTTACTTCTGGGAGCCTTCCCAACCACCTGGTCCAGTTAACTCCCAGGCCCTTTCTTTCATCCTTATTGCTATCACTGCTTTGAGTTCCATTAGTCATTCATTCAACTGTTTATTTGCCCTCTTCCTCCACTAGAACACAAAATCCATGACCTAGGGACTAGGTCTCTCTTGTTCACTACTGCAAAAGAACAGTGCCTGGCTGGCATAGAGCATACTCTCAGTAAGCATTCATTTAATGGCAGACTGGATATTTGTAAAGGAAAGACCCTCTAAAATTACTGATGCTATTTTGAGGGAATTCCATACTATTTTCCACAGTGGCTGCACCAGTCTGCATTCCTACCAACAGTGCACTAGGTTTCCCTCTTCTCCACAACCTCTCCAGCACTTGTTATTTGTTAATTTGTTATGATGGCCATTCTGACTGGGTGATGCGGTATCTCATTGCGGTTTTAATTTGCATCTCTCTGATGACTAGTGATGTTGAGCATTTTTTCATAGGCTCTCTGTCCTCTTTGGAGAAGTGTCTGTTCAGGTTCTTTGCCCACTTTTTAATTAGATTGTTGTCTTCCTGGTGTGGAGTGGTGTGAGTTCTTTATATGTTTTGGAGATCAAATCATTGTCTGAGGTATCATTGGTAAATATGTTTTCCCATACAATTGCTTCCCTTTCCATTTTGTTGATGTTTTCTTTAGCCATGCAGAAGATTTTTAGTTTGATATAGTCCCATCTGTGTATTCTTTCCTTTATACCCCTTGCCCTAGGGATGAATCAGTAAAAATTTTGCTGTGTGGGATATGTGAAATTTTTGATCCAGTGACCCCACTGCTGGGATTATACCTTAAGAATCCAGAATCACCAATTCTAAAGAACCTATGCACCCCAATGTTCATAGCAACATAATTTAAAATAGCCAAGTGCTGGCATCAACCCAAGTTCCCATCAGTAAATGAATGGATCAAAAACCTGTGGTACATTTACACAATGGAATACTATGCAGCAGAAAAAAAGAAGGAACACCTAGATGGAACTGGAGAGCATTATGCTAAGTGAAATAAGCCAGGTGGTAAAAGACAAATACCATATCATTTCACCTATGAATGGAACCTAATCAGCAAAACAAACAAATGAGCAATATAGAACCAGAGACATGGAAATAAAGAACAAACTGACAGTGACCAGAGGGAAGGAGGGAGGATTAGAATGGGAAGAGAATGGGAAGAGACAAGCCAAGAAACATGAATAGAGGACTCAGGGGCACAGACAATAGGGGGAGAATTGACTGTGGGAGTCGGGGGAAGAAGGCAGGGGAGAGCAATGAGGAAAAATGCAAGACAACTGTAACTGAACAATAATTTAAAAAAAAATAAAATTACTGATGCTAGCTGTCTCTAAATATAAAACAGTAACTATTAAAAGAGTACCTAAATTTTTTTAACTGAAAACATGGAATGAGAAATATTATAAATCATTTAGAAATAATGATAAATAATAAAAATTTCAACTCCAACAATGCTCTAGATATAGTTGATTTACTCAAAAACATTGTTTATAATTGTGTAATGATTTTGATCTCTTTTTATTTCTGAACCTTATTAGTGTGACTACAGGCTGTGAAAGTGAAAACATTCCTTTGTACTTTTAATATTTTAATTTAAGGGTAAAAACAATCTTTGATGACCCTGGTGACAACACTGAAAAAAAAAAAGATTTTATTTATTTATTTTTGGAGAGTAGGGAAGGGAAGGAAAAAGAGGGAGAGATACATCATTGTGTGAGAGATACATCCATTGGTTGCCTCTCGCACACCCCCAACTGGGGACCTGGCCTGCAACCCAGGCATGTGCCCTACCTGGAAACCAAACCAGTGACCTTTTGGTTTGCAAGCTGGCGCTCAATCCATTAAGCCACACCAGCCAGGGAGTGATAATTTTTTTTTAATTATCATGTCTAGCCATTGTATCTGAAAGTTTTATTCCTCTTTTTCTGCTGCTACAAGAATGTGCCCATGACTTTTTATTTTTTCTGAACTGATACTTTTGTTTCTGTCTAGAAAACAGAAATAACATGTAACCATTACATCATGCACAGTTTTTCCACCAAAACATTTGAGATTAACTTGGATTTATTAATCAGTTTTATCTTCCCAAATGTTATAGTACCCTAGAGTTCTACGATAACTAACCCTGTGCCTAATGCCAGGGGACTTACACTGAGCTCTTATTTAAAATGTATTCATGATATATTTTAAATATTCAAAAGAGACTTCTTAATGGTACAGTCTTAGTTTATTGAAAATGGGTTTTCTAAAACCAGGAGATTGGATATTAATATCAGGTATTTGTATAAAGGCAGTTTTTTTTAACCTATTATAGAGAGGACTAATGGTGATGATGATTGTATATTGTTTACTAGCCCACTTATGTTTTCTGTACCAGTAATTGACCATCTGTTTAATTTTATTACTTGGGGTTTCCATTTTTTCCATTTTAACATACTTAATCACTTAAAAGTTGATGTTTCCGTAACACTTAACAAATTATGTAAAATTTTTCTTGTTAATTATTTTTAAATACTTATAAAATCCAACTAGTTTATATCATAATTATAACTGATGACATCTTTTCCATTTTACATATGAAGAAATTGAGACTAAGATTATCCAAATGACATTGGTAATAACATTAATTACAAATGTTCTTTTTGGTCTGTTCCCTTTTTCCTGCTATTTTTTCCTTCTCATCTCTTTCTACCTTTATAGATGAAGACAAAGAGCTGGTGGGGTGGTGGAGGGCAACTCTTTTAAAACATAATTAGAGTGTAAGGTAGAACCAAGTCACTAAAATAATAACAACGTCTCCCCACTAACAACCTCTTTCCTTTCACTGCTCCCTTCCATCTCTGCATGAATCAGCAACTATACTCTCATTGTACTTAAGGATAAAAGTAGAATGCTTACATCCTTAGCAGTTTTAAAGGAAAACAAATGTAATTCTTTCTCAGTATAGACCCATCCTAAATCACTAAGTGGTCATCTATTGTGTTGTTACCTTTACTTAA
Source organism: Phyllostomus hastatus (assembly GCF_019186645.2). Lineage (NCBI taxonomy): Eukaryota > Metazoa > Chordata > Mammalia > Chiroptera > Phyllostomidae > Phyllostomus > Phyllostomus hastatus. The sequence continues at coordinate 14,464,561 of NW_025333835.1, forward strand.
CAGTTTTGATTCTTGAATTTTTTTAACCAGTTTGTGTTTTGTTAATTTTACTCTGGCATATTTCAATTTTTAGTATACTCTGTAAAAATTCTGATAAAACTGCACCTGAATTGGTATCCCCAGGTTTAATTTTAAGAAGAAAATGTATTAAAAAGCTTCAGGCATTTGAGAACATATTACCCACCTTATATAGTCCAGTCCTCAGATTATCCTTTTATGAGGTCTGGCTCATAATTTTACTTCACCTGAGTTTTTTAAGGTACTTTAACATGTTTCTGGAATTCTGTTGATTATATTATCATGTGCATAGTTGTAATGTTACTTCCATCTTGCCATGTCTTTATTTTCACCTTGTATGTAACTTATGATAGAAAGGCCAAGATATAAGGGCAACTATTCATATCAATGTAAATTTAATGAAACAGTGTTGCTGATGGGTGGCAGGTCATCAATAAAAATAACTGCTCTGACAATACCAAGTAGATCTTTTATGACATTTTGTCCTAGCCAATTTTTACTTAGCAATCTGTTATTTAGAATAGATTCTCCTAGGAATAATGAATATGTATACCCATTTTCTTTTCCTTTTTTAATAACTTTTAATAACCTAAGGCATAATTGACATACTACATTATACTAGTTACAGGTGTTTAACATAATGATTTCACATTTGTATATGTTGTGAAATAGTCACCACAGTAACTCTAGTTAACATTTGTCACCATACACAGTTACAGAACGTGTTTTTGTGTTAAGAACTTCTAAGATTTACTAGAGAGATTTGCTAACTCTCTTAGCAACTTTTGAATATTCAATACAATATTATTAACTTTAAAACTGAAAATAAAAGTTCCTTTTAACTTGTTTTACCCATTTCGGCTACCCTGTATCCACCCCTTCTGGCAACAACCAATCTGTTTTCTATATCTATGGGCTTAGGTTTTAAAGTATTTTTCATTGTTGTTGTTTAGGCTTTCACATAAAAATTAGATCATGTGATATTCATCTTCCTCTATCTAACTTATTTCACTTAGCATAATGCCTTCAAGATCTATCCATGTTGTTGCAAATAGCAAGATTTCATTCTTTCTTATGGCTGAAAAAATATGTATGTATCACATTTTCTTTAACAATTTATCTGTCAATAAACATCTAGGTTTTTCCCATATCTTGGCTATTGTAAATATGCTGCAATGAACATGTGCATATATCTTTTTAAGTTAGTGTTTTCAATTATAACAGACAAATAGCTAGAATAGAATGTAGTTATTCTATATTTAACTTTTTTTAGGAATGTTCATGCTCTTTTCTATAATGGCGGCGCCAATTTACATTCCTATCAACAGTGCACAAGGGTTCCTCTTTATTCATATCCTTGCCAACACTTGTTATTTCTTGTCTTTTTTATTTTTTATTTATTTTATTTTATTTTATTTTTTCTCTCAGAGACTCGAATCCCAATGGTTTTGTTCAGCATCAGGAAAAACAGTCTTTTTTTTTTAGATTTTATTTACTTATTTTTAGAGAGGGAAAGGAGGGAGAAAGAGAGAGACAGAGAAACATCAATGTGCGGTTGCTGGGGGCCATGGCCTGCAACCCAGGCATGTGCCCTGACTGAGAATCGAACCTGTGATCTTGTCTTTTTTATAATAACCATTCTAACAGGTGTGAAGTGATATTGTGGTTTTGATTTGCATTTCCCTGATGATTAGTGCCATTGAGTAACTTTTTATCTACCTGGTGATCATCTGTATATCTTCTTTGCAAAAAAATAATGTTTTTTAAGATCTGCTCATTTTTTAATTGTATTGTTTGGCTTTTTTTTTCACTACTGAGTTATATAATTTCTTTATATATTTTCAATACTAACCCCTTATCAGATGTATTATTTGCAAATATGTTTTCCCATTCAGAAGGTTGCCTTTTCATTTTGTTGATTGTTGCCTTTGCTGTGCAGAAGCTTTTTAGTTTGGTGTATTACTACTTGTTCATTTTTGCTTTTGTTGCCTTTGCTTTTAGTGTCACATTTTTCAAAAAAATATAGGGAATGGGAGAAGAAATTAAGTAGGCCTTTGTAGGCCTAAGAAATTTGGCTTTTATTTTGCATGAAATAAGAACTTATATGGAATAAAGCAAAAGGGAAACATAATCTGCTTTAAATTTTAACAGGATCCTTTGGCTCCTATTTTAGGCTGAATTCTCAAGATATTCTTCAAGGTTTCCTTTTAAAGATTTTATTTATTTATTTTTAGAGAGGGAAAGGAGGGAGGGAGAGAGAGAGAAAGAGAGAGAGAGAGAGAGACATCAATGTGTGGTTGCTGGGGGTTCTGGCCTGCAACCCAGGAATGTACCCTGGCTGGGAATCGAACCTGGGACACTTTGGTTCCCAGCCCGCGCTCAATCCACTGAGCTACGCCGGCCAGGGCTTTCAAGGTTTCCTTTGTCTGGTTACTCAATTAAACACTAATCTAGGTACTACTATGTAGGGACTTTGTAAATACAATTAAGGTCATGGGTCTTAAGATAGTAGGATCACCATGAATTATCTGTAAAGGGCTAATCTAATCACTTGAGACCTTAAAGCAGAGAAATTTCTCTATCTGCTATTAGGCAGAGGGATGTTGTAGAAGAAGGAAGCAGAGAAGAGATTCAAAGTGTGAGAAAGATGCCACCCACCCTTGCTAACTTTGAAGATGGAAGAAGGCCACAACCCAAGGACTGTGAGTGGTTTCTAGCAGCTGATAGCCACACCCAACCAAAAGCCAGGAAGAAAATGGAAATCTCTGACCTACTCTGCATGGAACTGAATTTTGCCAACAACCTGATGATCTTGGAGGTATATTTTCTCTAGAGCTTCCAGAAAAAAATCACTGCCCTGCCAACACCTTGATGTGACCTAAACAGGGAACCAGCTGGGCCATACTGTGCCTGGACTTCAGACCCATGAAAACTGTAAGATGGTTTTTCTTTTAGACCACTAATGTGATAATTTGTTTTAGCTGCAATAGCAAACTGATACAGTTGCTATGTTCAGAATTATAGACTCTAGGAAATCAAGGGTAGAAAGGGAGAAAACAGCTGGGAAGTCCTTTCAGTAACCTCTACAAGAGATGGCAGTAGCCTGGAATAAGTTGGTGGCTGTGGTAGAAATGATGAGCAGTGGTTGGATTCCGGATGTATTTGGACGGTAAAGCCAATAGAATTTTCTAAGGGATTGGACAGGAGTATAGAGAAATAGAGAACACAAGGATAATTCCAAAGATTTAGTCTGATCAACTGGACAGATGGAGTTCGAAACTAAATTGGATAAAATAGCATATTTTGAGGGAAAGATTAGGATGTTCGGATGAGTTAAGTTGATGATTCTTGTTAGGCATCCAAATGGAGGTATTGAGTAGGCAGTTGGAATCTAGAGTTCAGGGGGACAGATCTTGACTAAAGATATATTTTTGTCTAAACAGATGGTTTATAAACCAGGACATAACCAAGGAAGTAGCTATAAATAGAGAAATGGCCTAGAGAAAGAGCTTTGGGACTTTTCAACATTTAGAAGTCAGAGAGATGAAAACAAACCAGGAGTTACCATTGGGCTAAGACAAAAACAAAACAAAACAAAACAAAATACAAGAGAATACAATTTATGGAGAAAATATTATAATTAAAAGAACATTTGTAAATAGTTTAAGCTCTTTCTCCAATGAGACATATATTTGAAGATTTACAAATATGAAAGAAATAGAAATAAACATAATAATGCTTAGTGGGGGTTATGTATCACCATGTACAAATAAAGCTAAAAATATATTGTTTTATAACTTGAGGAAATTAAAGTTACATGATCTTTTTTTTATATCTAGTCATTTGAACTGAGAGCATTTGAAAGGTCACAACATTTTTTAAAAACTGGCAGGACTTCTGGTCAAGTTGGCAGCGAAGATGACATGGCTAGTCTCTTCACACAACCATATCAAATTAAAACTAAAATATAGGACAACCATCACTCAAAATGGTCAGAAATTGAATTGAATGGAAGTCCAACAACTATGGAATTAAAGAAACCACATCTATTCAGACTAGTAGGAGGGGCACAGATGCAGAATGGTCTGGTCCCTCATACATGTGTGGTGGATAAAAACTTGGGAGAGATATCTTGGGAGTGAGGAGTCCTAGCCCCACACCGGGCCTCCCAGTCCAGTGTTCCAGTGCCAGGAAGATAAGTCTCTATAACTTCTGGCTGCAAAAACCAGCAGGGATTGAGTCAATGGAAGAAACATCTGGAGCCCTAAGCAGTTTCTCTTAAAGAACCCACACTTGGACTCACCTACTCAGAATCACTTCCTCTCAGCTCCAGGACCAGTGCAGCAACTTGAAAGACTCCAGTGGTGTACAGGGAGGAGTTGAAGAGTCTGTCATCAAGGCAAGCAAAGGTCACTGACCCTTTTTTAAACCCTTCAGCCACAGAGTCAGTAAGCTGGTGCCATAGCTGAGACTCCATCAACCTGGCTAACACCATCTGACCCTCCTTGGAGATTCCCAGAGTCTCCTTCCAACCTAGCTTATGAGACTACCCAAACTGCTTTTCTATATGAATGGTTGGTCTTGGCCCATGTTTCACATCTTCCTAAATCCTATCAAACAAGCAACTGCTGGCTTCAGTGAGTCCCATCCCCCCTGGCACTATCAGCAGCCAGCCTTGTTTCACAGCTTGGCTTCACCTGGGAATCTCCAAGCACAGTACAAGCAGCATCCATCTCAGATTGCTTTACAGCTCAGGAAGTGAAAAACACCTGTGGGGGCCAACCTTGGCTTATAATACCCAGGAAACCCCATGGCCAGCGCACCCAGTGGAGAGCTACAGGCCACACTGGAGCACCACCATTATGCCCCTGCATAGGGGATCCTCCATGGATGGTGGAGGTTAATGGTAAGTGGCCATGGGTAATCCTTATAGCTGACTAGCCTGGGTAAATTCCTCCCATTGATCTGGCAACAGCAACCAAGGCTCAACTACAAGAGGAGGGCATACTCAGCCCACACAAAGGGTACATCTTGAGTACCCAGTTTGGGTGAAAGGGTAGGCTGTCCCACTGTACTCTACAGAACACCTACAAAATTAGGTCACCAAGACACGGAGTCAAAGCAGTTCTACATAATACATAGGAACAAACAGGGAGGCTGCCAAAATGAGGAGACAAAGAACATGGCCCAAATGAAAGAACAGATCAAAACTTCAGAAAAAGAGCTAAATGAAAATGGAGATAAGCAATCTATCAGATGCAGAGTTCAAAACACAGGTTAAAGGAAGCAAAAGGAACTTACTGAGGACCTCAGCAGAATAAATAAAGATCCAGTCATCAATGAAGGATACACTAATTTAAATAAAGAACAAGTTACAGAAAAACAACAGTAGAGTGGATGAAGTTGATAGCCAAATCAATGATTTGGAATGTAAAGAAGGAAAAAAGCAACCAATCAGAACAACAAGAAGAAAAAAGAATGAAAAAAATGGGAATAGTACAAACATCCTCTGGGACAACTTCAAGAGGTCCAAGATTTGCATCATAAGGGTGCCAGAAAGAGAAGAGAAAGAGCAAGAAATTGGAAATTTATTTGAAAAAAAAATAAAACTTCCCTGATTTTGGGAAGGAAATAGATGTGCAAGTCCAGGAAGGACAGAGAGTCCCAAACATGATGGATGCAAAGAGGCCCACTTCAAGACACATCATTATTAAAATGCCAAAGGTTAAATATAAAGAGAGACTCTTAAAAGCAGCAAGAGAAAAGAAGTTAGTTACTTACAGGGAGTTCCCATAAGATTGTCAGATGATTTCTCAAAAAAAACTTTGCAAACTAGAAGGGATTGATTAGAGATATTCAAAGTGATGAAAAGCAGGGTCCTACAGCCAAGATTGCTGTACCCAGCAACGATATAATTTAGAATCTAAGAGCAGATAAAGAGCTTCCCAGACAAGAAAAGAACTAAAGGAGTTCATCATCACCAAACTATTATTACATGAAATGTTAAAGGGACATATTTAAGAAGAAGAAGATCAAAACTATGAACAATAAAATGGCAAAAGATACAAATCTATCACCAATTGAATCTAAAAACCAAACTCAGCAAAATGAGAAGAACAGAGATGGAATCATGGATACAGATACTTTTGATAGTTGCTGGATGGGAGGGGAGTGTGGGAGAATGGGTAAAGAGGTGAGGGGGTTAAGAAGTACAAATAGGCAGTTACAGAATAGTCATAGGGATGCAAAGTACAGTATAGGAAATGAAGTAGCCAAAGAACCCACACATGATTTATGGACATGGACAATGGTGGGGTATTGCCTCAGGGAAAGGGGGTGTTGGGTAGGTGGGCAAAGGGGGGAAATCAGGACAACTGTAATAGCATAATCAATAAAATATAACTTAAAAATAAGTAAAAATTTCAAAGTCTAATGAACTTCAAAATAATCTATTTTTTTTCCTTTCAGTATTTCAAGATGTTAAGTTCTGTTTTGTCTCCATTAATGTAAATTATCAACACCCTGTCAGGTAATCAGGTTACAGCAAAGTGATTAGATATTAGCAAGGAAACTGTAAGACTTGGGACAAATGCTAGGCTTTTCTCTCAGAAAAAGGAGCAGTGGCTTAATCATTCTCTTTCTGCCTATTTCTATTAGCTATTCTTACCACATTACAAGTGATTTTTTTCTTAGTGGTCATTGTTTTAAATTGTTCAGCACCAAGAAGAGCATATATTTGTACCTCCTCTAATTATTTCACTGTAATTGCTTCTAAATCATGTCACAGTTGTAGTTGATTTGGATCCTTACCATAGAGTCCTTCTTAGCTCACCATTTAGAGCTACACTATCAAGGGGGAGGTATAATGAGTCATGATAAAGCCATCTGTCATCCCTGTTGTTCCTCCGCCTGTTAAACCACACACTAGAGCTATAAAACAAATGCTTCTTCCCCATACTTGTGTATTGCCCAATAATTTCGGGATAGTGGTAGTATGTTGCATTTATGATGGGAATTTGTAGATGAGTGAATAAAAATCTGTGGTACATTTACACAATGGAATACTACTTGACCATAAAAAAGTAGGAAAACCTACTCTCTGTGACAGCATGGATAGATCTGGAGAGCATTATACTAAGTGAAATAAGCCAGAGAAGACAAGCACCATACGATTTCACTGATACATGGTATCTAATAACAAAATAAACTAACAAACAAAATAGAAACAAATTCATAGATACAAAGTACAGACTGACACCTGTTAGAGGGGAGAGCTGTTGGGGGCCTAGGTGGAAAATGTGAAAGGACTAAGCAAAAAAACTCATCAAGGCACAGACAACAATATGGAATTACAGAGATAAACTGGGGAGGGGGAGGTAGAAGAGGGTTAAAGGGGAGATAAATGGTGACAGACGGAGACTTGGCTTGGGGCGGTGAACACACAATACAATATACAGATGATGTATTATAGAATTATGCACCTCAAACCTATATAATTTTATTAATGAATGTCACCTCAATAAATTCAATAAATAAAAAATAAAATTAAGTAAATAAATAGATCTTAAATTTGTACCTTTTTAATATTTTTTATTTATTTATTCTTAGAGAGAGGGTGGGGGAGGGAGAAAGAAAGGGAGCGCAGCATCAGCATGAGAGAGAAGCATCGATTGGTTGCCTCTCATACATGCCCTGAATAAGGACTGAAGTTGCAAGCCAGGAATGTGCCCTGATGGGGAATCGAGCCAATGATCTTTTGCTTTTGTGGGATGATGCTCAACCAACTGAACCATACCGGTCAGGACATTAAATTTGTATCTTTAAATTGTAAAGGTCTTCAATGATTATTAACAGTTTTACACACTTGATCTCCTCCCAAATTCTTCTAGTCAATATATGTTGTTTTTCCTCTTGATTAAAAAAAAAAACACTTTAAGAGGCACTATGTATAGAGTTTCAGAAGACATTTTAAAATAAAGATATAGATCTTTTTCTGTGTTTATCTTGCTGTGACCATACAGAGATCTAGGCTTGAGGCTTTGTGGACATTAAAACTCATGTATTTATTCCTAAAATAAGCATTCAAGTTTGAATTAGTAAAATGTGATCAAGACATATTTTTGGCAAAGTATCAAGCTGGTAGATGTTCAGTGAGGATGGTTTCTCCAGTCTTATTGATCAAATAATGTGAAAAGTTCTTGGGTTGGTGGCAATGCTATGCTGGTTGGGATAAGTTGTGAATAAGGCCTTGCTCACAGTCCGAAACTATTACTTCTTATGTTTGAAAACTGCATTTAGCCAGCTATGTCTCCTGGATCCAATCATCTCCCTCATTGGTACAGTTTCGCACTACCCCACCTATCTCACTTAGTACTACTGTGCGTATATCATTAATGGGTGACACTTGGTCACATTGAAACTTAGCAGACACTCTTGACTGTTTACAGGACCAAATGGGCCGTGCCTGGAAGGCCTGGTCAAGACCACCACAGTGTTTTATTGGTGTTGGAATAGTCACCCTCTCATAGTCTGGCAGTCACTGACATACCTGTATACTCACATATGGGGGCATTCTGACACATAAAAACACCCACAGGTAAATATACACACATACATAGATACACATATACATGGATACTTATGTTCTCCCCCACACGCCACTTGGTTTTTTCCCTAACATCTAACCCATGGATGCTCTTGAAATATATCGTTTGCTTTCTCACACCATATCATCCAAATGAGAGAAGACATCACTCTGCCTTTGTGGGGGGATGGCTATCAGAGCTCTTTTCCTTCATGAATTTGAATCCGACTGGTTATTGCCAGCAGAACTGATTATTATGATCCTCTTTGTCTTCTCCTGGCCCACGAGAATCACAGCATCTTCTGACTTTTCACCACAGTCTGTTCATGCCTTATGGACTTTTCAGTTACCTGTATTGTTTTGGCAGTTTGGCATCTAGAGAATAAGCTCCTGAATAGCAGGAAACATGGAACAATCTCTAATTAATGGTGCATAGTAACTATTTCCTGAATGCATTAAGCTATTACATAAGCAGTGCATTTTTATTAGGATGGGATAATGGCAAAGAATCGAAGACCTACTAATTTTCTCTCAGCTGAGGCTCTAAACCCCTTGGGCACATTGACTGATTTCTGATGAATCTGAGTCCAATGGACATATAATCAACCTTAAAGGCTAATTAAGCTAATAATTTCAAGAAAACTAGAAAACTTGGGAAATAAGAGATATCTTGTCTTCCATTGATATTTTATAGAGTATATTTTGTGATAAAAGCCTCTCCTTTTGGCTCTTGTAAGGACCAAGCAATCTTTTATAAATCAAGCAAGGCAAAAGCTTATTTAATTTGGTATGCTTGGAAGGTAACCAAACTAATTTATAAGTGTCACTCATGGTTTTGTTAATCCATTCCACTGACAGGCTTTGAAAAGAATGTAGAGACATTTCATCACCAGGTCACCTGAGGGCCATACTTAGCAGTAATTGGGAAGATGGCTCACCACAAGTGAGATATTAAAACATAAAGAAGAGCCTCTCATTTCAAAATATTCTTATTTATTTCTTCTTAGCCATGCTACCCTGGCAGATCATTATGTGTCCTTCAGTGCCTCTACTTCCCATTCAGTGTGGAAGTCAGTAGCAGTCAAAACATCAACTGCTATCAAAGTAAACTTCAGTTTCACATGATTTCCTTTTTATCATTTCAGAGGAATGGAATGTAGATAATAACTGTAATGAGACAGGGATTATTATACGCAGAAAAACCCAGTGCTGAAATTGTGGACAGCTTTATGATGACTATGTACTAGTTTGAAGATAATGAAACTTTTCCTCAAATACAGGCTGAATAATTTTAGAGTCTACGCACAAACCTTTAATAAACTTGTTTAGTGGATGTGGGAGATAGCTGACCATGGGCTCTTCTAGTCATGATTCATTTTCCTGGTTTATTTGGCTGAAAATGAAGTATGCCCAGAAAGAATATCCCTGGGTGGTAAGGTTTTTACAAAATATTTATTGCTTTAATCAAAATAACTATATGTGTGTCTATACAAATAACTATATGTATATCTCCTGGATTTGTTTACCAAAAGAATTGCTTGCATATTAAAAACTGTTAGGATTCTTGGGTCAATTCACTCATTCAAAAGTATTTATTGCATGCCTACTATGAGCTACTGTTCTAAGCATGGGGGCTATAGAAGACACAGAACACGCCCCTTAAAGTAAATATGTGATGTAGTTTGTAAAGACAAAAAAATCTATTAAGATAAATAAGTAAATTTGTGAAGTGCTGGATGATGATAAATACTATAGAGAAAAATAAAGCAGAAAATAGAGACAAAGAATGATGAAGGGCATGCTTTTTAAGTAGAGTAGTCATGGAATGTTTCACTGAGAGATTAACATTTAAATAAATACTTTGCTTGCAGTTGTCAACTGAGTGACATTTGGTTGAAGAGTACAGCAATCAGAACACAAAGGTTTGCCACTTGAACATGTCTGGTGACCAACTCACCATTGGGATGAGTAAGGAGGCTGGAAGGATGGAGCAGAGAGGAAAAAGACAGGATAGAAGGAGGTAAAGTTGAGGGAGAAATGAGGAGTCAACCTTATCAAGACTTGTAGGAAGGATAATGACTAGAATTTAGTCCAGATCAGGTGGGAAAATGTTGGAGGGCTTTGAGCTAGAGGAGTGACATGACATGACTCATGTTAACAGGGTTACAATGATGTGTTGAGCATAGGCCTGCTCATGGAAAGAGCGAAAGCAGGAAGACCTGCCTTCCATCCATTTGTTTACTCATTTGTCCATACAACAGACATATATTCAACATCTACAAGGAAGAGGAATTTTCTAGGGCTCAGATCACTCATGGCATTCAAATTATTCTTGCAAAGCTATAGAGAATTTCTCCTCCTTTACAAAAAGATTTGAGTTCCATTGAGTGAATTGAGTCCCAGAAAAGGTGACTTTCCTTCTATGTAATGGAGAATTACTGTCTATTTTAAGTCAAACCCTTTCAGTGCTGGTAAATAAAAATGAGATAGCAAAAGAAAACAAAAGAAACAACAACAACAAAAAACCCAAATAAACAACTAGTGTTTTAATTGGTGGTTTTATAAGAAGTAATTCTTTTCAGAGAAGGAACACTGGAATTATGCACCATTCATCATATATTGCAGTGATTTTCAACCTTTTTCATCTCATGGCACACATGAACTATATACTAAAATTCAGCAGCACACCAAAAAATGTATTTTTTGCTGATCTGACAAAAAATAGGTATAATTTTGATTCATTCACACTAGACATCTATTGCTGTGTTGGCTGTTGTCATTTTAAAAAAATATTTTTTTAAATTTATTTTTATTATATTTTTTCCATTACCATTTATCCTCCACATACTCCTCTTCTACCCACAGTCCACACCCTGTTATCTTTGTCCATGAGTCCTTTTACCTTTTGGCTCAATCCCTCCTCCCTCCTAACCCCCACACCAGAGCTACCAGCCTACTCTCTATCTATGAGTCTGTCTCTTTTTTGGTTATTAGTTCAGTTGGTTCATTAGAGTCCACATATGAGTGAAATTATATGGTATTTGTCTCTGACTGGCTTATTCCACTTAGCATAGTGTTCTCCAGGTCCATCCATGCTGTTGCAAAGGGTAAATTTTCTTCTTTTTTATGGCCGAGCAGTATTCCATTGTGTGTAAGTACCGTAGTTGTTTTATGCACTCATCTACTGATGGACACTTAAGCTGCTTCCAGGTCTTGGTGATTGTAAGTAATGCTGCAATAAATGCAGAGGTGCTTATATTCTTTCCAATTAGTGTTTCAGATTTCTTTGGATAAATTTCCAGAAGTGGAATATATGGGTCATAAGGCAGTTCCATTTTTAACTTTTTGAGGTGTCTCTATACTGCTTATCATAGTGGCTGCAATAATCTGTATTTTTCACTAGCAGTGCAAAAGCCTTCCTCTTTCTCCACATCCTCTCCAGCACTTGTTGTTTGTAGATTTATTGATGCTAGCCATTCTGACAGGTGTGAGATGCTCTCTCATTATGGCTCTAATTTGCATTTCTCTGATGATTAGTGACATTGAGCATTTTTTAAATATGTCTATTGGCCATGTGTATGTCCTCTTTGGAGAAGTGTCTATTCAGACCCTTTACCCATTTTTAAAATGAGTTGTTTGTTTTTTTGTTGGGTTTTATAAGTTCTTTATAAATTTTGGATATTAACCCCTTATCATATGTATTGTTGAATATGTTCCCCCATTCTGTAGGTTGTCTTTTTATTTTGTTGATGATTTCCTTTTTTGTGCAAAAATATTTTGGTTTGATGTAGTCCCATTGGTTTATTTTTGTTGTTGTTTCCCTTACCTGAGGATACATATCAGAAAAAAATATTGCTATGAGCAATGTCTGAGATTTAACTGCCTGTGTTTTTTTGTATGATTTTTATGGTTTGGGCCCTAACATTTAAGTCTTTGATACATTTTTTAGTTTATTCTTCTGTGTGGCATAAGAAGGTGGTTTAGTTTCATTTTTTTGCACATATCTGTCCAATTTTCCCAACACCATTTATTGAATAAACTACCTTTAGCCCATTTTATGTGATTGCTTCCTCTGTTGAATATTAATTGACTATAAAGGTGTGGGTTTATTTCTGGGCTCTCTATTCTGTTCTTTTGATCTATGTGTCTGTTTTTATGTCAATACCATGCTACTTTGATTACTATGGTCTAATAATATAGTTTGATATTAGTGTTGTCACTTTTTTATTTATATTCTAAGGGACAAGAAGTCAGGTATTGCAAGAATTTTTAAAAATTCTTATGGCATACCTTTTGAAAATCACTGATATATTGCATTATTATAAATATACTTAAAATAAGATTGACTTATATTATTTATATATGAGTTTTTAGAATTTTAGAAGTATAGACAGCAGTGTTGATACCCAATCCAGAAAAATAGGGCAGTGGGTGGGCTCCAGAATTAACAAATTTGTTCACTGGGCAAGTTATTAGAAATTATTATGAGGATATTCAGAGGAATTTCAACATTTGTCATTAATGAAAAATTTGCCATTTATGTACTTTATAAAGTACAAGGAAATATATTTCTTCCCCATTGCATAGACTCATTTCTGTTCAGTACTCTGTTTTGTCTATTAAAACTTCCAGAACAATTATGCATTTTTACATACTCTCATTGGTTTCACTAAATATTAAAATAATATTTTGCTTTGTTGAATGAAAGTAATAAGTAAAAACCTCTGGACATAATTTTTGCTTCAATTACTTTAAGATTCCAAACATTATGTGTCACTTTGATTTCAAGATTCTCTTTTATGAGGTGCTCTGTATTTTTGACAATTTTTCAACTGAGTTTTACTAGTCACTACTGCGCTATATCTAATATGCTGCTTGCAATGACATAAAAGCATTTTAAAAGCACTACTGGGAGCAATTTGCCAAAACCCTTAGGGGCATAATGGATTTTACTAATAGATACTTTCTGGAGCTATATTTTATAATTACTAGATCCAAATTGATTCTATGTATTCCCAGATTATATGAATACTCATCAATGAAGTACTGGAATTATGTTAAACTCTGTCTACCAAATATCAGTGAAATAATTTACTGGCATAATATTAATAATTGGGGGATTGCAACTCATGAGGAAAATGAATTCTTGATTTCCCTGAGGCAAATTTTCATAATAGCAATATTTCTGACATTTGCATTGTTCTCATACAGCACTATAGAAAGGTGGTTTGTTTTATGAACTGTTTTTCCATACGCTTATTGAAATATTCATTGTTCACAGTGAGTGAACTCACACTCAGTTTTTGCAGTCTTTTTTCTCTTCCAATTTCTAATTTTCGCTCTGCCTTTCACATCTGTCTCAGGAGGTGACAGTGCCTTCCCCTGACCGCGCCAGCAAGAAATGTGCAAGTCATGTTCGCTTGCTCTACCTTCTTTCACCTCCCTCAGATCAATCCAGCACTAAACTGTTCCAGTTTCATATAATAAACCTGCCCTTCTCTGTCCATTTTTCAGTACTACTGTCCCTTCCTGAACTGCATTCTCTCTTATCTGGGTTACATCTGGGAAGTGTTAGCTCTTACCAGCTAATTGGATTTCCTTCTTCCTCTGCCCACCACTCCAACAAAACAAAACAAACAAAAACTCCACAAAATAATATTTTTTTCTACACAGCAACATTAGGAGGGAGGAGTTAATCCAAATAAGATCACTGTTCTTTCCCACTTAAACTGTTATGTTCCCATCTGAGGCGTTTTAACTTTTTATTTAGAGCTGTCTTCCAATGCTCTTCATGTCGAGCCTTTGGGAGTACTCAGTCTCAGGTGAAATAAGTACCACTTATGCCACATGGTATCAATTTAAGGCACAGTAAAAACGGTTCCTGTCAGTGTGAGCTCTACATGAGACAGTGCCCCAAGATCACATAGATTTCTGGAAAGAAATGAGTTCCATTTTAATGTTCAGAGGTAGATCCATTTGTTTCCATAGCTTGATTTTTATGTGACCTTCTTTGGGCTCCTTCTTGCTACAGCATTCAAGCATACAGGAACCTTATTAATTTATTTCCCCAGGGATGTGGAGCTGTTGATAGGAGCAAGGCAGTTGGACAGAGAACGGACTGTGAGTAAGAGTGAAGCCTGCACAGGTCCACGTGTTAGAGACAGCTTTGTGCACTAGGGTGCCGTAAGTCATCCTGTGTGGCTGGGACAATGGCTTTGTTCAAGGCTGGGAGGAACTGAATGCTTCTGAGTCATAAAGGGAGAGCTTCTTGCCATACTGAGGGGTTGTGATTTTATCTTGAAGGCTGTAGGGAGGCATTGAAGGATTTTATTATGTCTACTGTTGATTTTCAAAGTCTGGTGGGTTCGATTTTTCTTCAGATTTTGAAAACAAAATTCTCCAAAGCTCTGCTTGAAAATACAAATCAAATCCAATAGCTTTAACTCCATAGAGATGAAACATGTCTTCAAACTTGTTGAAATTAAATGAGATGAAGTTTGGTCAGAATAACACTTCCTCAAATTGCTTCTCCCACACCTCAAAGTAATCATGGAGTTTCAGGCTGTGGTGAATGTAGGGTAAAACTTTTAGTGAGTTAAAAAAAAACGGTTAGGAAAAAGAAGTACATTCTCAGAACTAAATAACTGCACTGCCAGTTAAAATTCTTGATCAGAAATATCTTAATTTATAAATACAATATGAGGTAGAAAAATAATTCAGGGAAAAGGATATATTTTCACCAAACTTACAACTGATTTCTTCTCTCCTACATATGCATCTTCTAAATAGTAAAGTATTTTAATTAAATTAAACATTTTGAACTAGGCATTATTTTAAAAATGCAACTGAATAATTTACAATTGAGCCATCTATTATATTTATTAAATTACATGCATATTTCAAGAATATCATATAAATTAAAATAAGAGTTTCAAATTATGTTGAATGGTAGAAACACATGAAATAAAAAATTACAAAATACACAGCAAACATAAAACTCTTCTCCCAAAGAATACATTTGTCAAATTTTAAAATAGAATTGAGAGTTTTCTTTAAACTGAAACAAGAAAATTCAAAAAGTGACTCATCTCTGAATGCTCTTTGAATCCGTCCTCACTTTCATAGGTATTGTGAAAACACGTATCATGAAAAAAATGAATAATATTATTGAGTATATTAAATAATAATATTGTTGAGTATAATTTCACATAATATCAGTATGTGAAATTATTACACATACCGATTTTAGTAAAGTAAGATGTAGCATTAGAATACTGAGTGACTCAAAGGGTAGGAGAAGCCACCAAACCTCATTCATCTTCCTCTGGCAGCACACACACTGTCCTCTTTTGCTTTGCATATGTATCACATGGGAAGTAAATTAAATAGCTAACAGCCATAGCTGGGGTGGTTTTCTCAAAGATAAGAAACAATGTAATTACAATGTTGCAATACCAAGGAGTCAGAGCCAAGAGGGAAGTGGAGGGGGGTGGGGTGGAAGAAAGGAGAGAGAGAGAGAGAGAAAGGAAAGGAAGTTTCAACTGCAGGAGAGGTTAAAACAAATTTCTGAACTGCTCCAAGATTTCCCATACATATTGAGTGAGAAATGCTGAGATACTGCATATGGAAATGAGGGCAAACCATTTTCATTTGTGATAAAGAAAAATATGACAGTTATTGGGCAGGAGGTGAAGGGGGTTTGCAGACTACATCAGTATAGTCAGTCCCTGGAGAAAAAAAAAAAAAAAGATGGGCTTGGATTTTAATCCTGACTCACTTTCTTCACTGTTTTACACAGGGTGATTGCTTAATTTTTATGTAGCTTTCTATCTGTTTATCTGTACAGTTGGGTACTTATGCTTCTCCTGTAGGGCGGTTGTAAAAAGATTGAATGAGATAATATGTCTCATTACCACAGTACTAGAAATATGGAAAGTGGAGAACAGAGTAACAATGGATAGTTATATTTCTTATTGACTTTATGTAGTATAATTATTTAGAGTTTGACATCTGCAAATGTAGGATTCTGCTACTTAAAGGTCTTAACATGCCCTGAATTTCCTATGTACCTAGGAGATCCTAGAATGTGGAGAGGTTGATGTGAGGGGTGGGTAACATGTCACTCAAAGTTAGTTATTTCATGAAACATTTTACCAGGGGAAGTACTACTGAATGGTTATATTCACTATTGTACGGTGTTATTTTAGAAACATACAACTCTTTGTCAAAACTGCCTGACATAGAAAATAAACCAATATATGTTAAAAAATCACTTTACTTCTAATGCAAAAGATTAAGTTCTCAATTCTTCATCAGCTGATTGCATATGACAAAGCACATAAGCTATGTGAGCCTCAAAATTTTATCTGAACTATGAGAACAGTTTAGATGAATAATTTCCAATTTTTTAGCATATATAATTTTTCCTTTTATTTATTTTTATTTACCATGCAATCTCTGGATTTATAAAATTCTTTTTAAAAAGGATTTTTAACTTTAAAAGCAATACATCTCAAAATTTCTATACCTTGGTAAAATTAAACAAAGTAAATATTTAAAAAATATGAGGTCTGTCCAGAAAGTATCCAGGCATGTAATATGAAAAATAGAGACATTTACTAAAGAAGATACAAGATACTAAAAACACTGTACATAGAATAATGACATCTCAGTTCACTTCAACATAGGCACCTTGGGACCTTGCACAGTTCTACCAATGGCCATCAGCTACCCCATCATATTTTCCTGAATCTCATTAATGGTCTGAAATCCCTTCCTTTTCAAAGGTGAATTTAGTTTTAGGAAAAGCCAGAAGTCTCAGGGTGCCAAATGTGGGCTGTAGTGGGGCTGAGTCACCTGAGTAATTTGATGTTCTGCAAAAAATCTCTGCCTGAGATATGATACATGAGCAGGTGCATTGTCATGATAAAGCTGCCAATCACCAGTTGACCATAGGCTGCGGCCTCCTGAATCATTCAAATAGTTTCTGTGGAGGAATGTTCAAGCTGAATGCAAAATTTGATACAGATTTGTTGCTATACTCGCTCTGTCATTTTGAATGTGATGGCCACACAGTACACACGCTCACTCAACGACATCTATTGCCCCAACTGCTAGTACATTGAAGTTGTCATTGTTCATGCATGTACATTCCAGTCCACTCTCCTTGGCTGCCAGGTTACATTGATGTCCTGCAAACCCTTCTCATTATATTAACAATGCCTAGACTTTTTCTGGACAAAACTCTTATATAAAACTCATATGATGTCAATTAAGAAAAAAATTAATACTATAGGTTCAAATATATTAGCACCAAGGCTAAATAATGTAACCTTCATCCACACAGCATATATTATACATAAAGGCTTAATGAAAAAAGGTGTATTTTTGTCAGCAGTATTTAAGCATATGTCTTACTCATGTCCATTTATGTCAATCTATTCCTGTATTTTAAGCTTCATGCAAATTCAATAGAAGAAGTACCGGATTTACAAGTTAGAGTATCTGACTTCCAATTGTACTTTTGCCAATAATTTTAGAAAAAAAGTCTCTTATATTTTATTTTTTTAGTTTCATGAGAGATAATTACAGATAACACTGTGGTATGTAACTTGTAAATGTAATGATTTGATATACGTATACATTGTGGAAGAATTCCCCCCACTGAGTTAATACACCTCTCACCTCACGTATTAACCTTTTCTTTTTTGTGTGTGAGAACATTTAAGTTCTACTCTCTTAGCAAAGTTCAATTATACCATACAGTGTTGTCAACTATAGTCCCATAATATACACTTGATCTTTAGATCTTGTTTGTCTTGTAACTGATACCTTTTTACCAACCTCTGATATCTCCCACATCCCAGTCCCTGCTAACAAATGTTCTACTATGTGTCTATGAGTCTGATTTTTTTAAGATTCTACAAATAAGTGACATTATGCAATACATTTCAGTCTATGATCAAATAATGTTAATAATATATGCTAGAGTTATTCCTGTAATCTAATGAGGTTCAGGTTAACTAATCTATGTGAATCAGTTTGAAAGAGTTAAAGTATGACCATTATTTGTGGTGTTAAAAAATAGATATGGGCTATAGAGACAAATAAAACTTGTTTGAAATTTCCCTCCTCACAGATGCAGATTATTGGCAAGTTATTTAGCATTTCTGAAACTCAAGGCCATCATCAGCCAAGTGGAAGTAATAATGCATAGTCTAGAAACTCATTATGAAATTAAAGTGTAATTTCTCCTGTGCATTCTGCTAAATTACCCCCTGTTTAAGGTTATCTGTGTTTTTAATAAGAAATTTACTATTTGTACGTAGTTGCTAGGACACATCTGGTATTAAATTTCTATTATGACTCTTAGATTCTATGTAACCTAAAATAATTCCTACTGTATTCTTTGTAAAACTGGTATGATAATAATACTAATCAGAAGATGCTATGGATATTATATGAGAAGACATATGTAAAACATAGGACTGTGCTTGGCAGATAGTACAAATGCTCCATATTATCATTATCAACTTCATCAACACCATCATTACTACCATAAGGCCATTAAACAATTTAGAAGTAGTTGCCATCTTTCTGGTTATTAGGTTTTTAAATCAATACTGCTTTGCATGGTTTTGAAAGCTCTCCATAAATTTACTGTGCTTTCCACTGTGTTAGCTGATCTCCTCACCTCACTGTATCTTAAATCAACCATGTCCTTTCACCTGACCCACCCCTTCTGATCTTTCATCATCCTGACCTATGATGTCTTTTTCTTCCCCTTTGTTTTTTCTAATTCTATCCATCTTTCAATGCTTGCCTCAGTTCTCGTCTACAGTTTTATTGAATTGATTTAAACCTTCCCAATTGATATTTATATGTCTGTATCAGGTAACTTAGTGGTTAATTTTGTTCTGCCTAATATGTTTCACTGATGTTTCATATTCATGTTGACACCACAAAGTAAACTGTTTAAACTATGGGCTACATCTGTGATTTCTTTCATTATTTTCATGGAGCTTTACAGAATCACAAGAGAGTAGCAGGTTTTAATATATTTTGATTGTAATAAAAATAATCTATTACATTTTCTTAGCATCTGATTATGGCTATAACTCATTAATTAAGTAAAATCTCTTGCTATGTATCATAGTTTCAAACAAACTTTATTTCAATTAATTTAATTCATGTTACATACGGTACTAGCTTCTCTTTTCCCAAGGTAAATAATGCCAGAGGATACCTTTAAGAACTTTTAAATCTCATTATAAACATATTTTAAATTTTTATAAATAATATTTATTAACATAATTAAGTGTGATCTAGTAAAACAAAGAACAAGAACAGTTATTTTTTAAAGTATGGAAAAAGTGAGAGTTTCAGCAAAATAAAGTTGCTGTTGTTTGTGTTCTTTTTGCTTTAATTAGTCCAATTTATCCTAGACATAATCTTAGACTGTTAATGAGACAAAAAAAAAGAGTTGAATACTTCTGACAAGAGGCCAAATTAAAATAAAGTTTCCCAAATTGTCACAGCAGAGCCCCACTTCCTACGAGGACAATGGCTCTTCACATGGAGTGCTGAAATTACTGTGAGCCACTGTGGGAATTAGGCATCTTATAAGACAATTTCAAGGATATTTGAGATTGTTCTGGTCAAATCTTCCATCACTCATAGGATGAGAATTTAGTTTAGAACAAAAGAGATGATATCAGATTATAATGTATAACACTACTAAATTATGAAGTCAATATCTATTTTAAGTGAAAATATGTTTTAATAATTACCCTTCTAAACTTCTAGAAGCCATCAAATATTACTAAAACTTTAGCTCTCTTTGAGGTCTTAGAGGATGATAGCTAAGTTATAAAAAATTAAAATATTCTTTTTTATCAATGCCTAGTAGTGAAGCTATAATTCTAAGAATATGCTTAATTTGTAATAGATATATTTTGATACATCTATCAATCTCCTTTATACATGCAAATATTTTTAGTCTTTTCTAAGTTTCATCAGCAGTTTCTCTAAAGAACTGTCAGGAAACTAACTAAGAATATCCCCAGTACTTTTGGAAACCAAGTGGTGAAGTTGTCAACTATGTATTCAAAAGAATAGCTTTGCTAGTATGATTCATAGATGAAGGTAAATGACAAGTAAAAATCTTTTAACTGTTTCCAAATAATATAGGCCTTGAAACATCATGTAACAGAAATCTGTTTCTCAATTGATAATTAATCATTAGTTTATCACTTCTGATGCACTCATCTATGTTCAAATTTTGAGATTTAAAGTTTAGATAATAGTTCTTTCTCCTAGGTTATAGCATAATGTGTATCTGTTCATTGCTTATTTATTCATCAGTCATTCATTGATGAAATCAGACAACAGAATGCAAAAATAATTTAAATGCAGCTTGTGTCTTCAAGAGTCAGTTTATGAGGGAGGGAGGGAGGGAGGAAGAGAGAGAGATTGCAAACACAATTATAATTATAGCAAAACTCAATTTATGTTTTGAATCCATATTCCATCTGGAAATAGAAATAAATTATTGATCTTTTTTGTGCTATAATCCCTCCTTTTTCTGGGCTTGTTACTAAATCCTAGGAGCATATGTAGACCCAAGGCTATGTGTGTTAGGACAGGGGAAGGTCAGTTCCCCCATAGGTGTTCACATAGGTGTTCTTCTATTTACGTTGTCAGTAGCCCCGTGTGGTTGAGCCCAAGCATTCACGCACCATTCCTTCTTTGAAAGTATAATTGTCTCCCTGATATTTAACCCAGTGGGTAGAGACGAGACTGCCTTGTTCTCAGGTTCCACATATCTAATATGTCCCCAGGCATTCAACCCCCTACAAACCCTATCTAATTCTCTATTCTCATCATGAATTTTCCTGAGAGGAAAATCCTTCTTTCCAAAGTTTATTTTGCTTCAAATATACCTAGCTCAATCTTCCAAATAGGTATACAAGTTTAGAAATATAATTCCAGAGACTAATAGATGCTTCCTGTTTTTTGCTCTGCCATGGCTCTCTCTCAATAAGAGAAGAAACCCCAAAGCAGGGGTGTCCAACTTGTGGCCCAACATGGCTATAAATGCAGCCCAACACAAAATTGTAAATTTACTTAAAACATGAGATTTTTTTTTGGGAATGTGTGTCCCAAAGTATTCAATGTGTGACCCAAGACGCATCTTCTTTCAGTGCAGCCCAGAGGCACCAAAATGTTGCATACTCCTGCCCCAAAGGATTATTTCTTTTCTGGAAGATGAGTTATAGGCACAGAAAGAAGGAAATATTGTTTTTTAATATTATGATACCACAATTTAATTAATAAATGCAGAAGAGCCTTGGCTGATGTGGCTCAGTGACTCAGTGGATTGAGTGCTGGCCTGCAAACCAAAGGTTCACTGGCTCAATTCCTAGTCAAGGCACACGCCTGGGTTGTGGGCCAGGTCCCCAAAGGGGGGTGCGTGAGAGACAACCACACAATGATGTTTCCTTCTTTATCTCCCTCCCTCCTTGCCCTCTAAAAATAAATAAATAAAATGTTAATAAAAATAAATGCAGAAGGAATAGTGGTGGAAGATCATCTACATACAATAGTAAAGGGACAAGAGGACTTACAATAGGGATGCACTTTTCTTGGTATTTGAAGGAAAAGTACGTCTAACTATGAAAGAAATGGGAGACTGTTTTGCTCAAGGAAATCATTCCAATGTAACCAACAAAGGAGAAATGCAATGACTTCCTTTCCTTTCATAAGTAAGAGAATACTAGATAGAATAACAGTGGTAAGAAAATGCTGACATGCTGGTTACACATGGAAGGGGAAGAAGTGCAAGAGGAGAAGGCAGTGTCCAGCAAATGGTGACATTCCCTTAGTAGTGAAGGTGAACAAGTTCAGAATGGAATGAAAAAATATGGTTTGACATCATGAATCTCACTTAGGAATTCAAAAGAAAAGGGAATGTCTGTGAGGATGAGGCACCCACCCAAGAAGCCATATGCCAAATGACCACAGCTCATGGTTTTAGAGTGCCAGAAGTCCTGAAAACTCTTATAACCTAAGGAAGTTCACTTCTTCCTTCTGATCATGAGGAGTCCACGAAATTGGTAACTTGTAGGCCAGTAGAATCTAGCCATTTAATTAACCAAACAAGATTTTCCATAAAAAATAAATTATTTGGGGGGAAAATGTCAGTACAAAATTAAGCTGCCTGATACCTTCCTGCTTTATTCTGAGCTTCAAAACCTTTTTCCTTCCTGGTGCCTGAATTGGGCTGTGACACTTGGAATCACTTATTTCCATTTTTCATTTCTGGGAAATAGGAATTTTGTTATTATTTTCTTCTTAAAATTTCAAACAATGTCATAATACTTCAGATTTCTAGAATTGATAATATCAATTAGGCCTTCATGGCATTGAGGGTTGAAATGTAAAATTTCCTGAAAACATTTCAATAGGTATTGGAGAAAATGTATTTATAAACTAATGCATTAATTGATGACTATGAGAAGAGATACATAGGAATTAAGAATTCATAGTCATTCATTTATTTTTTAGTTAAAATTTTTCTAATCTGTAGACTTTATTGAGATTTTTGTCAATTTTCCTAATATTGTCTTTTACAGCAAAAGAAAACCCAGATAATGCATTGAATTTAGTTGTAATGTCTTTCTAGTCTCCTTTAATCTGAAATAGTTTCTGAGTCATTATGTCTCATGGCACTGATATTTCAGAAGAGTATAGACCAGCTATTTTGTAAAACATCTATCAATTTAAGCATGCCTGCTATTTCCTTAGGATTTCCATTTGTTCATCTTTATTATATATATTTGACATATGACATTGTATATAAACATGTTAATATACTTATATATTGTTAATAATTTACTTTTAACCCTACTATTTTCATACTATTAAATCAGATAGACATTAGCATTCGATGCTCTCAAAAAAGAGAAATTGCATTTCTTACATTCTATCAACTTGAAGATTCAGACCTAGAGAATTTAGTGGCATTAATATGTGTTTCTAACTGATTTGACTGCAAAGACATTTCCAAACTGGTTTATTTTAATGCTTTCTGGCTACCGGAGGGGTGATAACTGAATATTTGACAAGAACGAAGACTTCTGAGGTTGTAAGCTTTAATGCTCAGCAGCCCATGGATACTTCCTATGATATTGCATACGTTTTGTGCAATAATACTGAAACAGTCTCGGGGATCACTGATAGAAGGAAACAAATCTTCCTGCTGACTAATTGAAGTCCACTCACCATAGCGACAGAGGACATTTGCTTTCTGCTAAGCATTGCTGGAGTAATCTTGGCTCTGCTTTTAGTTTTGTCCAAAGTTTCTTAGCATATATAAAGTCTCAGATCCCGCATAAGAAATTATATGATATAATGTATGCAAAAAAATTCTCAGTATCTACTATTTAGTAGAGGGCTGCTATCTTGAAATTTGGGATTCAGAAAATCATAAATCAATATTTAAGTGTTTTATAAATAAGAATAATTAGCTGTCAGAAACAGTTATTTGTGTGTGCATGTGTGTGTGTGTGTTTTCTGTTTTATAAGCTTCATGTGTAGATGATGCTCATCATGGACACCAAAGGGGTGGTGTGAATGAAGGGTGTTTGGTGATTGTTTTGCAACAGCCATTATTACATATCTTTATTCCTCCTCCAAACATAAATTTCTACCTGGTTTATTTTCATGCTGATATTATTTGATGTTGATAAATTTAGATTAATAAGGCCCATGAAGGCAGAAGTCTTTATACCTTATATCCAATTATATCCACATACACTTCTGAAAAGCAGCTCAGGAAATTGACAATTTTGTTGCATAAAACCTCTGTGCCACAGTTCTGTAAAAGACATTAATTTGGGGTCATTTATACCAGGGGAGTATATAAGAAAATAACAAGATAGAGTAAATTCACATCTAAGATATTACTTGGTCTTTAAAAATCTAAGGAATGACCTATATATAATCATCATTATTTCAAAATAGTCAAATTCATAGAGTATAAAGCTTATATCCTCCCATTACATATCTGTGTGTTAGATGGGACAGAATAAGTGAACACAGGTTGTTTCACTTTGTCTTCACAGTAACCCAATGAGATAGGAGTTTCCATCCTCACATACAGGCCAGAAAACAGCTTGAGAGGCAAGATGAGCTGGTCAGAGTCATAGGCAGGTACATCCCACAATCAGACTCAGAATTCTGAGAATCAGAATATGGCAAATTCTGTTTTGAATCCTTTGGTAGTTATCTTGATACTACCTACTGTTTTTTTTTATAAAGTAATTTAATGTCTTTTAAATATAAATTGAAGACCACATAAGAATGTTTACATAAGGCTTGACAGTGCTTTGGCTCCTAGAACTTCCATCTAAACCTGTGTCGTAATCTGGGTATTTCAGATCAGTGATTGCCAATAAAATCCCATAGCCTTGATTACTCTCCTTAATCACATACACTCTTATGTGCTTTTCAAAGTCTGGAAGGTACACTAAGAAACTATTTCCTTGCTTGAAGGACAGGGGCAGGTAAAGACCAAAAGGTGTCTTATGTTTCTGGCTGAGTTATTTTACTTAGCCTGATAACGTCTAGGTCCATCCACGTTGTCACAAATGGCAAGATTTCATTACTTTTCATTGCTGAGAAATATTTGTGTGTGTGTGTGTATATCACATCTTCTTTGTTCATCTATCAATAGACACTTAGGTTGCTTCCATATCTTGGCTTTAGTAAATAATGCTGCACTGAGAAACAAATACCATATGATTTCATTTATATGTGGTATAAAAATATAGTAAACAAATGTAACAAAATGAAAACAGACTCAGATATAGACAACAGACTGATGGCTGCCAGAGGGGAAGGGTGAGGGCGATGGGCTGAAAAGCTGAAGGGGAATAAGAGGTACAAACTTGCAGTTATAAAATAAGTCATTGGGAGGTAAAGCACAGCATAAAGAATTTAGTCAGTATCGTAATAACTTAAAATGGTGACAGGTGGTTACTATACTTTATCATGGTGGTCACACTGTAAGGTAAAAAAAAGTTACACCACTGTATTATACACCTGAAACTAACATTATATTGTATGTGAATTGGAGCAGAGAAATAAGACAATATAAGTCACTTCAATTAACTGCATAATTATTTAGTCAAGAAATTCACTGTTTAACTTGAAATTCTCTAATTATACAAGATATAATGAAGTAATCTCTAACTTCTATCATTATCTTCTAAAACAAAGGACCACTTTAATAATATTTAAATCATTTTTTCCATTAATGCACTGGGGTGCAAGGAAGTGTAAATCTGTTGCTTTTGACATATGATTTTATTTATTTTTGCAATTAATTTATTAGCTCCCATTCCTGCCCCCATTTATTAATATAATGATCTTCAAAAGACATCAAAGGTTAAATACAATTTAATTAGAAAAATAAATTAGTAAACTAATATCATTGGAGTTTTTACTTCTTCTCAACTGTTAAATCAAAATGTACTCTAAATACTTCTGCGTATCTAAAAATAGTATTATCCACCATAAAGTGTAAGAATAATAGTATTTTAGACTTTGTAGATTAAATTGTGTGATACATATATTTTCTAAAAATCTGAATGAATTTCAAATGAGCTAGCTACTTTATGCCTCTAATCTTTCTTAGAAAATATATGGAAGAAATATGCTGATTCTCTTCTTTACAGTAATACTGCCACCCAAGAGCATATTAAATATATGTTCCAATCATTTCATTTTTTTTAATATGAATACATTATTTTCTTATTTCTTCAGAATCACAATTTGGTAAAAAATATCTAATATGACATTGTTTCCCTCAGAAGTAGCATTAAATTTTCAAATCATAGGGCAATTCACAATCATTGTGGTAAGAGATTCACCGATGTAAAATAATTTGTATTCATTATTAATATATAATATATATTCATATTAATATATTGTTAACTAGGATGTACTTACAGAATCTGTAAGAGCAGCCAAAGACAATCCACATGTGCTAGGTATCATTGAGATATAATATTGTTTAGGGGTTATTATTTGCATTTGGCAATTTTCATTCCAGCTATAAATATTTAAATTATTTATATGCAAAGAAATGAAATTGTCATGTACCCTTTCAGGTGATATTAAACATTGGAAATGCATTTAATAAAATATCCATGAAAGAGAGACTAATCTTTTGTGTTAGGAGTGAACTTTTAAGTAAAAATTACCATTTTGATTTAGATGTCTTGCATAGTAGGCCTCTGCTCAAAACTGCAACTTTAGGTCAGTTTGTCATGAGTACCTGAGAGAGAATTATGCATGGGAGATCATTAGGATTGCTTGGCTGTTTTCATTTAAACTCAAAATGTCCTTTAATGTGACAAGGTTATACTGATGTCAGCTTTGAAAGAGCAAAGATTTGGAGCAGGAGACTACTTATTTCTTTGAATTTTGAAAAACCACAAACATGATAATCCTAAGAAACAGCCTTTTTAAAGTGTGAATATTATATAAGAAAAAATGAAAAGGGCTAAAGCAGGTGTATCACTTTCATTAAGTTCAAAGACAGTATTTTAGAAAGCATTTTGATATCTATAAAATGGTATGCAAATGTAAGCATTATAGTGATCGAATTTCTATTTGGAACTCTTTCTCCCTGCTACTGTTTGTATAAGTACTTATGGATTAAATAACAGTCATTTGAAGAAAAATTTTTTAATTTTTTAAAAAAATCAAATTTATTGGGTTAACATTGTTTAATAACATTAATACAAGTTTCAGGTGTGCAACTTCATAATACATCATCTGTATATTCCACTGTGGACTCATCACCCAAAATCTAGTCTCCTCCTCTCACCATATGTTTGACCTTCTTTACCCTCTTCATCCTGTCACCATTCCTCTTACCCTGTGGTAACTGCTATCCTGTTGTTTGTGTCCATGACTTTGTTTTGTTTGTTCATATTATGTTTTTGTTTTATATTCCACATATGACTGAAATCACATGGTTCTTGTCCTTATCCATCTTACTTATTTCACTTAGAAATAAGTGACACACTAAAGATCCATTCATGTTCTTCACAATAGCAACATTTCACCCTTTTTTGGCTAAATAGTATTCCATTATATTGTATATATGTACCATTATATTGTTTATATCTTCTTTATTCTATCATCAATCGAAGGGCACTTAGGTTGTTTTCATATCTTGAGTATTATAAATAATGCTGCAAACAACTCCTCAGATATGGGGCTAATAACCAAAATATATAAAGAACATATACAGTCCATAAGAACAACAACAAAAACAAGCAATCCAATAAAATGGGCAAAGGACCTAAGCAAATACTTTTCTCAAGAAGACATGGAGATGGTCAACAGATATATGAAAAGATGCTCAACATCACTAGCTGTAAGAGAATTGTCTAAGCTGCAATAAGACACCACCTCACACCTGTTAGAAAGGCTATTATAAATAAGACAAGAAGCAACAGGTATTAGAGAAGGTGTGGACAAAATGGAACCCTTAGACTCTGATAATGGAAATGTAAACTGGTACAGCCACTATGGAAAACATTATGGAGGTTCCTCAAAAAATGACCACTAGGCAACCAGCAATCCTTCTTTTGAATATCTACCTGAAAAGTTTGAAAACATTCATTTGTAAAGGTATATGTACCCCTATTTTCACTGAAAGCAAATTCTTGATCTTTTGATTATTTACATATATTTGTAATGCTTGTCCCAGAATTTGAGAGTTCTGAATATAAAACTTAATGTTATCGACTGATTTGTGTTCCCCTCAAAGTCCATATGTTGAAGTTCTAACCTCCATTGTCAGGGTATTTGGAGGTGGGGCCTTTAGGAGATAATCAGGTTCAGATGAGGCCATGCTGGTGGATCCCAATTTATGGACTTAGTGCCTTCTTAAGAAGAAAGACAGACACCAGAACCTTCTCTCTCTCTTTCGTGTGAGGACATAAGGGGAAATCGTGTCTATTTACCAGGAAGAGAGTTTTCAGCAGAACCTCAACATGTGGCACTCTGGGCTCAGACTTCCAGCCTCCAAAACTGTGAGAAAATAAATTTCTGTTGTTTAAGCTACCCAATCTAAAAAATTTTCTTATGGCAGCCAAAGGTGCACTCCTACAATTTGACTAATAAAGATGAAAATTTCACATTAACTTAATTTTAGTGGTTTAAAAGCACTGAAAATGACCTTGTTCCTTTAAAAATTAGAGCAAACACTGAAAACATTAAAACCATTCAAACTTATACAAAATTAAATCTCAGAGAAACATGAAGTTGATTAAGTCAATGCATGGAATTTAATTAATTTTATTATACAATATAAAGCATGCCCTACATATAATTTTAATATAGATGGTAATTTTACAAATAGGATATTTGGAGAAGAGTTTAAATGTAATACTTTATCATTTTAGGTAAAATATATTCCCTGGAATAAAGAGAATTGAAAGAAAAATAATAAATATTAGATAGTATAGAAAATATCTTAAAACCTAAATCATGAATTATAACTTTTCAAAAACAAATTTGTAACTACTATAGACATTACACTTTATTTTATAATTCTTATAACCAGTATTTCTATGAATTTCTGTCTTAAGACTGCTTTCTCTGTGCCCCATAGATTGCGGATGGTTGAATTCTCATTTTCATTTGTCTCATGATAATTTTTGATTTGTGCATTTATCTTATTGTTAACCCATTCTTCTTTATGTATTGTTTAGCCTCCATGTATTGTGTTTTTATTTTTTTCTTGGAATTGATTTCTTATTTCATGACATATGGTCAGAAAAGATACTTGATGTGACTTCAGTCTTCTTTATTGGGACTTTTTTTGTATTCTAACACATGGTCTATTCTAGAAACTGTTCCATGTATACTTGACAAGAATATATTCTGCTCTTTGGGGTGAAATGCTCTAGGATATCAATTAAATTCCTCTGGTCTATTGTTTTGTATAAGGTCACTGTTTCCCTGTTAATTTACTGCCTGTAAAATCTATTCATTGATGTCAATAAGGTGTTAAAAATCATTTACCCTGTCTGTATTATTATCTATCTTGCCTTTTATGTCCATCAAGATTTGCTTTCTATTTTTCAGTGTTCCTATGTTGGATGGATATATGTTTCCAAGGGTTATGTTCTCTTGTTGAATTGATTTCTTTATCATTAAATTATGCTTAGCCTTTTATTACAGCCTTTGTTTTAAAGTCTGTTTTATCTGATATGCATTGCTACCAGCATTGTTTGTTTGTTCATTTTCATTTACACGATATATCCTTTCCACGTGTTTAGCTTTTGTGATGAGGTGTGGGTATTTTGTAGACAGCGTATATATGATCTTGTTTTCTTATCTATTCAGCTACCCTATGTTTCTTTTATTGGAACATTTAAGCTATTGACATTTAAAGTGATTATTGATAGGTACATATTTATTGCCATTTTATTCTTTATAACTGTTTTTCTTTATTTTTTCTTTTTTTAAAGTAGACCCTTTAAGATTTCTTGTGATACTGGTTTGATGATGAACTCTTATAGCCTGTTCTTGTCTGGGAAGCTATTTATTCTTCATTTTTAAAATGCTACCCTTGGTGGGTAACATAGTCTTGGTTGTAGGCCTTTGGCTTTTATTACTTTGAATATTTCATGCCAATCCCTTCTGGCTCAACATAGTTCTGTTGATAAGTCAGTTGACAGTCTTATGGGAGCTTTCTTATGGATAGCTATCTTTCTCTTGCTGCTTTTAAGATAATCTCTTCATTTAACTTTCATCATTTTAACTATAATGTGTCTTGATGTGGGCCTCTTTGGGTTTGTCTTATTTGGAAGTCTGTACTCCTTGGATCTGTGTGTCTTTTTCTTTCACTAGGTTAGGGAAGTTTTCAGTCATTGTTTCTTCAAATAAGTTTTCAATTCCTTGCTCTTTCTTCTTCTCATATCTTTCCCAGGGGGATGTTGCTACACTTCATGTTATCTCACAAGTCACTTAAACTATTAGTGGCCATTGTGAACTTGAGACTGCTCACTCCTCAGTGGTGACCTTTGCATCTGAGGTATTCCTCTGGATTCTTAGCCACCACACCTGGGTGCAGAGTGAGTCCTTTTCACATCTCAGTCCTTTCAACCAGTCTTGATATAGCTTTTTTTCTGTAAATCCTTGGTATTAAGACTTCTGTTCAGCTAGTCTTCAGTTGTTTATTCAGGTCAATTGTTCTGTATTTCAGGTGTAATTCCAGTTGGTCCAGGGAGAACGTGAGTGTAACTTTTGCTTAATTTGCTGCCATCTTGGATCTCTCCTGAATACTTTTTAATGGACTTATGTATTAATGCACTCATTTAGTGATTACACATATAGTTATTTGAAGCCTAATATATGTGGAATAATATACTTGCTGTTTTATTAATGACACCAAATTACATGAATTTGCTACATTTTGGAAATTTAGTATCTAGTAGTGGAAACAGACAACAAAGACTCCAATAACGTACAACATGAAGTATTATTGTCAAGTGGAAAGAGTACTACTTTTGGCACAGAATAGCTTGTTATTTTGGTCCTGTTGCTGACACTCACTAGTTGTTCTTTTTTTTTAATTTAATTAATTTTTTTTAGAGAGGGGAGGGAGAGAGAGAGACAGAGAGAGAGAGAGACATCAATGTGCGGTTGCTGGGGGTTCTGGCCTGCAACCCAGAAATGTACCCTGGCTGGGAACCGAACCTGGGACACTTTGGTTCCCAGCCCGCGCTCAATCCACTGAGCTACGCCAGCCAGGGCTTAGTTGTTGTTCTTTAGCTTCAGTTTCTCCTAAATCAACATATGATTTATACTTTCTTTCTGACAAGGGTGGTATGAGAATTAGAAATAAGTAATGTAGAATTTCTAATCTTGTATGTAGTAGATACTTACTAACATTATTTTAAATGTTATGAAGGCATTATGTGTATTATATTATGGTAACACAAGGCAAAGGAAAGCAAATAAATTATATAGTAATATAATCTGTTGTGTATATACTCATCTAAAAATAAAGTTTAGAAAGGATGTTTTATAGAGGGAATGTATGAGAATATATAAAACATAATTCTTTCATAAATATTTACTTTTTCATTATTATTTTTTCAGTGTCCTTATAAAATTGTCTTTTTTATTATATAATATATATGCAGTAGAAGATGTAAGGAAATTGAACTAAGTGTAGAATATATGAAATTTTCTAATTTTAAAAAAAGATTTTATTTATTTATTTTTAGAGAGGGAAGGGAGGGAGAAAGAGAGAGAGAGAAACATTAGTGTGCAGTTGCTGGGGGTCATGGCCTGCAACCCAGGCATGTACTCTGACTGGGAATTGAACCTGTGACACTTTGGTTCGCAGCCCGCACTCATCCACTGAGCTACACCAGCCAGGAAATTTTCTAATTTTTGTATATTCACTCAAGTCTTGCTTTTAATTTTTACTTTTTTTATATGCAATATAAACATAAAATATTACTATAGTGTTTGGGATTGTCAAATTTGGGCTCACTGAATTTTAAATACAGATTAATTTGTAGAATGCTGTGCCTTCAAAATGAACATCACCATAAAAGTGGTTTGAAAAAGTGTTACTAAAAATAATAAAGAGTGCAAATAAATTGAAAGAGGTAACAATATAAAAACATTAATAAAATAAACTAATAAAATTGATTAGGAAAAATTAGAGAATTAAATATTAGAAAGAAGTGGATTAAATGATAGAAAACATATAGAAAGGTAACAAGTGGCTATGGTGAAAAAGTATGCCAGTAAATATGACATTTATATAAATTAGAAACACCTGGAAAAAATTGCCAAGATTAATTCAAGGAGAAAAAAATGATAGTTTCAACAACAACAATGAGAAAATAAAACAAAACTGAACTAAACCCATCTGACTAAGCCCATATGATTTTTGAGAGACAGTTTAATGTACATACTAAGAACATTAAGTTTGGATAAACTCCACGGAATTAAATTTTGGTTCCTGCAGTTGCTAGCTAACGTAAACCTGAATTATAGAGTAATGCTTAATAACACTATAGCACCATAACATATTGTTAGCAATGGCCATTCGTAGTCAATCTCACAGCCACAATAATTATTTTTAAAGCCATTGCCTACAAATATAAGTCATGTTTCTCTTATTTACCAGGCATATAGACTATGTAGTTTAGAAGTCACATGTAAGTGCTAAAATAAAAAATAAATCCAAGGACATTGCACTTAACAAAATCAGGATATTGACTGTCTCTAGGAAGGAGAAAAGAGGGAGGTGATTAGGAAGGGATGCACATCGAAATCAGGCAATGTTCTAAAATCAGGCACTGTTCTTTAATATGACTGCTTTGTAATTATTCTAAAAATCACTCATTTATATCTTATGCACTATTCTGAAATGACACCTCAAAATTAAAAGGGGTAAAAAATTAATCCTGGAAAATATTTCACATTAAAGAAAATAAACATAATACCACAAACATTAGGCAAAGAAAAAATTATCTGTAAATGAAAGTGATAATTTTAATCCTGACACTGAAGAATAAGCATAAATTTTAAATCTGAAAGATAAACTTATATTTGTGCACTGCAGAAGTGTGAACCTTTTTTCCCTCTTCCAGTTCATATTCTACAGATAATTTCAAAATTCAAAAAACTTTGATCCTTCCATATTTTATTTTACTTCTATAACAATACCCTAGTCTCAGACAACCCCAGTTATCTAATGTCTTACATCTTCATCTAGAAAGCCAAGAAGTTATGGAGAAATTACCATGGGATCTGATCAGATTTTGAATACCATAATATTCACCAACTTCAAAAGCACTTGAAATCCCAACCATGTCCTTATATTTTTGTTTGTAACATACTCTCACCCTCCCACAACAGCTATTTCAAAGCTTCTCTATATTCCTTTAACCTCCACCCACCTCAAGCTTCCTACCCTCAACATATGACTTTCCTGTTAATCATGACAACAAAACAGATGAAATTGGAAAGGAACAACCTCATCTTCCAGATATCAATCAAGCAATCTTCCTGTAATCTGAACACATTATATTTCTCTTTTCTGTTTGAATGGAAAGTTGTCACTTTCAAACAATTTTTTTTCCACATGCTTTGAAGGTTTCCTCCTCCTAATAGTTGTAGCAAGAATTTTTTTGAAATAATTAATATAAAAGTAAAATAATCTTGGATGTTGACACTTTGGAGATTTGTGTTCTGAATGAACCTTTGCTATAGTGTGTCAATATTTTCATTTTTGATTAGAAATTATTTCATTTTGATTAGAAATTATTGTAATACATATTTTATATATTCCAAAATTAAGACTATTTAGTTATCACAGAGCAATAAAAAGTAAGACATATTTGTCAATTTTTGTGATTAAAATTCAGTAGTATCTAGACACAACACATGATAAAACAATAAATGGCTTGGAAAAATATTGAGAAATTCTAACACTTAAAATATTTTCAATGAGTTTGTACCTTAATTATGCAAACTACCATTATACTAAATGAAAAACAAAATAAAATCAAGAGGCTCTTTTGAATAAAATGATTAAATAATTAATCTTTAATACATACTATACATTTTAATTTAATGAAATACAAAATATAGAATACATATATTGTGTTTAGAAATGTGGGTATTAGTGAATACAGAAATGGGAAATAGATACTATAAAAATTAGAAAACATTAAGGATAATATGCAAATTGTTACTATTTTGATATTGGAGCTCAGACTTTTAAAAAATTATCAGGGTGACACTGGTTGATAAGATTATATAGGTTTCAAGTTCACAGTTCTATGATACATGATCTGTATATTATATTATATGCCCACCATCCAAAGTCAAATCATCTTTCATCACCATATATCATCTCCTTTACCCTTTATTACCCTCATCCCCCTCCCTCTGGTAACCACCATACTGTTGTGTGTCTCTGAGTTTTTGTTTGTTTTTCTTGGAGCTAAGATTTTAAAATATTTTAAAATAATATTTTAACAACAAAAAATGATACTATTCCGTTTTTAGCTATATAAACTATCACTGAGAATGTATGTTATTTTAATCTCTATATTATTAGCACTTTAAATTATTAATTACATATTAAACAAAAATATTTATGACACAAAAGAGGCTAATTTATTTTTTAATAACTTTATTCTCTACTGAGAATCCTAAAGCCAAAAAGCTTAAAATTTTCTCTATTTCATTTCTTCTATAGCAAGAAATTTCAAAGTCCAATGTTTTCTTTCTTTTTTTACCCATCCTTTCCCTTCCCTATCTTCTCCCCTTCCTTCCTTCATTCTTTCTTACCTCCCTCCCTCATTCCCTCCCTTCCCTGAAATATGTGTGGCTTCAAACTGCAGTTTCAGAGGTTTTTTTCTCCTCCTTATTTCAGAGAATTTTTTTATATTACATTGCTGAATAAGCCAACTTCCATTTGTTGACTTCTATATTTTACTGATGTGAGTTATATTTCTATCATATCATCTTTATCCATTATCTATATGTATTAGATTCTTTCCAATTACTTTCATAATGTCCTAATTTTAATATTTATTCAGAGTAATGATCTAGAGACACTTTTCTATGTGATAGTTTTTATTAGTTTCTATTCTTTGTAGATTCTCATGTACTTATTTTTTGTACAATATCTTAGCTAGGTTTTCACTTGTTTTACCTTTATTTTGGTTGGGATTTTAATTTTTTAATATACATACTCCTTATACTTTATAGGGTCTATAGAATGAGCCAATGTTGAGAAAAATTATTTTCTTTCTTTAGATATAATTTTTTCAAATTCAGTACTTTGACTTTTGATTTTTGGGTCTCGTATCTCATATGCTTGCTATAGTACATTTGCCCAGTTGCTTATTTTTTTTGTTTGCTTTGTTACCTATAACAAGTGGCTGTGTTTAGAATTTATTCTAATATGATGTAGGGATTTCTCAGGTTCTTTCCAACATTTCTGAAAAAGGTCTCCATATCCTCAGAGCAATATTTGTGTTCACTCACTTTTTTGCAGCCTGACAGATTGGTGAGAGTAGGGCAGCTGGAGAGTTAAGCTGAGATTTGGAGCATCTCTGTTAGGATACTCATTTAGTATTTTTGTAAACATCTTTGCTAATATTACTGCATCTTACTGGTGTTCCTTATTAGTCCATCTCCATGTGGGCATTAACCCAAGCTTTTTGTTTTTCCCTTTTTCACTCAAATCCTACTCGTTTCACTTTTGTCTTTTTGCGACTATAACATCTTTTTAGTCTGATGACTACCCAGTTAGTTTTTTTGTAGAATTTGGCCTGTTGTCTACATGTTTTTAATTTTTGGAAATCACCAGTATCCTTGGAGAAATAGCTTGTCAATCCATCAGGAAGCCATTCAGCTGACTTTTTTCTTTCAAGTCAAATTTTCTTTTAAAATTTTTATGTTATCGCAAGTTTATGATGTTAGATGATTTCTTTTCCATTTATTTGTTTTCTGTAGATGAATATATATTTGTAAGTTTTTATTTTCTTTGGCTTTTTGGGGGGTAAATTTGATGGAAATTTTCCTAAAAATATTTTGATCATTACTCAACCAGGAAATCAGCCCACAGCACATTCTTTTATTGGTTAGATATGCACCACAAACCTAGTATGTAATGCATACAAAGTAAATCTTTAGTTGATAAATGAATACTTTTTGTATAAATAATTAGTTCTTAATCTCATGACAATGAAATGTATTTGTATTTTACTTTTAAATTTTCAAAGTGCCTTCACATTATTCACTTATTTAATCATGATTATAATTCTGTACATTTGTTAATAGATATATTTTCTGCTCATTTTATCCATAAATGAAGTGAGACTCACAGAAATTTAGGAATTTATTTAAAATATACAGCAACTAGTTAGTAGTTGAATACAGGATTTTGAAATTTTAACATCGTAATTGCTAAGCCAATGTAGTCAAATATTTAATATTTTTCCTGTAATAATTTCTTCAGGAATATTAAAATATTAAGATGTGAATTTTGTTATAGCTTTTTATGTTGCTAAAATTTTGGATAATAATTTTTAGCAAAATAGTTAATAAGAGAGCAAATAAAATTATACAGATAATGCATATATTATGACTTCCTTTGGAATTAAAGAATTACATATTAATAAAAGAATGTTTACCAGAGTATAATGAAGTAGCACTTACATCATCCACATCATAGACATCTAAATTGTTTCTGTAAAATCTACCTTCAGAAGCAAATTGTTAGAGCATGAAAATGCTGGGAAGTAAAGATGCTAAGTATACATACCACTATTTATTCTACAATGGCATGGTTTTTCTAAAGCAAATTAGGAAAAAGAAAAAAATGAAATTTACTGAAACAACTTTTTAGATAATTATCTGCAAATACTAATGCCAAGTCATGCTGGGCCTTTCTTGGCAAAAGCCATTTGGGTAGAGGGTCTCCAATATATCTATGTTCCCAAATTATAATTCTGTCTATCAGTGGCATATTCAGAAAGAAAGACAGAAGGAAAAGTCAGAAATTGTTACCTGACTTGTAATTTTTAGGAAAATTATCTTTTAGAAATTAAGAGAAATAGTGTGTATGAAATGGACTTTTATTAAACACATATTTTATAATAAGAATTAAGACATGAGGGCAGATATTTTATATATTATATATAATTATATAATTTATATTATATAATTTATATTATATATTATATTTATTTATATTATATATTATTTATTATTTATATTATATAATTATATATAATATGCAATTTATATAATTATATTACATTATATTATAATTATATAATTATATAATATGTATATATAATCACATATAATTATATAATATGTATATATTCATATATAATTATAAAGCAATAAATTATCAATATCATTGATAAAATATTACTATAAGTTAATATATTTTAATATTAATATATCAATTCAGTAATAGCATATTAATGCTAATACATTAATAATATACTGATGCTAATAATACATAAAATATATATGTTATTTGTAATATATAACTTTGTATATATTAGTAGATATATATCTATCTACTAATGATCTCATGAAGCAGACATTATTAGAAAAAGAGCAAGATAACAACACATCATTATCAAATGCAGTGATGAAAAGAAATAGACTACTGTAGTCTATTATTTCAATAGCATTGAGATAAGGACATGAACATAAAACATAGGAAGAAAAGGCATTTAAGATTGTCTTTAAAATTGGGTCAAATTTTCACAGGGTAGTTGGGAAAAAGGTTGCGTTTTCAGTGAAGAAAATGACATGAATAAATCCAGGAAAAGCGGAAAAGTAAATAGCACATATAAGAAATGTAGGTTTCTGGAACATAAACTGGAGATACAAGTGAAAGTTAGGAAAAACAATTTACATCCATTCCACAAACATCTATTAAACATTTACTCCTTGGTAAATACTGTACGAGGTGCTGCTTGAAATGGAAAAGTTTCCTCTTCTCAACAGACATATAATTTATTGATTGAGATAGAAATGTAAACTGATGTCTTAAAACATAAAGTAATGTGATAGGGTAATGCCCCAAGTTCTACAAGATCCCAGAGGAAGGGCCCTGGGTTTGACTAGAGGTGGGATGACAGAATTCTGAAGAGGTTTTCTACAAGGTATTGCCCCTGAGCTTTAAAAGGTTAATGGGAAGATTATCTTGCTAAATATAGGAAAGATGAGAGTTGTTGATGATACCAAGTGCAGGAAACTTCAAGGCAGGAAACTGCATGGACAATGAAGCATGAAATAGCAGAGGAATGTGAGAACTTTTGGGAGATTAATAGAACCACATGATAAAGATCCTGATGACAGAAAATACAAGAAGATAAAGCCACAAAGGTAGGGATAGGGGGATAGTTGGAGAACTCTGAATGTTGATATTGTGTTATGGAACAGATACTACCTTCTGTTTACAACTTATTTACATTACAAATAATAGCAATTTAAAGAATTTCAAGCATACAGAGCTTTAGCCAGTTCAGTGTGAAGGCTGCATGAAAGATAGGTTTGAGGAAGTTGTGAAATTGGATGGATGGAAACCTCCCCAAAATTGAGTTTAGAACCATATTGCCTCACTGGTGAATTTTACCAAACATTTAAAGAAGAATTAAGATGAATTCCTTTTCAAAAAAAAATGGAGGAGTAAGGAGCACTTCCAAACTCATTTGATGTTGCCAGCATTACCCTAATACCAAATATGAAGAAGGATACTCATATAAAAGAGCATTATATGCCAATATCCCTAGTGAACATAGATGTAAAAATTCTCAACATAGTTTAGCACATTGTATTTAATAATACATTAAAAATATCATGCACTATGATCAAGTGGGATTTATTCCAGAGATGCAAGATAGTTCAACATCCACAAATCAATAAGTGTGATACAGCACATTAACAGAATGAAAAATAAAAGTCATGATCATCTCAATAAATGCAGATAAAACTTTTGAGAAAATTTAACATCTTTCATGAAAATAACTAAATGCATACATATATATAGACAGAACATATCTCAATATAATAAAAACCACATGACAAGCCAGCAGCTAATATCATACTCAGTGGTAAAAACATGAGCACTTTTCTCCATGATCAAGAATAATGCAAGGATGCCCACTCTGACCACTTTAATCAACACAGTAT
Source organism: Phyllostomus hastatus (assembly GCF_019186645.2). Classification (NCBI taxonomy): domain Eukaryota; kingdom Metazoa; phylum Chordata; class Mammalia; order Chiroptera; family Phyllostomidae; genus Phyllostomus; species Phyllostomus hastatus. The sequence goes on from NW_025333835.1 coordinate 14,503,949, forward strand.
TGGAAGTTATAGCCAGAGTAATTAAACAAGCAAAAGAAATAAAAAACATCCAAATAAGAAAGGAAGAAGTAAAAATGTCTCTGTAGATGACATATTACATAAAGAAAACCCTAAAGATGCCACAAAACATGTTAGAACTAGTAAATATATTTAGTAAATTTGTATGATATCAATATAAAATCCATTGTTTCTAAATACTAACAATAAATTACTGCAAAGAGAAATTAAGAAAACAATCCCATTTACAATAGCATCAATACCTATAAAATATTTAGGAATACATTTAATCAGAAGGTGAAAGATTTGTTAACTGAAAGCTTTTAACACATTGAAAGAAATTGATGAAGGTGCAAATAAAATAAAAATATTTCATTCTTATAAACTGGGACAATTAATATTTTTAAAGTTTATACAACTCAAAGCAATAAACAAATTCAAAGCAATCCCTATAAAAACTTCAATGGCATTTTTCACAGAAATAGAACAAACAGTCTTGAAATTTGTATGCAAAAGACCCTGAATAGCCAAAGCAATCTTGAGGAAGAAAAAGAAAACTGAAGGCATCACTTCTTGATTTCAAATATTATTACAAAGTTATAATCAGCAAAACAATACAGCGTTGACATAATAGGAACAAATGAGAAAACCCAGAAATAAACTCATGCATATATGACCACTTAATTTATGACAAAGAGACAAAAATATACAATGGGGAAATAAGTGTTCAATAAATGATATTGTGAAAACTGGATAGTCTTAGGCAAGCAAATCAAAGTGAGGCAGGAGATAGTCAGGGAGGAAGCTCCAGAGGCCCTGCAGTGCTGAGGTAGAAAACATCTATACATGACAAAGACCCCCTAAGATGAGTTGTTCCTGTTTTCTGGGATAACTCTGAATCATAGAATGCGCCTGTGTGCTACCCCTGATTCATTATAATATCATTATAATGAAATAACATTGTGGGACTCCCTTCTCCAGTAGCCAATCAAGAAAATCATGGGAAACCACACATGCTCAATAGCTTTGAAATCCAACTCCTCGTACCTGGGTAGGAAAAGCCCACCAAAGACTAGCCAAGGAGCTTCTGCCCTATAAGAATAGAATCCCCCAGCCCACGTGTTCCTTCTCTGCTCAGAGATGGCCCACTCCCATGTCCTGTGGAGTGTACTATCACTTAATAAATCTTCCCTCTTTCTTTATGCTATAAACTTTGTGTGTTCGGTTCAATTCTTTGTCCTCGATCACTAAGAACCTGGTTACCTGTGCACACCTGTGACAGTTTTTGGCGAGCCAGCCAGGAGAAGACACCGGAGTGGTAAGCCCCCTTTGCTGCTCTGACACCCAGGATGCCCTTTTCCTTTATCACCTATTCTGTTTCGGTGACTCTGATGTTCCGTGATGGAAGGTCGGCTGCTAATTTGCGGGCACAGGTCGGGCAGTTAAAAACCACAAGGGTGCCCGCCGCTTGAAGACTCCTGTGATAGGATAACTTGGATGTGGAACGGGCTTAGCCTTAGTCCCTGCCAGGTACAAGAAAATGTCCACACAACGGTCAGGCACACTGTGAAAAGCACAAAACACTGCCCCACCCCGAGGCCACTCCCCCAGTAGGCGTAGTCGGACCTTCCATGCGGGATATCAGTCACCACCTCACCTGGGCTATGACTTCCTTTTGCAGTCTCCTCATCAGGCCCACAGATAGTTTTTTATGCTTTTTCTCCCCAACTGACTTCTGGTCTTTATACCTTCACTCATACCCCACTTGCCTTTTATGTTTGAAGGGTTCCTGCTGTCTTTGTACTAAGATATCTACTTTGGGGTCATTGATAGGCTAGCGCTAAGCACAGTTGCAGGAATGAGCCAGTCCCATCTTTGTCACGTGTATACTATCATTGTAAGCAGCAACATCGCTCAGAACCGCACAACAGGTGCCTGCTGGTCACTGGTTACTAGAATGGCCGTGTGGAGCCACTCTTACCTAATTAATTGAATTTGGAATTCTAAGTCGGTTTACTTGTTATCAGCTGCATACCCAGAACCCTGGCACTAACCAGCCAGCTGCCCAAGCTGTCCCGGACCAGGAACCTGACTGGGGATACAATACTCAGGCAGGGATCTGGAGTAGGGATGCAATGATAGATTGCTTACTGGCAGGAATGAGAAACTGCATCAAGAAACCTGTAAATTATGAAAAGGTTAGGGAAGTCTCTCAGGGCAAGGAAGAAAACCGGGCTATCTTCAGAAACAGACTAGTGGAAGCCTTCCAAAAATATACAAACTTGGACCCTTCATCCCCGGAGGGTCGAATCTTGATAGGACAGCATTTTATAAGTCAATCTGCCCCTGATATTCGCAGGAAGCTTCAGAAATTACAAATGGGCCCACAAACCCCCCTAGATCAGCTCATGGATACAGCCTTTTCCGTCTTTAACAATAGGGATTTGGAGGAAAGAAAACAGGGAAAGAAGGAAAGGGAGAAGCAAACAGAGCTCCTTGCACTAGCCTTTAGTAGTGCCATTGGTGGAAACCAGCCCCATCAGAGGAGCTCAGGGAGGCCTCAAAAGAATCAGGGGCAAAAAATCAGACCTGTTATAAGCGCAAGCACCCTGGACACTGGTCAAAGAACTGCACTCAGCCACCTCCGAGGCCCTGTCCTCTATGCAAGAACTTCAGTTCTGATCCCTGGCACTGGAAGGTAGACTGCCCCCATTCCCATAGTGGAAAGGGGTCATCTCCCAAGGCCATGGCTACTCTTGAGGACTGAAGGTGCCCGGGGAACAGGTCGGCCCCAGGGAATACTCATATTCCCATCTCTACCGAGGAGCCCCGGGTAACTCTAGATGTGGCAGGTAAGAAAATCAACTTTCTTGTTGATACAGGGGCCACTTACTCTGTCCTTAACTCTTACTCTGGACCTCTTTCCTCCAAATCAGCTAAGGTAATGGGGGTCGAAGGAAATCTTAAGGCATATTTCTATACATTCCCTGTCACTTGCCAATTTGAGAGTCAAATATTCAAACACTGCTTTTTAATTGTTGCCCTATTCCTTAACTGCCCTATTCCTCTGTAGGCCAGGACCTTTTAGCTCAAATGGGAACCATCTTGTTATTCCCTGAAGTGCCACTTGAGTTAAGTAAGGTGATGATAATCAGTAGTGTTCGAAATCAGGAGGAAATCCCAAGTTCAGTTCTGGATGCAGTAAACCCATTAGTTTGGGAGTCAGGGATTCCTGGAAGAGCAAAGACTGCATTACTGGTTAAAATCCAGTTAAAACCCAGGTCAGATTACCCTCACAGAAAGCAGTATCCTATTAAATAAGAAGCTCTGGAGGGGTTACAGCCCATCATAACTAAATTTATACAACATGGGCGCATAGTCACTTGTCAGTCTCCTTGCAACACTCCCATCTTACCAGTAATGAAACCTACAGGAGAATACAGGCTAGTCCAAGATCTAAGGTTAGTCAATGAAGCAGTAGTCCCTTTACATCCAATAGTTGCTAACCCTTACACCTTGCTGTCGCAGATACCAGATGATGCTCAGTGGTATTCAGTATTAGATCTGAAAGATGCCTTCTTCTGCATCCCTTTGCATCCTGACTCTCAGTATTTATTTGCTTTTGAGTGGACTGATCCAAAGATGATGATACATCAGCAATATACTTGGACTGTATTGCCACAAGGGTTTAGGGACAGTCCCCATCTCTTTGCTAGGGTATTACAAAAGGATCTTAGAGATTTACAGCTACAAGGAGGGGCCATTTTACAATACATAGACGACATACTAATCTGCAGCTCCTCCAAGGAGGCTTCTGATCAAAATACCATCTAGACTCTGAATTTCCTAGCTGAAAGAGGATATCGGGTATCAAAGAAAAAGGCTCAGATTACCAAACAAAAAGTAAATTATTTAGGGTATATTTTGACTCCTGGGTGCAGGCAATTATCACAGGAGAGAATTAAAGTGATTACTGAATTAACTCCACCTGCTACTAAACAGCAGCTTCACTCCTTTTTAGGAATGGCAGGATTCTGTAGGATTTGGATCCCCAACTTTGAGCTAATCGCCAAACCTCTGTATGAAGCTACGAAGGAGCCAGACACTGAACCCATTATATGGGAAAAAGAATGTGATCAGGCTTTTAATAAAATCAAGCAGGCTGTAGTCGAAACCCCAGCCTTAGGCATCCCCAACTTAAACAAGCCTTTCTATCTATACATAGCACAGAAGCAAGGAATAGCTTTAGGGGTCTTAGTCCAACAACTAGGGAATGAACCTCAACCAGTTGCATATTTCTCAAAAAAACTGGACACTGTAGCAGCTGGGTGGCCTCCGTGTCTAAGAGCAGTTGCAGCCACAGCCATGCTAACCGAGGAAGCTAGTAAACTAACTCTTGGGCAGAAGTTAGAAGTCTTAACTCCACATCAGGTACAAGGGATGTTAGAAATGAAAGGGCACCTCTGGCTAACAGGAAATAGACTGACCAAATATCAGGCCCTTCTTCTAGACAATCCTGAAGTAACTATAAAGACCTGTAACACCCTAAATCCAGCCTCCTTAATGCCTACAGAATCATCCCCAGATTTGATCCATTCCTGCTCAGACGTTATTAGTCTTACTCAATCGAGCAGGACTGACTTATTAGACCAGCCCTTAGAAAACCCTGATGATGAGTGGTTCACTGATGGGAGCAGCTTTGTACAGGATGGGCAGTGAAAAGCAGGATATGCAGTAGTTAGTTTATATAGCACCATTGAGACACAACCCCTTCCATCCTCAACCTCGGTCCAAAAGGCTGAAATTATAGCCCTTACCCAAGCTCTCATCCTAGGACAAGGAAGAAGGGTCAATATCTGTACAGACTCCAAGTATGCCTTCCTTGTTCTGCATGCTCATGCTGCCATATGGAAAGAGGGCTCCTCACCGCTAAGAATTCCCCTATTAAACATGGACCAGAAATCTTAAATTTATTGGAAGCAGTTAGGCTCCCTAAGCAAGTGGCAGTTATGCATTGCAAAGGCCACCAAGAGGATATGTCCCATATCTCTCAGGGAAATAGGAGAGCAGACCAAGAAGCAAAGAAAGCAGCGCTAGGGACTGATAGACAAATGGCTTTATTCCTCTCTGTAAATATCTCAGATATCAAGCCCAACTATACATCTGAGGAAATATCTTGGGCTTTGGAGCAAGGAGGTGTCCATGAAGGACCCTGGATATATATTGGCCAGAGGCTCTTCCTTCCTCAAGCCTCCCAGTGGAAGTTCTTAAAGGCTTTGCATGACTCCTTCCACATTGGGAGGGATGCTACAATGACAATGGTTAACAAATTATTCATAGGTAGGGGAATAGCTACTACCATAAAGAATATTTGCCAGGCTTGTACTCTTTGTGCCTATAACAACCCTGGGCAAAAGCCATCCCTGCCCCCGCTGATAGAACCTATTCAGGGAAGAGGGACTTATCTTGGAGAGTACTGGCAGATTGATTTTACCAAAATGCCTCCTTGTAAAGGATACAAATACTTACTGGTCCTGGTAGATACCTTTACTCGATGGATTGAGGCCTTTCCAACAAGGACAGAGAAGGCCACAGAAGTGGTAAAGGTTCTCCTAAAGGAAATAATACCCAGGTTTGGTCTTCCACGATCCCTACAAAGTGATAATGGGCCATCCTTCCTTCACTTCTAAGATCACTCAAGCAGTTTCTGAAGCTCTAGGCATAAAATATTATCTTCACTCTGCTTGGAGACCACAGCCCTCTGGAAAGGTAGAACAAGCAAATCAAACTTTAAAAAGGACATTAGCAAAACTTTGTCAAGAGATTTCTGAAAACTGGGCTAAGTTGCCCTCATGAGAATTAGGGGCTCCCCTAAGGCCAATACTAAACTCAGTCCATTTGAAATGTTGTATGCCCAGCCCTTTTTGTCTCTAGATCTAATATTTGATACAGAAACCCATCAAGCAATTAAGTATATAATAAACTTAGGACAAGTGCAGAAAGCTTTACAGGAATATGGAAATAAAGTTTTACCAGCCCAAAAGGGAATTTTCAAGCTGCCATATCTCCGGGAGACTGGGTACTCCTTAAAACCTGGAAGGAGGGATCACCAGCAGACCAACTCAACCCTAAATGGAAAGGGCCTTACCAGGTAACCCTGAGTACCCCTATGGCTGTGAAACTCTTAGGGGTCGATAGTTGGGTTCATATTTCCAGGGTAAAACTAGCCCCCACGGATCCCAATCTGACTCAGGACCAGCTGGAGACCCAAAGCCCAGACTATACCTGCGAGCCACTGGAGGACCTCAGGTTCCTGTTCAAAAGGAGGAAGCCCGAAAAAGATAAGTAATAACCAATAACAGTGCACTAAAATCACCATTGTTCTGGATAGTTGCACTTCTTGAAAACTTCCTATTCGTACTGGTCCTCTGCTTCATATAAAGGCTTGGTTACTTCCTTCTGGGTGGAATCATATCTATGATTGTCTAAAATGAAAATGTCTTTGCTGTTTCTATTAACCATTCTCTACTCGCCTGTACCCTGTATAACGGAATGGGATGAAAATTTTCTAGTGAATGCTTCTTGAACCTTAGCAGCAGGAGAAAACCTGGCCCAATGTTGGATATGTCATCCTAACCTGGAAACTCCTTCCAGATATAATACTCATATAAAAGCCTATCCAATAGCTAATGAATCCTTAATCAGTGCTTTGAATTCCTCCGCCATTTACACGTGTTCCTCTTTTTCTTTAAGAGTCAGATGGGAGCGAAATCCTCCTTTGTGTTTCCTATGACCTCACTAGAATTAAAGCCATTTAATTACTCCAGCACCTCTCTTAAATGTGACAGTATGATGGGGTGTACCCCATGTTATAATAATACTCATACAAGGGCCATTGACCCATTTAAAGCCCTGGCTTCTCTTTCAAGTTCCAGCTTTCTAGAGAATCTTTCTGAGGGAGAAATTTTCAAACCTTTAAATTGGTCACATATAGTATGCTACCCGAATTATGATTCTAACTGTATTCCTAATAGTACCCATTGTTGCTTTGACAAAACTCACAATGCAGATACAAACAATACTTCTAAATGTGTTACTTGGAAATTAAACCAATCTCTTCAAGGAGTATTAGCAAAATTCCTACCACCTCCTGCAGGGGGGAAAGATCAGGGAAATAACTTAGGCCCTTTTAAGGACTGCCTTTCCCCCTTGCCATATGCCCTCCTTAACAAATATAACTCCACTAATGCCACAGTTATTGCAGCACCCCTGGGGCTCGTCTAGCTATGTGGGACTCCCAATAACTGGCTAATGGATCATTCAAAACTTCAAGAAGCTATTGCTTATACACATCTCAGCAACTCTAAACATGGAGGTGACTGTACCTTAGGGACCTTGGCACCCCAAGACCTTATCATTATAAATATAACCATGGGTCCTGGGAGTCCATCTCTCAGCAGAAAAAAAACGAGCTTTTGGTCTAGTAGTGGCTAGAGCTGCTGCCACTATAGCCGCTGCAGCCCCCTGGGGAGGCTTTGCCTATCATGAGGCCACTCTAAGGGAACTCACTAAGATTATAGAAGAAATCCCCCAAAATACTGCTAATACTCTACCTGGACTCTCAAGATCAGTAGACTCATTGGCAAATGTAGTCATGGATAACCGCCTTGCCCTTGACTATCTTCTAGCAGAACAAGGAGAGGTATGTGCTGTTATCAATAAAACCTGCTGCACCTATGTAAATAACTCTGGAATGGTTGAAACTAACATAAGGAAAATTTATGAACAGGCAGAATGGCTACATAAATATAATCAACAGGGCCAAGGGATTAAGGAAACCCTGACCTCCTGGTTCCCTGGCTTAACATGGTTATTACCCCTCTTAGGGCCCTTAATAACACTGCTGCTTTTACTACTTTTAGGACCTTGCTTATTTAATTTACTTGTTAAATTTGTTTCTTCTAGACTTAAGCAGTTCCATGTCAAACTGATGACGCTCCAAGGTTTCCAACCAATCCCTGAGAACGATGTCGAAGCTGACCAACATACAGCATCTGCGGCGGCCTCAGGAATTCCTCTTCAACCTCTTGATAGAATAGGGCGAGAGTTCCGTGGTTCTCAATAGGCAGGGTCTACTGTCCAATCCAAGCCTGAAGCAGCTATGGAAGATGGATCTTTATCCTTCAACAACCCCAAAAAGATTTTTGAGAACCATGTCTCTCAGGGGGAAGTTGAGGCAGGAGATAGTCAGGAAGGAAGTTCCAGAGGCCCCGCAGGGCTGAGGTAGAAAACATCTATACATGACAAAGACCGCCTAAGATGGGTTGTTCCTGTTTTCTGGAATAACTCTGAATCATGGAATGTGCCTGTGCGCTACCCCTGATTCATTATAATATCATTATAATGAAATAACACTGTGGGACTCCCTTCTCCAGTAGCCAATCAAGAAAGTCATGGGAAACCACGCATGCGCAGTAGCTTTGAAATCCAACTCCTTGTACCTGTGCAGGAAAAGCCCAGCAAAGACTAGCCAGGGAGCTTCTGCCCTATAAGAATAGAATCCCCCAGCCCACGTGTCCCTTCTCTGCTCAGAGTTGGCCCACTCCCATGTCCTGTGGAGTGTACTACCACTTAATAAATCTTTCCTCTTTCTTTATGCTATAAACTTTGTGTGTTCGGTTCAATTCTTTGTCCTCGATCACTAAGAACCTGGTTACCTGTGCACACCTGTGACAAAAGTGGACCACTATCTTATACCATACACAAAAATCAGCTCAAAATGGATTAACAATTGAACATGACACTTGTAATCATAAAATTCTTAGGAGAAAAAATAAAGGGTAACCTCTTTGCCCTTAGTTTTATCAATTATTTTTAGGATTTCACACAAAAAGCAAAGACAAGAAAAGTAAAAATGAGTAAGTGTGACTACATTGAAGTAAAATCTCTATGACAAAGGAAAGAGTTAACAAAATTAAAAGGCAACCTATAGAATGAGAGAAAATATTTGCAAACCATATATCTAATAAGAGATTAAGATTCAAATTATATGAGGAACCCATACAAAAAAGAACTCATGTCAAAACAATAAATAACTCATTTTAAAAATGGGCAAAGGATCTAAATAGACATTTTTTCCAAAGGAGACATACAAATGGCTGATATATAGGAATAAGTGGATAAATAAATACAAGCTTTCAGTGATAAGATGCTTAAGTTCTGAGGGCCTAATGTATAACATGGGGACTACAGTTGAGAGTACTGTGAAATTATATAATATGTATATTGAAATTTGCTAAGAGATAGAACTTAAGTGTTCTCACAAAAAAATTTAAAAAGTAAATATGTGAGGTTATTGGTATGTTAATTCAATTATTGGAATCCTTTCACAATATATATATGTGTGGAATCATCATGTTGTACTGTTTAAATATATACAATTTTATTTGTCAGTTATATCTCAAAAAGTTGAAAAATTATGTGAAATTATTTAGCCAATAAGAAAAACATAATATGCTAATTCAAGAGTAGCTGCAGGTTTAGTAAGAGATGTACTAAGAGAGGGGTAAAGTTATAGTACAGGCGGCCTACTGCTTAATATCTCTTAATTAGGGAAAAAAAGGATTCACAGTGTTGTCCATCACCTTAACAATGAGAAAGAAAACTGAAAGGGTTGGACCATGCTTAGGAAGTGTAGGGAAATTCTATTCCTTTGCCTTCTTTTTCTATTCTTATTTGGAAGAAGAAAAGCCCAAGGGATGAGTCTGACAAAAGATACACCACACAAAATGATCTTTGCAAGACCTGTTAGGATAAGCAGAAGCATTCAGAGACAAAGTTGGATGCCAAGGTTTTAAGGTTATAGCTGAATAAATGAGTGAGTCTTATGCTGTTCAAGGGCCTTACAATGCAGATGCAAAATCTCTAGGGGAAAATTGTAACCATCCGGAGGCTGGGCAGCAAAGTAAGACAAACATAAGTGGGGAGTTTCAAAATGGAAGAAATTGGATTTTTATCATAAAAGGCTCACACATATAAACCTATCATTAAGGTGAGGGGAAGTACAGGAGAGGAAAAAATAAGTAGATGCTTTTTACTTTCATGACTAGATTCTTTCTCAGCATGTGGATGAGCAAAAAGGAAAAAGGACTCATGGACATGGACAACAGTGTGGTGATTCCTGGGAGGAGAGGGTATAAGGGAACTAAATGGTAATAGAAAAAATACAATAAGGATTGAATAAAAATAAAAAAAATGCAAAAAACAACTAAAAAACCCTACTTTGATTTACACTGTTACAAAGAAGGTAACAGCATCCTGGAAAACAAGCACAGGGGATTAAAGAACTTCTTTTGTTGAGTAAATGCAGATGTGAAAGCTGTTTCAGGTTCTATGTTATGGTGCCGGCCACAGATTTTTCAGCCCTTTCAAACCTTGTTGTGCACATTACAATTTTTTTTATAAAATGAAGCCAAAATACCATCTAACTAGTGGGATATATACATGGATGTGTGATGTAATCCCAAATAGAGAATTCCTGAAGTTAGAGATCTATACCTTATAAATTTGTTTTTCTTCACTAGTTTTATAGACACTAATAATAATGTGTTTATTAAAATGAGTAAAGACTTTATTTCTACATGACTACCACATAATTGGCAAAATTTTTCTTATTAAATGACTAAAATTTAGTGTTAAATATTAAGTTAGTAATGGTATCACTTAAATTATTTTGTAACTTACTATTGCTTTAAAAGAATTTATTAAATTATTTACTAAATAAATTTGATAAACTTACTATGTAAAATATATTTATGTATCAGTTAAGAGTTTTGCAGTCCAGTGATTAAAAGCCTTGCTGTAGTTGTTTATGCAAATCCAGAGTTTCATTGGCTCCTATTAGTGAAAGTCCAAGCATAGACAGCCTCCTGCTTGGCTTTCTTGGTACATATATTCTCTGACAACCTAATCATCCATGTATTTATCAATATATTAACAAATTATCTAATAGTTACTGAGCAATTATGAGATTCCTGACACTGTTTTCAGATCCTTATATGTTATGACTAATGCTTAAAACAATCCTCTAAGGTAGGTTTCTTTTCAGTAGATTAGCTAGCATTTTAAGTAAAGCAGTCTGATCCCACAGCCCATCTCACCAAAAATGTCTGAGAGTAAATAAGCAATAACAATTCTTGGAAAGTAGTTCTATATATGTGTCAGCTACACATGGAGCACATAATGAAGGTTAGAGTTTTTATATAAGAATATACATCTTTTCTGCCTAGAGATTCTCTTCTACAAGAAAGTTACTATCTTTGCTTCTATTTGAAGAAGACTGAGAACTTGTCCAGTCATCTAGATCTGAATCTTTCCCCTAAGAGGCTGTACTCTAGGATTTTAGATGTTGACTGAGTATTCCTCATTTCCCATAAGTTTTAACTTGAACCAATAGGTTGGGGAGGAGAGAGATGGGGGACTTTCTAGGATTCTCATGGCAGCAAAACTCGTCTCCTGAAGTGACACTGGGTTCTGGGTAGGGTTGCTCAGTTAACTTTGAGTATCAGATAAGCAACAAATTTGTCTTTTAGTATAACTATTTCCCATAAATCATTTGGAACAAAATTATACTAAGAAATGTTCAATGTTTACCAGAAATTTAAATTTAATTGGGTGTTCTGTATTTTATCTGGCAATGCTAGTACAGGAAACATCTTAATTAAGCATCCTTTTAAGGCATGTTTACCAACCTTGTAAAGAGAAAGCATGTGAAGGGGTTGATGGTGAGCTCTTGATCTTCAATTATTTTTCTCCAGCTAATTTGGATGGTACAGTTAACTACCCTTAAAAGACTATCCAATCATTCCTTAAGTTTTATACAGCATTATTTTAAAATAAACACTTTAAAAGCACAAACTCTAATTTGCTTAAAATTATCCAAAGACTGCTGTTGCCTAGAGAACAGTCCCTAATCTGGGACTTAAATCCTTTTACAATCTCTTCTTAGTATACACTTTATTCCTCTGCTTTCCCTTTGATGCCACACAAGTTCGAGCTCCGTGAAATTGTTTTATATTTCCTAAACAATAACATTTGACTGGTGGTGTGCCTTCTTCTCTCTGCCTTAACTGTCCATTTCTCCCTCATGCACAATCCTTTTATCCTTCACAATGATTGATGTAGGCAAATCTTGTGGTCTATACTCATCTGTTTTTGATATTATACAAAATTTGCATTCCTGTTTCTACAACTAGCTTGTGAAATGCTCAAGATCAGGTACTGTGTCTTCATATTTTCAATATTTTCTAGAATATAAAACATGAGTTTCCAGATGCTAGGCATTCAGTGAATGAATAAGTGAAATAATAGTTTAATTATCTTAATCCTGCCAAGAAACATCTGGATATATCAGAAAGTAGAAAACATTTCTTCCCTCCATTTCTTAAATCTTACTATTATGTCCATAGTGTTCATAATTCAAAATGAAAGCAGAAGACACAATGAAATACACAGATGTTTAATTATTATATACACTTTTTGTGATACAAATTGCCATTTTTTGAGAAACAAGCTAAGTAGAATACCTGCATATTTTCAGTAGGACAGAAAGCAAATAGAAAAAACATCAGTCTCACATCATCACGATCACCTGTTCAGTATTGGGCAGACAGGGCCTCTGAGTATTTATTATTAATAAATGTTTTTTGAATACATTAAATAAAGACCTTGGCATATGGCACATAATTCACAATAAATCATTCTCCATTTCCAGTTTACAACTATTTAAATATGTCTACCCCACCTGCAGTTGTGAAGTTAGTAGGCAGGTTTTTGATGGACAACACAGTTGTGCAGAAATTTTTTTTTAAATTATATTGAACTAGGCATGATTGAGCTGGGCATGAGTTACAGTTACAATCTGCATATTAAAATATCACAGGAGAACTATACATGAAAAGATAGTAAAAAGGACTGACATATGATTTTTATACTGCTTTAATAGAAAATAGAGAGGACCATCAACTTAAAACACCAGGGAAAAAGAAATTATATTGTGTATATTGTCTTAGTGATTTTAATATTGTTAAAATTGAAACTATTACAATAAATTGCTCATGAATCATTTTTCCATTTGAGGAAAGGCTAGAAAGTTAAAATAGCAGAAAGGATAAAACTTTGCTTTAAACAAGAGATTTTTTTTCTAGTTAAATATCAAAGACTAATTGTCACTAAATATTTTCAGAAACTGAATGATTAATTTAATACAAAGTTTAAAATTATTTTTGCTGATTGGAGGTCAAGATAAGGGGAAATAAATACAAATTTAAAAAGTAAAATGATCACATCACATTATACATGTTTTCACTAAAAGTTTTGAAGACAATAAAGCACTATAAATTTTATATCAAATTAAATTCAATGTTTTTTAAATAGACTTTACTTTTTAGAACAGTTTAAGGTTCATGGCAAAACTGAATGGGAAGCAGAGTTCCCATGCGCTCCCTGCCCCTACTCATGGATAGACTTGCCCGTTACCACCGTCAGACCAGAGTGGTGCACTTGTTACACTTAATGAACTGACATTGACAAGTCATTATTCTCCAAAAACCATAGTTTATATGAGGTTTCACTCATGGTGTTCTATACACCATAGATTTTGATAAATGTAAATGATGCATATACATTACTATTGTATCATACAAAGTAGTTTCATTACCCTAAAAATCCTCTGTATTCCCCTTATTCATCCCTGTCTTCCCCAGCCCCTGGCAACCACTGATCATTTTGCTTTCTTCATTTTTTGGGCTTTTACAATATATCATTTAATTGGAATTATAAAGTATCTAGTCTTTGAAACTAATGTAGTAATTTTACTTAGTAATATTCATTTAAGTTTACTCCATGTCTTTTTATGGCTTGATAGCTCATTTCATTTTAGTGTGGGATAATATTCTATTATCTAGATGTACAACAGTTTACATATCCTTTCATTTTCTGAAGGACATCTTGGTGTTTCCAGGTTTTGGGAATTATGAGTAAAACTGCTATAAACATTCATGTGCAGGGTATCAGGTGGTGTCAGTCTTTCCATTTTGTTTTTTTCCTTCAATATTGTGTTTGCTATTCTGGTTATTTTGCTTCTCTATATAAACTTTAGAATCAATTTGTTGATATCCACAAAATAACTTACTGATAGTTTTATTGAAATATATATTTATAGATTTTGATTCTGATGGATCTATAGATCAATTTGGAAAGAACTGACATCTTGACAATACTGAGTCTTCTCATCCATGAACATGAATTATCCCTTCATTAATTTAGTTTTTTATTTCTCTCATCAGAGATATGTAATTTTTCTCATATAGCTCAGAAAATGTACAGAGGGATGCAAATTTCAATTTAGGAAGTGCCAGTGTAAATGGTATTTTTTTAATTTCAAATTTCAGTTGTTGATAGGCAAAATTTTAAGTAAAAGACAAATTGCCTTTAAGGACAAATTTATTAATACACATAGACAATTTGGAATGTAGTCATGTGTTGCTTAATGATGAAGATACACTCTGAGAAATGCATCAGTAGGTGATTTTATCCTTGTATGGACATCATAGAGTGCACTCAACCCAAACCTACATGGTACTTTTATATGCCTGGAAATGCAGTAGGTTTGTCTACACCAGCATCACACAGACATGTAACATATTGCACTATGACCTTAGAGCAGCTACCATATCACTAGGCAACAGGAACTTTTTCAGCTCCATTTTAATCTTATGGGACCCTCATTATATCTGTGGTCTGTTGTTGAACAAAACCTTCTTATGTGACACATGACTGTACTAGCACAATGGGAGAAAATGCAAAACCATACCTACACTCATCCCCAGGCATACAAGAGCATTTCACACATACAGTTTGATGACATCATCCTTTTTTCATTCTCCAATACTTCTATAATCTGGCCTTCAGATCTTGACTCATTCCTGTCAAAACGTCATGGTCACCATTATAATTATTCCTTTAGACATTTCATTACTCTTCTACCTCTCCCTCTTTGTTGTCCTTACTTGACAAAAACCAAACTTTGGCTGAACTCAGCATGATTGCTTTATACATGTTTGCCACAGGAGCTAAGTATGTTTGGAAAATATTTCAAATAGGGCTGAATATTTCTACTTTAAATTCAAATCACAAACTCAAATAATTAAACCACAATGCCCTGCTGTCTAACTATGTTTGTTTAGCAATTTAACTGTCTCAGAAATATGTGCCCTTTCATCTCTCTTCAAACCTAATTTTTCCAAATTCCTTATTAGCTCACATGGAAAAAAATTGAAGATATGACAAGAGGTTTCTTAACTTTCCTACCAAAATTTATGGAGGTTTACAGGGACCATTTTTTCCAATCATATTTAATGACCATTTAGTCTATGCAGGCATAAGGGACTCTGGATAAAAGTTTAAAGTGTTATGCCTTCAGGAAATTCACATTCAGTAGTGGAGATTGATGAAAAATAACATATTAAAGGTAAATTGTATGGTTTGTAGAAGTTAATAATTGCTACGAAATAGTGCAGAACAAACAAATGTGAAATAGGAAGAGAGGCATCAGAATAATCAATGTTGGGACAGATTATAATTTTAAATACAGTAGTTAAAATAGGTCTCATTTAAAAGACGACTTGAATTAAGTGTTTTGGGATGTGAAAGAGTTTGCCAAGCAGCTATTTGGATGAAAAGTTGAGGGAATAGCTAGGAAAAAGGCCTCAAGACAGGAACATGAAGTCATGTTTCCTGAGCAGCACAGAGCCCTTTAAGCAGCAACAAACTGAAGGGGTTGTGAAAGATGAGGTCAGATGAGTAGCAAATGTCAGATCATGTAGGGCCACTGTAAGAAATGTGTCTTTTAGCATCTTTTCATATGTCTGTTGGACATCTGCATGTTGTCTTTGGAGAAATGTCTATTCAGGTCCTTTGCCCTTTTTTGGAATAATATTAATATTATTCACTTAATTTTACTTTTTAACATTTTTTAAAAATTATTTTATTGTTGTTCAATTACAGTTGTCTGCATTTTCTCCCCACCCTTCCCCACCACCCCATCCAAATCCACCTCCCTCCCTTGCTTCCACCCTCCCCCTTGGTTTTGTCCATGTGTCCTTTATAGTAGTTCCTGAAAGCCCTTCTCCGCACTGCTCCGTCCCTCCTCCCCTCTGGCTATTGTTAGATTGTCCTCAATTTCAGTGACTCTGGTTATACTTTGTTTTTTTCTTTTGTTGATTATGTTTCAGTTAAAGGTGAGATCATATGGTATTTGTCCTTCACTGCCTGGCTTATTTCACTCAGCATAATGCTCTCTAGTTCCATCCATGCTGTCGCAAAGGGTAGGAGCTCCTTCTTTCTCTCTGCTGCATAGAATTCCATTGTGTAAATGTACCATAGTTTTTTGATCCACTCATTTGCTGATGGGCACTTAGGTTGCTTGTTTCTTTGGTGTTGAGTTTTATAAGCCCTTTATAAATTTTGGATATTAACCCCTTATCAGATGTATTAGCAAATATGTTCTCCTGTTCAGTTTGCTGTCTTTTTATTTTGTTGATGGTTTTCTTCTCTGTGCAAAAACTTTTAGTTTGATGTAGTCCCATTTGTTTATTTTTCCTTTTGTTTCCCTTGTCTGAGCAGATATATCAGAAAAATAATGCTACAAGCAATGTCTGAGATTTTGCTGCCTATATTTTCATGTAGGCTTTTTATGGTTTTGGGTCTCACATTTAAGTCTTTAATTCATTTTTTAGTTCATTCTTGTGTGTGGCATAAGAAGGTGGTCCAGTTTCATTTTTCTGCCAATGTATCTGTCCAATTTTCCCAACATCATTTATTGAGCAATCTTTAGCCCATGGTATGTGCTTACTTCCTCTGTCAAACAGTAATTGACTATAAAGGCATGAGTATCAAGTGGAAAATAGTCCACTTTTTCTCTGTATTTGTCTATGTGGGATATTTTACTTTTGGGGGAGTTATAGACATTTTTATTTTTCTATTTTAGCTATTTGTTTATTTCTGGAGATTTCCTTCCTTGGTGAGGTGCTAGACTCTACCTCCAGAATCTTTTCATTTCTTGTGCCCATAAATAAGAAGCTCAAGGATGCCCAAATTCAAAGAAACTTTAAAGCAAAATCTTTGTCCTCACTTAGCTTCCTGTTTGGGCTTTCTTTTTGTTTTAGGGACCTACAGCCTTCTTTCTTTAATATCAGCTCAACTGCCAGGTTCAATATTTTATCTAGCATTTGATTATTTTATTTACAGATGTTGCTAAGAATATTTATAATGTCATCTTTCCAAAATGGAAATTCTTTACATTTTTTAAAGTTTATTTATTTATTTATCTATTTATTTATTTATTTATTTTTAGACAAAGGGCACGGGAGGGAGAAAGAGAAGGAGTGAAACATCAATGTGTGGTTGCCTCTCACATGCCCCCTATTAGGGACCTGGCCTATAACCCAGGCTTGTGCCCTGACTGGGAATGAACCAGTGACTCTTTGGTTCACAGGCTGGCACTCAATCCACTAAACCACACTAGCCAGGGTTACAGTTTATCTTAATAGCATCATAACCTACAAGTATGTCATCTACTTTTTATTTTAGTTGTTATTGGCCTTTGCCCACACCCAGTGCAATGAGGTTAGCAACCTTTCTGGCTTCTGTTCTATGCACATAGTACTTCCAGAAAATAGTTTAGTGCCTTGTACTGAGTAAATATAGAATTTATATTTATGTTAAAATATATGTAAATGATTGATTGTATTTCACCTAATCATTTGAATGATTTATTCAATTCAATAATTCATTGAAATACAATCAATCATTTACATATATTTTATTAAATGATTGACTATATAATTTTATAAGCTTCTTTTTCACTTCCTAATTTTTTCCTACTCATAAAATTATTCATTAGAACAACTTTATTGCTACATAAAAGGTATACCAGAATAGTTTAATCCATGCTTATATTGTAGGAGAATTAAATGGTTTCATTTAAAAAATTTTTTAAAAATATTCCTGACATGAAAATAATGGCTTATAATGAATTTTCTATATTTTCTTAGGTCTTCAGATATTTTCCCATAAGTAAAATTATTAAGTCAAAATAATTGAAACCACTTTTAAGCTGTTCATATGTATTGTAAAATTGCATTTCAGAAATAATACAACTTCCATAACAGTGTGTTTGTAACAGGTATAATAATATTTGTTCCCTCATTTTCTCATCAGCATCTTTGGCTTTGCTGTGTAAATCTCAGATTGTGTGTAGTAACAGAAGTTTCCTCTGTTTATGGGAATGGGTGTTTAGAAATGCTAACAAGGAAAGTATTTCCCGAAATTTGAAAACAGAGAAAACCACACATTTATATTTCACACATTTAACAAACACTTATTTTACAGCATTCACCATTTTAGGCATTGTTGGAGAAGTGTTTCATTTTAAGAATGAAAACAATAAAGGGCATTGACCATATACAAATAATAGCACTTAATATTTGTTGAAAATGTACTGTGTTATAAATGCTTTTCATTCATTTTCTAATTTTAAACTCCACCCACTTAAAATGTTGGGGTAAGGGGCACTACTTCCTACTTCTAACTTTTCCTTTCTTGTGCAGGGACATCTCTTTTGTGATTTTCCTCTCTGTGGCTCTTTTACTCTCTTGCCACCAGGGCAGATGTAGTTACCTACCTCTCTGCTTGGTGAAGTTGGACACACTTGGGTTGGATGGCTCTTTCAGAGGAGTGAGGTCCTAGTACACAGCATGTGTTCATTGCTGTACACTTTATAAGGTCAGGCTTGCATGATGGATAAATCTGTCTAATACTGCAGTGCCATGTCAGAAGGTCCATCCACTTGCTCATAGTCAGAAATCATAATCATGAAGATAAATCTTAAAAATACTATGTGAGATGTTTTAGTCTCCATATGGTGACTTTTTTATTTCTCCACTGATTCAGAGTTCGAGTAAGAAAGTGTGTGTTATTTATTGAGCTGTCCTCCCACTACCAATAATAAGTTCTAATTTTAGCTTTGTTTGAGAGTTTAAAAACCTAGCTTACTGTGGTTCATTGCTTGTGAGACCAGGTAATTAATGAAACCAAAGTTTGCAGCCATCTTCTTCCTAATAAGAAAGCCCATGCTTGTAACCAGTTCAAATACCATTTCTCAGAAAAAAAAATGCAGTTAAAGAGCAAGTTAGATGCACAGACTGGACAAATAGATGGAATGACCAATGACTATCTTAGTGACCTGCAATCATGGCTATTTCCAGGCTTTTGGAAATAAAAATCTTGTTCAGTTTAGGCACATCAAAGTATACTTTAATGACTTACAAATTATTTACATATCTTAAAGTCCCAATTGCATATCTGACAAGAAATGCATCTTTTTAATTATTAACCACTAATTCTGTTTCTATGATATAGGTCAGATAAGTTATAAGTACAGCCATGTCACAGCATTCATTACCTCTTGATTTGATCAGAGGTCTGTGTGTGTGTGTGTGTGTGTGTTTCAGTAGAAAGGAAGTTATCTTGGGAATACCAAATTGTTCAGAGCATTGGAAAAGAATTTCCTCAATGCTTAGTGTGAAAATACTTATTTTTCACAGGAGTATTTATTGCGATGCACTATGTCAAACAGCCCTATCATATCTACTCATCTGTGTAATTTGCATGTAGATAACAGAAGAGAGGATCTCCCATTTCAAAAGTTCTGTGAGTCTTGGATGACCTTAGGCTTATGCTAAAAATTTTATTTCTAGTTTTAAAAATGTCTCTTTTCACCCAGGCACACCTTGATTTACCACAGGAGGCAGTCTTTGGAAGATACATTTTTAATCAGAAAGCCCCAGTATATATATTTTTAATATCTTGTTTAATAAAACATTGACTTTAGAATCTATAATTTGAGGTTTCATCATTTCAAATTTTCATTTTAATTACTATCTAGTTACTATTCTTCCTACTCTGAATTCATTAATCTTCTCTTAACTCCTTCATTACAACTTAGACAGTTTAAGAACAGGCCAAAGTTTCCAAACCGATGTTTGGTTCTATTTTAACTTTAAGATAGGCATTAACTTTCTCATGTTTCTGACAGATTCTGTTATATAAATATTAAATATGGACAGACAATACATATGTTATTAAAACAAATTTTCTACCTTCTGGTGAAGAGTTTTGTTTGGAAAGCATTTATATGTTCTGCCATCTGATAATGTGAAAAAAATGTGAAATCATTTTCATAGCTTAGTACAACTTCATGAAGCAACTTGCTGTAATGGAAAATATGTGGGCTCTGTAGTCATGGACAACTAGGTTCAAATCCATGCTTCTTAGATGTGTGATCTTGGGAAAGTTGCTTAACTTTGTTAATCTGCACATTCATCAATCCTAAGAGTGGTGATGATTATGCCTGCTTTGTAAAACTTCACAGGACTTCTAGACACTCTACATTAAATGTTCGGCATCTAGTTATTGCTCAATAAATTAAAGCAGTTTTTATTCATGAATTTTTATTTGGATAAAATGATGAAATAACATAAACATATCTTTTAAAGGCTTTGAGATGTCATATACTCAGTACTTTTAGGAGGGTGTGTGTCTGAGGCAAGAGGAAGTGACAGAGGAGCGCATTAACACCTCCATTCTCTTTCTTCATTAATCCGAAGGCCTTTGCTGGTGTGTGGTTTTACTGATATCCGGGTGCTAAAGTTTCTCTCTGAAAGAAATGTTTGCATCATTTAGATAAATGCCGTGGGGTTTCTTAAGCTAATTCATTCTTCCTCTTTTGTGTTTTCTCTTTACTAACAATGTTAGACACTTTTCTACTTGACAATGATTTATGCATCTCAGTTTTTCAGATTTCTTGCTTTTGGTGATTGTATATCCCAAGGCACTTGTACATAATTTACTTCAATTTTGTCAAATACATGCAGACAAAAAGTGTATACTTGCAAGTGGAGATAAGCTAAGGCCAAAGAAAGAACTGAACCTTTTTTCCTTGTAGACACATGGAAGTGCTACAACTTTATGTTCTCCAGCAAGTAATTATAGAGAAAGTAAATGATCCTTCTGTGAAGTGTTTGAAACCTCTCTTGGTGTGAGAAGTTGCACTTGATTTGCAATAGCCTGGATATCATGCTTCTTCAAAATATTTTTAGTGTCTGGACTTGTTAGCATCAAAGATGTGGTACGACACAACACATTTAGGTTAACACATTTTTCTAATTTCTGCATGGGTAAATAATTCACTTTAATAAAATTAATAATACAATTGTTTACATTCAATTATGCATTGAAATAATTTTAATTTGTTTCTTATTTCTCACCTGTTTTAAAATTGTCTGTCATCATAGATTCTCATTCTTCATTCCTACATGTAATTCATGTAATTCAGTGTCACAAATGTCACAACATGCTTGATTTCTGAAGTTCTTCTATTACAAAATACTCTAAATTATTCATTTTTAAAAACAATAGAAGATCTGATTGTGTGCAAATGTAAACACTCTATATTTTATTCTATGGCTTATTTTTAAATTTAGGGAATTTAATTTATTATAAATTTTTAAGAAAATTTTATTAAATATTAAATTGATATATAAAACTTCATAAAATATATACAAGGCACAAAGAATAGATACAGCTTAGGAAACAAAATATAACTGTTAGCATTCAAGTCTTCACATACCTCTCAATTTTCTCCCCCCAGTCAATAGCACAAATCTACAGTGAACTTTTTATTAACTTCTATTTTATTATTTTAACATGAATTTTTAATTTACCCAATATATTTTACCCAATATATTTTGCTTATATTTTTTTTAACTTTACATTAAAGGAATCATGCTTACATGTTGATTTACAGTTATTTTTTCTTTCCTCAATGACATTTTTCTAGAGCTACCCATGTTTTTACACATAGTTTATTCTATCACCCTGTGCAAGGGCAACTTCCAGCAGAGAGTGGCTATTAATTTTGACTGTTACAGTAAGTTCCACTATATTAACATATAGTACCACAGCTTATTTACCCATTTTACTGTGAGGTTCATGGGAACTGTTTTCCATTTTTGGCTTGATTTGTTTTGTTTTTGCTATTATAACCAATGCTGTTGTGTATGAATATTTCCCTACTGATATGACTTATACAGGACTCTACATTCCATGTCTGTCTCTTACTTACTGTGCTAACCTCTCTTTTCCCTGTTTCCCCATTTCTATAATAAAAAAATAGTACTTAATTCATAGGACTATTATGGGGATCAACTGATATATATGATCATCAATACTAATATATATATATATTAGATTAGATATATATAGTGTTTGATAGTTCACTAAATGCTGTATTAGTATTGATGATCATGGTGATGATTTCTGTATCTTATGTACAAGAGGATATATGTTTTGGAGTGGAATTTGGAGGTTTAAATATATGAGGTACCTGAAACTCTACAATGACCAATTGTGAGTAGTCATTATTATCTATTCTTGCTTCTACCAATAGAGATGTCATTTTAGCTGAAGAAATGACTATCTACCTGGAGGCTGCATTCATAAACTCTTTGCAGCTATGTTAGAGCTATGTTCTTAACTGTAGAATGTCATAGGAAATAATGGATACCCTCCTTCTTCTTTGTCCTTACAAAGATTGATACATGTTTTTTATGTACCTTCCTCCTTTCCATATTTGGAAAATGATTTAAATGAGAGCCTTGAAGCTGATTATGAAAACCACACACTGAAGGCATCAGAACTGCTTTGCCAGCTTTGCTCTAACATCTTGAAGAAACATACTTCTCTTTTATTTTAGGCACTAATTTGGGGTCTCATTGTTCAGCAGCTAAGCCTGTAACCTAACTAATCCATATGAAGTTGACAGAAGGAGAAAGCAATCAAGCCTTGTTTTCAGATGTTTATGCAGGATTTGCTGGCATGGTTAGGCACAGTATCACAGCCCCATTTAGTGTGGCTGTGCGGATGGTGGAGAAGGAAGTCTTTGGAGGTCAGCAGGGTGTCTAGTAGTAAAGCTGTATGTAAACTGTGCTTAGAAGGAAAGATAATCAGAGGTAAAACTCAGGCAGTTAGTGACCATTACTTAACATTTGGTCAAATTTTTTCAAACGTAAAAGGAAAAATATTGGAGACTTGGAAAAGGGCATTGGGAGTTTAGAAGTGGGTGCATGGATCCCTTGGAATGTACTCACGTTGTGACAGCATTTGTTACCCACAAAATGCTTACCAAAAGGCATTTGTTGCAGAAGATATCAGTGATGCAGTGGACAAGGTGACTCATGATGCAAATACCAAGCAACATGCTCTATCATCCTAGCCCTTGCTCAATGGTCTCTTAAGCAAAGAGGCTATAGCATCAGGGTGGAGGTGATACCTGGATTTAGCAATGAGGGTTTTCCCTGGCTGAGGCTAGCTATTGCTCTTTCAGAGACCCCCCAGATTAGCAGAGATAAAACTGAGCCCAAATTATAGCCTCATATCCTGGGAGGACCATTCAATTGCTTGGTGAAAGACTGATTTCATTGTACTCCTTCCACAGTGGAGGAGGCAGTGATTTATCCTACCTGGAATAGACACTTCTTGTAATTGTGAACTTGCTTTCTCTGCCTGTCCTGCCTCTGCCAGAATCACTATCACTAAATGTTCTGAATTCCATATTTACTAAAACAGATTCTCTCACCACAGAATTTATCTCACAGTGAGATCAATGAGGCAATGGGATTTAGTGTTGTCACTATGGGCCCTGCCACCCACGAGCTGCTGAAATGTACAAAAGTGGGAGTCCTGACACCTCAGTTACAATGCCAGCTAGGAAAGATCACATTTTAAAAAATAAATACATGCTGTTATTTTCAAACACTTTGTATCTTACCTAATTTGATCTAATTATTTTATATCATCTATTGAGAAATTTATTTTTCTTTCATTTTTAATGAGCTGCATCACTACCATTAGTTTTTCTAAAATGAAATCAACACTTTTCCTGTATGAACCCATCTGCATTATACACTGCTTCATTATTTTATTTATTCATTTTATTATCTTCATTATACATTAATGGTTTCAATTTTCTAATTATTTCTTTTAAAATTAAGAGGTTTTGAGGGGAATTGGTATAATCTCCAAATGCTTCAGGCCAAAAAGGAATCAAAAGGGAAAGATGAATTTAATAGATATAAAAGAGGTTGGAATAGAAATATTGGTGAGCAGGGGTGATAAGATGAACACTTAGCCTAGGGTGATTTAGGTAACTGGGTAAATGTCATTTTCAGCAACAAGTTCAAGAAGAATGAATTTTGGTGGAAAGATAATGTATTCTACTATGTACATCCTGATTTTGGTGTATCTTTGAAATATTCAAAAAGAGGATTCCAATAAGCAAATGAGTAAACTGGTGTGGTATTTTTGGCTGATACATAGATTTGGGAACCAGTAGAAATAAAAACTCTGATGAGGAGTAAGGTCCTAAGAGAGAACATAAGATTGGGAAATAAAATTACATGGAACTCACAAATTTAAAACTAAAGGAAACTAGTTTGAAATAACTAGGTATTTTGCCACATACAGTGAAATGGGTAGCTTTATTCTTGCGCAGTTTTTTCTTTGTTTTAAAATGATAGAGAATTTATATCTTTATGTATTGAAGGGACAGACTTGGGAGAGAGAAAATTTGGAAACAGAACAGGGATATAATTCAGAAAGCAAGTCTCTGAGAAGAGAGTAAGAGAGACCTAGAGAGGTATTATAGGAAAACGCCTGAAAGAGGAGAGAAAAGTTTGCATTACTGAGGAGGAGGAAGTGATGCTATAAATAAAGCTGGTTGAGGGATGAGTGAGAATTTGATATGTACAGTTTTATTTTTGAGGTAAAAATGTGGAGTCATTTACTGAGAACAAAATGTGTTAATAATAGATATATCAGAAACCTTTGGATTAAAAGATTCTGCATAATTATGTATTTTTCAGCACCTTATCAGCTAAAGTGCAGGGGGGTACATCTTCCGTTTTCTTAACATATTCTGCTTCTTAAATAAGTAGCATAAAGAATAAACAATTTATCAACATGATAAATTGACCATAGTTGCTATCTGAGAGCAAAGGGGAACAAATCATACCAGTATCGGGGAAAATCACAATTTGAAATTTTGAATAAAGCTCATCTTATGGTTTGAATTCTTTGTAATTTGAAAACTATAGTTATAAGAACTGAAAAGGGTTGAATAAACAAAATTTTCTACACATTCATTTTGTTTTCAATTAAAATCATGTGAGGAGTGGAAAGAAGTTGTGCTGGACAAATCCTGCCTATCGTGAACAAAGGGTATCAATACATACGAAGGTCATCAGAGTTGTCTCAGGGATTGAGTTAATCAGTAAATGCTAATATTCAGCTACTGCACTAAGGTCATAACAGTTTTGAAGTATATTTGCTCCCAAACAATTTTCACCCAGAAACTATTTTTTAATTAAATGAAAATCAAAGAATTTTTTTCAGAGATAGATAATAGCATGGTAATTGGTGCAAAAGAAGGCAGAGCATATATAATTTTTTAAAACAACTATAATTTTCAAAATTCTACTTCAAAAATGATTTGTTATATAATTTAGATGAAATATATATATGTATATATTAATACAGACAATCTACAACAATTCATTCATATAGGCCAGTGAGGATTATAACTTCAAATTTTAAAACTTCTGAATTTGGAGGGATATTAAATCATTTCTGTTTATCCTGAAATGCCTAATATTAACTAAAGTTAATAATTAGCATACAGGGTAAAATGTCAAAAATTTGTTAGAGAGAGAATTGAAAATTGATAGTAGTATTGGAAAAACTTGGAAATAAGGTAGCAAGAAATGGGGAAAAAAGCATGTGAAAAAAAACTAAGTTGCAAGTGAATCTAGCATAATGGAAGGAATATTTGAGTTGCATTTAGAAAGGTTGAATTCACATCTTATTTTCTGCTAACTGTGTCCTTAACCATTTCACCATTTTGGACTTTCATTTGATCATTTGTATATTAGAGGAAATAATATTTGTCCTATTTTCCTCAAAGGACAGGTGCTAGGATCATGGATCAGTAATGAATGGTTGGTAAACTTGTCTCATCCCTCTGTGTGGTCTCTGGTGCTTTCCTAGAATTTTCCGTCAAACCAAGCAACTTGCTTCATCTGCACATCTGTAGGCTATAATGGACCCCTGCCCTGTACAGCAACAGCAATCAAAGCAAATTGAGTAAGGTTTCTTCTGATAGTTCTAATTGTGTATAGAAATAATCTCTCTTTGATCAGAGAAAACAACCCTATTATCCCATGGCCATTTTATAGTTGGATGCTTCTTGGGAGTAGATGTATATTTATTAAGGTGGGTTTCTATTTTCATTTAGCACATGGCAACTGTTCAGGTTTTCATTTTCTCTGTATGTCTAGCTGTGAACACTGCTTCATATTTATTTGGTTTTCTTATATCTATCGATAAAGCATCTCAAAATCTATCCTAAAATTTATTAAGAAATCCAAAAATCTATCCTAAAATCTATCTTCTGAACCTCTTGCCCTATAGGATACTTTACCAGTTTCCTTTATTTTTGTGGAATACAATAAGGCAAACACTGATCTAGACATGTTTTTTTAGAGAAACGCATGACTCTGATAGCAAGAAATCTAACAGGAATATTAATCCTTACATAAATTTTAGATTACTAAAACTATAATTAACAGTGTAATGTAAAATCTGAGAAAGGAATTGGGGTCTCCTGACTATCAATTACTAAATATTGTATGTATTTTATTATATATTTTGATCATATTAAATCAAAGATCAAAGAGGGGAAAATTCACAGTTGACATTTTCATTTCAATTTTTGTTCCTAGTCACTGTGTTTGTGTGTGTATATATCTGTCTATGTGCATATATATATATATATATACACACACACATGCTATTGTCAATCATATTATTTCTAAGTCAATTGTACATACAATATTTGAATGTTCTTTGAACTTACCAGTATACTTGATAGTAATTTCATAAATCAGTTCATGGAACATTTTTTGTTTAAAGAATATTTACCTGATTATACTGAAAAAAGTCTCTTTTCAGTAGGAATTCACACTTTGCAATCAGCCTTCAGCAGTATCAGCAGTCCTGTCAGCTCTCTGCTTGTTCTGAGCATCTCTGCATGGCCAAGCTGCTAGGTAGGTCATTTGTCACAGGACATAAAGGAGACAACTCACTAGTTTTGGAGTGGGAATTCAAACGTGCCAGCCTGTCAGTAATTCTTGCTGTAATTCCATCTTTGCATAATCAGGAAGGTTAGCTGCCAGCAGTCTGCTCATGTGCAAAAGTACAGCAACATCTTGGAGTTAGTTTTCCATGTACGCCGGTGAATTTTTTATGAGGGGTGTATGCTCTGATCAGCAAAACACAATCAAAGAAAAAACTAAATATTTCTTTTAAAAGTGAACAAGATATTTTACTTTTAAATTAAAACAGTAATAACAAGAGACTCTTCATTTTGAAAGACAGCTTTTTAGTGGAGAATTTTTTTGCAGTTCAAGACTGTTTGGGATTTTAAAAGAGCTGGTACTGGCAGGTCCCAGTGCAGATGTACTACTCAGTCCGTTTGACCTTCTCGTCACCCAAACTTGAAAAGTACATAAAAGCAGGAATTTACTGCTTTTAACACTTGGTGCTATAGTTGAATTTATTTCCTGTAAACAAGCTTCTTTTTCAAAATAATTTCAATATGTATAAAACCAATTAAATATACCTACTTTGAGACAGAATATTTTTCTGTCAAAATGTTTTATAGGAGATTATATAGCAAAAGTAAGGAATGTCCTTGGAGAAATCTGGAAAAAAAATAGCATGATACCAGCAGGTTCTTAAAAATAATATACAACCTATGATTACTTTTTTAATCTCAGTGCCAAATGCCATACATAACCTCTCAGCTATAATGCAATTCATAAAACTCAATCAATCAATCAAATGAAAACTAGATTCAACACACAAAACTGATTGGGATTGCTTACAATAAAAGCATCAGGATTTTAGCAAGTGCATTTTTTAAATGCACTTTTATTGAAATTACTTAGAGACTTACTTTTAAGAAAAAAACTCCAGAAACTCAAATTTTCGGATGTATTTTTAAGTCAAGATTAAAATGTTTCTGAAATGCAATAAAAATTAATTTAAAGTAAAAATGAAGAAAATGGGAACTACTGCTTTTTATTTTTATTGTTTTTTATTTATTTATGTTTTGTTTGTACTGTTATAGTTCCAATTATTTCCCCCTTTGCCTCCCCCCACCTCCAAAGTCAATCCCCACTGTGTTGTCCATGTCCATGGGTCCTTCATATAAGTTCCTTGACTAATCCCTTCACCTTCTTTTGAAGAGTTCTTATCTCCCTCTTCCCCTCTTCCTGCTGTCAGTCTGTTCTGTGATTCTATGCCTCTGGTTCTGTTTTGCTCATTAGATTCCTCTTATAAGTGAGATCTATGGTATTTGTCTTTCACTGAATGGCTTATTTCACTTAGCATGATAGTCCCTAATTCCATCCATACTGTCTCAAAAGGTAGGAATTTCTTCTTTTTTTCTGCTGCATAGTATTTCATTGTATAATGTACCAGATTTTTAATCCACTCATCTACTAATGAGCACTTACGCTGTTTCAGCTCTTGGCTATTGTAAATAGTGCTGCTATGAAAATAGGAGTGCATAAATTCTTTTGAATTGATGCTTTGGGATTCTTAGCATATATTCCCAGCAATGGAATAACTGGGTCAAAGGTAGTTCCACTTTTAATTTTTTGAGAAAATTCCATACTGTTTTCCAGTGTCTGTACCAGTCTTCGTTCCTACCAACAGTGCACTAGGCTTCCCTTTTCTCCACATCCTCACCAGCATTTGTTGTTTGTTAATTTATTAATGATTTTTATTTTTCATTCCTCCTCAAATAAATGTCACTACTTTGAAAGGTTGTAGTTTTTTTTGCTTGTTTGTTTTATTTTGCTTTATGACTCCTGGTCTTAAAGACTATGCAGACAAGTGAAGTCAAAATTGCTTTGTGTTTACATTATAATGGCTCCATCCCTATCTTCTCATATAGGTGGGAACTTTGTGACACCCAACAAACAATCATCATTACAGGTACATTCGAACTAAGGGAACAGCTTGCATGAATAAAGTTGTGTGCCGTTTGCTGTATCTATATAGAAACACTGTTGTCCTTCTCTCCTGTTCTGACCTGCCTTGTTACTATCTTATTCTTACAATCCAATTACAGAAACCCTTCCTTTGCCATTGTCAACAGTGGTCCCAATGTGAACAAGTCTTTGTCACAGGTTCTATCTTCTACTGCTCCCAAAGCCACAGGTATTCCATGAGCCAGAGCTGTGCTGGATATTGTGCTAGGCTGAAAGAATAGTCCTCCTTTTTGGTACTCACTTGTCGCCAGGGTTTCACAAAGGCTTTTATTAAAAATGAGTCCCATTAGGTCCTGGCTGGCATAGCTCAGTGGGTTGAGCGTGAGCTGTGAACCAATGTGTCGCAGGTTTGATTCCCAGCCAGGGTACATGCCTGGGTTGCAGGCCATGACCCCCAGCAACTGCACATTGATGTTGCTCTCTCTCTCTCTATCTCCCTCCCTTCCCTCTCTAAAAATAAATAAATAAAATCTTTTTTTAAAAATGAGCTCCATTAGTTTCTGGGAATACTTTTAGCTTAGAATCTGACATCTTATGAAAAAGAAAATGAATAGTTATATTTTGGCACTGACCCTCTTTCCATATGAGGAATAAATCCATAACATGGAAATCATACATACAGGCTGAGTAGAATATATATTTTTAATTACCCATTCCATCACCTTCTCACCTTCTTCAGTGTCCCCTGATGGCAATAAGTGTGCATGCATAGTGATATATGCAAGCAGATAGTATGAAAAGAGTACATTTATACACCCCATATGTCATGCCAGTGTAGCTAGAGAAAATAACATATTTTTATATATAATATAATATGTATTATACATTTGTTTAAAATATAATGCATATCATAATTATGCATATCATAACTATGTAATATATAATATATATTATATATATAAAGAAACATCTTCATAGACTTAAGTGAAAAAAATTAATAGCCTAACAAGGCAGGTGACTCTTCTCCAAGAACAGTAGCCCTTTACCAAGCCTGTGATTAGTATATTGTATAAAGAACTGTGTTCCCATAATATATTGCTATGTAGTAATGAATAATTGCCTATAATAATTTCTCCTTACCTTGTTTATGAAACTAAGCAAACAAGGATTTCTCATGACTATCTCATTAGAAGTAAGAATGAATTCTACAGAAGACACAGATAGCCCTTTGTTCAAGACCTATCTTGAACAAAGGATGTTGATACATATGAAGGTCATCAGAGTTGTCTCGGGGATTGAGTCAATCAGTAAATGCTAATATTCAGCTACTGTACTAAGGTCATAATAGTTTTGAAGCATATTTGCTTCCAAATAATTTTCACCCAGAAACTATTTTTTAATTAAATGAAAATCAAAGAATTTTTTTCAGAGATAGATGATAGCATGGTAATTGGTGCTAAAGAAGGCAGAGCATATATAATTTTTTAAAACAACTACAATTTTTAAAATTCTACTACTTCAAAAATGAATTGTGTTATGTAATTTTAGATGAAAAAATATATGTATATATTAATACAGACAATTTACAAAAATTCATTCATATAGGCCAGTGAGGATTATAACTTCAAATTTAAAAACTTCTGAATTTGGAGGGATATCAGATCATCTCTGTTTATCCTGAAATGTCTAATAACTAAAGTTAACAATTAGTATACAGAGTAAAATGTCAAAAATTTGTTATAAGATAGATTTCTTCTACTATTCTATCTTACTACAGATCTAGTTGCCAACCTTTATAAATGCAGGTTTGTTGAGTCAGTTAACAAATTTTATCATATCTGAAAATGTCTGTATGAAAGAGGGCTCAGAAAATAATACCTGAGATGGAAAAATGAATAAGTTAGCTGAGAAAGTAGTGAGACACCAAACTGAAACACAGCTGTGGGAACAAGAATGTGGAGCTCAGGATCAGAAAAAAGAAAGACAAGCACTGGGAGATGTGGACAGCATTCTTTGCCATCCACTGCTGTGTTTGAAACACTGAACAAAGGGTAGACATCCTCAGAGGATAACCAGGCCAGGCTTCCTTGCCTCCACTAGTGAATAGTATTGATATGTTGTGTCATTTTCCTAAGGTGGGCAGGGGATTCCCATAATTATTCTTTCATCTTGTATACTTAACTGAGTTGTTGAAAACTGAGTCTAGTATTTCCTCAAAGATATTTGAAAAGTTGGTGTGGCAGACAGGTCATAGGAGTGTGGAGCTAAAGTCGAGGTACCTTGTAAACATTGTATATTAAAACAAATGTAAACTTTCTTATTTTTC
Source organism: Phyllostomus hastatus (assembly GCF_019186645.2). Lineage (NCBI taxonomy): Eukaryota > Metazoa > Chordata > Mammalia > Chiroptera > Phyllostomidae > Phyllostomus > Phyllostomus hastatus. Next base: position 14,535,503 of record NW_025333835.1, read on the forward strand.
TGAGGTCTTATGTGGATATTAAAGAACCACAGGGTTGTTTATCTATTCAAAGTCTTAATTGTGGCCTTGTAAATCCTACTACTGTGTCTTTCAAATATATACAAAACTGCAGGCATCATCTAACTATTATCTTGATTTTTACTCTTCAACCTTTGCTTTGTTTCTTTCAAAGAAAATACTCTTTTCTTTGAAAGAGTATTTTTCACTCTTTTTCTTTGCTTCTTGCTTCTGACTGTTCTTCCAATCAGACCTTTAAATCTGAACCCAAAGGTAGACTACACTATATGAGATTTAAATTTTACAATTTGGCTGGTATACATGGTCTGTCCATAAGGTATCTAGCCATGTAATATGAAAAATAGAGACATTTATTGAAGAAGATGCAAGATATAAAACACATTGTACATAGGACAATGACCCCTCAATCCCCTTCAAAGTAGGCATGTTGGGACCTCACACAGTTCTCCCAGTTGTCGTCAGCTGCCCTGTCATATTTTCCTGACTCTCATCCATGTTCTGAAATCTCTTCCCTTTCAAAGGCGATTTTAGTTTTGGGAAAAGCCAGAAGTTGCAGGGCACTAAATCTGGTCTATAGTGGGGCTGAGTCACCTGGGTGGTTTGATGTTTTACTAAAAAACTCTGCATGAGTTGTGATGTATGAGTGGGGTGCTTTGTAATGATGAAGCTGCCAATCACCAGTTGTCCATAGTTGTAGCCTTCTGAATCATCCAAATAGTTTCCTTAGAGGAAGTCAAGCTTAATGCAAAATTTGATGCAGACCCATTGCCCTACTCACTCAGCCATTTTGAATGTGATGGCCACACAATATACATGCTCACTCAATGGCATCTACCACCCCCACTGACTAATATACAATGAAGTTTCATTGCTCATGCATGTGAATCCCAGTCCACTCTCTTTGGCTGCCAGGTTACATCAGTGTCATGCAAACCATTCATGTTATATTAGCAATTATTGGACAGAGCTCATGCTATGAATGTTTCCCAAAATTCTTATGGGAGATTATAATAGTATAATGAATTAATCATGTAAGGCTTAGTTATCCAATCCCAAACTCTGTTCATAGGGTAATCAAAGGACCCTTTTCTCAGTGAAGATGTGAGAATTATATTTGTGAAGGGAGCTCTAGCTTTTTTGTAGAGCTATGAGATGCATATTCTTTTAAGTTGTTGATGAAGAATTGGACCCATTGAACTAGGCTTTCTGAATTCCATGTGGATGAAGGAGTCTTGGAGTATTGGGGCCAAGTTATGGCTCTAAATCAGAAGACAAGGTGGACGAGATTATCATAATGGGCTGAAGTGCCAAAGTTGTAGTCAGATGGAAAAACTTACTGGTAAAAATTTTGGCACTAGCTAGTTGATCACAGTTGTTGCTGGAACTGAAATAAGTGAGTAATCTACTAAATAAAGCCTGACTTAATTTGTATCAGTGGAGAACTCTGGTTCAGTTGAACAGAGGTCTGAGTTAAATCACCACAATAACGAGTCCTTGCTTCTCACCTAAGTTAAGCTCTCTCTTGTATCCAGGATCCCATGATTGAAAAGGACAGACCCCAAATTTTATACTGTAAAATCATCCTTTTACTTTTCCTAAAGGGACATGTGAATATTAGGAGGGTAACTCTCCACTGGGGGAAATTAATGAAACTCTTTTGGTATCACTGCACATTGACTCTGAATTGACATCAACTGCGAAATATCCAAAAGGATTCTGTGACCCATTATTCAAAGTAGAAAAAAAGGAGGTCAGGTAACCAATGAAACCTGGGCTCAGGTCCATTTCATAGTGGGCCCCCAAAGATACCTCATAATATTTCCTCAGAGTTAGAATAAATATACTTAGTAACTAGCAAATCTTCACATTGGTTCCCTACCCCATGAACTGAAGGCTATTATGGTCAGAAGGGCCAAATGGAAGTCAAAAGAAATACATATATTTCCTAAAATATTAAACCAACAACAACACCATATCCTGGAGAAATTTAAGTGATTAGTACCATCATCAAGAACTTGAAAAACACAAGGACAGTAACTATAAATACCCCTTCATTTAACTCACCTGTTTAAGTGCATGAGGCAGATATCTTATAGAATGATGGAAGATCATCACAATTACATGGTGACTACAGCTGCTGTTTCAAGGATGGCTGTGTTGCTGGTACAAATCTATACATTTTTTGGCACATGATATTCAGCTTTTGTTTTAGTGAATTGTTTTAATCTACACATTTTAGTACAGACAATCAGAGGCTGTTTTCAGTGGAGTAGGACAACAGTATGCTTCAGTACATTTTTACTCTTCTACCTCTAGGTGTATCTACTCTCCAGCCCTGTTGTATTGAGTCTGTAGAGAACTTCATAGCTTATATATTTCATGAGATTATCATGCCATTCATTCTATTGATAAGATTCATGTATTGTCAAGAACTCTGCAGTCTGAGCTTTTATTCTTCTTAATTGCGACTGTTTCATGGATACTAGAAGACATGAAATTCTTAGACTAGAGATAAAAAACTTTATTACTCACAAAAAATGCAATAACCAAAGCTCCATCTTAATTTATTTCAATTCCCCATTTTCCCTGAAATCCCATGGAGGTAACACAGGGCACATGGGCTGTATTACAAGAGAAAAATGTTGAAGCAAATAGGTGCAAGCCTGCTCTTGGTATGTAGTAAGATGCTACCTCATTTCTCAAGGTTGTTTGTCATTATCATGCCAATTCATTCCACTGATGAAATTTGTGTATTGTCAAGAACTCTGCAGTCTGAGATTTTACCTGTTTAATACATGCAAGTTAGTCTGTAATAGATAGAACTCCAAGAAATCATCCTGGAAGGCATTAATCAGGCCTGTGCATTCATCACATACCGAGCAAGAATATGCAAGGGTAACCAATGTCCAAGGTAGATCCCCTCTTCCAACACTGATTCAATCTGATGATCAGCAAAAAGCAACAACTCTACACAGTTTAGTGAGACACATATGCCAGATGTAGCAAATGACTGCCCCCAAAATTCAGAGTCTACTACTCATATGAAATTCCCATGGATTCAGAGTTCTGGGATAAACCATTTATGATTTTGTAGCAAAGCTAGATCATCCTCTGTAGATGATTTTTCTTTTATAGAGAAACATCTTTGACTTACCACTGGGCCAGAGTAGAAAAGGAACACTTGACCATTGACTAACAAGTTACTGGTTGACCTGATCTGCCCACAATAACTGTGAGGCTTATCTGAATCCATAAATTTGAGAGGTATGCACAATAACACTTCACATCAAATGACTGGGTCTATGTAAAATCAGGTTCAAGCATGTCTTGAAGGCATGAAAAGGTATGAACATGTGGCCTGATGCCTACTCCTGCTACATTGCCTCCTCCTTTTCAGTCTGCCCCTACAGCCTCATAGGGAGTTCCCCATGAAAATTTTGCTAAGGTAATAAAAAAATAATTTGTTTTACAGATCATTCAATACAATAATGCTGGAACTACCTAGAAATAGATGAGTACAAAAATACAGCCCCACTCCAGGGTGTTTTTGAAGAGTAGAGATGAAGTAAGATCATGTTAGTGGCAGAATGCTAAGCAATGTATATGGGTATTTATTTTGTCTGGAATGAGAGATGTTTGCTTATGGATCTACATTGATTTATAGGCAGTGAAGAATAGTTTTGTTAAATGATTGGAGACTTTCGAATAACAAGTCTAGAAAATTGATGCAGTAGAGTCTGGAGTAAAGGTACATGAGAAGACTTCAACAAATGGGCAGAGAAAATAAAGGTATTAGTGTACCATATGAATGCTCACCAAAACATAAGTTCAGATTAGGGGTATTTGCAGAGATTTGTGAATAAGGTAACTATTTTTGTAAATGTTAGTCAGCTTCTGTTCTTACAAAAAGGTAACCATGTTGATTGATATATTATTCATAAGATCAGCAATATGTACTTATACTTCTAACATCTTATCTGGCAAAAGCCACTTATGAGTGACAAATCTTCTCTGAAATAGCATCATTCCTTGAGGATCAATCTGCCAACTCATGGCAGGTTGATTGGATTGGCACACCCCCCTCCCATTACAGGGATAGTGCTTTATTATAACTGGATTAACACTTAATGTTGTTATGGTCATTATCTGTCCACAATCTTTGGCAGAACTATATTCATATACTTAAAGAATGCTTTAATTGCATTTCACAGAGCACTGCATTTGAGCAAATTACTCATTTTATAACAAATGAAACATAACAAATTGGATCACATTCATGGAATTCACTTGTTTTACCATGTTTCCTATCATCCCAAAGAAGTTAGCCTGATAGAATAGTAAGATGACTTTTTAAGACAGGTAAGGTACCACTTGTTTTGTAATAACTTGAATAATTGGGTAACTTCTGTGAGATGTAATATATGCATTTGATCAGGGATTAACATGCGGTGCTGTTCCTTCCTAGTCAGTATTAACAGATCTGGGAATCAAGGATAGAAATGGAAATAGATTTTCTCTTTTGTGCCTCAGTAATCTGCTAACAAAAATTTTTGCTTCCAGTAGTTGTGTATTTGGGCTCTTCTGATTTAGCCATCTGAGTTCACAAGGGAGGAATTCCTCTGCTAGAAGTCACATCAATGGCTATGTTAACTTTGAAGTTAAAGTTACCAGTGAGCTACTTTGGGTTCCTCAGGTTAGTGAATCAATGAGCAAAGAAGGTGCCATTTTACTGGCTGTAGTGAATAATTCTGATTATCCTGGAGAAATTGAGCTACTACCAAAGATAGGGTTAATGCTGAACATGTATGCAATGGAGATGATTGCTGGAGGGATACTCAGTACTTCTTCAACAAGTGATAAAAGGCAATGGAAAACCACAACTACATTCAGGCAGGACTGCCAGTGGACCAGGGCATTCAGGAAAGAAAGTTGGATCGCCCTAATAGGCAAGAAGTTATGATGAGCAAAGTGCCTGCTGAGGGCAAAGGCTATGTGGAATGGGCAGTCTTGGAACATAGTTATACATCACATTTATGAACAAATGATCTGTTGTAGAACTGAGGACTATGATAGTTATAAATATTTCCTCCCATTCTGATATAAATCTGTTTGTAAATATACTGAGTAATTTTATTTCCCCCCTCTCAATCCTGTTATCTAACATAAAATGTATTAACCTCATATCTCAGTATTTAAGTATCAAAGGGTCACTGTGACTCAGCTAGAAAAGAACATTATCTAGTTGGATAGGTAAACTATTTTTTTTCAAAAGAGAGTTAGTATATTTTTGATTAGATAAGTGATATTTGTATAATTTTTAGGAGGACACATGGCTTTATGTTATTTTGACTGAAAAGTTAAGTGTGGTTAAAAGTGGTGCGTGAGGAGGCCAACTTGACAAGAGGTAGACTTTGGTGGCTTTCTATAATGTAACTATAGCCCAGTTAGAATTTACCTACACTTTGCAGGTCCAGATTAGGTATGGCCGTAATAGAAATTTGTGTGAGATTTGTAAAGAAGTAAATTAGAAGCCACTTTTGTGCACTGATTTTGGTATAGGATGCCTAACACTGTGGTGGATCACACATGTTGTCCCTGTTCTGTTAGCTCAGAAACTGGTGTGAGATGGTATCCAGGCCCACAGCTCTACCAGCTCCCAGGGTAGTTCCTATTTCAACTTCTCTATACTACAGACCAGGTCTGTATTAAGTTCTATAGTGAATGATGAACAATGCTAACTTCTTCTGTAGGTCATTTACATTATCAAGTTTGGATGTGTTGAAAAACAGAGGTAGGTTGTATTTTGTTCTCAGGCATTCTAGTGTATCTAGCTCTCCTCCAAATTATATGTAACTCTCCTTCCAGGCTGCAGGCTAGACTGATCTATCATGACTTCAGGTCCAGCAATAGACATAAAGGCAATATTAAATAGAGTCATTAACCAGCTCTCATAATAATTTTCAATCTAATCCCCACAATAATACTTTGCCATATCTGTCTTTGGGCTCTCTTTCTATGATCAAACCTTGATTCAGATAGGGACCATATTTTTTATGTTTATGTACCAAATGCCTAGCATTATGCCAAGCATTAATAAATCTTTAATAAATCCTGGATGACTGGTGTCGATGATGGCACTTGATGTCTCTCACTAAACTAGTCCTTCTCAAAGACTTGATTTACATTTCTGCGCCACTTTTTTTCCCCCTTTTGTGGGTTGGGGGAATCTTTAAGTGTTTATTAACTGGCAGTGACTATTAAAAATAAATTAATAATAGGTATTTGTCACATGGAACAGCTGCTGAACAGAAAACAGAGGAGGGAGACATCCTGGGGACCCTCTGTTAGTGGGGAAGAGCAGGTGGGAAATGCTCATAATGGCACCCTGTGTGTGTGTGTGTGTGTGTGTGTGTGTGTGTGTGTGTGTGTGTGTAAATGCAGAGAAAAATGGCTGGAGACAAACCCCCAGAATTGCCCTCAGTAGTTGCTTCTGTAAGTGCATAGATACATAGACAGAAATATGCACTGTAAATATGTGTTGCTCATCAACAAAACTCTAACATTACAAAACATTTGGCACATAGTAAGACACATGCTTACCTTTTCACTGCTATGAACTCTTTCTTTCACTTGCTGTACACCTGAGGGCTAGGAGGTCACATTGTTGCCCATGCTCATGAAAGGCCACCAGGTTCTATTTCTTATCAGGGGCACTTGTCACATCCAGATAGTTGTTTTCCAGGGGTAACGGATCTCTTTATAGACAACTAGGATTTTTTTTTGTTCTCTCAGCCTATAAGCTCAGATTTTTTTTCCCTTTCCCAGGTTTAGCTGACTTCTCTATCTACTGACCAAGGGGACTTTCTTTCTTCTCAGGGGGCAGAGCCATTTGGGAGCCAACTCTGAGTGAGGTGTTACTGGTACTGGCTTCAAGTCACTTTCTTCCTTTGCTGTTTCTGGACATCACCATATTCACATTGTGGAGGGAGACAGGCTCTGTGGTTCTTCAGGTTTGGAGGATAAATTCAGGTGTTTTCTCTGATGGACACTGGAAACCTCCTAAGGGTGTTCATCCTGATCCCCGAGTTTCCAGTCTTCATCAGAATTATGTCCATGGATTCTGTGCTCAGTCATTTTAGGGTGCAAGAAAACTGGGAGACCTAGACTAGTCATGGCATCCTATTTTCTTTTCAGATATACATAGGTGCTTTTCTCTGAGTTTCCCAGCTTTGTCCACTCTTCCTCAAAGAAGCATTGGCAAATCCTTGAAGCCTTTGCATTTCTCTTCTAATTTCTCAGTATCTTCCCTGGGGCTGTGTTTTTGTTTTGTTTTGTTTTTGTTTCTTTGTTTGTTTGCAAAAAATGCTGCCTGTGCTCATGGTAATGGGAATGGTCTGATCTCAGAAGGACATAGCCTGAGTCTCTCTAGTCCCAAGGCCAAAGGTCCTCAGAAGTGAAGTTGTTGTGAAGGCTCGATCCATGCCAAGATTGGGGCAAGATGAAACATGCCCAAGGATATTCCACTGACCTGAATAGTTAGTGAACTTGGAAATCAGGATAATAGAGTGCAAACTGAGGCAGCAGAGGTATCTGTCACTCCAGGCACCTGAGTCTGGCCTGTGTTTCCAAGATGGGCCTTCTCTACTTTTCTTACTCATTTTTAGACTTGTGGCTAAAATTAACCTAATCCTTAAATACCCCTGTCACACCTACTGCTACCTCTAGAGGGAGGAATCTAAAAATAATCTAAATGATGGGGCAGGGAGGGGTCAGGGGAGAGGTACAAAATATATATGTAATAGAGCATTCAGAAGTCCCTCTAAAATTATGTGTTAAGTTATTTTTGAAATCAAAAATGTGGTATAATGAAAGAAAATAGGCAAAGCAATAGAATTCAAAGGTCAAAATAAAAGCAAAATTATGACAACTATGAATACTATTTTTAAAGCAAAAAAATATGCATTACCCATCTGAAATTTGTTCACTCAATTACCAATTTTCAGGGTTTTTCATACTTTTTTAACCTATTAGAGAAACTTTAAACATGTTTCTTCTCAGGAGACCTTGTTTGGCAGCTCTCTTGTCCTGTAATTAATTACACCTTATGTACATGTTCTAACAGGTATTATTACTATTTAGATATGGTGGTGGTAACAAGTCAGGAGACAATAATCACAGTTTCTAAGAAGAAAAGTCCACATGGGGAAGCCATGAGTCCAGAGTGGGTGGGCATTGTTGCCTGGCACCTGGTTGGTAGGGCAGGCAGAATAGTAGCCTGGAGTGTGAGAGGCCCATAATGGAGGTGGTTGGGTTGTGGACTACAGATTGGTAGGTTTGCATTTGAAAAGTGTGTTCCTGGGTGACTTAATTACTATATCCAGAAATTAGCAACCATGGCAAGGGTAATCCCTCCATTGTCAGCAAGTTCCCAGTTGTCAAAACTTCAGAATACACAAAATAAAAGAAATAGTAAATACAGTATTGATAGTATAAGTGACAGGTTAAAAAGTTGTCCTTACCAATAATAGAACCATCATACTTTCAACACAGTTTAAGAACCAGGCAGTTCTATTATTTGTGGTAAAATATATATATATATATATTGCCAACCTAAAATCAAGTTGTGGAAAATCGAAGTACAGACCAGCACCTAGGTCTTTCAATTTATTCAAAAAGAAGATCAGAATGAAGAGTTTGTGTTCAGTGTTATTCTCATATGATTTGAGTTGGGTAATGGTAGACACAAAATGAGTGTCAGAAAAGGCCTTGCAGTCTTTGTATTTTTAAGTGCTTGTGGATTTTGCTGTAATTTAAGGTCAGGTAAACAGAAAAACTCAATTTTGAAATTGCCAAACTATTCATCAAGGAGACATTGGTTGGACCCCATTTTTCAGTTGGAATAGAAGGTAGATAGGTCATTCGAAAGCCTTGTAACTGCAAAAGCTGTAGTCTCATTCTTCCACCCTCTCTAGTTCCAGCTGTATAAAGATTTTTTTGATTGCTTAAAGAAGAAACTCTTAATTTAATTTTTTTTTAAATTGGAAAATTAATAAAGTGTTAAGATGAAGGAGGATATCTCAGCAAATGTGTTTAAGGTTGGTTTGTTAAACCCAATTAACTGCCAGTAAGGAACAGTCCTTTCTTTAATCTTTGAATAGAAAAGGATATTCCACTTTTTATCTAGATTACTATGAAAGAAAACTGAGAAAACACTGGTGTTTTGAAAGTCATTCCTTTATTCATCCACTCGTTTATTTCAACAAATATTCATTTATTGCCTGCTGTGAGTCAGGCACTGCTTTATTTGTTGGGAATTTAATGCTGAGGGTGACAATCAGGGTCCCTGTCATGATGGAATTTATAATCGCATGAGACAGGTTATATTTTATTAACCAAATTATATGTCTTATATCATGCATGATGCTCTCAAACACAAGCACTGTAGACTGTGATTTAAACTGACTTAACACAGCACAAGAGTTAGGAAGGGCTCCAGGAGGAGGGCACTCAAGTGTCAGGCTCGGCTTCTGTGGACTCTCTTGGCTCCGACCTCCCTATGTCAGCTTAGTCTGTAGATGGGCATCCTTGTGGTCACGGCATGACAACCAGCAGGCAGAGGGACAACTGGCTTCCTTGTTCATGCTTAATAACAGAAGGAGAAAAATCTATTCTCTAAACACAAAAGTTCTGTCTTATCATCTGATTATGTCAGCTAGCTATAAGTGAATCATAGTCATTTGTGGTATAATAATTCTCTAGCATTTGGATTGCTGAAATAATTACAGGAAAAAATGTAGTGGCATTTTTAATGATTGGTTTAGTCTAATTCAAGAGATGCCCTCCCTGGAGCTAGTAGGCATGTTGTATTTCCCCATATGGGAAAGAGGTGGATTCTACCCTCCAGCCCCCCACAAATATCAGTGTCCCCAAAAGAAGTAATAATGGGGCATAAATTCTGGTTGTACAACAAACAGTAGTTAGTTATAAGGAAACATTTTTAAGCTAAGCATGATTTTGAAATATATGGATTAGCTGTCATTCTGTGGGGAGGTAGTGGGTAGAGGATTGAGCAAAAGGAAAAAGGACTCATGGACATGGACAACAGTGTGGTGATTGTGGGAGGTGGGAGGGGTGCCTAAGGGTACTATGGCAATGGAAAAAAATGCAATGAAGTGATTGGTTAACATAATTGCTTTGTAAAGTATACTAAAACATTTGTCTCTCTTAAAAAAAGGAAATACATGGATTATATGCATATGTGTGTGTGTATATATATATGTGTGTGTGTGTATATATATACATACACACAAGGCACAGTGTGGGCTGACCAAAGTATGAAAATAAATGGAGTCAAGTCTAGTAGAAAGTATAGATTTTAAAATGATGTGAATTGTCATTTGAAAATGCTAGGGATACCATCTTACATTGGGCCACTTTGCCTAAATATAACTGATGATGTAGACATTTTTGCACCTTGTTAAAAAAAAGTTCTTCCACAAGTATTTTCTGCAGACATTAGTACCAATCTGGGAGTTTCATTTCTTTTATTCAGTAATATCTGTGAATATTGCACTAGAAATATAAACTTTGAAGTCAAATAATACTGGTTTAAAATTTTGCTCTACCTACTATTTTAAAATTCTGCCACCTTGATTAATTAAGTAAATCACTTAGCCACATCTGAGATAAATGTTTATAAAATAGCTTCTTATAATATAAATGCAACATATTACTTTTGTATGGAGTATATAATATTGGAATTTTTTACGGCTTGACATACTGTTGTAACATTTCTCACAATACCTTATTCTGAAACAATTGGATGTTCTGAGGATTTCTTTTCTCCTCTCACAGGTGAATCACTAATAAGTGATTTTGAAGAGAACTATGTCAAAATGTACTGTTCTATTTATATATTATCAGGTTGCCCACAGATGCATTAAATTATATGCTTAATTCACTAATGTTCTGCAAAGCGTGGAACACCATTAGAGAAGTTGGTTTCCAGAAAAGATTCAGTTTGCCTGCCACCTGTTTGTCACCACTTTTAATTGTCTCAGGGCTTTCTGATGCTAATGCTGTTTCCCCATTGCTGTTGTTTTTAGCCTTTTGTTGTTGTTCTCACGTTGTTTCTTCCCCTCTTCCCCTTCCTCCTTTAATGACAAAAGTTAATTCTGTTCTGTTAATTACACATCAAAGCCTCAGGTTACCATGACACCCAGACTCCTGATGTTAATAAATAGCTTCATTTTTTAACCATTAACATTTTTAAGACAACATATTTAAACAAAACAGTTTTTAAAGCTTTCATTAAAACTAAGCTGCTAACAATTTTTACAATATGTTCCTGAGTCCTTCCAGGATCAGGATTCACTGAAAGCAATCCCACGGTGCCAGCACAGCAGTGTGCTCAGCTAATTATAAACATCAAATTTGTTCAGAAACTCTTCCTTGCAGAATTTAGTCTTGTTTTCTTTGTTTTAATGAATCATTCTTAATGTCCTTACCAATGCTAATTTTTTAGTGCTTCATGATCTGGGAGTCGATATTATGAATCCTAAAGCTTATTTTCCCTTGAACATTAAGGTAGTTAAGAGAACATGCTCTAAAAATTTAAAGTTTTTCGTGTATTTAATATGCTTCTAGACAGCTGCTCAGAGCATGATCACAAGTGTCTATCCACATAGAAAATCTGCTATTTTCCACACTGAGGGTATTTCACAGTGGAAGCTGTAGAGGAATAATAAAGATGTAAGAGTGTTCTCTCATATTCCATTGGTATCTGTCATCATGATTACTAGGAATGGATGTAGGTGGCCCCATCTATAAATAAAATAAATGAACTAATGATTTGTGGTCACAGTTGTCTTAAAGAAGATTTTCACCTATTACTTGCCTTTAAAGAAATTCCACCAGTAATTATAGTGATTGTTATTAAAATTTGCCTTAATATCTCATCTATTCATTCAGTCACTCAGCAAATATTTGAGGGTTTTTTTTCCCAGTGCTAGGCATTAGAAACAAATGATGAGCAAAATGTGTTGTTTTGTATTACCTGCATCTGCATTTTCTATGAAGACAGTCAACCTAAAAGTACAAATATTTTCCTTATTAGTATAATAATACAATACATACTTATTGCATAAAATAATATTATTCATAACTATCAACTGGAGAGGATCACTATTTAATATTTTTGGTAAATGTCTAGACCTGTTTTCCTAGGTACATTTTCTCCCATAGTCGAGACATTTCTGCATATAAAGCACTTGAAACAGTGCTTGATATATAGTAGATGTTCAGGAAAGATTAGTTATTGTTATTGTCAAATACTATTTTCAATCCTTTTTCTTAACTATAGTTGAATACAAAAATACTTTCTCATGTTATATAAAATGCCATATAAATGTATTTTAAGCTATGAATATCATGTGAATGTAACATCATTTATTTAATAATTCTTTATTTTTGGATGTTTAAGTAATTTCCAATTTTTATTTTGTTATAAATAACATCATAATGGTATATTTGTATAATCCAGCTTCCTAATCTAGAATTCTTGTAGCATTTAACAACCAGGCTGATACCTATATATATGCTGGGCGTTATGTCCATATGGTGATACTTTTCTTATACGAGAATCACTTCTTTTAGTAGCTCAGTCTTCTAGAATGCAATCTAGTGGTAGAAATTCCTCAATAAAATTTTCTTAGCAGTGAGAGAGAGATAGATAGACAGAAAGACAGACAGACAGACATGGGCTTGACATAGACCTTATGGGATAATGGTGGTGGAGGGTCAAATATTGGGTTGACCAAAAAGTTTGTTACATTTTTTTCTGTAAAATGAATGACACATTTTTCATTTTCACCAATAACTTTATTGATTTGGATATTTTGAGTATGGAAGCTGTCTCCCACTATTGGCTTCTAATGGATAGAGTCCAAGGGGTGCTGCTAAACATCTTCCAATGTGTGTGACAGCTCTGCAGCAAAGAATCTTTGGCCAAAGTGTCAATAGTACTGGAAACTTCACAACCCACTTTGGACACCTTCAATCAGTCACAACACCTTCTCCATACACTGTACAAATCTTTTTTGTGTGTGTTTGAGTTGTCTTTTTACCTTTCCTGAAATAATAAAGCATAATATGATGAAAATGTTGTGTATTTTCTTCCATCTTCACTATTAAAATGGCTGCACAAAAATTCCCAATTCGATAAGCTTATTGTCTTTTTAATTTTTAAAATATATTTTATTGATTATGCTATTACAATTGCCCCATTTCTCTCTCCCCTTTATTCCCCTCAGCCCTGTATCCCTACTCCCACCAGCATTCCCCCACCTTAGTTCATGTCTGTGGATCATACATGTAAGTTCTTCGGCTTTTCCATTTCCCATGCTATTCTTAACCTGCCACTGCCTGTTTTATACCTACTATTTATGCTTCTTATTGTCGGTATCTTTTCCCCCATTCCTCCCCCTCCCCTTTCCTGCTGATATCCCTCCATATGACCTCCATTTCTGTGATTCTGTTCCTGTTCTAGTTGTTTGCTTAGTTTGTTTTTGCTTTTGCTTCTTTTTTAGGTTTAGTTGTTGGTAGTTGTGAGTTTGTTGCCATTTTACTGTTTGTATATTTCATCATCTTCTTTTTCTTAGATAAGTCCCTTTAATATTTCATATAATAAGGGCTTGGTGATAATGAACTCCTTTAACTTAACCTTATCTGGGAAACACTTTAGCTGCCCTTCCATTCTAAATGATAGCTTTGCTGGGTAGAGTAATCTTGGATGTAAGTCCTTGCCTTTCATGACTTTGAATATTTCTTCCCAGCCCCTTCTTGCCTGCAAGGTTTCTTTTGAGAAATCAGCTGATAGTCTTATGGAAACTCTTTTGTAGGTGACTGTATCCTTTCTTCTTGCTTCCTTTAAGATTCCTTATCTTTCATCTTGGGTAATGTAGTTACAATATACCTTGGTATGTGCTTCCTTGGGTTCAGTTTTTTTAGGATTCTCTGAGCTTCCTGGAATTCTATTTCCTTTGCCAGATTAGGGAAGTTCTCCTTCATTATTTTTAAAATAATTTTTTATTTTCTTGCTCTTCCTGTTCTCCTTCTGGGGCCCCTATAATTCAGATGTTAGAATGTCTAAAGTTGTCCTAGAGGTTCCTCGGCCTCTCCTCATTTTTTTGAAGTCTTATTTCTTCATTCTGTTTTGGTTAAATATTTATTTCTTCCTTCTGCTCCAAACTGTTGATTTGAGTCTCATTTTCCTTCCCTTCACTGTTGGTTCTCTGTATATTTTTCTTTATTTCACTTTTCATAGCTTTCACTTTTTCCTCTATTTGGTCACCATACTCAATCATTTCTGTGAGCATCCTGATTACCAGTGTTTTGAACTCTGCATCTGATAGGTTGGATCTCCCTCCATTGCTTAGTTCTATTTTTGGAGCTTTGATCTGTTCTTTCATTTGAGCCATATTTTTTTTTGTCTTGGTGCACATATTACTTTATAAAGTGTGGAGCCTTAGGTACACGTCAGGATGGGGCAACTCATGTCAGTACATTGTGATGCTGTATGTGAGGGAAAGGTCCAAGAGGGAACAATGCTGCTTGCTTGGCTCTCCACCAGCTTTCAGTCACTTCCCCTTCTACCCACAAGTAAATTGGGCCCCTCTGGTGCTGATTTCCAGGTGAGTGGGCTTGTGTACTTTCTAGGATCCTGTGGGTCTCTCCAACAAACTCTCCTGTGAGGCTGGGAGTTTCTCCTTCTGCCACCACAATCCTCACAGTTTTTTACAGCCAGAAGTTTTAAAGCCTTAGTTCCCAGCACTGGAACCATAGGATGTGCTGTCTGTCTCGATCCCCAGTTGTTCCACTTGGTTTATCCACACACAGATGTTGGACTTCCTGCTCTGCCTACTGCTGTCTTGCACAGGGCCCCAGTCTACCAGCTGCCACCCGGCCCACCAAGTCCCAGAGCTGCTGCCTTGCTACATGTCCTCTCTGCCCCGGCTGCCTGTCTCTGCCTCCCTACAGGTCTGAATGAATGTTTCTTGTTTAATACCTTGGCTGCCAGACTTCCATAGGGTTTTGGTTATGTTTTTTTAAATTGTTGTTGTCTTTCTATTGGTTGTGCAAGGAGGCAAAGTATGTCTACCTACACCTCTATCTTGGTCAGAAGTTTGATAAGGTGTTGTTGTTTTTTTTAATGCATGCTGATATGACAGCTGTTACAATATAATCTAACAATACTATTTCAAATGCAGTTAAAGATAATTAAACTCTACTAGAGCCATCATATGAGTAAAAGATACCAGACTTCTTGGCCAATCCAATATAAAGGAACATGTTTCTGTGAATTTGACAGTGGAGAAGTTGACCTGGTTCACTTATTTGAAGAAGTGATCGAGCTAATGGACATATAAGGATTAGTTTAAGAGGGAAAGAGCCTTCTAGGAGGGAGAAATCATTTATGTAAAGGACCCCAGATGCAAGAGAAAATGAGACTGAAGATAGCCATGGGTCTGGAAGAGAGAGCTTGAGCCTGAGGAGCCTGGTAGAGATAAAGCTACAGAGTCGGGTGGGAGACAGACCATGCATAGCATTCAGATTCATGTTAAGACATTTCATGTCATTTGTAAGGAGAGAGGTGACATAACCAGATTCATATTTTGAAGGGGTCACTCTGGCTCTCTTTCTGAATTATAGATATTTATATAAATCTAAATGCAATCTTTTTCATATATTTTTACACATTTCATTTTCTTTTCCATTGTTTCACCTTTTCTGAGACATATAAATGTATCTATTTTCTTCTGAGATATTTTTAAAACACAAATTAAACCAATTTGCCATTTGGTCAAAACTTCTGCTTTGAAAATGAAAAGGTCATATATTTTAGTCGAGATGATGAAACTTGACTCAGTCACAAAGAACCACAAGTACTTTTCTAGGGACAAAACTGGCTCTACATGATGTTGCTTTGACATTTGATTAACTGCCATTTTTTTTTTCTTTTGGCTGTTACTGATATTTGAAACACTTTCCAGATTTGCTCTTCGTAATATGTCCTGTCCATCAGCTAGTTTCAGTGCTGAGATTTGTGTAAGTCCTGCTAAAATCAGTGGCAACTCTGGGAACCATTCCAAGAGCAGACTTGGCTCAAAGTCCTCAGTGGTCTGTAGAGGTGGCTTTACTTACTTGTTCAGTTTGGTAGACATAAACTATTCTTAGAATTTATTAGCTGACAATATCAGTATGCCTAAAATTTAATGAAAGACTATTTTGTTATGATTTTATGTTCTCCATAAAATCTAGAGGATAAGAATTTAGGATGATAAATTCTTATCCTCTTCCCCACATTATAAGTGTTTACCCATATGAATGTTTCCATATATATAAAATGACATATTTCAGAAAATGGATCTAGAAATCTAAAATTCTCAATTTGAAATTTTTTCTATTTGCTGAGGTTTTATCACCTATCAAAGTCTTTATCAACAATATTTTCTTTTGTTGAAGGTGATAGAAGACATCATTTTTTCCTTTTTATAAATGGTGAATTTCTTTTCTTGATAACAACACAGAGTAATACATATTTACTTGTAGTATTGTGTCTCCTATGGGACTTCTATTTTCTTCTTGATTTAGGAGAATTTTTTTTTCCATATTTGTCTTCTCAGCCTTCAATACACATTAAGCCTTAAATTAGTGCTTATTGAATACATGGAGAGAGGTTGGAATATCACTAAGAAAAAAAGTGTATATGAGCATTGCAGAAATTAGTGTGTCAATATTTAAAAAAGAAAAAAATTCACATGTAGATATCATTTATCATTGACTAATGAGTATAGTAACTACACAGTAGATAGGTAGATGACAGATGATAAATACAGCAATAGTAAGATGGGTGTTTAAAAATGCAAAAAACTTTCTATATGTGTTTTAGTAGAGAAAAGAACATGCAACAAAGAAATACAAGTTTTCCACATTGTTGTCATTCTAATTCAAAAATTAGTATTAAGAAAATAAGGATTCTTTAGTAGGCTATCAAAATTGCATCTTTAATATTTTATCCTGATTCTTGACATTCCAAGAGCTTTAAAAGTCTTGTTATCTACTTAGAAATGCCACCAAATAAATGGGAAGGTTTTTATGCTTGCTCCCAGAAAGAATGTGAATGACGGATATGGGGAAATATTCAGGAAAGTGCATGGACTCTGTCACTGTGGCTAGGATGATCTAACACAGCTTCTTAGACTTCTATGACAATAAAGCAAAGGAGGAAGTACTGGGTGGGTCAAAACTATGTTCAAAGTTGTTTGTATGGGAAATAATAAGAACTAATAACACAAGAATAAACTATGTTTGCACACTCACAACTGTAAATTTACTTTTGTCCCACCCTACGTATTTGGTACCATGATCTTATTAACATTCAAATACATACCAAAAGTTTCAAGGGATGACAGTGTTCTCTGTTATGTGTTATATTTTTAATTATATTTTATAACAAACACTGGCTATAATTCATAAAGCTGATTTCATTGCCTAGTAACACATTGTGCTTCTAGTTAGAAAGACAGTGATCTAAGAGGAACCATGTAGAAATGACACTTGATCTGTTTTGTCCTGGTTAGTTTTTCCTAACATGTAATGACCATTTCCAAAAAATAACCCTTTGCATTGCCTTAAGCAACAATGCATGGTCACTTGTGTTTTTCTTTTATCTTAATGCAGATCACTACAGTCACAGAAGATTTTATTTGAGCTTCTTTGGATGATTTCTAAAATCCAACTTTGTATAAGTTTATTTATATCTGTGCCCTATCTTAGAGAAAATTAATAAATAACCACCTCACACTTAAAAATTTACTTCCAAACAATTAAATATGATGTACTATCTAGGGGGAAAAGTAGCAATAGAGGACATAATTGGGATAAGTGGCAAATTTCTAATACTGAATATGAATTATGTAACAGTATGTACTCAAATTAGATTTCCTGATTATACTTGTATAGTCATTATGTAAGAGAATGTCTGTGTTCTTAGAAGATACACATAGACATATGTCAGGATAAAGGTGCATTGTGTCTGTAATTTCCTTTCAAATGGCAAATGACTCAGAAAAAATATGTGTGAGGATATGTGCATGTAGAGAGAGAATCATGAAATTATAAACAAGGCAAAAAAGTTAACCTTTTTCAAATCTGATGAGGCTTATCTACAAATTACTTATTGCACTGGCAACTTGAAATGCTTTCTTTTGAGCTCAGGACACATGGTGAACTATTACCACTTCTACTTAACGTTGTGCTAGAAAAGGTCTTAGCCTGGACACTTAGGTAAGAAAAAAAATTGAAGAAGGAAATGTACTGTCATCAGTATGACAATTATCTATATAATAAATACAAGAAAATAAATAATAGCACTATTATGAAGGTGGATACAGAGAGGGAGCATACTCTATAGACTAATGCCCTTGGGTCATGATACAACTCCAGAGGAGTGCCCTTATCTCTCATCTCCTTTGTCCTAGCTGACAGAGGTGTTAGCAGAAGCCAGAGCAGCCTTTTTAAACTGTAAGATAGATGCTGTGTGCTGAGAATGGCAGAGAAGCTGGATTGCAAGGGGATGAGCACCTGACACACTCAAACCAACATTTGTAATCAGTCTTATGGGAAAGAGATCTCTATCTTATTAAATCAGAACTACTGTGTACTTTGCCACAAAATCAAAACCAGATTTTGAATTAATATTGCTAGGAAAAGTTAAGAGAAGAAAAATTAGAGAATACTGTGGCGGATCCTGGCCAGCAAGATCCGTATATGTTGTGGCTGCCAGAGAACAAATACACACAGACTGCAAAAGTCCTGTGGAGAAAAAGGGACAGCATGGCCACTCTCTGAGAGAGAGAGAGTGAGAGGGCCAGAGAGAGCCAGTCCCTGCCTGGACAGGCTTTTATTGCTTCTCTGGGTACATTACATGGAGGGTAGTCCTCATTTGCAATGCACAGGTTCACCTCAGGGTATTGCCTTTTACAGATAACAAAGGAAAGAATGCTACTAATTACTTCAAAGAGAAGGATGTTGTAGATCAGGGGGAAAAGTGGTTGAACCGGACACACTCCATCCTTGGGAGGTTTAGCATAGACTTTAGGAAGTTGCAGTAAGCCCTTCCTGCCTCAATTCAGGGTGTGGGAGTTTTAGCAAAAGCAAGTCTCATAGCAGTCTAGGTACAATGCAGGCCTGATTCCTCATGGGAAAACATCTCTGTGTGCGTGGCCCTGTGCGTCACTCACACCCCACCAGTTTTCCATGTGAGGGCTGAGCTACATTTCCATGCCATGCGAAGTGGTTCCCTACAGAATACATTATTAGAAAAGAACCTGGAAAACATGCATGAAAATTTTGGCAGAAAGAAAGATCTCTGGAAACTCTGTGATGGCTTTAAGACTGGGGACTCCTTAAAATAAACATTTTCTTGGTTTCCCTTTTCTCCACATCCTTGCCAACACTTGTTATTTGTTAATGTATTGATGATAGCCACTGTGACAGGTGTGAGGTGATATCTCTTTGTGGTTTTGATTTCCGTTTCTCTGATGACTAGCGATGTTGAGCGATTTTTCATATGTCTATTGGTCATCCATATGCCTTCTTTGGAGAAGTGTCTATTTAACATTTCTTCCTACTTGGGAATGCAGATCATTGCCATGACTATGGAAACAGCATGGAGATTCCTCAAAAACGTAAAAGTGTAATTTCCTTATGACCCAGTCTTTCCACTGCTGGGAATATATCCAAAGAAACCTGAAACATTAATTCTTAAGAACATATGCATCCCTATGTTCACTGCAGCATTATTTATAATAGCTAAGGTATGGAAGCAAGCCAAGTGCCCATTGATAGAAGCCTAAATTTGAAAAGCTGCAGTGCATATACACAATGGAATACTACTCAACCATAAAAAAGATTGAAATTTTACCTGTTACAGTAGCATAGATGGAACTAGAGGGTATTATGCTAAGCAAAACAAGACAGACATACAAAAACAAGTACCATATGATTTTATTGATATGTGGTATCTAAACAAACAAACAAAAGGAATCAGACTCACAGATACAGATAATAGACTGAGAGCTGACAGAGGGAAGGAGGTTGAAGGGCTGGGCAAGGACAGTGAAGGCATCAGGAAATAGAAGTTGATAATTATAGAATAGTCACAGAGATGTAAGTTACAGCATATGAAATATAGTCAATAACATTGTAATAACTATGTATGGGGTCAAGTGGGTACTTGAAATATTGTGAAGTATAAGATTCCCTAACCATTAAACTGTACATTTGTGACTAAGCAAGAATAATACTGAATATAAACTGTAACTGAAAAAAAAATTAAGTGAAAGAAAATAAGTATCCTCAAATTAGGGAAAAATGTGAACTTTAAAATAGTAGGTCTGCTTTCTATTGCTGGTTACCTAAGTATATCATGAGAATACACACTCTTACTGAGGGATTCTAAATATCCAAACCCTTAGATGCTGTGATTGATTCCTACCCTCAAGGGGACAGAGAGATAAGATCGTGCCTCAAAGCGAAAGAAGAAGGCTTCCCCTTTAGTACTCAGAAGACACAGGGACACAGTTGGTAGCTGAGGGGCCTCCTCAGGATTGCTGAAGCATTTGCTCTCAGCCTATAATGATTTGGTGTTAAGCATGTGTTATGTGTAAAAGTGCACTCATGTTTGTGTATATTCAGTTCATTCAAAACTTATGTGGTTATTTCTGGCTGGTGTGGCTCATTAGTTTGGAGTGTCATCCTGTAGGGCTGTGGGTTTGATCCCCGGTTAGGGTGCATATGAGAAGACAACCAATTAATGCTTCTCTTTCACATCAATGTTTCTCTCGTTATCTTTCTCTGATTCTCTCTCTCTTCCTTCCTCTCTCTCTGAAAGCAATTTTTTAAAAAATGTACACAGGTGAGGATAAAAAAAGGTACATGGTTATTTTTATCTAAGTAAGTAATAGTGGAAAATGCAATTTATCAAGGCAGAAGAGGAAATATATTATTTGTGTTTTGTTTTTTTCCCCTGCTTTTTAGGCATTCTCCTTAGTTGTTCTTTATTACCTGTCCAGCATGTATTACCAGCTGCATCACAATCAAGACAATAGCTTAGAATGTTCATGTATGTGTAATACAACATCATCTTTACATTGAGCCAAATAGAATACACTGGGCTGGCTGGCTCAGTGGTGTGAGTGTGGGCCTGTGAACCAAAGGGTTTCTGGTTCGATTCCCAGTCAGGGCAGATGCCTGGGTTGCAGGCCAGGTACCCAGTAGGGGACCCATGAGAGGCAACCACACATTGATGTTTCTCTCCCTCTTTCTCTCTCTTCCCCTCTCTCTAAAAATAAATAAATAAAACATTTTAAAAATATACTGGGAAAACCTTTGTATTTATACTTGGTTTCAAGTTTTCAAATTGTTACATGCTGTTTTTGACTCAGGGCAGATAAGTTAATCTGCTTAGACTTTAACCCCTGATTAATAAAATGAAGAGGATATCTGTGATACCTATTTTAAAGGCAAAGCAATGGAACATATTCTGAAATTTAAAAATATTGATCTG
This sequence comes from Phyllostomus hastatus, assembly GCF_019186645.2. NCBI lineage: Eukaryota > Metazoa > Chordata > Mammalia > Chiroptera > Phyllostomidae > Phyllostomus > Phyllostomus hastatus. The sequence continues at coordinate 14,557,149 of NW_025333835.1, forward strand.
AATCTTGACTTTGCTACTATCTAATTGTATATATTTTAGGTATATCAGCAAAATTTTCTAAGTCTCATCATTCTCATTTGGCAAAATGATAATAAATACACACATGTGGTAGAAGTTTTATTAACATCAAATGAGTTACTGACGTAAAAAAGAATGAAACCTCTCCTTTGGTAACAACATGGATGGACCTAGACAGTATTAGGCTAAGTGAAATAAGTCAGACAGGAAAAGACAAGTACCACATGATTTCACTTATATGTGGAGTGTAAATAACAAAATAATTGAACAAACAAAACAGAAACAGACTGATAGATACAGAAAGAAGAATGATGGTGGCCAGATGGGGAAGGGTTTGTGGCCATGGGTGAAAATGTTGAAGGGATTGAGAAGTACAAACTGGTGGTTACACAACAGTCACAGGGATGTAAAGGTCAGCATAGAAAATATAGTCAATAATACTGTGATAAATATGTATGGTGGCAGGAGGGAACACTTTATAAATTATATAATTGTCTAACCACTATTCTGTACACCTGAAACTAATATAAAATAATATTGAATGTCAACTGTAATTGAAAAATAAAATTTTTAGAGAAATATTAAATTAATGGAGGTGAAAGTGTATATAGCGTAAGACCTCACACTAGCAAACCCTTAAAAATTATTTAATTAATTTATCCCCATTTAGAAATGTATCATACATCAAAATGAATAATAATTTGAAAGTATTTTATAATATAAAAGTAATATACATTTATTATGGAATGGCATATTCTTCAATAACTACATTTCTCAGAATTATTACCTCTCTATAGATTATTTAGATCATGTGTCCTTTTAGTCTGTAGTTGTTAATAGTATCAACAGTTGGCTATGCTTTGGATAAATAGTATCTAATATAAATATTTCCTTTCCAAAAATGTCTTTTTTAACATAACAAATATCACAATGAGTTTGACATGAAATTTTTCTTTTAGTGCACAATTATTCATGTGATCTTATAAAGCTCATTTGTGCACCAAATGGGAGGTATTGAATGTATTTTAATATTTATATTAAAGGATTTTCAGATGGCTTTAAGACCTTTTCAAGTCAAATGAAAAAATAAGATCAGTTTAGGAATCATTTCTTTTATTCTCTTAGTGTGTGCTCTACACCTACGGTAAAATATGCGCTGTCATGTTTCCTCAAAGGGAGATTTAAGAAGAAAACTGTGTGCTTCACAAAAGGCAAGGATTGCTCCTTTTTAGATTATTGGAAAGTTTAATTATTTTACATAAAATGTATTTAAGACATTACCTCTTTAAAGGATTTCTTTACTGATTAAACAGTGAAAAGGTATTTTATAATGTAAAGTTTTTCCAATTTCCAGTGGACTATTTTAAAATTAGATTTTCAAATATAAAACCTTTTATTTATTTCTGAATTAAATGATAGAAATACTCTTAAAGACAGAAATATTTTTTAATTTTTTTTTAATTTTTATTATTTTAATCATTGTTCAAGTACAGTTTTTTCCTTTTTACTCCCAATCCAGCCCACCCACCCAACCCTCCCCTCTTTCCTCCCATTACCACCCTCCCCCTAGTTTTTGTCCATGTGTCCTTTAAATTTGTTCCTGTAAACCCTTCCCATTGTCCCCTGAAATTCTCTCTTCTCTCCCCTGTGGTCACTTTCAGTCTGTTCTTTATTTCAGTGTCTTTGGTTATATTTTGCTTATTTCTTTGTTTTGTTATTTAGGTTCCTGTTAAAGGTGAGATCATGTGGTATTTGTCTTTCACTGCCTGGCTCATTTTGCTTAGCATAATGCTTTCCAGCTCCATCCATGCTGTTGCAAAGGGTGGGAGCTCCTTCTTTCTTTCTGCTGCATAGAATTCCATTATGCAAATGTACCATAGTTTTTTTGATTCATTCATTTACTGATGGGCATCTAGGTTGCTTCCAGTATGTAGCTATTGTACAGTATTGTGCTGCTATGAACATTGGGATGCATAGGTTCTTCTGGATTGGTGTTTTAGTGTTCTTAGGATAGAGTCCCAGCAGTGGAATTGCTGGGTCAAAAGGGAGATCCATTTTTAGTTTTCTGAGGAAGTTCCATACTGCTATCCATCGTGGTTGTACCAGTCTGCAGTCCCACCAACAGTGCACTAGAGTCCCCTTTTCTCCACAACCTCTCCAACACTTGTTGTTTGTTGCTTTGTTTATGATGGCCATTCTGACTGGTGTGAAGTGGTATCTCATTGTGGTTTTAATTTGCATCTCTCTGATAGCTAGCGATATTGAACATCGTTTCATGTGTCTTTGGATTTTCTGTATGTCCTCCTTGGAGAAGTGTCTGTTCAAGTCCCATTTTTTAATTGGATTCCTTGTCTTCTTAGAGTGTAGTCCTGTAAGTTCTTTATATGTTTTGGAGATTAAACCCTTGTCTGAGGTATCATTGGCAAATATGTTTTCCCATACAGTTGGTCCTCTTTTAATTTTGATACTGTTTTCTTTGGCTGTGCAGAAGCTTTTTATTTTGATGAGGTCCCATTTGTTTACTCTCTCCTTTATGTCCCTTGCTCTAGGAGACATGTCAGTAAAAAAGTTTCTGCGTGAAATATCTGAGATTTTCCTACCTACGTTCTCCTCTAGGACTTTAATGGTGTCACATTTTATATTTAAGTCCTTTATCCACCTTGAATTTATTTCTGTATATGGTGTAAGTTGGTGCTCTAGTTTCATTTTTTTGCATGTGGCTGTCCAGTTCTCCCAGCACCATTTGTTGAAGAGGCTATTTTTACTCCATTTTATGTTGCTGCCTCCTTTGTCAAATATTAATGGACCATAGAGACTTGGGTTTATTTCTGGGCTCTTGTTCTGTTCCATTGGTCCATGTGCCTGTTTTTATGCCAGTACCAGGCTGTTTTGATTACAGTGGCCTTATAGTATAGTTTAGTGTCAGTTATTGTGATCCCTCCTACTTTACTCTTCTTTCTCAAAATTGCAGCAGCTATTCGGGGTCGTTTATGATTCCATATAAATTTGTGAAATGTTTAATAAGCCATTGGTAAGCCACTGGCTTGAATAGGAATTGCATTGAATGTGTAAATTGCTTTGGGTAGTATGAACATTTTGACGATATTAATTCTTCCAATCCATGAACATGGTATATGTTTCCCTTTGTTTGTGTCTTCCTTGATTTCTTTTCTGAGTGTGATATAGTTTTCTAAATACAGGTCTTTTACCTCTTTGGTTAGGTTTATTCCTAGATATTTTATTTTTCTTTTTGCTATTTCAAATGGGATTTTTTCCTTGATTTCTGTTTCTGCTGTTTCATTGTTGGTGTACAGAAATCTCTTTGATTTCTGGATATTGACTTTGTATCCCGCTGTTTTGCCAAATTCATTTATTAGGTCAAGCAGTTTTTTGGTGGAGTCTATAGGATTTTCTATGTACACTATCATGCCATCTGCAAACAGTGACAGTTTTGTTTTCTCCTTTCCGATTTACATGCCTTTTATTTCTTTTTCTTGTCTGATCACTGTGGCTAAAACTTCCAGTACTATATTGAATAGAAGTGGTGAAAGTGGACAGTCTTGTCTTATTCCTGATCTTAGTGGAAAAGATTTTAATTTTTGTCCATTGAGTATGATGTTGGCTGTAGGCCTCTCATATATGGCCTTTATTATGTTGAGGAATGCTCCCTCTATTCCCACTTTGCTGAGTGTTTTTATCATGAATGGGTGCTATACCTTATCAAATGCTTTTTCTGCATCAATTGATATGATCATGTGGTTTTGTCTTTGCTTTTGTTTATGTGATGTATTACATTTACTGATTTGCGAATATTGTACCATCCTTGCATCCCTGGAATGAATTCCAATTGGTCATGGTGTATGATCTTTTTAATGTATTGTTGGATGTGGTTTGCCAGTATTTTGTTGAGGATTTTAGCATCAATGTCCATCAGTGATATTGGTCTGAAGTTTTCTTTCTTTGTTGTGTCTTTATCTGGTTTTGGAATTAGGATGATGTTGGCCTCATAACAAGAGTTTGGAAGTTTCCCATCTTTTTGGATTTTTTGGAATAGTCTGTGAAGGATAGGGGTTAGCTCTTCCTTAAATGAATTGTAGAATTCTCCTGTGAAACCATCTGGTCCAGGGCTTTTGTGTGTTGGGAGTTTTTTGATTACTGCTTCAATATCTTTTGCTGTTATTGGTTTGTTCAGGCTTTCTGCTTCTTTTTCATTGAGTTTTGGAAGATTATATTTTTCTAGAAATTTGTCCATTTCACCTAGGTTTTCAAATTTCTTGGCATACAGTTCTTTGTAGTAATTTCTTACAATCCTTTGTATTTCTGTGGTATCTGTTGTAATCTCTCCTCTTTCATTTCTGATTGTGTTTATTTGGGTCTTCTCTCTTTTTTTCCTGATGAGTCTGCTTAAAGGCTTGTCGATTTTGTTTATCTTTTCAAAGCACCAGCTCATGGATACATTGATCCTTAGAATTGTGCTGTTAGTATCTATGTCATTTAATTCTGCTCTTATCTTGGTTATTTCTGTCCTTCTGCTTGCTATAGGCTGTCTTTGTTGTTGTTTCTCGAGTTCTTGTAGACATAGGCTTAGGTTGTTTGTTTGGAATGTTTCTAACTTTTTTAGGTGGGCCTGTATCACTATGAACTTCCCTCTCAGGACTGCCTTGGCTGTGTCCCATAAGTTTTGGGTTGTTGTGAGTTCGTTTTCATTTGTTTCCAGAAACCTTTTTATTTCTTTCCTAACTGCATTCTTGACCCACTCATTGTTTAATAGCATGCTATTTCATCTCCATGATTTTGAGTGTTTTGGGTTTTTTTCCTTTGGGATGGTATCTAGCTTCAGTACCTTGTGGTCTGAGAAAATGCTTGGTATGAGTTCAATTTTCTTGAAATTCTTGAGGCTTGTTTTGTATCCTATCATGTGGTCAATCTTTGAAAATGTTCCGTGTACATTTGAAAAGAATGTGCATTTATCTTCTTTTGGATGGAGGGCTCTTTATATATCAGTAAAGTCCATTTCATCAAGGGTATTGTTCAATGCCACAATATCTTTGTTGATATTTTGTTTGGAAGATCTGTCCATTTTTGATAGTGGGGTGTTAAAATCCCCCACAATAATTGTGTTGGTGTCTGTATCTTTCTTGAAGTCCTCTAAGATTTTCTTTATGTATTTGGGTGCTCCTATGTTGGGTGCATATATATTTACAATGTTTATGTCTTCTTGGTGGATTCTTCCCTTGAGTATTATGAAGTTACCTTCTGGGTCTCTCTTTATGGCCCTTTTTTGAAAGTCTATTTTGTCTGATATGAGTATTGCTACCCTGGCTTTTTTTTTCCTGTCCTTTTTCTTGGAAGATTTGTTTCCAGCCTTCTCTTTTAGCCTGTGCAGGTCTTTTATCCTGAGGTGGGTCTCTTGTAGGCAGCATATGTGTGGGCCATTTTTCCTTATACATTCAGCTATCCTATTTCTTTTGATTGGAGCATTTAATCCATTTATGTTTAAGGTTATTATTGACAGGTACTTATTCATTGTCTTTTATGTACGTGTGTTCCTCTCTCTCTCTCTCTCTTTTCCTTCCCTTCCTTAAATCAGTCCCTTTAGAATCTCTTGCAGAGCTGGTTTGGTGGAATTGTATTCTTTTAGACTTCTTTTTTTCTGGGAAGCTTCTTATTTGGCCTTCTATCTTGATTGAGAGCCTTTCTGGGTAAAGTAGCCTTGGTTGCAGACCTCTGGTTCTCATTACTTGGAATATTTCTTGCCATTCTCTTCTGGCTTGAATTGTTTCCATTGGGAAGTCAGCTGTTAGCCTTATTGGGGCTCCCTTGTATGTTACTTCCTGATTTTCCCTTGCTGCCTTTAATATTCTTTGTCTTGAAATTTTGCTGTTTTAATTATGATGTGTCTTGAGGTGGGCCTCTTTGGGTTCCTCTTGATTGGGACTCTCTGTGTTTCCTGGATTTGTGTGACTTTTTCTCTCATCAAATTAGGGAAGTTTTCCTTCATTACTTTTTCAAATAGGTTTTTGATTCCTTGCTCTTCTTTTTTCTCCTTCTGGTATCCCTATTATACGGATATTGTTATGTTTCATATTGTCTTGCATTTCTCTTTCTTCATTCTTTCTGAGTCTCTTTCCCTTCTCTTGCTCTTTCTGGATGTTCTTTTCTACTTTGTCCTCTAGCTCGCTAATCCGATCTTCTGTTTCATCAATCCTACTTTTCATTCCTTCTACTGTGTTCCTCAGTTCAGAAATGGCATTCTTCATTTCCTCTTGGCCCTTGTTGAGAGTTTCTATTTCTTTTTTCATGTTTATATAGTTTTCAGTGAGATTGTTGTAGCTTCCCTCTAATTTATGATAGCTCATTGTGAGTTCATTGAGCTTCTTGATAATCATTGTTTTGAACTCAATATCTGATAGTTGAGTTCCCTATGTTTCATTTAGCATTTTTTCTGAGGCTACCTCCTTTCCCTTCAACTGGGGATTATTTCTTTGTTTTGTCATTGTTGGTGGGAATCTTCTTGTTAGCCTCTGTTTCTTAAATTGATCTGTTCTGGTTCCCTGTGATTATGGTGTGAACTTCTGTGGTAGAATACCTCTGAGATTCAGTGATGCAGTCTCCTTCATCTATCCTCATGTTCAGAACACCCCCCCCCACTCTTTTTTGTGATCAGTTGGAGGAGTAAGGCAAAATAGTTTAAGACAGCAAGACAGTATTCTATGATATTTACATTAGGAGCCAGTAGAGAAGAGATGGGATATCCTTTGGATAGTTATAGTGTTAACCGTGATCCTCCACCCCACTAGCCACCCCTGGTCATGCCAGCTGGAGGCACTCACTTTTCCCAGGGCTATGGGTGGGTGCTTACAGCCCCTGGGTGATTGTCTCCCAGTCCAGCTGCCCTCTCTGTGCCTTCAAGCCACAAGGTCTCCCCTGGTGATGCTCAACCACCATAGTCTGGGGAGGGAGCAGCGACTCCGCTCTCCCAGGTGCCCTGAGGCAGACCCAGGACCATGGGCCTGGGGAGTGCAACCCCTCTGGTCCCTGCGCTGATCCCTGGGTCCCTTTTGTCCTGAAGCAGTCTCCTTACCGTCTGTTTTTTCAATGATTGCTATTATTTTTGATGTCCTGTTTTCAAAAGTGTTTCAATAACCTAGGCCACTCACTCTGTTCCTCCACCAATCTGCAAGTTTTCCTCCTCTTCACAGAAGCCGAGAATCACGCTGCCTGGAGCAAAGCCGCCATCTTTCGATAGAAATATTTTTTAATATTAACTGTTTGTAGTTCTTTCTTGACGTTCTTTCAAAAATCAATTAATTTTTTAAAATGTAAATATTGTAGTATAAGATATGGAATTATGTATCTATGAGAAAAATGCAAACATAAACATTCTTTCTAAATACCTAAAATATGATTAGGAAGTCTATAGTTATGTGAACAAGAATAAAGAAGAGGTCAATTATATTTTAAGGCATAAGGGAAAAGAGTTCAGAGAAGGAGAGAGAGACCTCCTCTCCTGTTTTATGGTGGAAGTTTATTTGTTCTGGGCCTTGAAGAATGGAGCAAAGTATTCTGATAAGTGTTATGAGGTAAGACAATAATTTATATTGACAAAATAATATAAAATATATGTATATATGAAATTGGGTTTTAAAAAACACTTTTGACTTAACCAAAGATTCATAAGGAATAAAGAAAGACAATGCAAAAGTCCTAAACAAAACACTAGCAAAATGAAGACAACAACACTGTAAAGCAATAATACAATCACAATTACAACACAATTAAGTGGATTTCTTTCCAGGGTAACTAGGATGGTTCAACATATGAAAATCAATCAATGTAATACACCACATTAACAAAAAAAAGTATACGAATTATCTGATGTTATCAATAGTTTTTAAATAAATTGCTAAGACACAACATCCATTTATATTAAAACACTCAGTAAAATGGGTATAGAAAGAATGTACCCCAATATAATAAAGACCATATACAATAAATCCTCAGCTATTGTCATACTCAATGGTGAAAAACTGAAAGCTAATCCTCCAAGATCAGGAACACAACAAAGATTCCCATTCTTACAACTCTCAACATAGTCCTAGAAGTCCTAGCCAGAGCATTCCCAAGCAAGAGAAAAAAGAAAAAGGCATCCACACTGGGAATGAAGAAGTAAAAGTGTATGTTTTTGGAGATGAAATGATTATTCATATAGAAAACCCCAAAGATCCCCCCAAAATTATTGGAAACAATGAACAAATATAGTAAAATTTCAGGATACAAAAATCAATGTACAAAAATGTCCACTGCATTCCTATATACTAATAGTGAAATTTCAGAAAAAGAAATGAAAAGAATTCCTTTACAATTGCAACTAAAAGAATAAAATGCTTAGGAATAAACTTAAAGTTGTGAAGGACCTACATACTGAAAACTACAAAGCATTATTAAAGGAGATTGGAAACAACACAATGCAAAGATATTCTGTGTTCATGGATTGGATGAATCAACATAGTGAAAATGGCCACATTACCCCAAGTAGTATACAGATTTAATGCAATCTCCATCAAAATCCCAATGACATTTTTTAAATAAAGAGAACAAAAAAGCATCAGATTTGTATGGAATCACAAAAGGAATCCTGAGGGGGGAAAATGAAGCAGGAGTTATCATATTCCCTGACTTCAAATTATACCACAAAGTGACAATAATTAAAATAGCGTGGTATTTGTAGGAAAATAAACACAAAGAACAATGTAACTGAATTGAGAGTCCAGAAATAAAGCCACATGTATATAGCTAAATAATTTTTTAAAGTAGCCAAAAACATGCAATGGAGCAGAGAAGTCCTCTCCAATAAATGGTGCTAGGAAAATTGGAACGCCATATGCAAAAGAATGAGACTAGACCGCTGTTTGTCCTTATGTAAAAAAAAATAACTCAAATAGATCAAAGAATTAAATATGAGGCCTAGAACAATAAATTACATAGAAGAAAACATAGGTATTAAACTTATGGACCTTGATCTTAGATATTTTATGAATTAGAACACGAAGGCAAAGGAAGTAACAGCAAAAGTAAATGAATGGGTCTATAACAAACTAAAGCTTTTGCATAGCAAAAGAAACTGCCAATAAAACAAAAAGTCAAGCAAGCAAATGGGGGAAGATATTTGCAAACAACACCTTTGACACATATAAAACATATATATAACAAATTCATAAACTCAACACCAAACAACCCAATTAAAAATTGGGCAGAGAACCTGAACACACACTTATCCCAAGAAGACATGCAAATGGCCAACAGATATATGAAAATTTGCTCAACTTCACTAGCTATTAAGGAAATTCAAATCAAAACTACAATGAGATACTACCTCACACCTGTAAGAATAGCTATTATCAATAAGACAAGTAATAACAAGTATTGGAAAGATTGTGGATTAAAAGGTACCCTCATTCATTGTTGGTGGGAATGTAAACTGGTAAAACCACCATGGAAAATAGTATGAAGGTTCCTCAAAAAATTAAGAATAGAGTTACCATATGACTCAGGAACCCATCTTCTGGGTATCTACTCAGAATATTTGAAAATGTTTATTCACAAAGATATATGCAGCCCTATGTCCATTGCAGCATTATTCACAGTGGTAAAGACATGGAAAAACTGAAATGTCCTTCAACAGATGATTGAATAGAGAAGATGTGGTACATATATACTAGTACAGTAGAAACCTACTCACCCATTAGCAAAAATGAAATACTGCCATTTGCAACAGTGTGGATGGACCTTGAGAATATCATGCTAAGCAAAAGAAGTAAGACAGAAAAAGTTAAGAACCATATGGTTTCACTTATTTAGGATATAAAACTGAACGTAACAAATGAACAAACAAGAAAAACAAAACTCATAGGTATAGAAAACAGTATGGTGGTTAGCATAGAGAATGGGCAGGTAGTACAAGGTAGTACACGTCAAATACATGGTGATGGAAGATGATTTGACTTTGAGTGGTGGGCACACAGTGCAATGTAAAGATCATGTATCATATGAATGTGTACTTGAAACCTATGTAATCTTATTAACCAATATCACCCCAATAAATTCAATAAAAAGAAAAAAATGGGAAAAAACAATAAAATGCCAGAGAGAAAAAATATGGTCAGGTAATTGGAGAACCTTAACTACTAAGCAGAGGTAAATTAATTTTATAGATTCAGCAATATATGCCCACTGTCACATAGAGTTCTAGAATGATAGCACTCTAAAATGCACATAGAGTGATTACTAAGTTAATGCATTTCAGTCACATCTTTTTTAGAATATGTAGACATCTATTAAAATGTTTCAAAATTTTCCTGTTGCCTTAATGTCAAGGTATGAAGATTCTTACATAAAACAATTATAGTAATAATTTTAATAATAATAATTACTTATTGAGTGCTTATAGAATTTACACTTTTCTAAAAGCTATTAATGTATTATATTGTTTATTTATTAAAAATAATTTTTACAAGTGAGAAAATGGCTCTGTATCTCTCATTTTTTCTATCTATACTCAGTGCAGATATAAGAGATTTATAAGTAATTTATACTTTCTGAAATACAAAAATATTAAATATTCTATTATAATTTTTCTTTCCATTGGATTATATGAAAACAATTATTTTATTACTCATTGTTAAAAGGTCATCTTTACAGTAAAGATAACTTTAATTGTGTTTTTATCCTCAAAATATTGGGTACGACTGAGAACAAATTACCAATTATCAATAATTTTGAATAATTGCCTGCTCTCTTCTTTCTTCCCTTTGTTAAAATAAAAATATATTATTCTTCTTAAGGTTGAATGAAGCCTTTACATTTTTTAACATAAGATAACAAGAAATTCTGTTAGGGGAAAAAGATGTCACTCACTGTCTCATTGCAACATATTTTAAGATTCTAATATATTCCAAGGTCTTCTTTATGTAAGTTTAGGTACATCAAAAATAACCTGTAACATCATCTGATTCAATTGCCTTCATTGTCTTTGCTACAATAAATGTCTATGAATGATGTGTTAAGTGAATATGAGTATCTGTGACATCATACCCCTGAATCTTTAAAAACATTCTAGTCAAAGCAACAACTATAGCAGTGGTTAATCTTAGATGGTCACTTGAGAAAATATATTCTACTGTACAAAGCCCCTTCAGTAATTCATGCAAAAATGTATTGCTTTTGTATTTCATTATTGAAGTACAAATATTTGCACTTTTTCAACTGTGTGTTTTGATTGTATAAATATTTCTTTAAATATTCAGCATTTCATTTTGTTTTTTAGAAATATACTCCTATATTGAGCAATGCCTGTGGTTCAATGGTAGCCACATTTTTCTCCAAGTAAATTTCAAATTTTTTTAACCACTAAAGGAGAAATGGTATTTATTCAATAATATGTAGCTTTTTGGCTTTTGTTTTCTATTAAGAAAACTTAAAAGATGTTTCTAAATATTTACTATTAGACATACTGAAATTTATTGAAATTTTATTAAAATTATTGTATGATTCAGTATTGTTGGAAAACATTTATGAATATCCTCAAATTTTGGATATTTACTGTTTGAATGGTTAGAGCATAATGTTTTTATTATATAGTATATTTTATTTTAGAATATCTCAGCATATTCTATATATTACAACAAAGCTCATAAGTTCATATTTAATAGAGACTTCTTAAAATTTTTGAATTATAGTAACTGGGTTGTCATCACTGATTAGGTCATCTTTTTATCTCATAATCTGGCTGAAGAAGAACATGCATTAAGAATGGGAAATGCACATCATTTAGTTATTGTTCAGTTGTTCTTTCATAGGAAGTATTATTTTCATCTTGGAGTTACTTTGTAGAAATTTTTAAAGCTATTGGTCCATTTGTTGAGAATATTTAGTTCAAAATATATTGTATAATCCATTACCTCATTAACCAGGTACATGTGAACCAGGTACATTAGTACTAGGCATAGGTATTAATGAGAAAATAATGCTGCCATATAGAATTTTCATGCTACCTAAACATCTGTCATGTCTGCAGTAGAACTTTAATACATTTATCCTTTAATACAGGTGAGCATTGAGTGTCAATTTATACTAAAAAATAGTAAAGCCTAATATCACCATTATTTTTTAAATAAAAGACAACAAAAATTGAAATGTCGATGCAACATACTCTCCCTTTATAACAATGATTTTTTTTGTCTCTTGGATATTATAGTCTATTTGAAGTGTCAGATTTGCTTATTGAGAAAAGTGAATTGAGGTTGAAAGAGATTATCAGTGTGGGGAAATAGAAATGGAAGAGTCTCAATGAGATACGAAGAGGACATGGAGGCCATGATGATAGGTTACATGATCAATGCTGATCCCTGAAATCCGTTTCCTTAGTTCAATTTTATAACTCATCTATAACATACCTCACGGGTATAGTCTATGCTTTTGTCATTTTAGTTTAATTTACCTCATTTTTTTAGTTTTTAACTACTAGGTCACTTGTCCTTTATTTAATTTGAAGCACTTATTTATTCATCCTTCCAACAAATATTTATTTAGCACAATATATGCAGCAGGTACTCTTTTCTTCTACACACTAGAAATTCATACAACATCAAGCAATTTAGACAAAAACCTCTCTATCTTGTTAAGTTTATGTTTATCAGCTACCAACAGTCTTCCCATCTACCAGACAGTGCTCATTTCTAGGAATAAAACAAATAATAGTTAAGGTCCTCAGAGCCTCACATTTTAGTTGGGAACTGAAAAATAAACATAGTTTAGTGACAGAGTAAGAAATCAATAGAGTAAGTCAAATTTTCATAGTGTTTATTATGTGATGAAAAAGAACTATATATCTCTTATTGATTGTAATGAAAAAGACATACAGGAGAAAATTAAGTGCCTGGTACTCTACAAGAGGGGTGAATACTTGCACAAGAAATTCAGATACCTTGTTAACTAAAGTAGTTAACAAGTTCATGACAAGCAAATTAAATAAGCTTTCTTATATACATAATATTTATCTAAATTTTCAAATTATTGGCATTGACATCTTGACAATTTTCTTAATGCCAAGTTACACACATTTTCACATCATTGTTAAAATAATTTTCCAAAATTTCTCAGAGTAGACTAAAAAGTTACAAAGGATAAAGGATGTGGTATGATTGATACATATATATTTAAAAAGTATTGATTAGGCCTTAATGCAATTAATAAAAGTACCTTAAAAGCTATTTAAACTCCAGCAAAATACTTCATTTAAAAAGGCATAAGAAAAATGAAACTATGAGCTTAAGCAAGGAGATTATTATGAAAATTCACTCTTCAAAATTCCTCAAAACAATATTATTAGTTCTAAAATTGGTAAAGAAGTTGAAATAACTAACAAGTGGCATGAATAACTGTGCATCCTTCAGTGATGTAGTTTATTTCTAATGGCCAAACTGTTCAGGAGAATAGATTATGGATGTGAAGAAGTTTTGACTCAGACCTGAATACTGAGAGTAAAAACAAAAGTGATGCCTTTTATTTCTTTTTCTTGTCTAATCATTGTGGTTAGACCTTCCAATACTATGATGGATAGAAGTAGTAAAAGAGGACAGCCTTGTCTTGTTCCTGATCTTAAGGGGAAAGCTTTTAGTTTTTGCTCATTGAATATGATGTTGGCTGTAGGTTCTCATATATGGCATTTATTACATTGAGGTATGCTCTCTCTATTCCTACTTTGCTGAGTGTTTTTATCATAAATGTGTCCTATACTTTATCATATGCTTTTTTCTTATCCATTGATACAATCATGTGATTTTTGTCTTTCACTTGTTTATACGAAGTATTACGTTCATTGATTTGTGAATATTGATTGTACCATCTTTGCATGCCTGGAATGATTCCCTCTTGATCATTGTGTGTGATCTTTTTAATGTATTGCTGGATCTGGATTGCTAATATTTTGTTGAGGATTTTAGCATCTATGTTCATCAATAATATTGGCCTGTAGTTTTCTTTCTTTGTTGTATCTTTACCTGGTTTTGGAATTATGATAGTACTGGCCTCATTAAAAGAGTTTGGGAGTCTTCTCTCTTCTTGAATTTTTTGGAATAGTTTTAGAAGGACAGGGGTTAGCTCTTCCCTAAATGTTTGACAAAATTGCCTGTGAAGCCATCCAGTCCATGGCTTTTGTATGCTGGGAGTTCTTTGATTACTGCTTCAATTTCACTAGCTGTTATTAGTCTATTCATGATTAGGCAAGAAAAAAAGAAATAAAAGGCATCCAAACTGGAAAGGAGGCAGTAAAACTGTCATTGTTTGCAGATGACATGATAGTGCACATAGAAAGTCCTATAGGTTCCACCAAATAACTTCTTAACCTAATAAGTGAATTTGGCAAAAAAAAAAGGGATACAAAGTCAATATTCAGAAAGCGAAAGCATTTTTGTGCACCAACAATGAAATATCAGAAGCATAAACTAGGAAAAAATACCATTTACTATAGCAAAAAGAAAAATAAAGTACTTAGGAATAAACTTAACCTAGGAGGTAAAAGACCTATGCTCAGAAAACTACACAACACCGAAGAAATTAAGGAAGACACAAATAAATGGTAGCATATACCATGTTCATGGATTGGAAGAATTAACATCATTAAAATGTCCATACTACCCAATAATCTATAGATTCAATGCAATTCCTGTTAAAATATCAATGATATATTTCACAGACATGGAACAAATATTTCAAAAATTTATATGGAATCATACATGACCCTGAATACCCTCAGAAATTTTAAAAAAGAAGAAAAAGTGAGAAGGATCACAATACCTGATATCAAACCATATTGTAAGACCACTGTAATCAAAGCAGTCTTGTACTGACATAAAAACAGACACATAGACCAATGGAACAGAACAGAGAGCCCAGAAATAAACCCATGTCTCTATGGTCAGTTAATATTTGACAAAGAGGGCAGGAGCATAAAATGGAGTAAAAAATAACCTCTTCAATAAATGGTGTTGGGAGATCTGGACAGGTACATGCAAAAAAAAAAAATGAAACTCAACCACCAACTTACACTTTCCACAAAAATAAACTCAAGATGGGTAAAAGACTTAACTATAAATTATGACACCATAAAAGTTCTAGAAGAAAATACAGGCAGAAAAGTTTCTCATATCTCATGCAGCAATATTCTCACCAATATGTTTCCAACAGCAAGGCATATAAAGCAAAGGATAAACAAATGGGACTATATCAAACTAAAAAGCTTCTGCATGGCTAAAGAAAACATCAGCAAAATGAAAAAGGAACCAATATTCCCTTTCCTTTCCATATGGTACAGATAAGCCTATTCACCAATGATATCTCAGATAAAGGTTTGATCTCCCCAATATATAAAGAACCTACATGACTCCACACTAGGAATACAAACAATCAGATTTAAAAATGGGCAAAGGACTAAACAGACGCTTCTCCAAGGAGGGCATACAGAGGGCACATAGACATATGAAAGAATGCTCAATATCACTAGCCATCAGAGAGATGCAAATTAAAACCACAGTGAGATACCACTTCACACCTGTCAGAATGGCTATCATACAAATCAACAAGATCAAGTGCTAATGAGGATGTGAAGAAAAAGGAACCCCAGTGCATTGTTGGTGGGAATGAAGACTGGTGCAGCCACTGTGCAAAACAGTATGGAATTTCCTCAGAAAACTAAAAATGGAAGTGCCTTTTTATCCAGTGATCTGACTGCTGGGAGTATACCCTAAGAATCCCGAAACACCAGTTCAAAAGAACCTATGCACCCCCATGTTCATAGCAGCATTGCTTACAATAGCCAAGTGCTGGAGACAGCCTAAGTGCCCATTGGTTCATGAATAGATCAAAAAGTTATGGTCCATTTACACAGTGGCATACTGTGCAGGAGAAAAAAAGAAGTCCTACCCTTTGCAACAGCATGGATGGAACTGGAGAGCATTATGCTAAGTGAAATAAGCCAGGTGGTGAAAGACAAACATCATATGATCTCACCTATAAATGGAACTTAATGAATGAAACAAACAATCAAAATAGAACCAGAGATGGAAATAAGGAACAAATTGATAATGACCAGAGGGAAAGGACAGGGGATAAAAAATTGGAAGAGTCTAATCAAGGAACATGTATAAATGACTCATGGACATGGGCAACAGGGTAGGGAATGACTGTAGGAGTGGGAGTTGGGGAGGCAGAGAAGAGCAATGGGGAAAAAAACTGGGAAAACTGTAACTGAAAGCAATTGAAAAAATGAAAGTGATATATAATTTTGCTTATAAAGGTGTGCTATTGAAATGGTAAAGAACATTTTTGTATATGTATACATATGCAGGTTTGAAAGCTGTTATTTCTGAGGACCTGTCATACCTTCAGTGGATCATAGAATTAAGTAAATACAGTATTTATGTACAATTGTTACTTTACTTCCCCTCTATTCAAAATGTAAAACAGAAAACAACACACTAAAGTAGATTATTTTTGCTGAATTTTATATTCCTATAAGTTCAGATTGTTAATATAAATGAGTAGTCAAGTGTTTTTCAAGTGCCACTCATTCCTTAGGAGCTATTCAAAATCCTGGCTGTATCCATTTTGTGTTTTGTGAGCTTTGTATACAATGAATGTAATCTGTGAATAATTAATGACAAATAATTACAGTATCATAAATTCATCAGTGAGTGACTGAGTCTGAATCATTCTGAAATAGAGTTTTCACATAAAAAAAAGACAAGAGACCTGGCTGGTGTGGCTTTAGTGAACTGAGTGCTGACCTGTGAACCAAAGTGTTACTGGTTCAATTCCCAGTCAGGGCACATGCCTGGGTTGCTGGCCAGGGCTCCACTAAGGGGCATGAGAAAGACAATCACACTTTGGTGTTTCTCTTCCTCTCCTTCTCCCTCCCTTCCCCTCTTTCTAAAAGTAAATAAATAAAATCTTTTAAAAAAAGGAAAGAAAATTCTGAAAAATCATTAGAAGAAAAATCTTTTCTTGTTTTAGTTCTTTTTTAAAGAAAAATCATTTTAATATATTTTAAAGCCTGTATAACTTTTACATAAATGATATGTCAATATTGTTGAGTGAACATAGCATTTGCTATGCACTAAGTGAACTTAGTGTACCCTGGCCAGGTGGCTCAGTTGGTTAGAGCATTGATCCAATATGCCAAGGTTGTGGGATTGACCTCTGGTGAGGGCATATATAAGATCAACGAGTGAATGCATCAATAAGTGGAAGAACAACTTGGTATTTCTCTCTCATGTGCTCTCTCAAAGCAATAAATGAAAATTTTTAAAAAGTGATACTTAGTATATAAAGTGGGAGAGAAAAACTACTAGATGAGAACTTGGGTCAGAACTGATACTTACAGATTTTATCAATTCCTTTTATATTTTTGTAAAAATAGTTTACTAGCATAAAATGGGGGAATACTTTTTCACATGTTTTTCTTATGTTTTAATAGTATGAATTGAGATTTTGGAGCCCATAAAGAGAACCACCATGTGAAAACACAATCCATATTATTTGTACCTATTTTTTTACAGAGCATCAAGCTTACCTCAGGAAAGGAGTCAGAACTTACATTATATATATGATCATAATATATTGTATGTCTTTTATAACACATCATATTTTGTCTTTAATGGTACTGAGGTTACCATAACTCTCAGAGTAATAGCCAACGTCCTTGCCAAGGCCTACAATTGAAGTCTCCAGAATGGGGCATGTGAAACAGGAGGTGAAAGAGTTGTATAATGAAAACTACAAAGCATTGCTGACAGAAATTAAAGAAGACACAAATAAGCCCTGGCTGGCGTAGCTCAGTGGATTGAGCTTGGGCTGCGAACCAAAGTGTCGCAGGTTCAATTCCCAGTCAGGCCACATACCTGGGTTGCAGGCCATGACCCCCAGCAACTGCACATTGATGTTCCTCTCTCTTTCTCTTTCTCCCTCCCTTCTCTCTCTAAAAATAAATAAATAAAATCTAAAAAAAAAGAAGACACAAATAAATGGAAATATATCCCACATTCATGGATTGGAAAACCTAATATTGTTAGATATTAACACTACCCAAAGTGATCTACAGATTCAATGCAATGGATAGATGAATATCTCCAACAGAATATTACTCAGTCCCAGAAAGAAAGCAAATTCTGACACAAGCTATGACATGGATGAATTTTGAAGACTTTGTGCTAAATGAAACAAGCCAGTCACAAAAAGACAAATATATTAATCCACTTATAGAAAGTACTTAAAGTAGTCAGATTCACAGAGGCAGAAAGTAGAATGACAGTTACCAGATTCTGGGGACAGAGGGAAAGGAGAGTTATTGTTGAATGAAGTTTCAGTTTGGAAAGATGAAAAAAAGTTCTGGAGATAAATGATGGTGATGGTTATACACAATGCAAATGTACTTAAGGCCACAGAACTGTATAATTACACATGGTTAAAATGGTAACTCTTTTAATGTATACTTTACCACAATAAAAAATCTTTTAAGATGGGATGTGTGTGCTGCTGGGACACACATAATATTTCTAATGGGTACATTGTACAGATATATTTAAAGGAATATAATTTTAAGTCTTCCACTTCTATGTTTTTTTTTCTAGAATTGATCTGCCTTGGAGCATCCCCACAAATAGACTAGTCTATCTTCCTTCCCCCTTTTATCATCACAGTCAATCCGTTTTCATATTAGAGAGAAGACATCTTTCACTCACCCTAAGTATTGTTATGGTGAAATGCCTCAAGCTCTAAAAATTCCAAGGGCACCAATTCAGAGTAAAATTCAAAATATTGTGTTAATCTAATCTCCCTTAATTAAGGTTCTATAAGCCCTCTGTAGGGATTATTGTTTTTCCTTTAATAAGATGTTATTGAAAGGTATACAAAATTTGAGTTTTATAACATGAAATATAACTGGAGATGTTCCTAGAGATGTATTGTACAATGTAGTTCCCATAGTTAAAATACTGTATGGAGCCCTGGCTGGCGTAGCTCAGTGGATTGAGCTCGGGCTGCAAACCAAAGCATCACAGGTTCGATTCCCAGTCAGGGCACATGCCTGGGTTGCAGGCCATAGCCCCCAGCAACTGCACACTGATGTTTCTCTCTCTCTCTTTCTCCCTCCCTTCCCTCTCTAAAAATAAATAAATAAAATCTTAAAAAATCTACTTAAAAAATATTGTATGGATATTTAAACATCTGCTAAGGTCTCTACCTTTTATAATTTTGTTTCTTATATTGCTTTATATTTCTTTATATCAATTATCACTGACCAAAGTAATTTTAAACATGTACACACATACAGACACACAATCTGTCTCCTTCTGGTAGAATATAAGTTGTATGCTTATCGTTTATCTCTGGCACCTGTTGTGTATTAGCTGCACAGAACGTATGTGTTTAATGCATGGATAAGGGAACGGAAGGAAGAAGAGAGAGGGAGGGAGGAAGGGAATGAAGTCAACAGTTCAACAAAAGAAGGGAGGAAGGAAGAAAAAATTTAAAAAGAGAAAGTTTAAAAAAGGAGAAAAAATAAATTACTTTTTCTTTAAATACAAGCAATGAAAGGCATGAAAACATGTTTTATATCTTCAATTGAATGTACCATCCTTCTAGAAGTTCTGAGGTTCACTTTTATTTTCATTTGGTTATACAAGTGCATATGGTCCTTTTGCAGAATTCATAGTCACACAGCACTATTCTACATCTGAAGTCTCCAACTTGCATTTTTCTATCTCTTCCTTTTTATTGCTTCAGTAGAATGTCTGCTCTCTGTCCCCACTGAAACCTTAAATCATGAGGGCCTGTGTGCATCATTCTTCCTGGAACTACTCAAAACCTCCAAGACTCCTACTGATTACTCTCCACTTCTCAGTGATTACTCACTCTGCTCTCTCCCCCTTGCAGCACATATAGTCTATATATTTTTTATGATTACTGCATTGTATACAGCTCCTAAAGGTTTGTTTGCTGTTTCATTTATGTTGTTCTTAATTCCCTAAATATTTTGAAAGTTAGAGGTGGGCAAAGACCTAGCCTTCCATTCCTCACATGAGACGCACATAAGAAAATAAAATAAAGATACCACATGTTTTATTCCTGCATTCAAAGGGAAATTAGTCCAACACTTCTCACCCCAATTGCCAACATTTTCAGTTTCACCCTCTATCTTTTGTCCTCAATCTTGGTATTACCCAACATAGTTCATCAATCTCTCTATTTCTCTCACTTTGTTTTCTATGGTTGCTTTGGTGTGATTTTTATTTGATTTATCCAGGTGCACTATCCAGTGTCTACACTGTTTCTTCTTTTTTCTGCTTACCAACATACCTTGTGATTGTGGTAGAACAGTGACTCCCTCAGTTCAACAACAGTTCAACAATCATTTCATGATTACTATATTTATGTCTCTTACTCAGCTTTATTCATCAGTACATATTTATGAATCACTCACTATGTGCAAGACTCCATCCTCAGTGTTGAATTCACTGGTACACCCTCAGTTTGTGGGTAATGAGATTATGTTATATTGAAGAGTAGTCCCTCAATAAGCATCACTGCAGAGAGATTTTGAGGCCTCATAAGTGACTACTAAAATGCAAGAGGCTGATAACTGAAAATAATTCTGGTATTGAGAAGCACCTTTTTTGAGCCTCTGAATGAGGTGGCCAAAATAGAACTGCTACATCCTAACCTGACCTTCTTGTCCCCAATCCATATAACCAGAGTTCTATAAAACCAAAGGAATATCTGAAGGAAACAATAAAAGAAAGTACAAAGTTTATGGTAATAGGTTAGTCCCTCACAACCCATTTTTTAGGTATATTGACTAGTATATTGCCTGGGTACAGACAAGAAGAGGAAACTGTCATGCCATTCCTCATTTGGACCCCTCTGCCCTTTTATGCAGTAGGTTAGCTCTTGTTAATGGATTGTCTTCTTGAGTAGATGGAAAAGTAAAGGGAAAGGGTCAGAAACTGTGTGTAATTGAAGTTTTTAGTTGGACTAGATTGGCTTGGTGAAATTAAGTACCTGAAAGTGACCTGAACTCAGTGAGATTTTCTTATGATAGTATTACAAAACAAAAAAAAGATTAGCCACAACAGTGATTGGGAAAAATTTTTGTAATGTTTATTTTTTATATATTAATATTAATATATATATTTAATAAATCAGTTCATGTGAGTGAATGAAGAAATATGGAAGATAAAATTCAATATAAAGTATACTACATTCAAGATGAAGTAGCAGAGAAAGTTCACAAACTTTATAATCAGGGACATCAGAATTTGAAAATTTGAATCATGACTCTTCCTATCACCAGTTGTGTGACCTGGGGCAAACAGTTGTTTTTCATCCATGAAATGGTATGTTAACATTTGTATCAGATTAAGATGAAATGAAACAACAGGCCTGTTCAGATCTCCACAAGTACCAGCCTCTCAAAACTTTGTAGCTTTTTTCCTTATTCTTTTAACTCATTCCTTCTAAAATTGATCTGTGACATAAGAAATTGTGTATGCAGTACAAGACAAGAAATAATATGACAATTGCATTTGATCCCAAGTAAGTAATGGAAAAATTCAAAATATAGCATATGACTTCTAGTGAGGACTTCTGGCATTCATCTGGAACTTGCAGAATAGAACACTGTTTAGTAAGCTCAGATTTTTGAGGGGAAGAGATCTGGACAGAGGTATGATTTGAAAGAAGTTTTATTTGAAAATATTGGTCATGTGGCTAGCAGTGAAGGATAAATAATTAGGTCAGATGTGAGATGAACAGAACCTCATGGGACTCTCTCCTTAAAGAGAGATTTTGCTGTAATTTGTTTCAGTATAGCCATATTGATGATTGCTAATCAGTAGTTTCAAACTTCACTTATAGCAAGCAATGACAATGTAAACTAAATATTTTAAGTTAATTGCATCTGTTGAATTTTAGAAATGTTAATAGTTTGATCCAGAAGCTTTAGACTAATAATATGTTTCATGAATAAACATCACAGTACTCACCTGCTGTGACATTTGAAAAATCTGTCTTCTAAATTATTTATTCTATTTCATTAAACCAGTCACCTTAGTTTTAGTTCTATTTTCTTACATTCAAATGATGAGTAAAATCACTCTAATTTATTATACTGTCTGGCATAAAAATTATGTGACTGAAAAATTTCTTTTATTTTGGTAGAAAAAAACTTTTAGCTAAGTTTGATCACCTATTACATGAGTAATCATTCAATTCAAGAAGTGTTAAAATTATGTACTACTCAGAATTAACTAATCAGAAGTTATTAACATAATGCAAAAATTTGGAAGGAGAAAACTGACAAAACATTCTCATTTACCAATAGGTAACTTAACTTTGGCTTTGTTTAAATACATAGCTTTGCTACACATACTTCATTTCATTTATTTTTTCTGTTCCTTTTTTTAGTGTTGTTCAATTACAATTGTCCCCATTCCACCCCCCATTCCTTGCCCTACCCCCCTTTCCTTACACTTCATTTTAAAGAGTTCATTTGCCATTTCCTTTAAAGAAGTATTGGGTTGGCCAAAAAGTCCTTTAGTTTTTTCCATAAAATAAAAGACACATTTTTCATTTTTTACCAATAACTTTATTTCTTTGGATATTTTGAGTATGTTGGCTGTCTTCTATGTGTGAGAATGTTCATTTTCTCAATTAATGCCTCCATTTGATCACCATCAGCTTCAGTTTGTCTGCTTGACCATGGAACATCATCTGGTGAGAAATCTCCAGCACAAAACTTTGCAAACCACTTTTGACACATTCATTTAGTCACAGAACCTTCTGTATGTACTACATAAATCTTTTTTGTGTGTGTTTCAGTTGCATATTTACCTTTCTTGAAATAATAAAGCATAATATGCTAAAATGTTGCATATTTTTTTCACCTTCAATATTAAGATGGCTACCCCCAAATTCACCAAATTTGGTTAGTTTTTTCTTAAATGCATGCTGATATGACAACTACCACAATACAATCTAACAAAATTGTTTAGAATGACATTAAAGTCACCTACGTGCTACTAGAACCATCATATGGAAAAACCAAATGAATTATTTGGCCAACAAAATAGTTCTTAGCACTAGATGCATTTTATGATAACCTGGACATATTTAAAATCTATTAATGCTGAGGACACACCTGCAGAGGTTCTGCTTTAACTGGTGTGAGCTGGGGCATTGCGTATCGGTCGTTCTGAGAACTTCCCAGGTGACACGGATGTGGAGTTAGGCTTGAGACCCATTTCCTTAAAGCTTTCTTCATCTCTGTCAGCAATGGTGAGTGATTCTGTCTTTGGGGTCTTGTAGATCTATTGATAGCATCTGTCATGAAGTATTGTAATATATCTGTTTATGCATCTGTCTCCTGTATCTGCATCTGGGTGTTTACCCACCATCTACCAGAGCGTCTGGACTCTTATGGGCCCTCATTGTGTTGAGGGAGTAGGGGAGGATGTAGCTGGTTTATTAAATTGGGAATATGCATATTATGACCTGCTGGATGAGGATGCACAACCCACTCACACCTGGTTGGCAGGTAGCTCCCTCAGCATCCAAGCTCGCACTTTCGGGAAATGAAAACACTGGGATTGTTTTGATGGAAAGCAGAGTTTTAATGCACTTCACACAAGGAAGTAAAGCCACAAGTTGTATTAATTACAGGTCTCAGAAATATAGATAGGTAGTGAGCCAGGGGAAGGTCAGTCCTGTGTCCAAGCCCCCAGGTCACCAACCAGCAGAAGACAGAGCAGGACAGCAAGCACCCATGAATTATAAGGTGGTTGGGACAAAGGTCACTAACTTTTCACAGGCTCAGTTCTAAGTGGTTATTTTAAAAAGCACCTGGAGAAAGACCTTGTGGTAGGAATATGAAGCGTGTGTCCTTACCTAAGTGTGCAGACTCCAGGTATGAGCAGAATTGTCATACTGTGAAAAGACTGGGCAGCAACTCAGAGTAGCTGCTTTCTCATCACACGTATCAGTGAATAAAGGATGAAAAGAGGTGATGCATGGATGTTCATGTGAGATAATCTTTGAACATCGGTGCAGATGTAAAGGGGATAGTAGTATAGACAATGGCTCTGGGAGAAAATAAGTTTAGGTAGAAAAGTACTTGATTATAACTCCTTCAGTGCTTTTGCTTTATAACTTATTCCAATTTACCTTACAGGTATAAGGATATTAGTCTTATAGTTTATTTAATTTTTTAACAAAATTTTTAAAAAAGATTTTCTTTATTTATTTTAGACACAAGGGAAGGGAGGGAGAGAGAGAGGGAAACATCAATATGTGGTTGTCTTTTGCATGCCCCCTACTGGGGACCTGACTTGGCCCACAACCCAGGCAGGTGCTCTGACTGGGAATTGAACCAGTGACCCTTTGGTTCACAGGCCAATGCTCAATCCACTGAGCCACACCAGCCAGAGATATAGTTTATATTTTTATTACAGTCAAAAAGGAGATTATATCACTAAATTAAACATTCTCCTTATTTAAAGAAGAACTAATATGCATTCAGATGCCTAGTTAACTTTTCCTTCTCAATTAACTGCTATTATTGGAAAATTAATCTCATTAAAGTATTAGTTGATAGGCTTTAAACTTTTATCTATGCTAAGGATAAATGCAATCTAATTGCAGCTTGATATTATTTTAAAACAAATGTAGAAGTGGTATACACAGTTTAGAAAAATTCAGAAACTACATATACTCATCACCCTGAATAAGTGGACATAGTTTCTCTTAGCCCCTCTCTGAAGCCTGACCAAAGCACAGTGGTCTTAATCCATGTGGTAGAAGACAGAAATGAGTGTCAGAGATCTTCCTATTAGTGATTGAAGAAAGGGCAACATCAGTACTCAAACTCCATTATTTTATCACATGAGAAATGTCTTGCATGCCTCAGTACCTGCTTTAGTCTACTTATTACTGATCAGTCCAACCTGCTTAAGTTTCAAGACATTAGGCCTTACTGTGTGCTAACATGCTATGAGATATAAAAGGAGCATCAAAGGAAACCAGTATTGCTATAAAGATTGCTCTCTTGCAATTTCATATTTTATCAAGTTGTGTAGTGAAAATGGAACAAAGAACGTGTAGTCAGTACACTTTCCTCATAGGTCCAGTGTGTGCAAAGTTCTATGTACCGAGAGGTAAAAATAAAATCAAGCACAGTCGGCAGATAATAATATTCAGGGAATCTCTAGAACAAGGTGATGATTTGCAGGGCTCTGCAAAAAACTCCAAAAGAACACAGGAAAATACAAGTTTTAGGAAAGCAGAGGCCCTGGGTGGACCCAAATACAATGGAACAAATTTTTTTGAGCTCTACAAATTATGGGATGATAGGAGATGCTCTAAATCAACAGATGTACCACTTCTCACTGACATTGATATCAGTGGGCAGGACCCTGTCTAAAACAAATAGAACTGTGCCTTAAAATTCTGGAACAGAACAACCTGCATTTGAATCACCTGGGTGCTTGTTAACATGATGATTCATGGACCCTCCACACTGAATTAAAATCTTCAACAGCAGAGTGCTGGAATCTGCATTTTAATAGCTCCCAGGAAGGTCCTTCTGTATATTAAATTGTTCTCCTAGTGTGGTATGGCAGATATGACTTTGAAACAGGAACTAGGAGTTCTGGATTGTAGTTTGTTTGTCTACTAACTAAATCTCCTATAAGGTCAATTCTGGGTCTTATTTGTCTCCACATTCCATTTTTGCTTTTAAAAGATGATCTAATAATGTTTGTTAAGCTAAAGTTAATTGAACATTGGTTAAACCACTCCAGGTTTAGATCTCAGTTTCCTCATCTCTAGTCATACTTCAGTACTCATTGGCTTCAGAATGCATCAAACCCTGTACTTTTTGCCTTTTGATAAAAAAAAAAAAATTCAGCACTCGGTGCTTGCTCAGGACTGGTCACACTTGCTAGAGCTTATATGAGTCATGGTGCCACCCGACAAGAGAAAATGCTTTATTGTACTCATCTGTTTTGGTACTCATCATGAGTTCTGGAATGAATTAGCAATGAGTATTGAGGTACCACTGTAATTTGGCTCTTCTGGACTAGATGTTTTCAATGCATCTTCCAGTTTTATAACACTCCCTGAGCATAGGTCTTTTTGTAGAAAAGGAGTAGATTCTACTTTAGATAAGACAACGGCTGCTTCCTATTTCTGGGGGAGTGTTTTATTCTATTCAGGCTCCTATAAGAAAAACAAATGGCCTGTAAACAGCAGAAACTTATTTCTTGAGGCTGGATCCTAAGATCAGGGTACCAGCATGGTCAGAACCTGGTGAAGGCCCTCTTCTAGGTTGTACATGCTGACTTCTCACTGCCTTCTCACATGGTGAAAGGTGCAAAGTAGCTTTCTGGCACTTCTTTTATAAGGGCACTGATTCCACTCATGAGGGCTTTCATTATCTCATTTATCTGCCCTCATTACCTAATGCCTCCTAAAGGTCCCATCTTCTGACACCATCATCTTAGGGATTAGGTTTCAACAAATGATTCTGGGGAAACATTCAGCCAATAACATGCAGCTTTGAGAACACTGAAACCTCCTGCCTCTTCTGATTTATGTTCTCTGGGGTTTGGGGAACTCAGGGCATTTGTGTTGGACTCACAGTTGAAAGAGAACATGACCAGTTAGCTGGTTTAAAATCAGCAAGTAGATATTTGCTGCATTGGGGCTCACCTATACACACAGAGTATAGTGAGAGAAAGAACACCTGAGGCTTTCTATGTGGATTGTGTCAAGTCTTATGTAAGCATTTCACTGAGTTGGTGCACATAGTCTTCAGCAGGAAAAAGCTGGGGAAAGAACAGTGACTCACTACAAGAAAAACAAATCGGCTTTAAACCCCTGACAAGTCAAGAGTCACAAAGTTAATCACCATAGTAGTACAGGGCAAGTAAGACTTACAAGGCTCTTCTTACCTCCTCAACTGGAGAAGCAGAGAAGTAGGCTAGTGATGGGAAATGCAGAAGAACCATTCACTCACCTCCATTGACCACAGGGACCAGCCTAAAGCAGGCCCCACCAGAGGAGAAGAGCACGTATCCCTCCGTGTAAAGCTGCAAATTTTATCTATTACATCGACACAGATGTTTTAGCTACTGAAGTTAGGTTGTTTCAGGGTTTAAATAGACTAGAGGATTTACTCTGGATTTCAAACAAGTATGAAGGAGGAAGAAGTAGCCTCACTGAAAGAGTTTGAAAATGTCATGAAGGAAAACATTAAGATTGAGTTTTTAAAAAGTATATATTATAGTTCCAAATTTTCTGTTTTATTTTAACAGTGAGCCCACAAATATATGTTGATTATTGGTATGTGAAGAGAATTCTTTGTGGTCTTTTGGGTGGTAGAAAGATGTGTATGACATTGTCTCTACCCTCAGTGAGGTTCTACTTTATATTGGGACATATCAGTAATTATACTTTAAGACATAATAGCATAAATATAATTTGTATAAGGCAAAGTTATGAGTATAACAGAAAAGATTTGTCAAGTTTTCATACAACAAGGGCATTGACAAGGTTTCTTAGAGAATGTGTAGTTTTTTCTTTTGACAGGGAAGCAAAAAAGAACAACTTGGGGAGAATGACAAAGTGTAAAAAAATACAAGGTATTTAGAAAAGGAGAATAGGACAGTATGAGATTAGAGTGTGAGGGAAAGAGAAATGCCAAAAGCAATATCTTGCAAAGGTTTTTTTTTTTTTTTAAATAAGAACATAGTAGTTTTTAAATAAAAAGGGGTTTATAATAAACTTATTCACAGTTAAAAGGCATTTGGAGGCAAAAGTGAGCAAAGATATGATTTTATAGGTTATAGACATTTGCATAATACAAAAATTCAGAATATTTGATTTATAAAATGTACACTGTATTCATGGATTCTGAAATATTAACAGAATTCTAGAAAAAAATAGAGTTCAAGTGTTGTCCTGTTTAATCTAAATGAATGCAAAGGGAATGCTAGTCCTTTTGGAAAGAGTATTGTAAATGATAATGGGAATATTAATTGTCTTTGCAACCAAAATATTGAGCATCTATTTTAGGAGAATTATGAGTCTGAGATTTATATTTCAGAAAAAACTTTCTGAAGCTGAAGAAGATTTAGAGAACCAGAAATAACATATTTTTGGTGCTGGTAGTGTATCATAGCAGAAGAAACTAAATAGATTAGAAAATTTTAGTCTGGAAATAAAAAAGTGAGAGCACTTATGAATACCCTCTCTATGAAGAGGAGAACCAGAGAAGGTTTCTTCACCAAAACCCATTATGAGTTGCCTCATGTGGCTTTTTCCAGTTATATGTGAATGAATACAAGTTAAAATGAACATTGAAATGTATAAAGGGGATCAAATTTTTGCAAAATATTGTTGTGTGAATGGTTATGGACATGCATTAGGTACCACTGCAGGTGCAAAAAAGCAGATATTGGGAAGTAATTTCTAGCAGAGAAGTAGCAGAGCACACCCCATCTATCCCTGGAGTTTTTGTATGGCATCCGCTGCCTCGGCCGGGAAGATAGGCTGTGTTCACCATGGCTGCAGTGGCAGCAGAGGGGCCTGTGGAGTGTAACTGTCTTTACAGTTATAGGCTCAGCAGAAAGGAGCATTTACCTGGTCTGGGGAAGTGGCCTTTTCAAAAGGGAGAGCTCCAAAGGTAACAGCCTACTCTTCCACTGAGCTAACCTCACCCTGCTGAGCCAGCTGTCACCTGATCAAACCTAAAAAAAGGAAGGAAACGATCTCCAGATTTGGCAAATGAAAATACAGGATTCACATGGCATTTGAATTTCAGATTTAAAAAAAAAACTAAGAAATTTTAGCATGTCTCTGCAATATCTAGGACACACATGATAAAAAAAAATGTGATATGTCTGGAATTCAAACAATAACTGAGTGCATTTAAGCTGGAAATGCCATCCCAGATTTGTCTTTTTTCACAATGATAGTAAATGAACTACCCATAGATAGGAGTGGACATGAGGCAGACAGCTCCAGAAATTATAATATATGCCTCAAGGCAATGCTGGCACAATCTTTTCTGCTACATCTTTTTTTCCTTTCTGATGTTGTGTTTTCTGGAAATCAATCCATATGATCCCAGGGTTCCAAAGGATTCCCAAAGTGGAGTCAAAAGTAGAGTGATTCAGAGCATATTCTGTGAAAGCGGGCAGCTTTGTGTTTTATCTTCACTTCGTTATCATGGACAAATCGCTCCACCTCCCTCAAGCTAAATTTTGTCATCTTTAAAGTAATCTATATAATATTTGATGTAGATGCTATTAAAGTAGAATGCAGTATGCATAAAATGTGTGGTGATGGTGAACACTCCCTGAATGAGAGATTTATCAATATGCCATGTGCTAGAAATATACTTGCCCAGTATATAAACACTAGGAGACATGTATAAAGCTTGAAATATGTAAATTTAAAAACAAATATGAGGCAATGATATTTTATATACTAGGTGGCATAAGCTGAAAATGTAGTTCCCCAAAATTGAATAGATTCACAGAGAAGAGGTTCATAAGAAAATCCTAATGAAATACACACACACACACACACACACACACACACACAAGATTCCACACATTTTAATGCTTAACTCTTGTTAAAATATATGTGGGGTTGTGAAGCACATCATTTTTATAGCGCCACATAACAGAGAATATAATAAACTGTTCTTTCGTATTTTTACAAATGTAATCAACATCAGCACCATATAAATGAAAAACTTAAAGTCATTCCTCCTCTTATCATTTTCCCACCTCCATCCTCAATTATCACTCTGGATAAGATTTGATAAACACTGACCTCAGTCATACTTGTAACTGTAGCTTTAGAGACCCTACATTGAATTATTATTTGAATAAAAAAAATCTTTCCTGTCATGAACTGGGAGCTAAAATATGTAGTATTGAGGTTTCAGTATGGTATTGAAATTCCTTAAGATTTAAACAAATGTTTTCATTTCCATATCTGTAATGGTTTCCCATTGAAGGTATGAATGCACTTGGGAATTCCTGCTAGAGGTCATAAACTACTCAGGTGCTGTGGCCATCTTCTGAATTATGGTATTACAGTCATTTGATGATCATCTATTATCCTATATATCATAATCTTCCATTTCCAGGCTTCAAGTACATAATTGAAATAATATGTTGGCATTATAGCATTAGCAATACAAATCCATAAGTTATCCCCTTTTGCAGAGTTTAGAGAAAATTTATTATTATATGTCTCACTAAATTGATGGAATTCATAAATACAGCTTACATAAATATCATTTGTAAAGCTATGCATTTTTTAATATAGCTTGCCAGGCTCATTTTTATTATCTGATTTTGAGGAAGTGTCTTTTTTTCAAAGATTAAAGAACTGAGCTGTGAAATTAGTTGTTGTTGACTGTGTATACATCAGATGAAAGTAGAGTAGGAGGGGCAGCAAGTGAAAGCAACTCTTCCTTGTGACTTCATTGAGCCAAGTTCCCGAGAAATGCTTAGTGAAAGACAGTAAATTAAAATGAGTTGAAGGAAGTGCTTTTTATGCAACTCATAATTAACCCTTGAAACCCTGCCATAATGTTTTATGCAGGCAAATAACTTAGCAAGATTCAACCAGAAATTAGATACTATATCTGAATCAGAATGTCACTTGCCTTCTCTGGTGAAACTTGTAAAATTTATAAGTGATCATGGTTATGTTTTAAATGATCCCAAACTAAGAGCAGAGGAATAATGTTTTCGTGATATGGCCCCAGAAGCTGAGCTAAGTGTTTTGGAGGTTACATAGACCATGATTTCACTGAGTTTTTAGTTCTCACAAATTTAATTCTTCTGAAGTATATAGTAGTGTCAGAAAAAAACAGATTATTATATATTTTTCTTTCTATATTTAACATTAGATTTTTGTTTTACCCTTCCCTTCCTCCTACCCTTGCTTACATTTTTTTATTAAAATGCTAGTATTTTCACTGTGCCCCTCAACTTTGAATACTGAACACAGTAGAGAGAATTAAAAGATTTTCTGATTTGTGGTGTTGAAGGTTCACCATATCATTATTTCAAATATTAAATTAGGCAGTGTACAGAAGTCTTTTTTCTTTGGTTAGATAGGTCTATTATAGTGGATGCTTACAAGAGTAATATACTCTTCTGAGGAGAGTATATTACTGTTGATATTTAGCTAGAAACAGGGAGCAAAGGAAACCACATAATAAGCTTAATAAAATGGGAAGCAGGAGCCAGTTTGCTTCACCAGGAAGTGTTGAGATCACTGACCAGCAGTGACCGCTCACGCTGCGGATGGCTTGTCGACACAGGAGAACAACATACACAGAGACAACCAGGTCCTGTGGGGAAATAGGAATGGAACGTCCACTCTCTCTAGTGGAGAACACCATGGCCACCCTCCCTAGGGGAGAATGCCCCAGCCACCCTCCCTAGGGGAGAGCACCCCTAAAGGAGAGCGCCTCGTTCTCCTGCCCAAGCAGGCTTTTATTGGGTTTGTTTGCATAAGAATTCAGGTAAAGCTCATTACTCATTGCCAGGAAGTAAGGATCAAACAATAGATAACAAGGAAGTCTGACGGCCTATTTTGAGTCAGGGTCAAAGAGCTGTAAAAAACTTTAAGGAACAAACTTACTTCTTCTTTGGACCCTTATCATTCCATTGAGAGCATTCTAAACAAAGCAGGTTTCACAGGATTTTACATATTCTTTCTTAGGCCTGATCACCTGGGGAACCTACCCTTTCCAGCACAGAGGTGCACCACCCTGTCATTGTTTCAGGCTTAGGTGGAGCAAGGGAACTAATGCAACCAAGAGAAAAGGAGATTTTCTCACAGACAATGAGGACTCAGGCTATGTCAAAGCTGAGGAGTGAGGGTGCATCATCCCCTTCTTCTGTAGCCCCCAAAGTCCTTCCTTGGGGGCCTCCCACGTGATCATGCCTGTCTTAGATCGTTCCCCCCTTGGGGAACCTTACCCGTCATTGGCTAACCAACCAAGCATTGGGGGCCAGGCAGGGTGAAGTAAAAGGAGCAGAAGCAGTGCTCCTGCCAGGGAAATAAGCTTGTCTCCTTGGTGGTTTACAGTTCTAAGGTCATTCCCTCAGCCTTAGTCTTGATAGGGGTTACAGCCTCTGATACGAGGCAGGGCGGCTCCCAACACGGAAGCTACAACTTCAAACCCAGAGGATTACAGCATTGCTACACCAAGGGAATTAACACTCTTCCCTTCCCTCTTCAGTACTGGGATTGTTGCGGGGGTGGGAGAGAATGCAAGGGGAGGTGCTGAATCCTAGAGTCCTGTCAGTCTAACTAGGGGTTCACCCAAAACCTGTGAAAGGTTGGGAAGCTGATTGGTTCTTTTTAGACAATATTCGGTCCATCCCAAACCTGAGCTCCTGGTGATGACCCCAGGGGAATAAAGAGGCTCTCTTCCTTGTGACCCGAATTCACATGGTACATACATCTGTTCTCTCCATGGCCTCCAGGAGGGAGCCTGAACACCACAGCACAGCAATGAATTATAGTAGGAACCACATGCCAAGCTAGCCAGATGCTGGACTGGATTGGACTTTAATATGGGGCATGATGAACTCTGGGCAGTGGCCTTCATCCTGGCCCTACTGAAGACGATATTGGACATTTTCTTTTTTTATATATATTTTTTAATTTATTTTATTTTTAGAGAGGGAAGGGAGGGAGGGAGAGAGAGAGAGAGAGGGAGAGAGAGAAACATCAATGTACGGTTGCTGGGGGTTATGGCCTGCAACCCAGGAAGGTACCCTGGCTGGGAATCGAACCTGGGACACTTTGGTTTCCAGCCTGCGCTCAATCCACTGAGCTACGCCAGCCAGGGCAATATTGGACATTTTCCATGGTGAGATGGATAGAGATGGAATACTGGGAAGTCAGGAGGGGAACCTCCTTAATTGTACATCATCAAAAAACCAGAGAGCCCTAGTAATTGTAGGGCTCTACAACCCAGAGATTGTAGTAATATTTTTCAATATTTTCTAGTACATTTCTCAATGTTTTTACTTTAGCTAGAATAGCACAAGCCATCTTAATTGTTCATCGGCTGAAAGACAGTACAGTATTCTGTATATGACTAAGTCAGTGTGGTCTCATTTAATTTGCAGAATTATTAATATTAATACTTTATATATATATATAACTTATTTGAAAGTTTAGTTTAAAGTTGGATCCAGTAATCACTGCTACAGTAAAGTCTACTTTTGGCTACATAGCTCATTAAGAAACTTAAATTTTAGTTAACTTATTTTCATGAGGAATTGCATTGATATATTATGAATATATTAATGCATATACTTGCACAATATTAATGTATTGATGCAGAAACTATCAACAGCCATGCTTTTTTTCATTATAAATTTTCAACTTGGAAACAGCCTGCCATTTTTCCCCATGGAAGAGAACAATTATTTACAATGTGGGGGTACAGAATTGCTTTAGTATTACAGAAAAGCAGTAGTTACTGAAACCACTGTGGTGATCTCAGAATTTTCACCTCTACTTAGCAAGTTTACTATTAATTACATTTTGTTTCTTTACCCCTATGTGTAAATTAAGATGGTAAGTAGAATTTTTTTAATTAAACAAGAAAATGCCTGATAGCTATAGTGTAAGTGCCTATTGGTTTTTGCTATTGTTTTTATTGTAATGCAAGTGCCTGACTTCACAAACAGCCATCTTGAATAAACACCTTGCCCAGACAGGCTACTAGGTGGAGAGCTTGGTTGCCCCACCCTTGAAGTTTCCTTTGTTTTAGAGATACCTGGTTGATTTAGCAACTGATCTTTTGATGACTTATTTTTTTCCTTCCTCTGCTTTAATTCCCAAATCCCCCTTCTTAGGTTTTAAAACCACCAGTATGCGTGGAATCCAAGAAACCCTAAGTCCCCATAAAAGCAGAACCCCAGGCCCTGAGTGAGAGAGAGAAAGAGAAAGAGAGAGAGAAATGGGCTCCCCCTCCCAGCTCACAGGGACTTTGTCATGTGGCCTCAGGCTTGCCATATACCCTCCAGGATTTATGACTAGTAAATCTCATCTTTCAGAGTTTCCTGGTGGTTATTGCTGAGGACATCTTACAATCATAATAAGAACCACAAGGTTCAGTCCAGCCACAATATTGGTTTTGAAAGGGAGATGTCTATGGGGAGCTTGCCAGGTCCAGGTGGGTGCCCCAGGCTGTAGACAGACTGAACCCAGCACAAAACAAAGGCATGCCTCTTTAAATGTACTGGATTCAAATTTATGAGTCCTGCTAATAGAGCATTTCAGAATAAAGAACAAAACTGAAAGGCGGGGAGATAAAAGAAAGCTTGATTGTTAAAGGCAAGAAATGTTGCATTTTGTATTCACATGCGTTTGTGTATTTAAAGTTCACAAAAGTCTGTTAATAGCTAAACTCACTTCAACTATAAAACTGAGATACTGAGATGCATCTTAAGTCATAGGGAGGAGTTTTCTGAAGCACACAAAGTAATTACCTTTTCTTACTAAGGTGCCTAGAGATTACCCTGGTAGTTCAGAGCACATCACATGGTTTCTTCTTCACTGGGCTTACTGAATCCTGTTATTGCCCTTCACCAGCTATATGATCTGATCTTTCAGTTATAAGGAAGAGAGTACTAATAGAATCTGTCTCATTCCACAGGACGATTGTTATAGGATTAAATGAGCTAATATATGTAAAGCACTGAGCACGTTTCCTGACACATCAAACCCTAGATTCTTATCAAAATTAGTTGCTATCATTTAAATTTGTAAGTGCTCCCATATGTCATTGCTCAATGGTGTCACTTCTCTGATTCCATGCCCAAATTCATGTCATATTGCTTACTAGAAATAAGTGCTTACTGTAATTCTTTCTAGAATGCAATCCAGGGCTTTCACTTTCTTCTTTTCTCTCCTTTTTACATGTTATAGTATGAAATGTTTTAAAAGATACTAAAATATTAAAAAATGATGAGAACTGGTACAACTACTGTCAATATTCATTAAATGTTAATGTTCGCCTGAATATTTTATAAGAATTTTATAATTCCTTAGATGCACAGCTGGTGAACCTCCTTTACACCTCATTTCTATACAGACACTCCATCCTATTCTCTCTTTCACTTCCTGAATAGAGCACCTCTCTACAGCTTGTGTGGATCTTTCCCATTCAGATTTTTAAAAATTCACCATATGTGTATATACTCAAAAGTGATGTAATAGTATTATTTTGTTTGTTTTGAAATTTTGTATAAATGGCATCACACCATCTGTATCATTGTGCAAATTGCTTTTTTGCCTTCAATGTTGTAGTTTTTAAACTTATTTATGGTGAATTATAAAAATATACTTGGTTTATTTTAACTGTTCTAGAACATAAGCTATGTAACAATATACATTCCCCTATTGATAACACTTAAGTCATTTCCAGTTTTCTCTATTTGAAAAAATGCAGCAATGATCAGCTTTATTCATATGTCATTGAGCAAAAGTGCAAGCATTTCTCAAGAGCTTATATTTAGAAGTGGAATAGCTGACTAATAGGATATGTACCTCTCCAACTCTATTAGCTTTCTATTGGTGCTGTAACAAACTACCACAAACTGAGAGGTTTAAAACAACACATATTTGTTATCATACAAGGCTGCATTCCTTTCTGGAGGCTGCAGAGAAAGTCTGTTTCCTTGCTTTTTAATGGTTTTAGTGGCTGCCCACATTCTTTGGCTCATGGCTCCCCTTCTCCACCTTCAAACCCAGCAATGGTGAAAGGAGCTGGAACCAGAAAAGCTGGTGTCCCTGCTGCTTGTCACTACCAGAACCAATAACCAGGGACAGGGATTGAATCTTTATGGGTGATTTATTCAGATGGCCTGAGATCTGAGTTACTAACAGACTGTTAGGGTCATCTTAAATTCCATTTTGAACTGACCCTTTCTATAAGGAAAAGAAAAGTGTAGGTAAGGGGTTTGGAATTCAGGGAAAAAGGTAATCAGATAAAACCCGCAGCGTTCTTTCACCTGTGTCCTGGGTGGTCCTTGTCTCTCCCTGGAGCACAATGGCTCAGAGACTGTCTTGATTGCTTGCAGTCCTCCTAGGGCACAAAGGTGGAATTGCTTATGGGCTCCTGGAATCAAGGTGGGTAAAACCTTCCGTCCCTGGAACAATAGCTTTTTACATGCATTGTTTACTAAGCTTATTAGCTATTACCTAAACTAAAATTTGAGTCCCCTATCAGAGTCTTTCTCAGTCGCATCATTTGACCTTCTCCTTAGTCACATCTCCCTCTGACCACAGCTGGAAAAGGTAATTCACTTTTAAGGACTCATTTTATGACATTGGGTCCTGCCAGATAATGCAGAATAATCTTCCTGATTTAAGATCATCTGATTAATAACCTTATTTCCATCCACAACCTTAATCACCCTTTGCAGGTAACTTAACCTATTCACAGACAAGGAGGGTTAAGACACTGACATTTTTGGTATCATTATTCTGTTTATCACACCAATATTGCCTAATAGCTCTCTAAAATGTTTGTGGCACTTATCCACAGATAACAAGTGAGAGTTCCCTTGTCTCTACTACTGGTCATTACGTGGTGCTGTTGGGCATTCATTCACAGTTTTGCTCATCTGAAGTCTCTCATCATTGATTTAATTTTTATTTTCTCAGTGAGTAATAAAATTAAACTTGTGATATGGTCATTGACTATTTTGTCTTTCTCTTTTGCAAAATGGTTTCATTTCTATTGTTCTTTTTGTTAGCTGCATTTGCTTTTTGTTTTTATTAATTTTAGGAGTTATTTGTGTTATTTAATAATTTTTGATAGGTTAATTGGATTCTCCCAGACTGTTTAGTTTTATTGAAAAATACATTTCCCTTATATTTGTATAAGAGCTAAAATTTCAATGCAACATATTTATTAATCTTTTTATAGTTGGTTTATTTTATGTCTTATTTGAGAAATCATTCCTAATCTGAAGTTAAAGATATTGTTGGCCTATATTTCTTTTAAACTTCTTTTTTCTTAGCACATTTAACTCTTTAATCCACCTGGAATTTTCAGTGTGCTATAAGGCAGAGACCCAACTTTGTTTTATTTTCCATATGGATAAAAATTGTTTCAGTTCCATATACTGATTTTTCAATATTTTTCCCTACTCTTTTCCTTCTTCTCAAAGCCATTATAATGAGTCGATGTCCTGATTTCTATTTAAAGTATTATCCTCTGCCTTTAACCCCTTATCTTCAATTTATACTAGATCTCTCGCTGGACAAACCTGTAATGACTAATGGTCTGTTATATCTTAATCTACGTTTTGAGTATATTGGTGTACTAGTCTTTTTGCAATAATATATAACCCTATTTTTTCCTATTTTGTCGCTTACATTACACATTAAGTGCTTGTCAGTTTCTCTTCCGCTGCTCTGTGTCTTTTCATTTCTGAATCCAGAATAAAGCAGGAAAATCTTCCCTGTGGGAAGTGCCATTGTCCTGGCACAGGAGAAAGAGGACTACAGGTGGCAGAATTGTGCAGTGACTCTCAAAGTCTCTGCTTTGAGGTGGACTACATCACTTCTACCCTCATCTGTCAAAGCAAGTCACATGACTAAGCCCTGTGTTAATGATGCAGGAAAGTATACTTCTTCAATAGGAGACACTGACAGTCACATCACAAGGAAGAAAAGATGTGGAATTCCCTTTGAGGATGGGATAATGTATAATTGGAAAAACATAATCAATCTACCAGAATTATATCTGATAGCAAAAAATCACATATTTTTTAAATTATACACATTTTAGAGACTTGCATATTTGATAGGTTTTACATTAAAAATAGTGAATTAATAATCTGTACATACCAAGTGAAGCACTCTTACTACATGGAGTGACAAACAGAAAGTGTGAAACAAAATTTTAAGAGAGGCATGCACATTACTTTTAGAATATCCAATGTAGCTAATGGTGACATGAAGTTTAAAAATAAAATAAAGGATATTTTCTGGAAATAAATGATATTTTGTGTACACATTAAGAAGTCACAGAATGCTATTGAAAATAAATAAAGGACAAAGTAAAGGAGAACTTTCATTAAAAGGCAGAACTGGCCGAGCCTGTTATTAATGCAGTGTTAATGAAATATAGGGTTTAATGCTAAAGCTGTAATATGCCAGATGCATCCATTTATAATTCACCCTGAATTTATTTTCATAGATTGTCCCAGTTTCCTATATAGTCTTCTTTAGAACTTGGATATTTAAAATTAGGCATATTGAACTTTTCATCATTTCCCTAAATGGCCAACCTCTTTCATTCCTGCACATGTAGCTCTCACTGCCTAGACTTCATCATGTGGACGGTTAATCACCCCCACCCAAACCTTCCCACCCCCACCTCACCTTCCTCTGGGCTTCATTGACCTTTACGCATACCTTTGTTATAGCACTTATCATGCAGGGCAGGCTATGTTTCTATATTTCTACTTGCCCTCTAGTATCTCTGAGTCTTTGGTACAGGAACTAATAGAGTGTATGATTAATGAATGAATGTTGTTCCTTACTTGTTTAGTATTTTTCTTTATTTTTTCTGCTGAGACTTGTCCTGTCATTTAATACAGGAGTTTTCAATAGGGGTATCATACCATTCAGATAGTGGTGACAGAGAAGAACAGAAATAATTTTGTGAAAGTGCCACTTCAGAAGGAAATTTTGGTATGAAGTTAAAAATTCTGTCTTAAATGATGATAGTCTGAGTGGTTATTATAGTCCAATTTTTCTCTATCAAGAAAACAATCAAAACCTTTAATTAAATTAAAGGTACTACTAGGAAAATTAAAAGATGTGCAATTGTTTTCATCATTGCTACAAAAATAATTTATTATTGTAATTACTTTAAGCATAGGCAACACAACTGATCATTTGGCTAATGATAAAGGCTTTATAAATTGTTGTGAAACCATATTCTTTAATTATAAGATATAAATTTGAATTATGTTTCCTTATGGTGTTTCCCTAGTGTACAAACTCAGACCCTGTTTTTATTATGATAAAGATGAAAGATGAGTTACAGAAGTGCTTTTGTGACCTGCAAATGAGCCAAATATTGTGTTACAAATATTAGAGAGATATAAAATGATAATGGTTGAAGGGATTTTTATAATTCCCAATGGAAAAGAGTGCTATACAGAAAGTGTCAATTCAGTGAGGTTTAGGTTTATAAAATACCAAATGGTTTATAGGATAAAGCAAGGTAGAAGGCAGCAGTATCACAGATTTTTTTTTGGAACTGCCTAATTATTTAGCTAATTCATTTTAGGCATCCTTTTTAGAGTGCTGACTACAATATGATTTGACTAAGTTTGATATTTGATTTTGAAGGTTGCTTTTATAAATCAGGTAGCTGAGTGAATATTTGATTTGGGTGATAGATAGCTTAGGCTACTCTACATTTGGACATCTGTATGTTTATATTTGAGGAATTTTTAAAACTAATAAATATATTTATTCTTGTATTGGTGGGGATGCTTGAGAATGAAATACAAGCAAATAAGCCCACAGAGGAAGAGCAAACTAGAAGTGCAAAAGACAATGAGAACATAAAGAAGGGAGACAATGTATACATAAGGCATCTTATACCATGTAAACTGACAAGAAGTGCTAAAGCTCCTGTCTTATGTAAACTGCTTATAAAGTATTAGAATTAATAGACATATCAGTGGATTTTTTTTTATTACTTTAGTTCACTTATTTCTATTTACTCTTCTTATAATAATGTACTAATTCTTTTTCACTGCCTAATTGTTGGGAACCGCCCTGCCTGGTATCAGAAGCTGTAACCCCTGCCAAGGCTAAGGCTGAGGGAATGACCTTGGACCATAAGCCAACAAGGTGACAAAAGCTTATCTCCCTGGCAGGAGCACTGCTTCTGCTCCTTTTACTTCACCCTGCCTGGCCCCCAAGCTAATTACAGGTAAGATTCCCTAAGGGGGGAACAACTTAAGACAGGCACGATCACATAAGAGGCCCCCAAGGAAGGACTTTGGGGGCTACAACAAAAGGGGTTGGTGGACCCTTGCCCCTCAGCTTTGACATAGCCTGAGTCCTCATTGTCTGTGAGAAAATCTCCTAATCTCTTGGCTGCCTTACTTCCCTTGCTCCACCTAAGCCTGAAACAATGACAGAGGGTGGTGCCACCCTGTGCTGGAAAGAGCAGGTTCCCCAGGGGATCAGGCCTAAGAAAGAATATGTAAAATTTTATGAAACTTGCTTTGTTTAGAATTCTCCCAATTAACTGATAAGGGTCCAAGCAACAAGTAAGTTTGTTCCTCAAAGTTTTACAGCTCTTTAGCTATCTGACCCTGACTCAAAACAGGCCCTCAGACTTCTTTATTATCTGTTGTTTGATCCTTACTTCCTGGCAATGTTTAATGAGATTTACCTGAATTCCTGTGTAAATGAACCCAATAAAGGTCTGCTCGGATGGGAGAATGGGGTGCTCTCCCTTAGGGAGGGTGACTGAGGCGATCCCCACTAGAGAGAGTGGCCATTCCGTCCCTGTTTCCCCACAGGACCTGGTTGCCTCTGTGTATGTTTTTCTTGTGTTTTGATGAGCTATCCACAGTGTTCCGAGGTCACTGCTGGTTGGTGGCCATGTCACCTAATATCTAAGCCCAGTCCAATTTAG
Source organism: Phyllostomus hastatus (assembly GCF_019186645.2). NCBI lineage: Eukaryota > Metazoa > Chordata > Mammalia > Chiroptera > Phyllostomidae > Phyllostomus > Phyllostomus hastatus. The sequence goes on from NW_025333835.1 coordinate 14,598,010, forward strand.
GAAAAATGTTACATGAATCTTTGTGGGAAGCTGAGTCCATGTAGAAGGTAGTTCAAGAGAGACTCAGCCATTCTGTTTCTTTAAATGATTCATACCTTGACAGTGTAAAAGAATTGTGTGCTAGGGTCACCCTAAAGATTTTGGGCTATAAATTTCTATGAGTTAAGAAAAATCAATAAAGGAATCATTAAATGGATAGGACTTGCCATTATAGTTAAGATAATTAATTAGAAGTTAATTTGGGGCCCCTCTCTGCAAAGATCTGTGAATGTTCTAAGATTTTACCTATTGGAAAGTTAAAAAGTTAGCTTGCCAGTCTAACCGGTCTCCTCCTAGCTCTGATGAGCTTTAATGGATGCTCATGTAAGACACAAGACTCCTGGGTCAGAGACAAAGAACACTATGTTAGCCCAATAAACAGGGCAGTTTATTGCTCACAGCAACAGTGGCACCCAAAGTAGTAGCATTTTTGCTGGGTTTCTGACTCCAAACTTCTACAGGGTTATATGAGGGGTGCTAGATAACACATACCCACTGAATGGGAGGCATGTCAGAATATGGGCTTAGGGACACTGAATCTTTTATGGGCAATGAACATACCAGCTCTTTGCTCTAAAAAAAGGCACTGCCCAGCTCTGTCTTCTGAGGTTATTCGCTATGCAAGCAATCTTGAACAAAGGGTAATCAGTACCTTGCTCACAAAACTACAAAAATTTGATAAATCCATAGAAAGTTTTTGTCTCGCAACTGTCATAGACCCTGAGGCATTACATGTTATAAAATCATGCCTCAGAATCAGCCTTAGGATAAAGAAAATTTAATCTGGAATGTTTTTATGATTTTTGTACTAGTGCTATTCTTAAGTTGAAAACAGCTTTCTCATATAAAGAATATAAAACTTAAGCTTCACAAATCTGTTATCAGGATGAAGAATTGTTTGTACAGTGCTATGAGTATAAAATATACCTCTCATCAAAGATTACTACATGTATACTTTACAGTTATACAGGGTTTTTTTTTGTTTGTTTTTCTGTTTTTGGTTTTTAAAGCTAAATGTAATGACGATGAAATGGCAAATATAACTTCACTTTTAAAGACTAAACATTAGCCAAATTTTGCCTGTGATTTAGAAAGATTCCCCCCATATGAAAATGCTCACTAGTGTTTAATACTAGCTTTATAATAAACATACTTGTTGAAAATTATTTTTTAAATGTTTTCTCCATGTTGATTGGACATTCTATTTTATAATATAACCATTTGTTTTAAATGCACATATAAAATAATTTCTTGAAATTTTTTTTCTTTAATGATGCCATTTCTATGGCATTAGCAACTAAATTTTCTTTTTCTTTTTTAAATTTCCACTACTGATACTGACAATGGATTAGTACCAGATACACAAGTGGATCTGAAAATACATAATTTGACCTTTATCCCTACTGTGATCCACACAGGTGGCCACCTTCATGGTGTAACTTAACAGCTGTAGATAGCTGACTATAATCAATCATTTGCACTTACCTGATTCAACAGGGCTGAATTGCTCTCAGCCTTTTTTTGCAAAGACAGATTTCACTCCGGGAATGGGTGTGTACTGTTTGTCTTACTCTATATGGGTTTTAGGGAATCTGATGAAACTGTGAATAAAGCAAAATGGTAATGTATGTGCAAGTGTAATTTAAATGAACTCCTATAACTATGTTGTGAATCAAAATTAAATTTAGTGAGTGGAGTATTATAAATTTAGAATGAATGTCTTAGGCACCAAAGTTAAAAAACAAATTTAACGTCATTTTAATGCTTGTTAGCTTCCAATATTAGTCTTATTAAACTCATAATAAAACTTAAGAACAGTGAAAAACAGCATTTTCTAAGACCTAAAATTAAAGCAAAGTACAGATATTACATTAAATATGCCCTTTTATTTATTTTTACTTATGTTATTTGAGACAAATATTTTAGATAACTATGAAAATCTGACATCATTATGTCTATACCCATTGTTTTGTGGATTTGAAAACTAAAGTATAGGTGTATTAATTGAAATTTCCAACATTTGTCATGGTAGCAGAGAATACTATTGGGTCAGTAATTGGCCAGAAAGAAGAAACATGATAGAAGTCCACTCACATAGAGCTAGAAGGGGACGGCACGTAAGAGCCTCTGACAGAAAGGTCTCCTCAAGGCAGAACATAGGTATTCTTGAACTCACTAATGGGTGGGGCTTTAAATGACTTATCTGCCCATATATACAATATATTGATTTATTTATGACTACTGGTATCTTTATTGGGATAAGGTTGGTTAATTATATTATACAGATTTCAAGTGTACATGTCTATGATACATCATCTGTACATTGCATTGTGTGCTCACCATGAACAAATCTCTTCTGTCACCATATTTGAATATTTGACCCCCTTTATGCTGTACTCTTCCCCCAACCTATACCCTCTGTTAACCTCCATGCTGTTGTCTGTATCTATGAGGTTTTTGCTTGTTTTTCTTGTATGTTCATTTGTTGCTTTCAGTTTTATATTGTACATATGAGTGGGATCATATAGTTCTTAACTTTTTATCTGACTTTTTTCACTTAGCATGATATTCTAAAAATCCAAGACATGGAAACAGTGGAAATCTCCTATGATAGATGATTGGTTAAAGAAAGCATGGTACATGTACACAATGGAGTACTACCCAGCCATAACAGAAGATGTAATACTGCCATTTGTGACAACATGGATGGATCCACTAGCATGTTTATATACACTGTCCAGTCAGAACCTAGTGATGTCACTGTGGTTTTGGTAAGATCAGGACTTTGTACTACTACTGTAGCAGTTTATTTCTTGACATTATGACTACAATTTTTAAATTGTTTGCCATCCCATAACTAAGTAGCTTTTAAAAAGCTGAATAGGAATATTCTTTTTAAAGTATTGAATAGGGAAATTTTAGCTGATGTCTTTTTTTCTTCCCCTCAGCAATTTTCCTTACAGCAAGTACAATAGATGCATTTTAAAATAATTTATTTGACCTTAAAGCTTCTTAGAGCTGGGCAGCAACTGATCAATATTTTTATGTTCTTGATGATATAATGATGTTAGTATTTCTTTAGCTGAAAAGCCAATTATTTAGCTACTCTCTTCATCACAAGGCAAACAGTCTCCTCCTAGCTCTGATGAAATAGTTTGTTAATTATTTCTTCACATAATCTGGGTGCCTGACATCCAGTTTGACAGTTCTTTACTTTCACCTATGAAGTTGCATGTACACACAAATCTGCTTGTATAAACTAAAAGCTGTGTTTTGGCAAGCTACTGAGGAAAAAATTTACTTAAATTTTTTATTTGATTTTGAAAATTAATAGCACCTGGTTTAGAATACAGTTAATATTATTTCTTTGATCTCCTCTACCCCACTCTACTTTTTGAAATTATTAATTTTGACATCCTCTTTCATGAAGAAAGTAAGTGCATTTAATTAGAATTATACTGTTTTTAGAGCTGGGAGGAATCTCTCATCACCAACAAGCAACATGGGGTTTCTGCTGACTGTTTTTGTTGTTGTTTTAAGTATTTATTTTATTCTTTTTTAAATTTTCCAGTTTTATTGATGTATGATTAACACACATTGTATAAGTTTAAGGTTTATAGCATGATAATTTGATAAATGCATATATTGAGAAATGATTACCACAATAAAGTTGGTTAACACATTCCTCATTTCACATAGCTATCATTTTGTCTGTGGGAGTGGTAATAACTTTTAAGATCTACTCTCTTAACAACTTTTAATTATACAATACAGTACCATTTATTATAGTCATGATGCTATACATTATATTCTCTGAATTTATTTCTATGAGAACTAGAAGTTTGTAATCATTTGATTACCTTTATCCATCCCCACTCTTGGCAACTATCAATACCAATCTATTCTCTGCAGAATTCACTGGGGAAATCATCTGGTCCTGAGCTTTTATTTGTGGGGATTTTTTAAAAATATATATTTTATTGATTATGCTATTACAATTATCCCATGTTTTCCTCCCTTTTATTCCCCTCTATCCTGTGCCCCCCTTCCTCACCTCAGTTCATGTCCATGGGTTGTACATACAAGTTCTTTGGCTTCTCCATTTCCCATACTATTCTTAACCTCCCCCTGTCTATTTTGTACCTACCATTTATGCTTCATATTCCTTGTACCATTTCTCCCCCCATTATCCCTCCCCACTCCTCACTGATAACCCTCCTTGTGATCTCCATTTCTGTGAATACATTTCTGTTCTCGTCATTTGCTCAGTTCATTTTTGGTGTTTTTTTTTTTTTCCTTAGGTTCAGTTGTTGATAGTTGTGAGTTTGTTGTTATTTCACCGTTCATATTTTTTATCTTCTTTTTCTTAGATAAGTCCCTTAACATTTCATATAATAAGGGCTTGGTGATGATGAACTCCTTTAATTTGACCTTATCTGGGAAGCACTTTATCTGCCCTTCCATTCTAAATGAGAGCTTTTGTGGATAGAGTAATCTTGGATGTAGGTCCTTGCCTTTCCTTAAGGAAAGAATAAGATTCTTTCCTTATCTTTAATCTTGAATAATGTAATTATGATGTGCGTTGGTATGTGTTTCCTTGGGTCCAAATTCTTTAGGACTCTCTGAACTTCCTGGACTTCCTGGAAGTCTGTTTCCTTGCCAGATTAGGGAGGTTCTCCTTCATTATGTTTTCAATTTTTTACTCTTCCTCTTCTTCTGTTACTGCTATGATTTTATTTGGAACATTTAAGGTTGTCCCAGAGGTTCCTGAGCCTCTCCTCATTTTTTTTTGAATTTTTGTTTCTTCATTCTGTTCTGGTTGAACATTTATTTTGTCCTTCTGCTCCAAACTGTTGATTTGAGTCCCAGTTTCCTTCTCTTCACTGTTGGTTCCCTGTACATCTTCCTTTATTTCACTTTTCATGGCCTTCACTTTTTTTTCTATTTTGAGATCATACTCAGCCTTGTCTGGGAGCATCCTGATTACCAGTGTTTTGAAATGTGCATCTGATAGGTTGGCTATCTCTCCATCACTTAGTTGTATTTTTTCTGGAGCTTTGATCCGTTTTTCATTTGGGCCATATTTTATTGTCTCAGCATTCCTGTTACATAGTAAAGGGCAGAGCATTAGGTATCTGCTAGGGCAGGGCAACCCATGTCACTGTTGTATGTGGGGGAGGGGTCCAAGAGGGAACAACACCACTTCCTTAGCTCTTGGAGGCTTTTAGTCACTTCATGTGCTACCTACAGGGAAATTGGGTCCTTCTGGTGCTGATTCCAAGGTGGGTGGTTTTGTGTATGTTCTAGGACCCTGTGAGTCTCTCCAACAAACTCTCCTGTGAGGCTGGGAGTTTCTCCCACTGCCTTAACAGTGGGGATGTTTTTGATTACTAATTTAATCTTACTCATTACTGGTTTGTTCAGATTTTCCATTTTTTCATAATTCAGTTTTGGCTGGTATTTCTAGGAATTCATCCATTTTTTCTAGGTTGTCTAATTTGTCCTATAAATGTTTGTAGTAGTCTTTTATGGTCCCTTTTATTTCTGTGATATCTATTTTATTTTTAATTAAAAAATTTTAATTGTATTTTTTTCCATTACCATATAGCCTTTTTATACCCACTCCCCACAGCAATCACCAAACTGTTGTCCCTGCCCAAGAGCCCTTTTTCCTTTTTTGCTCAATCTCTTCACCCCTTCACTCACCCTACCATAGCTGTCATTCTGCTCTCTACATATGAATCTGTCTCTGTTTTGCTTGTTAGTTCAGTTTGTTCTTTAGATTCCACATGTGAGTGAAATCATATGGTATTTGTCTTTCTCTATTGGCTTATTTTACTTAGCATAATATTTATCAGGCCCATCCATTCTGTTGCAAAATGTAAATGTTTCTTCTTTTTTATGACCAAGTAGCATTCTCTTGGGTATATATGTCCCATAGTTGTTTTATCCACTCATCTACTGATGGACTGCTTCCATATCCTGGGAATTGTAAATAATGCTGCAATGAACTTAGGAGTGTTTATGTTCTTTTGAATTAGTGTTTTATGTTTCTTCAGATATATTCCCAGAAATGAAATCACTGGGTCAAACCTAGAATCATTTTTTAATTTTTTGAGGTATCTCCATACTGCTTTTCACAGTGGCTGCACCAATCTGTGTAGTAGTCTTTTATGGTCCCTTTTAATAGTGATATCTATCTTGCTGTCTCTTCTTTCATTTATAATAATGTTTATTTGAGTCCTCTCACTTTTCTTGATTTTTCTAGCAAAAGGTTTGTCACTTTTGTTTGCAAATCTTTTCTATTTTTTTCTATTTTATTAATTTCTGCTCTAAGATTTATTATATCCTTCTTTCTGATGTTTGGCCTTAATTTTTTTTTCTTAGTTTCTTGAAGTGTAAAGTTAGATTATTTACTTGAGATCTTTCTTTAATTTTGGTGTATGTCTTTATACCTGTCTGTTCTCTTAGAATCACTTTTGCTGTATTCCATCAGTATTGGTTGGTATGTTGTGTTTGCATTTTCATTTTCTTAAGATACTCTTTGATTTTCTCTTTGACCCAGTGGTTGGTCAAGAGTGTATTGTTTAATTGCCAAGAATATGTGAATTTCCCAGCTTCTCTCCTATTACTGATGTTTATTATTGTGGTTGCAAAAAATACCTGATACAGTTTCTACTTGGATTTGTTGTAACTTGTTTTGTGCCCTGACATATATTTATCCTAGAAAATGTTGTGGGTGTATTAGAAGAATGTGTATTCTGCTGTCAATAGTTGCAGTTAATTCAATGTACATTTTGACTCCATTGTTGAGACTGTGGTATTAAAACCTCACCTATTATTATGTTCCTGTTTATGTCTCCTTTTAGCTATGTTGCTATTTGCTTTATACACTGAGGTACTTTGATGTTAGGTAAATATAACTTAATAATTGTTTTTTATAATATAATTATAAATATAACTACAATTATATAATTGCTTTAGCTTCATGATAATTGGTCATTATATAATCTTTTTTAGTCTCTTGTGACAATTTTTGAGTTAAATTTTATTTTCTAATATAAATTTAGCTACCCCTGCTTTCCTTTGGTTACCATTTGCTTGTGATAACTTTTTCAATCTATTCACACTTATCTGATGTGTATTCTTAAAGCTAAAGTGAGTCTTTCCTGGGAAGTATAACATTAGGTCTTGTTTTTTCTGTGTGTCTTGATTGGAGAACTAAATCCATTTAGGGTAATTATTGATGGGTAAGGCCTTATGATTGCCACTTTGTTGTTTTCTGATTATTCTGTAAATAGTTTTTCCTTGCTCTCTCTTTTGCTGCCTGCCTTTGTGAGTCGATTGCTTTTGCCCATATGCTTTAACTCCTTTATCATAATCTCTTGTGTATGTACTACAGGTTTTTTCTGTTTTGGTTGCCATGAGGCTGCTCACATAAAATACAGACATAGCATTCTCTTTTGAGCTGATAACAAGTTAACTTTTACACATTTATATGTTTTCATGATGTTTATGAACCTTTTTGCATTTTAACGTGAAGTTCACACATTAGCATTGTTTTGTAAGACATGTCTAGTTGTGAGGAAGTCTCTCAATTTTTTGTTTGTCTTTGAAAGTCTTTTCTTCATTTCTTAAGGACAACTTTAGCAGTGTATCATTCTGGGTGACAGCTTTTTTCTTTCAATATATTGAATATGTCATCCTTCTTCTTCCTGGTCTGCAAAGCTTTGCTGAGAAATACACTTGTAATCTTCATAGGTGTTTTCTTGTATGTGACAAGTCACTTTTTTTCTTGCTACTTTCAAAATTCTCTTTGAATTTGTAATTTAGTTATAACATGTCTATTTGTAACTCTTTGCAGATTCAGCCTATCTGGGTTCTTTTGGGCCTCATGGTCTGCATGTACATTTCTCTTTGCAAGTTTTTGGAATTTTTCAGCCATTATTGCTTTAAATAGACTTTCTGTCCTTTCATTTTTCTCTTATCCTTTCAGGCTTTCCTCAGGTGAGGCTTCCAGCTATATCCCGTGGATGGGTGGAGCTGGATATTGTGTCCCCCTACAGGGCTAAGTCATTGTCCAGGCTTTTTCCTGTTGGGTGGAGCTGCAGACTATGCTCCACCATTGGGCAGGGTCTCAGCTGAGCTCCCTGTTTGGGCAAGACTGCAGGCTCCATCCAGCAATCAGGCAGAGCCATAAGGGTTAGTCTGCTGCTGAGTGAGGTTGTAGGTTGGGCTCTGCTGCTGGGTGGTATTGTAGACTGGGTTCCACATTTGCTCAGGGTCATTGTTCAGGCTCTCTTATATGTATGTGTAGAGGTTATGCTCAACAATTGGGCAGGACTGCTGACTTGGCTTCCTGCCTACACAGGGCATAAGATGGCTCCGAAGATGGGCAGGCTACTGGCTGGGATCTCTCCTTGGGTACCACTGTAAGCACAAATGCAGTTACCCAAGGTCTGAGCCCTGGTTGCTATAAGCTCTTCCCCACTTCTCTATTTCTGTTTTATCCCCAGTATTTTCCTAATGGTCTCTGTGAAGATCTATATGGGCTACTAGGAAATGTTCTGCAGTGCTGGGGAGGTAGATATCCTTCCTGGGTTCTCTTTTTTCCACAGGAGAACCTTTAGGCTTAGGGGAAGCCCTCTCATAGCAGCACTGTGCCATTTTAAGGTAGGTGCAATGTGCTCAAAGCAAAACTATTTCTCTTATTCTTCTACTGTGGTTCTTAGTCTTTGTGGACCAGGGGACTGCTCCATACACATCCCTGAGTTCTGGAATTTTTCACAATGTTGTCTTGTCCATAGATAGTTGCTAGTTGGTCTTCTTGTGAGGGCAACTGAAGTTGGCAATGATTTATATCAACATCTTGATGATGTCAATTTTCTGCTGATTCTTTTTAAAGCTTGAAGCTATAGAGCTATTTCAGGAGTATATGTAGGCCTATAAATCTTAAATTGAGACCAAAAGAGCTTTTTCAAGATACTATACAGATTCTCAAAGATTATTGGGTTTTATTGGCCAGGGATTATATCCCTTTTCCCTGCTTACTGCTACACATCTGTATCAAATTTTCTTCTTAAGGTGAGGTTCAGTTACTTCCCCTTTGAACCTCAAATTCTGGCTAACTTCTGCTATGTTTTAAATATAATTGTTAAAAACCCTCACCTGAGAATATGTTTATTGATTTTAGAGGGAGAGGAAGGGCGTGGACAGAGAGAGAGAGAGAGAGACCTCAATATGAGAGAGAAACATCAATCAGTTGCCTCTGTGTCCCAAATGGGGATCGAACTTGCAAACTTTTGGTGTACAGAATGATGCTCCAACAAACTGAACCACCTGGATAGGGCTAATTTCTATTATTTTTTAAGATCAAAATGATTCTGTGCTTTTCACAGCTTTTTGTATAATGTAAGTTTAGGGACTGTCATTGAAGAAACAAATTAGAATTTTCTTACTGATCAAGCCCTCGGGGTAAATGAATTGCTTCATTGCATTCTGTAAAGAGAAAGCAAAGGGGACAGTTTATTTGTATTCAGTTTAACCTCTTTGAGTTGTTGACATTGGAACTGGTTAATGGCAAACTGTTAAGAACTATTAAATTCTCATTAGTGACGCCCCTGGATTAGAGCCATGTATATAGGGTATCATTTAATAGTAAATATTAAAGCATATTTATGAAAAGAAGAGAAAGGCATGTCTGCATTATTTAGAAGAAGAAAACAGAAGAGTTGAACTTAATTGGTATCAAAACTAGGTCAGAGACTAATTATGATTTAAGTTCCATGTAACTTTATCTCCTCATTTCTTGATTTAGTAATTGTTTCAGGCAATGTCATGGCTAGAAGAATGAGGTGCTTTCAGAAATGTGAGTGGCTCAGAATTACTATTAACCTCAGGCTGTCTATACAATTAATAATTCAATGTAATCTTATCTATACTAGTTTTCAGAATCCTTTGTTACTAGATAAGGTAATATTATTTGCCAGGGAACAAATAAAAAAAGACACAACTCATATATCAATTAATTTATTCATGTTTGGAAGTCTATGTAGATTACAGTGTGCCATGACAATTATTAATAATTTAAAGGTGAATGAATTCTTATATGTCATTGACATACTGAGATGAAGCAAAGCAGACACAGTAACATAAATCGGCCTGTTGATGACACTGAAAATATCCATAACATGTGTATGCAAAAGCTGTGCCTATTCCAGGAAACCAAAAGAAACACTTTGAGTCACATTTTAAAAAACCATCGTGGTTCATTTGTAAGCTCTCCATACATATATTTTAAAGTTTCTTATTATAAACATATGATTCAATTATGCAGTCAAACAATGCACATCATAGAAGACCCCATGTAGTCCTTTTGTTTAGGTTTAGGTATCATAAATTTTGCTAGCTCCTCTTTCTTAAGTGTGTACCTAGAGGACACTTATTAGACTGTTTTAAACAAATTAGATTTATCATTTTTGAAGTTGGACATTTGTTTTTATATTTGCTTTAAGATTGTTCATTATTTTCTCCTTATATGAAATAATCTATCTCCTCTATGAGGGAAAATAATGAACATATAACTTTAAAGATCAAAATTATACATATATAATATATAATTATATATAAAATTATTATATATATAATTTTGTATATATGTTACACATACAAAATTAGAAAGGCAGAAGTTAAAACTAGGAAAAATGGGCAAGCCCCAGCATTCAAATTTATACAAAAACTACTTCATTAAAAGACTGAAATTCAGTTAGACAAATATTCTATTTATATTCTGCTTTGATCTTACTGTGTGACCATCTATGCACATCAGTGTGTCTGTCTATTTTAATTTCCTTGACTATAATGTTCAGTTAATAAATTCTATTTAGTTCATTGGTTTGTAGTGAGAATGTAAAAGCAAACTATAATACTACAGGGTCTGGCAGAAGTAACACCGCATGAGTTGTTGGTAGGGTATAATAATTTATAGTTTTAATTTGAACATTTCATATAAAATGTCATATGGTGTGCTTGAGTGTGGTATTGTTATGTTACAGAATTACATGCTTGTGATTTTGAAATAAAAGACTTTGTAATAAGAAGGGGCATTAATTTGTGCAAGACTCTATGTTGCAGACTGTAGCTTTGGTGTTAAAAAGAGATTAAAATCTCATTAATATTGTGAGAGTTATTTAATCACTTTGATTTTTGTTTTTTTTTTTTTATCTGAAAATGTTGTGAGAGAGAGGAAATATGTAAAGCACATGGCACACAGTAGGTATTTAGCCAATGAATCTGTTTTCTCATCTTGTTATGGAAAAGACAACTCAGACGGCCTGGGAGTTTATGAAGTGGGGTTTATTCACGCATGCAGATCCAGAGGAGATAAAGTTCAAGTTCTAGGCAATGAGCTCAAGTTGGAAGCTTTTTTATATGCTTGTTACACAGGCAGAAGGAGGAGGGGAAGGAGTGCCACTGCTAAAACGGGGGTTAGTGTACGACCTTGAGATAACTGCTTATCTGGGAATGGCTGTTGTCTGGGAACGGCTGCTGGTCAGCTCCTACCTAAGAATAGCTACTGCTCAGCTATGTCCTGTCACAGTCTTACTATACAAGATCTACTGGGAAGATTGGTAACCTGTTACAAGTACCTCAAAGTGCAGTTTCCCACTACGACTGAGGCAGCTTCATAATGTTATACAAATAACAATAATGTACATATTTGTATGAAACCATAATCTTGATGTGTACATTCAATCAAATTGTTATGACAAACTAAGCTCCAGAGTAAGAGATGACTTCATCAAACATTTAGCTGCTTATCAGAGTTTCCATTTTAATTATAAATTTTATCCTACAGGTATCTGTTGGATGCTGAATGGTCATAATACTTTTTCTTTTCCACAGAAAGTTATAGTATTCCCAAATAAAAACTTACTTTTTGCATATATTGCAGAAATATTAGTAGCAGTTTTGGATCTTTATTACTTACAAAAATTAGTTCAATAAGAGTAATTCCAAATAGGGACTTTGTTTTTGAATCCTGAGTACTAAGCCCCCAACCCAGCCTGGTCTTGGAGCTGAGTCAAGAAGTTAAGGGAGCTTGGAGAGACTGAAGCTAGTAAAGATGTTAGCTGCATGTAAATTAAAAGGGGAAGAGACATTTTCTTTGGAAATAAAAGGATGAGTCAGTGAAGATAAAGTTCTCTAGCAGCAGGGTGGGATGGTAGCAAGTAAAAACTCATGCATGTGGTTCATTGAAAGTTGAACATTAATTGAGAATGTTTGCTCTTACAGTTAATTATGCTGGATGAGGTGAGGATAGTATGTGTGACAGTCTTCATGTATTTATCTATGTTATAAGTCACAGAATTTCATATTTGGAGAAGACATCAGTGGTTATTTACTTTAACACATCTGTAATTTCAAATCTCATAAATTCAATTTACAAAATTTTTCCTGGGTGAAATGAGGACTTCAGTATCACTATTTATTTAAATTTGCCTGCTTTATATGATATCTTTTACACTTGAATAAAAATATATATGACTTACACTAGGCATCATTTAGTTCAATTTACATTGGAAGCTTGTAATGAACGACTGGTGACCTTGACTCTGCTCAGAGTTAAAAAAGAAAAGGACATTAAATAGTAATAATAATAAGATTCTATAGCAGCATATTTTATCTACATAATATTTAGCTGCTTTTAGTAAACAAAAAACACAAGAATACCCTAGAACATACAAAGATATTTATAATTGCCAAACTAGAAAAACATATTTGTCTCACAGGGTCATTGGGATTTTTTATCCCAACCTGCAGTAACTGCTGGCAGATTTTCTTTCTGTTATTTGGTACAAAGCAAAAGCAATAATGTTTGTCTCCAATATGTATGGCATATACTTTGCCAAAGGAAACAACAGCTCCAATCCGACTTCTAGATGGATTTTTAAAAATAGATACACATACATATATACATATAAATGTAAAAACTTGTGTCTATTTAAGCATTATAATAAGCAATAATCAATATATATGAAATTATAAATTTCTTAATTGTGATAAGATATATGGACAAGAAGGTGGTAAAGTCACTTCACCTCTCATTTTTTCTACACTGAAAAAATGACAATAATGTTTTAGTTTGGATTTTCTTGTTTCTTTTCTTTTTTTTTTGTTTTTGCCCTGTAAATTTTAGATATTTTCAAAGATAGGAATTAGCAGAGGTGTAAAATTATTAGCCAAAAATATAGGACAATAAAACAAATTCTTTTAGATGAATTTAGATGCCGTAAAAAGAGATATTTTAAATTATGGCCTGAGGCATCAAATCTAGACTTGCCAAGAATTAAAGCATACAAGGAGTTCTTGCTTAAGTTAACAAGAAAGACTATTGGTGTGATGGAAAGAAAAGTGACAGAATAAATATTCTGAGTTAAGAGAATTTGTATGTGCATTTTATAGTGATGAAATTTTAAAAAGATATTTCACAACCAAATATTTGGACTTACATTTTAAACAAGAGAAAATATGTATTAGATATTTTTCTGAGGGTTATAGACTTATTCTATCACTGTAATAAAGTCACAATTGCATTTCATTAATTTTACATAATTATGTAGTTTATTTTAACCCTGGGTGTGCCAGAAAGTACCAATAACATTAATAGATAACAGGTGAACGCTTTTCTAATATGCCAGGTTGTAATGTTTATTGCAAATGGAACTATTAACAAATAACTTCACTTGAAATTTTCTATTTATATTTGGTAGTATATATTTGCCCATGAAGGAACACTAATAGCCCAGGAAAAAAACATTGCTGCTGATTTTAAATAAATTCATAAACTCTTCAACAGTTGCTAAAATGGAAAAATTTGATTCATGACCCAAGACCAAAGTCTATTAAATATACCAGTTACATTTTTGCTCATGTTTGATTACTTTCTGTGTGACCAGTCATATTCTCAACAAAGTGCTAGTCTATATTTTCCCCAGATTTTATATTTAATGGATGTGTGACTCTATGTGTGTGTGTGTGTGCAGAAATATGAGGAGATATACACACATACTCCATAAAGAACATAGCTTGATCATCTTCAGCATGCTTGGGCTGCTGAATTCAGCAATGAAGACCAAGGGATTTAGTCTGTCCCGCGTGATCACTCCTAAGGTGAAGACTCTGGATAGTCAGTCTCTCGTGATTTAGTAAAAAGTTTTCATTTTATTCACACTAGCCATGATTTTCATGATCATGTACAATTCCATAATTAACAACTCTTTAGACCAGATTGGAACAGCAAGATTCACTCTGAAATCATTATTCTGGGATAACTGGATAATAAAGTACCCCTTCTGCCTGATGGAGCATATGTACTCAACCACACCAGAAGTAGAAAATATTCAGAATAAGGAGAAAAGTTAATCCTGTGCGAACAATAGTTTTTTCTTGTAAACAAATTCAAAATACTTTGAACTTATAATATGTATGCATAATTTTTAAAATTATGTTTTTGTGCCTTGGCTGGTATGGCTCAGTTGGTTGGAGTGTTGTCTTGTAAAGGTCATGGTTTTGATTCTTGGTCGCAGGTTTGATTCTTGGTCAGGACACATGGCTAGGTTGCAGGTTCAATTCCGGTTAGGGCACATGCAGGAGGCAACTGATTGATGTTTCTCTACCTTCCTCTTTCCCTCCTGCCTCTCTAAAATCAATAAGCATATCCTTAACTGAGGATTAAAAACAATTATAAAATAAAAATGTCTTTGTTACCTATTTTTTATAACAAACACGAACAATCTTAAAATGCAGTAGCATAAAAACATTTTACTATTGTTCTGTAACAATTCTGTGGCTTGACTGGGGTCTCTCTTGACAGTTGAGTTCCAAGAGTGAATAATTAAAGAGGCAGAGGGTGTAGGCCGCTAGGCTTTGGGCCTGGGGATAGAAACTGTTTCATCATTTCTTCCACCACCATCTATGGGTCAAAACAGACACAGAGCCTGCTCACATTTAAAGGGAGAGAATATTAACCTCACTTCTCTGTGGTAGAAGTTCAAAGAATTTGTGGACAATTTTATTTCCCCGCAGTATTTTATTTTATAAATGATATTAGTAATATACTTTAGCCCATTTCTGTTGAAAATGAGAAAAGGGCAATTTTGTTTTCAGTTCTATTCTGTTTCAATGCTAAATTATTTTAGCAACTTAACTTGTGTAACTTGAATAAAATTTTTATAGATGAAATACTTTTCTATGAGAAAGAACTAAGGAATACTTGCATTCTATAAATAATAAATTGCTAATTACCAATCTAAATCTAATAATCTCTAATGTAAACAAAACTGGTAAAGGTTGGGGGCTCATTGAGCCAATCATATTAGTATGAATATATTACATTATGATTCTCTGGTCAATATGTATGGATAAACAGAGAAGTTTATAAAAAACTTTCAACATAAATGCTTAGTGACTTTTTAGTTATATTATCTCATTGGCTCTAAGGTGGTTATACTTCTTTTTTTTAGTAAACATGAGAACAATTTTATTTATTCCTTTAATATTTGCCTAACATCACACCAAATATCCATGAATTAATAGATTCTGAAGCCCAATAATTTGGAAATGTGACAAAAGTAAAATCAAACAAAAGCCACAAACATTTCAGAATAGATTTCTGAAAATCAGCACATTTCCCCTCTTATTTTGACATTTGTTTATTATTTTCTTATATTACATTTCTCTTTAAACGCTATCACTTTACCCCCTTATCTATGTATCTACTTCACTTAATATGGTAATTGGGATATATCATTATAATATAAATGTTTACATAATGAATATGATAAGTGATTTTAGCAGAAAATATTGAAAAGAAAAGTATTTTCATATTTCTTACCTTTTTCCAAAAATAAGTACAGATTTATGGTGATTTATCTTTGATAAACATATATAGCTATACCTTTGCATTTAAAATGACTACAGTGGTGCTGGTGAGTGTGGCTAAGTTGGATGGCATGTCATCTTGAATCTGAAGGATTCCAGGTTCAATTCCCAGTCAGGGAACATACCTAGGTTCCAGGTTTGATCCCCAGCTGGGGCATGTATAGAAGGCAACTGATTGATGTTTCTCTCTCACATTGATGTTTCTCTCTCTCGCTTCCTCTTCCTCTAAAACAATGAAAAAGTGTCCTCTTGTAAGGATAAACATTATTTTAAAAAAATAAAATTACTACAGTGTATATAAAAAGTAGTGATAATTATAATATCAAACATCCTTTTTTAAAACATTATATCCAAAAAATTTTAGATGAAGTAGGAACAATTTCAGATGCCTGCAGTGAGACATACCTCTTTTCTTGTTAAATGATCATATGTCTAAAATTAGATAATTTTTTTCAACTGACCCTAAATTATAGATGTGATATAGTATGTGAGCTAACTTTAAAAGTTTCCTTGGGGAAATTTGCCTGAATGTTACAGGGTGCAGCCAAGAGGGGGGACCCCAAATGGGCATTTAAAATGGGGTCCAGAACTCAAGGTGTCCAGGGGATTTTTGGATGTCCTCACTCCCACTCCCCAGGTGTGGGTTGGGGGAAGGAACAAATGGAGCAGGGCCATTGAGAGCTGTTTTGCATAGCAACAGCCTTGCAGCTACCCTCTGGCATGGTCATTTAACATATCTATAGCCTTTGGCTGATCGCTTAGATATGTTAAATAGCTGTGGCCCTGCTCTGAGCCAGGGGAATGGAAGTCACTTCCCCACCAAGATGTGACTGGGGGCAGGTCCCCCGAGTTACAGTGCCTGCATAGGAGCTTGGAGATGATTGGCTCCAGGACTTGGGGCCACACCTGCCCAGACTCATTATGGCAGTCCAGTAAAGCTGGAAGGATGTGAGTTCTGGCATGTGAAGCCGAGTGTGGGAGGAGTTGGAAATGGGACTGCAGAGGAAGACTGGTGCGGGGATTTAAACCGAGAGGCGGCAGCCCTGAGGGGAAGAACCATGAGGCTGTGGAAGTGCAGAGAAGATCACAGTTATTGAGGAGAGAGAACCACACAGATTTAGCAGAGTGAAGACTCCCGTGGCCCTGAGGGAGAGAACCATATGGCCTTGACAGAGTGGAGACTCCCGCAGCCCTGAGAGGGAGAACCACGTGCCTTTGCCAGAGTAGGGACCCCCGCAGCTTTAGGAGATATGGTACTCTGGACTGGGCAAAGGGGGAAGGAAGGAAGGACTGTGTCTGTTTGTGGGTGTTTTAAGGGACTTTGGGATTTTGGTGAAAACATTAGGTCACTACTTTAAGTCTGTATAGCATTAAATAAACATTTCCTTTCCTTTTCACAAATCTCTGGCATTGAGAGATGTCTTTCCTCTGGTGGTGGACATAACGGACCTGGAGACTTCTTTCAATAATAGTATATCGTCCCAGACCCCCCTTGTTTGTTCTGTAACATGAAGTGATAATTATCAGAGTCTGTGGGTTAAATCTAATGATAGTATCTGTGATAAGAATATGTACTAATTCTAGGCTGCCATGCTATCCTAATGTTAGTATTTTTCTACTTTATTATCTTGGAATATCATTGATGGCCTTATCTCAAATCTATATTTTTTGTACTAAAATGGATTCTTAGATTTCCTTTAGAATAAACCCTTTTTGCAGGTATAATTATTACAAAACAAATTTCATAACCTCTTTGCTTAAGTAGTTTTACAAATAAAACTTTCCAAAAATCTGCTTGGAACCATATCTCCCCAAGCTATGATTTTAATTTCCTAATTTAGGTGCAAATTTCTATGATGTTGAGATATTATATATTCGTATCGTTTGAGTAAAAGATTTTGCTTTTTGTAGAAAGAAACCTTAAAAATGTATAAGTATAAAACATTGCCATAAATCACATCAAATTAATTATTAAAAAGAATGAAAATTTCAACTTTGAAAATTCAAAAATATTACCCAACTTTCAAGGTAACAAATTAACCCGCCATAGTTTCAGGGATGGTAAGAGAGGACACAAGACTCTTGTTGGGTCAGAGATGAAGGCGAGTTTATTTCTCATAGCAACAACAAGACACACAGTATTATCATTTTGTACCATTTTCCAACACTCCCATCCCCACAGAGAAACATTAGAGAATTAGGCTATACATGTGTACACAACAGTTGCATTATAGTACAGGAGCTTTGAAATTAAGAGAACTGAAGTATAATTACTCTTGACAGTGGGGGAGACATTAATATTTTTTTTACACTAAACAGTGAGCATGTCTTTTTTGCTCTGGAAGGTGTGTTATCTCCTTTTCTCAAGGCTTTAAGCAAGCCTGTCCTTTTATGCTCTTTGCTACACAGACGTCCTGAACAATATAAAGTGGATTGAAGAGTAGCCAGTGCCTTGAATTGCTCAATTAGCAGAAATGTAAGAAACCCTTGGATGTTTTTTTCTCAACAGTAAAATGTACAATATAGGCTCCCTAAAACAAATAAAAGATAAAAATAAATTATTAGCCACATAGCATATTGACTGTTCATTCATAATGCCTACGTTGAATGCCATTTGGGTACAAACTTCTGAGTTTCTTACATGTACAGAATGTTCAAATGGTAAAGTTTAGGAAAACATCACAGTTCTTTTAACTTTTTCTACAAAATCTAAAAATGAACCAATGGTACCAGTTGTTGAAAATGTATGCTCAGTACTATGGTTGTATAAAAAAAGACATTCTCTAAAATGGTTAATAATTTCTTTAGGGAGACATAATATCCATATATGAAGCAAACTAGAAAACAACTTAGTGTAGTATATATTGAAACACTAGATTATGGATGTAAAATTAATATCCTATTGATTTAATTTATAAACCATCTTAGCATATATTGCCTCATATTGTATCCATGCCTCATTCGTATTATGGTATTTTATTGACTTTACAATTTAAAAGTTTTATCATCTCTGAAATAACCATGGATATTATATTTGATAGCATCTTACAAAAAAGGAAGCAGTATTTTCTGAGTGATACAGACAGTTATGGTGCATTTTTCATCATTTGAAATGCATCATTTCTACTTGGAGGAGAAAGTTAAACTCAAAAATATTATTTTACCAAGATAACACAACCAATAGATGTTGAACTTGAACCTAGGTCATTTTATTCTAACAGTTTTTAATCTAACTAGAGGTGTTTTCTGCCTCCTGGCTTAACACCTCACACTACTTCATAACTGATGGCAGAGAATTTCAAGAGGAATAATATTTGCTCAGATTGGCTTAATACCAAATGGATATTTTTTTTTCAGTCCCAGTAAGAGCTTTTTCAAAGAATTAGAAGGTTAAAAACAGTACATTTAATGAGAAAATGAAACAAAATGATTTTTCCCTGCGACCACCTGAGCTGTGTTTCTGTCTTCTCAGTGTGTACATCTCTTTGTTTGTTGGTTTTAGTAACCTAAAGTTTGTTATAAGCATTTTAAATATTTCCCAGTTTCTAGTTTGTATTTTATTTTAAGTTCTGTTTTTTTGATGTGTAAACTAGAATAGTTTATATTTCAAGTTTCAAAATGTATATTCATATATTTTTGCATAATAGTTTCTATATTTATTTGTTATCCTCTTTTATATCTGTGGTTTGTTTATTTTTATTATTGTTGTTGAGATTTTTACTTTTATTATTTATTTGCTTATTTAGTTTATCAGGCTTTTCTGGTTTTTTTTCATCATTCTTAGATGATTTGTGTATCTAGATAAGGTAGGGTAGATTACAAAGTTGTGCAGTCTCAAGGTTGGGTGAGATTCCATGGGTTGACTTAAGGCAACTCTCACTAAATTCACACATAAATATTGAAAATTCTTCAAATGTTTCCATACGAAACCAATGGGTGTCAGGATACTTGATGGATGCTGCAGTCTGATGCTTTTCTTCTTCCTCTGGCTCTTGCTCCAAAAGTAGCTGCTAAAAAAATACCCCCAAAACAAACAAACAAACAAAAAACTGGCTTCTCCAAAACCGGATGCAGATGCAGAAGTAGGTTGAAAAAGTTTCTCATTGACATTGGTACTTTTCACTGGGAGTAGGGGCATGACAATAGCCCATATTGCCTGAGCGTATTGTACAAATTCAAGTTTTTGCAAGTGCACAGCCATATATTCTAGTTATACAATGCTTGCAAACTCACTATTTTCATAATTTTATTTGATATTTGATCTCCACAGGCCTGGTTGTGGTCTACTACAGTAAGATGCTGGGGAGAAGTTAATTATAGGTCTGTGCTTAAGAGAAAGTCTGTGAGTGTAAACAAGCCAATGAGATGTGGTCTATTTTGGGGTTTCCTGGGGCCTGATGACTCATAAGTGTACACAATATGCTATTTGTCTTTGTGATCCCCCAGGTAATTCAAACTTTTATGCTCTTTTCTTAATAGATACAAAGTAGTAGAAATTCTTCCTATCTTGATGCCTTGAGAATAGGACTTTGCATTTCTTTATTTTCTTTCTTTTAAATTTTATTTTCTGAATGTATCATTCTATCTATCTAGCTATCTGTGTAGCAGTCTATCTTTCCATTGTCACAAATCCACATTATGTCATCTAATCACTAGTCTGAAAAGTAAACATCATTTTTACTCTTATTATAAACACTTCCTTGCAAAATTATCTGAAAAGAGATAGTTCATAGCTTTTTTTCTTATTGTCAAAGCAATCGGTTTCTCCAAAAAGTTAACTTGAACATTTCTCTAGAAGTATTGAATATAATTGTTATGATACTGTAGGGAGTTCTTGAAAAGAGGAGTATGAAAAAGATCCTCATCCTAGGACCACCTAATTTCATTCATACATAATATTTGGTATTATATACTATGAAAATGTAGCAAGCAGAAAGAAGAAGATCTAGAGAAACAAGATATATTGATTAACTTTGCTGTTATAGGCATTATTAATATTTATGTCATTTCTAGTTTAGTGATTAACCAATGATTCACAAAAAGAACCTACTAATATTATAAATTTTCAAATTTTATGTAGTTTTTTTCTGAACAAAATGATGTTGCAGCTTTTTACTATTCTGATGCATTTCAGATTGCCAAGACAGTATTTTAAAGACTGTGTTGAAGGGAGACAGTAATTAGAATCATTTGGACTGCCCTTGGCATGACCCAAACATTCTTACCTGTCCTATCCTTTAAAAAAATATTCCAAGGATATGTTTGTTAATTTTTAGAAAGAGAGGAAGGGAGAGAGAGAGTGAAACATCAATGTCAGAGAGAAATACTGATCAGTTGCCTCTAGTATATACTCCATATACTACAACCAGGGATTGAACCCCAGACCTAGGTATGTGCCGTGATCAGGAGTCAAACCCGTAACTTTTTGGTGTATGGGATGATGCTCCAACCAACTGAGACCAACCTGGCCAGAGTTCCTTTTTAATGAGGGTAACACCCAACCCTGACTGCTTAGGTAAGGACTTCATCAAGAACAGTAACAAAATTATAAAGTGTTAATTATTACATCTTTTTATAATTGAAATTCATTATTACTGTTGAAATTTCTTTACTCTTTCTATTTATGCAATATACTGAGAATTT
Source organism: Phyllostomus hastatus (assembly GCF_019186645.2). Classification (NCBI taxonomy): domain Eukaryota; kingdom Metazoa; phylum Chordata; class Mammalia; order Chiroptera; family Phyllostomidae; genus Phyllostomus; species Phyllostomus hastatus. The sequence continues at coordinate 14,619,634 of NW_025333835.1, forward strand.
GTTTTAGAAGATGGACTTATTGCCTCACAATAATCTTGTAATTTCCTCCAGGATTCTTCAACATGAGTTCTTCAACTTGGGTTCATTGACTTAGAGAATATCTATAAATTCGTGGATCTCAGGATCAATACTCACTTCCTTGTTTTTATTTATAGTTTAACTACCTAAGCATTTGTCCCTAAACACTCTTGTTCAGGGTTTCCTGCTTCTTTTTTGTATTTTATATGAATATACTCAGTCAGCATATATTATTGTTTGTGTGTAAATTGATATTGTAAGATTCTCCTATGCTGTCATTTTTTTTTTAAAATTCATACATTCAGTACATTCAGGTGTGTGCTTAGCAGTACATCATGAAATTAGCATTCTCTTGCATTATTTTCAATGTAAACAGTCTTTGTATCAGTTGCAAATAATGCTGTTTTTAATAAAAGAAAGGAAAAGAAATAAGCAGAGTAAAAAAGGAGAAAAGAAAAGGAACTAATAGAAAAGGAAACAAAGGGAATAAAGAAAAGAGAACTCAATGATTTTCAATAAAAGGTGTATTTTTCATATAGGGCAACTGATCATTTTGAGTTGGTTGTGGCTTTCCTCCACAGGATCGAAGCTGATGAAGAAGCCCCTTTCTGGACAGTGATAGTCTCAGGCCAAATGGAAAGAAGAATGTGGCAGGTACACCCATGGATTAAAGCTTTTGTTCAGGTAGCACATGTCATTTTCACTCATATTTCATTGACCAAAGCAATTTACATGTGAAGCATTTTACCAATCAAGCATAGAAGAGTGAAAATTTTATACAATAACACGGTCTCTCAAATTCTCTTTTGTGAGGTGTCAATTCAAATCACTTACCCATTTCTCTCCTTGATTGACTTATCCCCAACTCCATGTGTTAGTGCTTTTACTTTGCTTTTGTTGATTTTCCTCTATTTATTTCCTATTTTATTAATTCCTTTTATCTTTATATTTATTACAATATTCAATATGTCTTCCTTATACTGCTTTTTTGTAACACATCCTTAGCTTTTTGATTATTCTGTTTTTTAATATACACACTTAATAGTATATATTTTCCTCTAAATTATATCTCATAAGGTTTAATATATGCTAGTTTCATTAACAGCCATTTAAAATTGTTTTTGAAAATTTACATCATGATTTTTAAAGTCATTGGGTTATCTGATAGTTTCCAAACACATTGAGGTTTCCTAATTATCATTCTTTTATCATTTGTTTCTAACTTAATTGTGATCATAGAAATGCTTTGTATGATTTTCATCTCTTCAACTTCATTGCTAATCATAAGTATGGCATAATAATCATTCTCTATGTAGAAAAAGGTATATTGGTTAATTCTAAGGGCAATAACCTGAACTGACTTATTAGATCAATTTACTAATCCTTTTGGTCTAATCTGATATATCAAGTGGTATGGAAAAACTCAAATCCACTTTCCTGAGCCTATTGTGGCCATCTTTTCCAAAATCAGGATCAATGACACCATGCTGGGAGCTGGAAATAAGCCATGGTGGGAAAATTTACACTATAGGAATCAGTAAATACTACAAACCAGGGATTTTTGTTATTAAAGGCCAACACACAGCTGGTCACATCCTTGTGTGCATTATGAGCATACACACTAACAAGATTATATATATGTCTTTTTATTCCTGGATGGTTTGTCAATTTTCATATTATATATTTTGAAGCTATATCATTCTAAACTTAGAATTGTTACATCTTATTGCTGAATTATATGTTTTATAACAATGAACTGGCCCTCTTTACCTTTAGTGATGCATTTTTGCCTTATAGTCTACTTTGACTTTAACAGCAATATCAAGGTTGTTTTTGTTAGATTTTCTGAGGAAGATATCTCTTCACTTTTTGCTTTCCATCCTTCTGAATCCCTATGGTTAGGTATGTCTCTTGTAAAGAGAATATAATTGAGGTTTTATTTTTTTATCCAGGCTGACCAAGACTTTTATCCAACTTTTACAAATGAAGCACTTATTTGATTTACATTTAATAGTGTTACTCACATGTTTCAGTTTAAATTTCTGATTTTATTAATTTCTTTTTGCTTCATTTGTGCAGTGTCTTGCCTTTATTTTTTTGGAAGTGATTGTGTACATTTTATTGTTTAATTTTTCCTTTACTTCCAACTTATATTCTTTAAAACTTACTTTCAAGTGAGCATATATTCATAAAAACAGAAATTGAGAGGATTCTGTATATACCTAATGTTAACAGGATTATACTATTTAAGAAACATTTAATTTTCAAGTGAATAAAAAAAGTGAAACAATAAAATGCACACATAATTCCCAAAAACAAAACAAGAAAAGTGAGAAGAAAAGACAGCATATGAGAAGTCACAAGAATGGTAACGTAAAGCCAAAGCATTTGAGTCACTATAGTAAATGTAAGTACACTAAACATCTTCTTGTCAAACACAATTGATGCGTTGTATAAAAAAACACCACAAAACCTAAATTATATTTTGTTTACAAAAAATGGTTTCACACTTTCTTTTAAGTCTATGTCTAATAACTCCAATATCTGTAATTCCCACAGAGCTCTTTCTATGGTTCTGTTGTTTCTCTGGGTTTTGTTAATTTGTCTCATTTACATGGGTTTCCAGTTATTTTCATATCTGTTAGACATTGACTTTGCAATATTGTCTATAGAAATATTTTAATACCTGGGATAGTATTACTGCCATAAAATGTGTTTACATATGTTTCTACCAGTGAGCTGGGGGAAGGAACTATCCAGTATTACAGCTTTTTCAAGTACTGAGCTGATTGGAAGATGAGTTGAAGTCTTAGTGGAAGTCTATCCTATCTTGTTCAGATTTATGCCTAAATTGCAGTCATTTGGTAGCTCAAACTAAATTAAGAAAGTTCATCAAGGACCTTTTAAAGGTCCTTTAATTCCAGCCCTGTATTCCTAAGCTTGCTAGCCAATTCAATTATCCCTCAGCCTCTCAGTTGTTTCTCTCTCTTTAATTTGCAGGGGTAATGGAGCTTACTTCTCTGAGCCTCTGTCTTTTTCCTTATCAGTTCTTACTTGTTCTTCACCTTCTGATTTTTTATCTTATACATTTTTGAATTTAAAAATATTTTTTTAGCAGAATAGTTGATCCAGTTTAAGTAGTCCACCATTATTGAAAAGTAAAGTCCTTCATATTGTGGGAATTTATTTCAATTGTTCCATAACAAAATTATATCATTTTTCAATTTCTTTATTCTATAAACAAACTGTTTCAGTCTTTATCTTTATTAAATATCTTTCAAGAGTAGAGAAAGGAATTATCTCCATTTAGCACATGAAATCTTTATGACATAGAATCTGAGGCATAAAGAATATTATTAACTGTGTATCTCACTGACATGGATGATGGGGGACAGAGTTTGAGTACTTCCTTCCAAATTTTCTTAATGCTCAGAACATGTCAATGTTGTAAACTTTAAACAATGCTAGTTAATTAGACTTTAGGCTTTCCATGTTTATTACTGTATAGCCAAGTGAAACATTAGAAGTAAAGTTTAAAAGATAGCAACTAATCCTAAAATTATTTCTGTTCTTACTAAATTGCTAATAATTGTTTAGGTTCTGCATCTCAATATATCCACCTTGCCTATGTTTTCATTTGTTTAATAACTATTTATACAAATTTTTAACTATTTACTATTTACACAGTTTTAATAACTATTTACACAAACGAAGAACCAGAACAAACATCCAATACCATTTAATTATACAATTATAGGCAGTGACCTTAGTCATTATCTTTTTATAAACTTCATTTGATAAATAATAATTTTAAAATCACTTTTGTAAATGAGAAAAAAAGCAGATCATTAAGTTTTCCTGAAGATCCAATTATGTATTTAAGGAACAGCTCCTGTTCTCAAATATGCTTACAGTCTAGTGGAGAACATAGGTATGTATTATAAAATGAAGATAATGAACTGGAGGTAAGGGTGATATGAACAAAAATGAGAATAGTGCTGACTGTGGGGTGAATAAGAACCTATGTCATCTCAAAAACTGGGAGTACAAATTAGAATGACTGTTTCTCTTTACTCCATTTAAGTAGCTTCAGCAATGATGTAGGATCCTGGCTGCAAGCGAAGTGAGATAAATGGCATTTTAAGATTTCTCCTTTTTATTCTACCCAACAAATGATTGACCTTAAGAATAATATAACTTCCTTAGGCATATGTCTTATTTAGATGAAGAGTGCTTGTCATATAGTAAATTCTCAACAAACTTTTTTGAAAATGGATGTGACTTGGTTGCAGATCTTATGATTTAAAAAAGCGTGAAGAGCTTATATCCTTTCTAGTGTCCAATTGAAACTGAAATCTTTTAATATATTTTTTGTTTTCCTTTTTGCACACTAATGATGTTTTTTTTCTAATGATGTTTTATGATATATTCTATAAACTACAGTTGGATTTCTGGTTACATAAAGTACTATACCTTTCATGTGTAACATAAAAATATGAAGTTATCTGCATGTCCATTTATCTGGGGCAATACATTTTACTTGGATATATGTGACAGAGAATTGATATTTTAATATAGTTGAGGTTAAGATTTATTGTGAGAGAGTAAGAAAAAGCATTCACAATTATATAACCTACTCATGGGATCCTATTTGACATATAGTACCCACCATAGGTCTTCACTCATTATAACTTGCATTCTCAGAGCTGTAGAGTGGGCAATACTCACAGTTGCAGTTGGACAGATTCATCTGCATGAAATCAGGATGGAGTATTTTTTTTTTAATTACATAATGACTAAACCTAATCCATGGAATCTGCAAGTTCTTTATATCAACTAGGGTTGGTAAAATGACATGAAAATCTGTAATAATGTGATTGATGTAGGAACCATTATACATGATTATAGCCATCAGGAAGGAATTGGGTATGTAAAAACATATCCACACTCATGTTCCTTATGAAGATCATGCATCATCTAGGACATCACAAAATACTGGCAATGTGATCAGTGGTGATATAACTTCACATGAATTTTCTCTGTCATATTAGACTTGACAAAGTTGTATAATAAATCTAGTCCTGAAAATATTATAGGAGAAATGAGAAATCATCTTATCACTTGTTTCTCTTACTCTCTGATCTGTCCTCCTTTTCCTTAATGGGAATATGACAAGGTTATTAAAGTGATATAAAAACTACAAAGAGTGCTCTAACAAGAGAAAATATAATCTATTATTATTTATGTAGTGTGAATGAAGCAACGGGAATTGCTACTTTTGTATCTAATTCCATAAAAGAGGGTAATTGCTACTTCTCTGTGTTGTGCGATTATATAAATGGCAGTACAGTTTTAAGATTTTGTAGAACACAGGGTTTTTTTTTAACTTAAATTGGATTTAGCAAGAATAGAAAAAGTTTAAAGAGAAGCCAGGAAATAATTATTTAGTGTGGTAATCACACAGAATTCTTTTAAAACTAGAAGTAGTAGTAGTGTGAAATATATTTATGACATTTCCAGTTTAGTGACTAACCAATAATTCACAAAGGAACCTACTAAAATTAGAGATTTTCCAAATTTTATGGAGGTTTTTCTAAATAATATGATAGATGGTGGCTTTTACTGTTCATGCTATATTTTAGATTCCCAAGACAGTAATTTAGAGATATTTATGGGATGGAAAAAGCAATTAGGGACATCTGGATTGCTCCGGGCATAACCCACATATTTTTTTATTTGTCCCTCCTTTTTAATGAGACTAATGAAATTAACCCTGACTGTCTAGGTAAGAACTTTGCCATGAATGGTAATGAAATTAGATAGTATTTTTTGCAATTAAATTTTAATATAATTGAAAATTTCTTTACTCCTATTTATACAACATGCTGAGAATTTAGAAATGGATTTATTGCCTTATAATAACCCTATAATTTCTTTTGGGATCCATGGTTTTGAGGAGATTCATAGCACAACCTCAGGAACCATAAGCATAATTTTCTTGGGTTTACAGCTCCTTCAGATTTTGTAAGGAATTTGGTTTCTCCAAAGCTAACACTCCATTGGAAGTGTGATTCATATATTACTACATAACATTTTGAAAAAAGGAGGGGGAAGAAGGGTTGTATCTTAGAATCATGTATTTTAAAGTATCATATAAAATATTTTTAATAGTTTTTAGAACACTTAAATGAATGTTACAAAAGCACAGCAAACAGGAAGGAAAAGTTCTAGGTAAATAAAATGCATTGTTTGCCTACTGTAAGTCAAGCATTATGGCATGTCCATCATAAAGATTTCACTTTTGCAGAATAAATTTTATACTTATATGTAGCTAAACATGATGTTGATTTGGGATAAAAATAGTTTTCATATCAGCATTAATTATACTTAATTAAATCAAAATCATAGATTTGGCAAAAGTTAATGTTTTGTGGTCCACAACCTTTGTTCCATACTATAATAACCCTAGAAGTTTTTAAAGCACTCCAGAATATGAACTCCTTCCCAGACACATTGAATCAAAACTTCCAGAGAAAACCTGGGGATTGGGATTTCAAAAAAAATCTCTACAGCTGACTCCATTGTGCAGAGAATATTGAGAACCACTGTTCAACCATTTAAATGAACAATACCTAATTATATCATTCAATCAGTAAGTGCATTCAAGAACAATGCCACTTAATTTATCTTGACAAACTAACAATTCATTCATTTGTTACTCATTAGGCATACACTTATAGAATGCCTGCTGACAGATGAGCACTTTGGAAGGTGTTGACAATTAGTGGTAGATGTTTGGGTTTTCTTCCCAAGTATTTCACAGACATAAATGTAAAATGATTATTTTATTTGGTCTTGAAATATTATTCATAGAAAGTTGTACAAGTAGTTGTGGGAGAAAGGCAGATTTTCAGATTTTGAGATCTTCAGATTTTTAAAATAGTCTTCAGACATTTTAAAAAATAATTTTCATTTTTCATTTCATCAAGTTATCAAAAATTTAGCACAGTTTCTAAATACCTCCTTCCAAGACACTGAACTCAGAGTAAAACACTCTACCATGCTAACATTTATACCTCTAATGCACTTTAAAATCTTATTTAAGCACTCGGTAGAGTCCAGCAATCCCCCTATATTTCCCTATAAATGATGTTTGAAAATGTGTGTACAGGTTGGAATTAATAAATGAGTTCATTCATATTACAAGGTCACAAATCAGTATGCAACAATCAATTATATTCTATACACTAGCTATAAACAATATGAAGTGAAATTAAGAACATCATTCCACTTAAAATAGCAACAAAACAAATAAATAAAGCGTTTATATCTACATTTAACAAAGAAGCACAAAACTTACACTCAGAACTACAAAACATATCTTGAAGTTAAGAAGATTTGGATAAATGAAAAGACATCACATGTTTATGGATAAGAACACTTAATGTTTTTAAGATGCCAATCTCCCCAAAATGATCTACAGATTCAATGCAATCCCTATCAAATCCTAGGTAACTTCTTTATAGAATTTGATAAACTGATCCTAAAATCTGTGTAGAAATGTAAGAACAAAAATGGCCAATCCTGAAAAAGAACAAAGAACTCATACTTTTCTATTTCAAAACACAGTGTAAGAGACAATTTAATAGGAAAAGAATAGTCTTTTCAAGAAATGATACTGAAACCATTAGACATCTACATGCATAAAATGAGTTTAATCTCTTCCTCATACCATATATGAAAATATACTTGAAACAGATATTAGACCAAAATGTAAGAGCTAAAATTATAAACTATTAGAAGAAAATAAAGGAATATATCCATGGCACTGCATTATGTAACAACTTCTTAGATATGATCCAAAATCACAGGTGATAAAAGAAAAGCATAGATGAAATTGAGACTTTATCCAAATTGAGAAACTTTTTGTTTCAAAGGACACCATCAAGAAAGACACTCATCTACTGATGGACACTTGGGCAGCATCCAGATCTTGGCTATTGTAAATAACACTGAAATGAACATAAGGGTGCTAAAAATTCTTTTGAATTAGTGTTTTGGGTTCTTTGGGTATCTTACCAGAAGTGCAACTGCTTGGTCATAAGGCAGTTACAGTTTTTTTTTATGAGGATCCTCCATACTGTTCATATTGTGGCTGTACCTATCTGCATTCCCACCAACATTGCAAAACAGTTCCCCCTTCTGCACATCCTTGCCAGCACATGTCATTTGTTGATTCATTGATGATAGCTATTCTTACAGGTGTAAGGTGACATATCATTGTGATTTTAATTTGCATATCTCTGATGCAAATTAAATATATCTATTGGCTGTCTATGTGTATATGTCCTCTTTGGAGAAGTATCTATTCAGGTCCTTGGCCCATTTCTTAAATGAATTGCTTGTGTTTTTGGTGTTGAGTATTATAAGTTCCTTATAAGTTTTGGATATTAAGCCCTTATCAGATGTATTGGAGAATATGTTGTCCCATTCAGTGGGTGCTTTTCATTTTATTGATAGTTTCTTTTGCTGTGCAGAAACTTTTTAGTTTGGTGTAGTTCCATTTATTTACTTTTTCTTTTGTTTCCCTTGTCTAAGGCAATATATTAGAACAAAATATTGTTATGAGAAATATCAGATATTTTACTGCCTTTGTTTTTCTTCTAGGGTTTTTGTGATTTTGAGTCTAGCATTTAATCTTTAACCTATTTTGAGTTTATTCTTGTGTATGGTGAAAGAAGGTGGCCTAGTTTAATTTTTTTTGCATGTATCTGTCCAATTTTCTCAACACCATTTATTGAATAGAGTATCTTTAGCCCATTGCAAGTTTTTGCCTCCTTTGTCAAATATTAATTGATTATAAAATTTTGAGCTTATTTTGGGGCTTTCTCTGGAGACACACTGAGAGATACAGAAAACAGACTGACAGCTGTCAGAGGGAAGTAGGTTGGTGGCTGGATGAGAATGGGGAAGGGATTAAGTTAAAAAAGAAAGAAAGACTCTGGGGCACAGATCACAGTATGGTGACTACTAGAGGGAAGTGGGTTGAGGGGAGGTAGAGGAGAGTAAAGGGGGGATAACTGATGATGAATAGAGACTTGACTTGGGATGGTAAACACACAGTAAAATATACAGATGATATATTGTAGAATTGTATACCTAAAACTTATATAATTTGATTAACCAATATCACCCCAATAAATTCTATTAAAAAAGAAAGTGAAAGACAATCAACAGGATGGGAGAAAGTGTTTGCAAATCATGTATCTGATAAAGAACTTGTATCCAACTATAGAAAGAACTCCTACAATTCAACAACAAAACAACAAACAACCTCATTTAGAAACAGGCAAAGGAATTGTATAAATATTTCTCCCATTAGATATACAGTGGGTTAATTAGCACATGAAAAGGTGTTCAACATCACTAGTTATTAGGGAAATGCAAATCAAAATTACAATGAGATATTACAAAACAGAAAATATCAGGTGTTTGTGAGTGTGCAGAGAAATTGAATTGCTCATACATTGCTGGTGAGAATGTAAAATGGTGCAGCCTTTGTGGAAAAAAAAAAGTGTCTGGCAGTTCCTCAAAAGGTTAAGCACAGAGTAACCATGTGATCCAGTAATTCCTCTCAGTTTATTCCCATGAGAAATGAAAACATGTCCACACAAAAACTTGTATGTGAATGTTTGTAGTTGTGTTATTTATAGTAGACAAAAAATGAAAATAACCCACATACCCATCAATTGAGAATAAATAAATCCAGTATACTTATGTGTGGAATTTAATTCAGTAAATAAAAGGAATGAAAATTTGATACATTCTGTAACATAGATGAAAATTAAAAGTACGATAAGTTAATGAAGCTGGTCATAGAACACCGCATTTTATATTATTCCATTTGTGAAACATCCAAACTAGGAAAAAAATCAATGGAGACAGAAAGAGGTTAGATTAGTTAGTATTTGCCTAAGGCTGGAGTTGGAAGTGGGTGGGATGGGCTTGACTTTCTTTGTGAGGTGTTGAAAATGTTCTAAAATGTATTGTGATGATGATGGTCACAAAATTATGTTAAGTGGTAAAATATAATTGAATTATACACTTAAAATACTTGATTTATTATGCAAATTGCATTTCAATAATGACATTAAAAGATTCCCTTGTAAGAATATCACGTCATCTCTTCTTACAACATCATCTCTATAGTTTTCACTTTTGACTTCATCCTGACCACTCATTTCTGAAAATAAGCACCATTCAAGAAGTAAAATGCATTCCTTATTTTCTGTCCTCAACCCTATCTCCTATATTGTCTCCTCAGGGTCCTTCATTGTTGTCTTCTTCCACCTGACCTCTCCATATTAGAGTATTCTAGGTTCAGTCCATGGAACTTTGTAGAGTAATTCATAATGTGGTAATTGTGATTACCAAATTCCTATGTAATCGCAACTAGTCTCTTGGCATCTAATATTATCTGTATATTAATGGCTTCCAGACATATCTGTAGCTTAGTGCTCATCATAATGTTAGAGCTCTATGTTCCAGCTGCCGGCGTCACATCCAAAGTATTATTTCCAGGGCTCAACCCCTTATTCCACACACCTCCAAAACCTTTTTCTTCTTACCTGCTCCTTCCTATCTCAGCAGATGTCAACTTTATTCTTCTAGTTTGCTTTTTACCATGTTTGTAATAAAAACTATAATCTTACTATGACCTGTATGTCCATCCCCTGCTCATCTAGTCACTAGATGCCATTTTTATCTCATGCCATTCTCTTCCCTCTTCATCTCACATTTATTATTTCCTCAGTGACTCTGATTTCACTGCCATAGAAAGGCCTTAGGGCCCTTACAGTTTTTACTCCTTCTAAATGGAACACTTAAATTATTTCATTACCAGCTCTTTATTTTAATTTATGTTTCAGCATAGCAGTTACTTCCTGGTATCTCTTTTTAGTTCCAGTCAATGTTGGTGTGTTTTTTTTTCACCATGTTTTGATTTCCTCATACCGTACTTCATTTTCTCATACTTATTATCCATCCCAGAATAATTTTTGATTACATTATTTTTTTCTTTACAAACTTTCTGCCTCTTGTATCTAAAACATGGATGAATGAAAGAAAGAATTAATGAATATGTCATACAGTGAAAGAAGGAAACATAGCATTTGACAGTGTGTCACCTAAACAGGCTGGTGGTTAACATTAAGATAATTTCTTTCAATCAGTGCTCACCATCCCCCTTCCCCTCTTATCTAAAGAAAATGAAGGATTAGTCAAAGAACATACATGAAAGACCTGCGGCATGGTCAATGGGGAACTATGGAAGTAGGGGGGTGGGTTGGTTGGAGGGAGAAAAGGGAGAAAAGTGATACAACTGTAATAGCATAAACAATAAAATATTTTTAAAGAGATTGTCTTTAAACCTATTTCATTTTTCTTAAAACTTAATGTAGAGCCTATCAGAAAAAAAAATCCCACTGGTAAATGTTAATTACTAAGGAGTGATGAAGACATTATAAATAAATCTGAAAGTGTGATGTCAGAGAAGTCATGTGAAGAATTTTTTCCAAAAGAAGGCATGTTCAACTTGTCAGGTCATGCTAAGACATCAAGTTAGATGTGGACTGAGAAGGATCTCCTGGGCCACATAATGGACAAAAAGAGAAAAACTGAATATGTTTATTTTCTTGGGATTTTTTTTTTTGTGAAAGAATGTAGAAAGATGGTGGGATGCTGACTATAAGGACGTAGTACTCCAATTTATCTGATACTGGAAGAGCAGTCACCATTTTGGGATAGAGAAAGAGCTGCTCAGGTTTTTTGGTGGGATAGGATAAACCTTAGTCTCTTGAGTTCAGCAATGAATATTATGAAACTGTATGGTGTCTTCTACAAACTTTCAGATGGCCTCAATTCCATGTGTTCAAAACTGATTTTACCATGATAAAAATTCTTTTTTTTTTCAGTTCAGTCTTATTAGCCTCCCATTTATTGGTTAAGTATCCCATTTTTGGTATTAGGTTGTCATTTACACTTAGTTTTTTGTAATACGTATTTTGATCATTTTTCTATATATGTATAGATACTTCAGTAGTAAGCCTAATACTTCAGTAGGAAGACTACATAAGTGATTATCTTCAGAAGCCATTTAATGCAGAAATTTATAAAGACCCTCAAGGTATTTTGTATTTTCTGTATCTAAAGTTCTTTCTATGTTAGATCAATTAAAAAATTGTGTATGTGCCATACATAATTTTCTTCTTTCAAAAATACTTTATTTTCCATATTTCTTATATCTCTTGATGAAAAAGATATTGATTTGATAACATTTCCTGTGGCTCTGACAAAGCATTTGAGAAATATATTGATAAATATGATATAATCTATCATATAGTAAACTTCAGTATCAGGGCACAGAAGTCTATTTAATATGGTTTCAGGAATGATACTTTTCTGATCTTAGATAGGGTGTTATTTATGTAGCTAATGTGTATTGCTTTGGAGAAAAATTACAATTTATATAGACATGCTGTAAACTGAATAGATTTATGGAGCTCTTTCTCTTAGTCTTGTTGGATAAACTATCTCACCTTCTCTTTTTCCAGGTAGAAATGGAAGTACATATTAGAATTGTAAACAGATAGCAATGTATATGTTCCTGAGATAACTTCTAGCAAATGTATATAATTCTACCCTAAGACCCCACCCAAAAATAATCATAGAACTAAAAAATGAATTCAGTAAAATTGCAGGATATGATCAACATATAAAAACATGTTTCCGTAAAACTGTTACTGTTGGCAGATGACATGATAGTGTACATAGAAAATCCTATAGACTCCACCAAAAAACTACTCTACTTAATAAATGAATTTGGCAAAACAGACAGATATAAAGAGAATACTCAGAAATCAAAGGCATTTTTGTATACCAACAATGAAATATCAGAAACAGAAATCAGGAAAAAAATCCCATTTGATAGAGCAACAAGAAAAATAAAGTACCTAGGAATAAACCTAACCAAGGAGGTAAAAGACCTGTACTCAGAAAACTATGCAACCCTGAAGAAAGAAATTAAGGAAGGCACAAACAAATGGAAGCATGTACCATGCTCATGGAATGGAAGAATTAATATCATTAAAATGGTCATACTACCCAAAGCAATTTATACATTCAATGCAATCCCTATTAAAGTACCCATGACATATTTCACAGATATAGAACAAACATTTCAGAAATTTATATGGAACCATAAATGACCCTCAATAGCTGCAGTAATTATGAGAAAGAAGAACAAAGTAGGAGAGATCACAATACCTGATATCAAACTGTATTATAAGGCCACAGTAATCAAAACAGCCTGGTACTAGCATAAAAACAGACACATAGACCAATGGAACAGAACAGAGAGCCCAGAATAAACCCAAGTCTCTACAGGCAATTAATATTTGACAAAGGAAGAAGAAGCATAAAATGGAGCAAAAATAGCCTTTTCAACAAATGATGTTGGGAGAGTTGGACAACTACATGCAGAAAAATGAAACTCGATCACCAACTTGTACCATACAGAAAAATAAATTCAAGGTGAATAAAAGCCTTAAATATAAGTTGTAACACCATAAAAGTCCTAGAAGAAAACATTGGCAGGAAAATCTCAGACATTCCACACAGCAACATCTTCACGGATAAGTCCCCTAATGCAAGGGACATAAAGGAAAGAATAAACAACTGGGACCTCATCAAATTAAGAAGCTTCTGCATAGCTAAAGAAAATGGCATTAAAATGAAGAGAGCCAACCATATAGGAAAACATTTACCAATGACACCTTGGACAAGAGCTTGATCTCCAAAATATTTAAAGAACTCACACAACTCCACCACATGAAGACAAAAAAACCAATTAAAATAGACAAAAGACTTGAACAGACACTTCTCCAAGGAGGACATACAGAGGGCCCAGAGACACATGAAAAGATACTCAGCATCACTAGCCATCAGAGAGATGTACATTAAAAGCACAATGAGATACCACCTCACATTGGTCAGAATGGCCAACATAAATCAACAAACAAGTGTTGGAGAGGATTTGGAGAAAAGGGAACCCTCGTGCACTGTTGGTGAGAATGCAGACTGGTACAGCCACTGTGGAAAACAGTATGGAATTTCCTGAGAAAACTAAAAATGGAACTTACCCAGCAGTTCTGCTGCTGGGATTATATCCTAAAAGCCCTGGAACACCAATCCAAAAGAATCTATGTACCCCAATGTTCATAGCAGCACAACTTGAAATAGCCAAGTGCTAGAAGTGACCTAAGTGCCCATCAGCAAATGAGTGGATAAAAAAAAAACAACTATGGTACATGTACAAAATGGAATTCTACACAGTAGAGACAAAGAAGGAGCTTATACCCTTTGGGACAGCATGGATGGAACTGGAGAGCATTATGCTAGTGAAATAAGTCAGACAGTGAAGGACAAATACCACATGATCTCACCTTTAACTGGAACATAATCAACAAAAGAAAAAAACAAAGTATAACCAGAGTCACTGAAATTAAGAACAATCTAACAATAGCCAGAGGGGAGGAAGGAGGGGACAGTGGGGAGAAGAGTTTTCAGGGACTATAAAGGACTCAGGGACAAAACCAAGGAGGAGGGTGGAAGCAAGGGAGGGAGGTGGGTTTGGAGAGGGTGGGAGGGAAGGGTGAGGAGAAAGTACAGACAATTTTAATTGAAGAACAATAAAATAATTTAAATTTAAAAATAACATGTTTCCATACACTAACAATGTGAAAAAGACATAAGATAATGCCATAAAGACAATAACATTAAAATCAATAAAATTCTTAAGAATAAATTTAACCAAGGAGATGAGATACATGTAAACTATAAAAGATAAGACATTGATGAAAGAAGTGGAACAAAATGCAATTAAAATTAAAGATACCATTATATTACAAAGAATAGTATTCAAAACAGTATGGTACTGGAATTTAAAGAGACACATGGGCCAATAGAACAGAACTGAGAGCTGAGAAGTAAATCCTTCCATATTCAGTCAACTGATATTTGACAAGGGAGCCAAGAATACTCAGTAGAGGTAAGGGTAGTCTCTTCAATAAATGGTGTTGGGCTAATTGGATATTCACATACAAAAGAAGGAAACTGAACTGTTATTTATTGCTACTCACAAAAATTATCTGAAATGGATTACATTTATAAATGTAAGACCTGAAATCATAAAACTTCTGGAAAAAACATAGGGAGAATTTTTCTTGATGTTAGTTTTGGCAATGATATTTTGGCTATGATACCAAAAGCTCACCAAGCAAAAGCAAAAATAAACAAGTGGGACTGCATCAAACTACCACCTATTTCAATTACCAGCTGTATGCTGACTACCTCCATATATATATTTCTAGATCAATCTTTTTGATTGGATTACTGACCCAAGTTTTGGCATATCATAATATACACTTCAAACATATTAAAATGTAAACTCATGGTCTTCCCTATTAACTCTCAACTCCCTCTACTTCCCTTTTGAAATGTATTATCATCCAAGTGCTTCTACACATCAAAGGAAACCATGAACACAATGAAAACCCACAATGAGATATCCATCATCTCACATCCATTGGAATGGCTATTATCAAAAAGACAAGAGATAAATGTCAGTGAGGGTGTGGTCAAAAATCAATCTTTTGCAATGTTTGTAGGAATGTAAATGGGTGCTGCCACTGTGGAAAATAGTGCGGGGGTTCCTCAGAAAATTAAAAATAGAACTACCATATGATCCAGCAATCCCACTTCTGAATTTATATCTAAAGGAAATGAAATCACTATCTTGAAAAGACAATTCACATCACCATTATTTGTTGCAGCATTATTCACAATAACCAGAACAACCTAAGAGTCTATCAACAGTTATATACATATAATGTAGTCGTAACGTGAATGGAAGTCCTACCTTTGCTTCAACATGTATGGAACTGGAGGGCATTATGCTAAGTAAAATATGTCAGAGAAAGTCAAATACTGTATGATATCACTTATATGTAAAATTTTAAACACCCCAATTCATAGAAATAGAGTGTAGAATGGAAGTTGACAAGGGCTGGGGAACAGGAAAAATAGGGAGATGCTGATCAAATTGTATAGAATCCCAGTTATTAGATAAGTAAGTTCTGGGTATTTAATATACAGTATGGTGACTATAATTAGTAATACCATATTATATACTCCAATGTTGCTAAGTGAGTAGATCTCCAATGTTCTAACCACACACACATATACACAAAGTAATTATGTTAGGTGACAGATTTATTATCTTATTACAGCAATCATTCTATAATATATATACATTTCAAATCACCACTTTGTATACCTTAAACTTACACAACGTTTTAAGTCAATTATAATTTGATAAATCTAGAAGAAAAAGTATGTGTTTGTTCTGAGATTAGGTTGAATTTTTTAAAAAGCAATTTAAAGGGTGAAATAATAAGCCTCTACTTCATTAAGTCATAGTGCCAAGTGAGAATAAATGAAGCTATAAGGTGAATTTTAGAAATCATTACAAAAATGAAGCCCTGAAAAGAGTATAATATTAACAGTTATTTAAAGCAATAAAAGGCAGACTATTATAAATAATCTAGGTTATTGACAGAATATGAGCTGAGCACAGCTCCATGATACAAGTCCCTGCCAGAAGACCATAAGATGTAAGTACTGGGACTTAATTTTCAAATATGCTTGCTCTTTATATCTTACAAATAAACCCAAATATTAACAGGTAAAAATGTTTCAGAAAATAAATATTGTAATCATCAAAATATTAGAAAAAGCCCAATTATTTTACTATGGTTTTGTAACACACTGGAGGGTCTTCTCAATATAACTGAATAAGTTCTTGCTTTGAATAGAAGTTCCTGACTCTTTGCAAAATTTTTTAGAAAAATCTGCTAAAATTTTTATATTAAAAATGCCAGGTACACACTTGCCTGAGGTTGTATTTATTATTTAAAACTTCAAATTCCTACCTTTCTTCCTAAGTTCAGTAGCAAGTCCTTTTATTAAAAGCTAAAGTAAGTGAACAATTACCTTGAGAAGTGAGGGTGACTGACATTAACATAATTAAAAGCCAGATTTGTAAAGTGAATATGAAGCAACTTTATAATAATAGTTTAATAAAAGGTACTAGTTATTTCATGTAAAATTAGAAAAATGATTTATTTCTGATGAATTGAAAAGGCAAGAAGGAGCGATATTTTATTCTAGATCTCGTGTCACTTAGTCTAAGGCAATTATAAAATTATTATAGACACAGTCAAATGATCTTTTGTAAAAAATATTAATGCTTGTGAAAAGATGGCCGGTAGTGCCCACTATGTGCTGTTCAAGGGACAGGTAAAGAAGTGCACAATCTGAATGTTCACTTGTAAAAGAGAGTGCAAATCAATTGCAAAGAGAGTGACAGACTCTTGTGGAAGTGAGAACAAACTCAGCACATGTCAAGACACTCACCGTTGGGGCCCATTTCTGTCACACAGGCATCAGATTCTCCATAAGTATGTCAGTCCTATCTCTATCCTGGCTCAGGTGGAAGCCAGATCTCCCAACTGGTCACCTGCCACTGATGATACCTCTTCCTCTGTGTGCAGAGTGTGTGTGTACTTTCTATACAACATTCTCTTCCAATCCAGACTGAAGACCTAATGAGGAAAATTATTTTACAGAACCACATCAATCTTTCACAGAACACAGACTACTTTCTATGTTGCTGTAATACTGAACAAGCAGAGGTTTCCTCCAAAATACAAGGAAACACGAAGCACATCTCTACAAAAACATGCTGTTAAGATGCACACGATGACCACACCTCTGGAGAGTCAGAGACACTGCCTTCCATTGAAATAGACTTACAAGCAGGATACACTGTGAGTTCTGCTGTCCATGTGAGTGAAGAGGACATTATACTTATAAATTGGCTATCTAAGGAGCGGTCCTACAAATGGTTTGCATATTTTATTTGAATTTTATTACTATTGTTTTATTCTCACCTGAGGACATTTTGTTCTCATTGCTTTTAGAGAGAGAGAGAGAAAATCATCATAGGGAGAAGAAAGAAGGATCGTATTGATTGATCATTTGCCTCGTGTAGGCCCCGATATCATGAGGTGTGTAGATGCCCAAACTGGGGTTCCAGCATTGAACCCACAACTTAGGACAATTGAACTGCAACCTTTTGTTAACAGGACTAAGTGCCAACCAGCTGAGCCACACCAGCCAGGGTTATATTATTTTAATAGACACTTTTATAGCATATATTTTATGTAAGGCAAGTTTTCCTTTTGTAGTCATGCACTATTTCATCCTGAGAGCAAACCTAGAAAGAAGTTTTTATTTGTACTTTATTTTACAGATGAAGTAAGTATGTTTAGTGGATTTTAAACATCATTACAGTGGTCATGATTATGTACTTGCTACTACGGAAAGTGTAATTGAATGAGGATTCCTAGGTACTATGCTTTGACATCCATCACCACATTTGTGCCAAGGCTGTACCTCACACAAGCTGATCTAGGACAGAGACTTAGCTGGCGAGTTGCTAGGACAGACCAGTGTTTGGGAGGCCTGTGACTCCTAGATGGTGGGCTTTGGCCAAGCGTTCCTTCGAATGTTCCCTAAACAGCAGTATGAGATGCGTTCACTCAATCCTACCTAACTGTTCCAAAGCATAAAATACATGGAATGTTTTATTTTATAATTTTAGCATGTCTTTGAAATTGTGAAAAGTTTAAGAGAAACAAATACAGAAAAATAAAACAAAACCCATCAAAAATATTAAAGAAGAAATTAATCTCCATTGTATATGATCTCACTTATGAATGTAAGTGCAGAATCCTCATCAATACACCTGGAAATCATTCAATACCACATTCAACAAAAAATTTTAAAAATTAGTGTCAATAGATTTTTAAAAAATATTGTACCAAAGCATTGCTAATAGTTAAAATCCATTCTTAAAAATAGCACTCTAATTAGAAATGTAAGGTAAATTTCTTAAAAGGATAAAAGAAAATGATCTTACGCTATTGTAGATTTATTGTCTTTCTTCCAAGTTTGCAACCAATTACTTTTCAAAGATCCTTTAGAAATAACTTAAAATTCCCAGACTTATAAGATTTGTAAAATTAATGTAAAAAGTGAAGGGAAAAAGTTTTTAAAGTTTTAATGTAAAAGTATTAAGCATGAGTTTAGCTTTCTAATTGAAGAAAAAATTTCTAGATAATAGTTTGAGTGCAAAAAATTTGCCCTTGAGCTACCTAAATTTTAAAAGGCCATTCCATCAAGACATCTAACATTCTCTGATGAGTTTCTATGAATTCTAAGTGCTTTTCTTTTCTGTTCAGAAGAAAAATGGAAAATTTTCTGAACTGAAACCAAAATCTAGGTTTTTAAAATAATAAAAAGATCATAATTCAATTGATAATTCAAAATACAAAAATGTTATTATATTTTAGTTTATATCAGAGTTATATTATAAAAGGTACAAATAAAAATATTTTGTCATTTTATGTTAACTTAAAAAATCTCTAAAATTTCAGAAAACTTTTGGTGAAATATACTACTAATAATAAGAAATTAGCTTAAGGCACATATTATTGCATTTGTTATAAAAAAGATTTTAATGCAGTCAAGTTCTTGTGAATGAGTCAGTTAACTCTGAGTTACAGCTGCATTCTCAACCACATATTGCTTTTTGCAAACACATTCTGTTCAATTGTATCATTATACTAGATTACGGATGGTTTGAGAACAAGAGTCAAGGTTTATTCACTTTTTCATTTCGATAGAAAGGGCACCAGATATGAAACTGTCATTTCTCCAATGAAAATTTCGGTAATACATATTGTATTCTCCTGACACTTGGATGTCACTGATTATAACATGCAGCTCTAAGTCAGCGAAAACAATGTGGATTGCAAGTGTAAAATCCATCTCTATTTCAGGGATTGTACATGTGCAATGTTGCACCTTAGAATTCATGAAATATGATACTACCCCTCTCTGATCAACCCCTGGATCCTCCATGAAGCTTTAAAATTAAATACCTATGGTTTGGACCCTCTTCCTTAAGCTTTTGAGTTGAAGCAAACCATAATTACTGCCTTGCAGAGGGATGGAATAAAAATATGCACAGACTGCAGTCCTCTGTGCAGCTTATTTCACCTACAACCGAACAGTAACTGTCTGGAGTATCTCTTTCTCCCAACTTCCTACCTCCCGTTCTCTGTGGGATAATCAGGAATTATTTTTTAACCTTAAATCCACCACTGCATATTTTCCTGGTATACATTTAAGATTTATTCCTCTTCACTCATCTATTCAACCCACACTGTCCTGACTTTTGGGCCAGTTTTCTATTTATCTCACTCCTAGTATTTAACTTGCTTGATCCAAACTTCTGTTTATAGTAAGCACATATTTTACTGTTTACTCAGTTATGCAAAAAGTGTAGCCTTATTTTTTTATAATTTAACTTGTTATTTTAAACCTCATCCCACTCTGTAATGGAAAACTTAATCTTGCCAATTTAAAGTAAATTCAGGAAAATTTGTCATTTCTATTTAATATGGACTTACAATTCAATCATGTCAAGATTTAAAAGTACTTCTGAGGTTTTCTCCTTGCCTGTCCATAAAGAAGTTAATTAAATTATAGGTTCTACCAGGAACACCTGTTGCTGGAAGGTCATTGTAGAGATAGGAATCTCTAGATTTTTGAGAATACAAAACATCTGAAGTCTTACGCATGGGTATAGAATGGTGAATGAAATGAAGTTAGAAGTAGAAAGGTTATTTCTTTTCCATTTTGCCTTCTGGTCCCAGAGACAGGTATCACAAGCCTTTAAGTGCCACTCATCTCCACCTGACTTCTCTTCAGCACCAGGCTTTTTGTTTCTGCCTCAGCGAGACTCAGGAACAGAAGTACACGATATGCCCACTCTTGAACTCCAAACTTGGTGGATTCCAGACTGGAAGGTGAAGGCAGTGAATTTATATCACTATTACTCTTCCACTACCTCCCTTATCATAAACAGACTATCTCTAACATATTAGCTCTTCTTTCCAAAACTCTGTCTTTCTTAACAAATTCTTAGGGTTTTCTAGTTCAGAGATTTTAGGGAAGAGCTTCTTTGGCCAGTACATGGGGACTTTCTGCCTCATATCTGGAACTGAGGCTTCTGCATCTAGAAAAGGAAAGTGTGATGTCTTCTCTACCTGGCTCTAATGCGGTGAATGGTAGTCCTGAGCCATACAGTCTGAATGTCAGTGGTTATGGGCTAGCAGAAAAAATATTCTCTGATTAATGTCTTAGATTATTATTCTGCCGCACTCAGCTACCATCCTCACATACTTCTTTGACTCTTGCTTTGATTTCCTGAATTAAGCAGAAAAATGGTGCTTTCTGGAGGGCATTGCTGCCCATAAGCCCAAGTTAATTCCCTAATTTTCCATGCCTCATGTAGCTCAAGGTCAAGAGATGCAAGTGTCCTCTTTATTATGCTGGGAATAATTGTCATTCCTCCAATCTCCTGTGGAAACTCCTGCTACTTAAAGATTCAGGGCACTCACAAAATAGAATTTTAAAGTGGACATTGATGTAATGAGATAAAATTGATACCACTTTTCAAACTATGATAACAAAGGTGGGAATTTTCAAACAATTTAGATAAAACATCAGTTACATGACTCCTTTAAATTATCATTCTATTTAAGAGTATTAAAGAGTTGAGATTGAGATTAATGAAAAGGGATTTTGAAACAGTGTTTTGATATTTAGATTTGACAAAAGATTTTTTTTTAATTTTTAAAAATTAACTCAAGATTCACCAGAGAAGTTATCAAGACCTGTTTGATTTTTCATTTGGGGGTAGTGAGTAAATAAATAAATGTTAGAAATAGCACGGAATTTTTTCAAAGCTTTATGTTTCCCTACCACAAGTAGTGTTTTAGAATGAAACAGTTGCCCCGTTATCCTCCTCCCCCCTCCCCTCTGATCACTCATAGGCATGGACAGTAGGGTGGGATCGACTGTGAGAGCAGGCGTGAGGGGCAGTGGAGAGCAACGTGGAAAAATGTGGAAAAACTGACTGAACAAAAAATAATAAAAAAAGAAAATAGAATTATACACTTGAAGCCTATATAGTTTTATTAACCAATATTATCACCCCAATAAATTCAATAAATTTGAAACTATACATAAATATAAAGGTTGTACCTCAAGATGGACCACTTGGAGAAATTGTTTGCTATACTAGTAGTTTTGATTTTTATGAGACGAGTTAATCTACCAGTAGAATTGCATTTCATGAAATAAGAAATAAGAGTGAAACATTTGCATTCTCCTGTACTCTTCTTTGTCACTGTCAACCTCAAAGTTCCTCACACCCCCCACTCATTTACTGAAGAACTGGTGTATTCCTCATATTCTTACCTACCTCCTCAAGACCTACCACATGTACGGGTTACTTGATCATCCACATACTTCATCCAGACAGTACTTTAGTATTTCATTCCCTTATGTCCAATGACCCACTCACCTCCACTGCTTAACTCTCCCTCCCCACGGTCACACTTTGGACCATGCAGCCAGCCAGAACTGCCACAGTTCTAAAATAATAAGTAAATAATCTTGTCTGACCATAACCTTCTATCCTACTCATTTAATTTTAATAAATCAATGTCTACACTTCAGTATGTGTATATTTTTAATCTGTGGAATCCTCTAATTTCTTCATAGGAGCTTGATCTTTTCATCAAAATTTTTTTGTCTTCCCTAAGTATCAGTGTTTTATTCACTTTAATCATTACCTTTCTGTTGTCTTTATTCCTTTTGTCCTCTTTTCATCACTCCTGTCTGGCAAAATTTCAGTCTTGCTGGGACTCATGTCCCCTTTCTCCATGCCTGAATCTGTGCATATGTGCAGTGATTTAGAAGATCACAAAATCATACAAATTCATGGCCAAAGCATCCGTTGGTATTCTTTCCATAATTAGCTTCTTTCCTTTTTTTTTGAAAGTAGTCATTTTAAACATCCCTACTGTCCACAGATTTCTGCCTCTCCTACCTCCCTTTAATTCTCAAAGATGAATTAATCTTTCTACTTTTTTTTTTATTTCACAGGGAGAATGAGTTACTATTTCCTTAAATTCCTCCACCCAACTCTACAATTTCACCCATTTATAACTGCACCTATTTTTGGCCACCTCCTTATTACAATGAAACATCTTTCACACTGACTACAGCCACAACATCTACCCCTTCTTTGGATAACATGACCTCCTGATTTATCTTAGACTTGAACTATTGATTCTATTCTCTTTCCTCCCTTCAAATCTCCTTCCCTATTGATTCTTTTGCATACAGTATTTTTCACAGGAGGCAGGAGGAAAGAAAACTTCCTCCAACAACCTATTCTTCTTCAACTTAGCCCTGTATTGTTTTTCTTTCTCAAAGCCAAATTTCTTTAAGGGAATTGTCTACCATTATCCAATTCCTATTAACTCCAAATCCTACTCTAATTTTGCCTTCACACCCACCACTCCACTGAAATTTCACTTGGTGAGGTCACCATGACCTCTTTGTTGCTAGATCGATCTGGCATTTTAGAAAATACAAATCATATTTACCTATCTTCTTTTCTTTTAGTATTATTTAAACCTTATAGCAGTATCCTTATTTTATATCTATAGGTTGCAAACACTGATTTTGAATCAAAGACTTTTGATTCAGGGTTCTATGTTTTGCTACAGTTAAATAAGAGGGATAAATTATATTCTCATATTCATTATTTCATGAATATTTACAATTTATTTTCTTACTTAAGGTCATATATTTCCATAGCCTGCATTGATGGCAGAGGCCATAGCATCTGAAGTTATTAATAATGTAAAATGACACAGAAATTTCTTGGGAAAAGGGAAGCTAGTGAGAAAAGTTTTACCTCATGAATTTCTGAGCAAAAATATGAACAATCAACATAGAGAGAGATTACTCCTCCTAGTGAGAAAAGTTTTACCTCATGAATGAATTTCTGAGCAAAAATATGAACAATCAACATAGAGATTATTCCTCCTATGGAGTGCAAACTGAATCAAGCAGAAGTATAAAGAAGAACACTGAAAAAGTAAAAGCTCTCCCATTGTTAGGAACTGGCCTCATTGACATACAAAGCCAAATATTGAATAATCCCTAATCTAACTCTCATCTTATTTGGAAAAAAATTCCAAATTTCCTCCTTTTCTTTGCAATACTCTTTCTATTAAGGAGCTTATGTTTTGGTGATAAAATTATTCAGAAGAATAGTTATATTTCACAAGAATTTTTAGTTCATTGCTGTGTGTATAGATATATGCAAAATGCCCAGTAAGTAGAAGAAAATGAACTGTTGAGAGCAAGCTTTCCAGAAGAAACAGCAACTGAGCTAATACTTACTGGACTGTAGATGCTTTTCAGGTGGATAAGGCAGGAAAGGCATCTAAGTGGAGAGACCAGCATGTGCATGATGTGAAGACATGGATACCTTGGTGCATTTAGAGAAATACAACCAGTTGTTCCAGTGAAGCATCAGTCAAGACTTTAAAAAAAAATAATGACCGCCCTGGCTGGCATAGCTCAGTGGATTGAGCGCAGGCTGGGAACCAAAGTGCCCCAGGTTCGATTCCCAGACAGGGTACATTCCTGGGTTGCAGGCCATAACCCCCAGCAACCGCACATTGATGTTTCTCTCTCTCTCTCTCTCTCTCTCTCTCTGTCTCTCTCTCTCTCTCTCTCTCCCCCTCCCTCCCTTCCCTCTCTAAAAATAAATAAATAAAATCTTAAAAAAAATAATGACCAGGGTGACAATTCAAAACAGTTTAAAGGAATAAAAACAATAGAGTGGATTTATTCACACAATGGAAAATCTCCAGTGTCTGGTTTCAAGCACAGATGGATGGGAGGATTTAAAATATACCACCAGCACTCTGTGTTGTTTTTCTCTCCCTCCCTCCCTCCCTCCTATCTTCCTATCCCTCCCTCCTCCCTCCCTTCCTACCTCCCTTCTCCTCCCTCCCTCCCTCTGTTCCTTCCTTCCTTCCTTTTTCTTTCTTTCTTTCTTTCTTTCTTTCTTTCTTTCTTTCTTTCTTTCTTTCTTTCTTTCTTTCTTTCTTTCTTTCTTTTCTTTCTTTCTTTCTTTCTTTCCCTTCCTTCCTTCCCTTTCTCATTCTCTCTCTCCCCCTTGCTCCTCCTTCTCTCCATTCCCTCCTCCCTTCCTCCTCCCTTCTTTTTCTTTTTTTCTCCTCCCTTCTCTTTCCCTCTCTCTCTTTTTTTTTTTTTTTTTGATCCTCAAACAGTCTCTTGCCCAAGAGAAGCCAAAATAGCTACCAGTAGTGCTGAACTAAATCATCCCTACATTCTGGGATCACAGATAGTGTGTTCATTTTATGACTAATCTTCTGTATGTGAAATTAAATGTCTTAATAATATGTCCCTATTGTAACAGGGTGCAGCCAAGAGGGGGGCCCAAATAAGGATTTGAAATGGGGTCCAGAACTCAAGGTATTCGGGAAATATTAGGAATTCAGGAAATATTAGGATGTCCTCATCACCCCCCCCACCACCACCAATAGGTGTGGGTTAGGGGAAGGGACAAATGGAGCAGGGCCACTGAGAGCTGTTATTGCATAGCAACAGCTTTGCAGCTAACCTGTGGTGTGGTCATTTAACATATCTATAACCTTTAACTGGTTGCATAGATATGTTAAATAGCTGTGGCCATGCTCTGAGCCAGGGGAATGGAAGTAACTTCCCTACCAAGACATAACTGGGGGGCAAGTCCCCCCAGTTACAGCGCCTGTGTGGGAGCTTGGAGAATATTGGCTCCATGACAAGGGGCCACACCTATTCAGACTCATGATGGCAGTCCAGTAAGATAAGTGAGTGGGGACTCCTATGGCCCTACGAGAGAGAATCACCATGGGGTTTTAGCAGAGAACCACCACTCGGCTTTGGCAGAGTGTCAACCCCCTTCCTTGCAGCCATTGAGGAGGGAGAACCATGTGGCTTTGGCAGAGTGGAGACTCCTGTGGCCATTGTGCAGAGAGGACCACATGGCTGGGGCAGTGGAGGGAGAACTTCGAGGCATTAGAAGGGGGAACCACTACCCGGCTTTTGCAGAGATCCCAGTGACACAGCTGATGGTGCTGGGAACCAAGGGAGGCTTACAAGCTGAGACGGATTACTGGGAAGAACCGGGGGCTGCTTGAGCCACAGACTTCTATTTCTTTTCCTGAGATTCGGTACCCCAGAATGGGCAAAGGGGGAAGGAAGGACTGTGTGTTTGTGGGTGTTTTAAGGGACTTTGGGATTTTGATGAAGACATTAGGTCACAATTTTAAGTTTGTATAGCATTAAATAAACATTTCCTTTCCTTTTCACGAATCTCTGACATTGAGAGGCGTCTTTCCTCTGGTGACGGACATAATGAACCCAGGGGCTTCCTTTAGGGTAATAGTATATCATCCAAGGCCCCCCTTGTTGTTCTGTAACACTACTACCCCCTCCTACTTTATTTTCTACTTTCTATTCATATTTCACTTATATGCATACCAGATTAAGAAACCCTGCTCTAAATGAATGGGGAAGCTTTGTCAAGAATGTAATAAATTAATGTGTGAGAAAAACAAGGCAACTCTAGTAATTATAGGGATAATACAGGCAGACAAAAAGTTGCTATGAGAATTGTGATGATAGACATATTATATAGTCTTTACTATGTTTATGTCATAATTTATTCAACCAATTATATATTAATGTAAATGTAGTGTTGTTTTTTATTTTTTACTATTGCTATTAAACTCTGTGGCAAATATGCTTGCACTACAAGTTTCATGCCATTTTGGTTATATTTCTACAAGTAAAAGTGCAAAAGGAAAGGATAATAATATATTTTAAAATATATACATATCCACAATTAACCCTCCAGAAAAACACTTCCAGTTTTACTTGCATCAGCAATGACTTGTTTCAATTTTCAAATAGCTTAGACTCCCTGAAAGTATGTATCTTTGTAATTGTCAGTATAATACATTCTATTGGAAGAGAATTTCTTTGTTGTATATTTTCACAAAACAGGATCTGTCTATTGTTTTCTGTGTCCGCTCACGGTTTGGTCAGTAAAGGGTGGCAGACATGGTTGTCTCAGCGCATTTGCTACCTTGTGACATGATTTCTAATCTTAAAATATATGAATGTGTCTCCCTCAAGCAGCATGCTAGGTGGGAGAGAGCATGGGCAAATCTTGCATTTTTACAAAAACAATAGGTTTACAGTACAGATTAGAAAGAAAGGTGCAGAGTGAAGATGTCATGTATTATTGGCATTATGGTGCAGTTGGAAGGGACAGCAAAATAAATGAGAGAACCATTTGGATGTGTTAGGAAACAGAAGGCAGGGGAAAGAAAGAAGAAGTCTGTATTCTAAGGAACAGATGATGCCTCTATAGCCCCAACTCCCTAATCTTTCAGCTTGCCTTTCCTTTTGTTCTGCTGTGACAATCTGTGTGGACACACTGAAATGTACTCAGCCTTGAGATTATTAATAATTTTGAAATTGGTACCAGCTGCATACAAAATAATGTAAACCAAATGCTTGAATTGATTATCTTGGCTTCATTTATCTCCAATTAAGACATTTATCCATTAAATTGCACTTTTATTTTCAGTGTCCCTAACTAAACTCTGAGCTGCAGAGAATATTTCCAATTGCATTTTAAAGTATCTCTGTACCTGCTACATACTAGATGCTTCCTGAGAATTTTTATTAAGTTAATTTATGACTAACTTTTAATACATGTGCATGGGTTTTCCTCCTGTCCCCTTCAAAGGAGTTGAAACCCAAAATAATGCCTACCACCTTTATCTGTTCATTCAACAAATGTTTAGTGTGAGGCCCAGATGATATAAAAATTGGCCAGGGAAATTTTTATGCCTTGGTGTATCATACAAGGGGGACCCCCAAATAACCAGAATTATCTTCTGGAGAGTGGGTCCCTTGTAGTACAGGCTCCCCCTGCTAGGTGAATGTTCTGGAACCCATCTATATGAGTGCACCAGCTGGTGTTAAAAGAGGCTGTGATCAGCTTCAGTGAATTTCTTGTAAAGACTCTTTCAACTTGTTTGCCCATTTCATGATGGGTGATTTATGACCACACCTGCCACACCACACTGACTATTCAGCAGTTTGACTAAAACCAGCATGACCCCTGTGCCCTACCCTCCCTGTTCACCTGATCTCACCCTGAGCCACTTTTCTGTTTGTTTGTTTGTTTATTTGTTTCCTTGGATGAAAAAAGTCCTCAAAGGGGGGGATGTTTTGCCAATGTGGGAGAGGTGAAACAAAAAATGGCAGAAGCCTTAAAAGACATCAAAATCGACAAGTTCCAAAACTGTTTTGAGCAAATGTCTCAATAGGTGTATTACATCAAGCAGAGGGTACTTTGAAGGTGACTGAAACTTAAACATGTAAGAATAAATGAACAGTTTTTTATCAATCAATTCCAGCTTTTTGGGTCCTCCCTCACACTTCAAATAATGTGAGGAAGACAAAAGGGAAATGAAAAGGAAATTAATATTTGAATGATTGGCTACTATATGCAAGGCATACTGCTACCCGCTTTACATGCATTGTCTTTAACTCATAGAACAACCCACAGTCATTTCCTTGTGTACATCTGGGGGAAGTGTAGCTTACAGGTATTTATGAAGTTTCCCCAAGGTTTTAACACCAGTAATTGGAAGAGCCAGGTTGTAAACACATATTTTTTTTACCTTGTTGGATGTTGCTAGTCTTTTTTTACTTCATCTATCTAGGAAGCATTTTGCTGTTTCTTTTCAGTCATGTGAAATTGGAAGATAAGTAATGAGATTCTCATCAGCATATCTTGCATTCCTAACATTAAAATTGCTAGTAATTTTTGTTTACTTCAAATTTTCATACCTAGAATATTCTTTTCTATATTCTCCTCCTTCCATATTTTATAATCTTCCTGCTTACTAAACCTCTCTCATATTGGCAGTTGAAACAGGGTTTATAGACCCTGGAAAAAGAAAGCCTCATGGAAAATTATATCTTTGGCCCCAGTGGCCATACATTATACTGCTGCTACCACTCCCTCATTTTGCTGTCTCGAGCATGTCTTACTCTCTACCGGAGCACTAGGGTATTTAAGCCAATGGGGCAGATCATACCTGTTCCCACTGCAGAGCCTCCCCAGAGAACTACTCCCAGGCTCACTTCCAACTTCAAACCTCTGCTACCTTGCCCTGTAAAGTCAAAATAAAATGGTTTTCTTCTTCTGAAGTACATAACTACTCTAATTTATGTGTAAGGACTCCCTAACATTCATGCATGCATGTATTTGTTCACTGTGCAAATAATTTTATGGAGTCTCTGTTATGTACCAGACATTATTCTAGGTTTTAGAACTACTACTTAAAAAACAAAAAAGACAAAGTTGCTATGCTCATCCAGTTTATATTCCAGCACCTGTCCTAGACTAAAACTTCCAGAAGGTGAACATGCCAGTATCATTCTAATTTCTTTGCCTGCTGTTGATGACCAGGACAATATTCTCATGATGATGTGCATAAAAATTATCTGATTGATACCAATTTATTAGTTCAGTCTTTGGGTGGTATTTGAAATAGTGTCCTATTTTACAGCAGTTTGGAAGGGGATGCTAATGATAAAGAAAATCCTAAATAAGGTGGGTGTTAGAATACCAAGTGATAAGAATAATGGAATTCTGAGGTGGTGATTCTCAAACTTGGCTGACCATTCAAACCACCTGGAGAACTTCATAAACATCTTCACTCCCATTCTATACCTCATATCAATTAAAGTAAGGGAGAAACCCAGGTATCAGTTTTGTTTGTTTTTAATTCAGCAGGCTCTTTCAGCATGCAGACAGCTTGAGAGGAAATGCTCCAAACACATTTTTGTCAATTTTTAATTTACCAACAAATCAACTGGGGATCTTACTAAATACAGATTTTGGTTAAATAGAGCTGGGGTGACTCCTAGATTCTTCATGTCTAACAAGCAATCAGATGCTGCTGCTGCTGCTACTGTTCTGCCTACCACCCACTGAGTAACAAGGCTCTAAACACCTGTCACCTTACCAGGACTGTAAAGGTGTGTAGCTCACTGCCAGCCTCTTCTGTGCAGTGGAGACCTCAACCCTGCTCAGGACAGTAGAGGCACGGCCGTGTTCCATGCATCAGGAACTACATAAAAACCATTCAGGGAAGAAACTCTCTGTTGTAGGTTTTTCTGACAAGTGTGAAAAAACTCCCCATCCCAACCCAAACATGAGAGGGACTACTTGGACATACAGCTGGAGGTGCTGAGTTCCTTCAAGTTCTTCAGGAAGTACTATTATCAGTACTTGGCTCTTATTTAACCAGCAATTAAACCTCCCGGAAGAGAAGAAAAAAACAGGCATATCATCTGTATAAGAAGTTGCAAGGGTTTTTATAGCTTCTCCACATTCTCAACGTGTTTCATGAGTGAATAACCTGGGTACAAATTATTCCACAACTCAGCAGGTGATTAGACAAATGATGGGAAAAACATGTTCTTTTCTTGAAAGTGTAGCTTGGAATTGGGCGACATTTGGAAATGCAATATCTTG
Organism: Phyllostomus hastatus; assembly: GCF_019186645.2. NCBI lineage: Eukaryota > Metazoa > Chordata > Mammalia > Chiroptera > Phyllostomidae > Phyllostomus > Phyllostomus hastatus. Next base: position 14,650,400 of record NW_025333835.1, read on the forward strand.
CTACATGAATGATCATCCTAATTTCTTTCTAAAATGTGCTCTAAATGATCACATGAAATCCCCTAGCTCTACACTCCAGTTCTTTCTTTATTAACTGTAAGAAAATTTTATTATTGGAATATGTTTTTCTTGTTTGGATTTTAAATTTATTTCAACCAGTGTCTCCAATTTTCAATTTTTTTCTTAGATCAGAATTTAGAACAAAATCTGTACAATCATCAGAAATGACTGACATACAGAAGAACAAATTAGGAGGAATCATAATACCTGATATTAAACTATAGTACAAGGCCACTGTAATCAAAACAGTCTGGTACTGGCATAAGAATAAACACATAGATCAATGGAACAGACTAGAGAGCCCAGAAATAAACCTATGTCTCTGTGGACAATGAATATTTGACAAAGGGTGCAGAAGCATAAAATGGAGTAAAAATAGCCTCTTCGATACATGGTGCTGGGAGATCTGGACAGCTACGTGCAAAAAAAAAAATGAAATGACCGTCAACTTATGCCATGCACCAGAATAAACTCAAGATGGATAAAAGACTTAAATATAAGCCAGGACACCACAAAAATCCTAGAGGAGAACATAGACAGTAAAATTTCAGATATCCCACACAGCAATATTTTTGTTAATATATCTTCTAGGTAAAGGGTAGTAAAGAAAAGAATAAACAAATGGGACTACATCAAACTAAAATGCTTCTGCTTGGTTAAAGAAAACATCATCAAAAATATGGGCAAACATTTGTCAATGATACCTTGGACAGGGGTTTGATGTCCAAAATATGTAAAGAACTCATACAGCTAAACATCATGAAGACAAACAATCCAATTAAAAAATGGGCAAAGGACCTGAACAGATACTTCTCTAAGGAGGACATACAGGGGGCCCATAGGCATATGAAAGGATGCTCAGAATCACTAGCCATCAGAGAAATGCAAATTAAAACCACAGTGAGATACTACTTCACACTGATCAGAATGGCCATCATAAACAAATCAACAAACAAGTGCTGGCGAGGTTGTGGAGAAAAAGGAACCCTAGTGCACTATTGGTGGGAATGCACACTGGTGCAGCCACTGTGGAAAACAGTATGGAATTTCCTCGAAAACTAAAAATAGAACTTCCTTTTAACCCAGCAATTCCACTGCTGGGATTATACCCTAAGAATCCCGAAACACCAGTTCAAAAGAACCTAGGTACCCCCAAATTCATAGCAGTGCTATTTACAACAGCTAAGTGCCGGAAACAGCCTAAGTGCCCATCAGCGAATGAGTGGATCAAAAACTGTGGAACATTTACACAGTGGAATACTATGCAGCAGAAAGAAAGAAGGAGCCCTACCTTTTGGGACAGTGTGGATGGATCTGGTGAGTGTTATGCTAAGTGAAATAAGCCAGGTGACAACAGACAAATACATAAGATCTCACCTATAAAGGGAACCTAATGAACAAACAAATGAGCAAAATAGAACCAGAGGCATGGAAATTAAAGAACAGACTGACAGTGACCAGAGGGGAGGAAAGGGAGAAAGAAGGGGAAGGGCTTAGTTAAAGAACATGTATAAGTGATCCATGGACATAGACAACAAGGTAGGGATGGACTGTAGGAGCTGGTGGGCAGGCAGGGGTGAGCAAGAGGGGAAAATTTGGGACAATTGTAATATAACTACAGTAAAACAACAACAACAACAACAAAAAGAAATGACTGACATACATGTCAAAAAATGTACCCATTTAAGAAAGAAACCTCTCTTTTTGCAAAATGAGGAAAACCATTTTAACCTTTTAGTCACAGAAGTTCTGATATGAATCCAAAACATCCTACTGCTTTTGCAAAATGATATCATTTTACCAGTACAAAATGTATTCTCTAATATAGTCCTATGCATTATGTATTGGATATGCCAATAGTAAATGCCCAATAAAAAGTCAATGCATACTAAACCAGTGCTTCTAATGAATTTCATCTTCTAATGTGAATTTATTGTATATAGAGAAGCAGCTTTTGAATAGGAAGTAGAGTTGGTAGGAAAGTGGAATTATGAATATATTTAAAACAAAAACCAGAACTCCCCAAAGTGCTTTCTTTTCACAGAGTTAGAGATTATAGGTCACTTCAAATAATTCATCCATTGTAGACTTATTCATTAGAAAGGCTATTTTGTCTGCAATAACAACAAAAGAGATACATTTTGACATGCATCTTTTTCATTAGAGCAATCTTTAATATATGCCATCTTAACATATACATCCTCCACAGTATACCTCCATTACAAATATCAATTATTCAGTTCACCTCATCCCAAATTGGACCTAAGATGAATTCAACAATTCTGCCCTATTCATTACAGTTCTAGTCAACTGAGGAAGTCTTTTATAGTTTTCTGTTTATTTCTGTGACTTAGTAAAAGAAAAATGAACATAGAGTCTAAGCAGCAGAGACACACTGCCTGGAAAACAGTAGGCTCACAGCACATGGTTTTCTTTTCCATTATAGTTATATTGATTATTTTGGGTTTTTTCTTTACTTAGCAAATTATAATTAGACATGTACTCAATGCCCTTCTTTTGTAAAAAAAATATTCAAGCATCTGTTATAAAAGTTGTCCAAAATAAAACAATGTTTTCTTAGAATGAGTCAACTAAACTTGGCCTTTAGCTGATGCATCCTGCATTTTTCAAGATACTAGAGCAGTTTTCTAATACTGTTTTAACGAATTACCTCAAAATTAGCAATGTAAAAGAATGCCCATTTACTAATTCCCAGACCTAAGAGTCAAGAGTCTTGGTACAAAGTGGCCCAGCTGGTCATCTGGTGTTTTGCAATGCAGAAATCAAAGTGTCAAGAGAGCTGTATGGATTTCTGGATGCTCTGTGGATGAGTTCATGTCCATTCTCATTCAGGTTGTTGGTGAATTCAGTTCCATGTGGTTATAGGACAGAAATCCCCATTAGGAGTCTTTCTGGTTCCTTAAGCCTGGATATATCCCTATTTTAAGGGTCATAGTGTCGATTACTTTTGCAAGGAAGGTCTAGCCATGTAACATAATGTACTCATAGGTTCCATGCATTAAGGTATGAACATCTTTGGGGGAGCTATTCTGCCTACCACAGACAAGCTAATACATGGATTCTGAAAATATTAAACTTCCCTTATGAAAGACCAACGGCATGATTGAGTATGATAAAGGAAGCTCGGAAGGGAAGAAAAAATTGATATCTGAAGATTCCTTCTGGTTCAGTGAGACAGATGTTTTTTTTAAGTTTTGCTTTGCTTTTCTTATATGCACATTCAATATTTAGGTCTTTCGGAAAATCATCTTCAATTGGACTGATTGACATTCCCACCAAACACGTTGATTGATAATGTTGGTATGTCACAGAATGTCGAACAACATGTCCCGAGTCACAAAAATAAAAATAAAGCACACACACAAAAAAGAATTAGTTTTAATCACTTAAGTTCTATTAAATCTCTTAGTTTGAAAAATCTTATAGGCCAACTTAGACCCAGTTATTCTTCCATGAAATCTGTATATTCATTTGCTAAATATATTTGTAAATGTGATGGGAAATGATTTGTCCTAGAGTGTTTTTATAGGAAAAAATATTTTGTACAACTAGATCAAGAAGTCAAATACATGCAGGATAATTGGCTTTGCTAAATTTGAATGGTTAGATGATTCAGTGTAAGAATGGCAATTTACTCTTAGCCTGTGCCTATTAGGAGCGAGACATGGTGCTAAGCACAAGGGTAAGTTTTCTTCCATTCTTCAAAAGATTATTCTCCAGTTTGGGAAAACTAATGTAAACAACATAATCAGTATATTTAGAAAGTAAATAGTTGATGATAATAGTTTCCAGTTTTGTTAAAGCTTCAGGGTACTGTACCCAAAACTATAAGAAGGAAAATAATTCAAAATTCCTTTAAGGTTGTAAAATTTGTGATTTAGTGTTCATAACATTCAGTCATTCTTGGTTTACCTTCATTTACCTTACTATATGTGAGCCTGGGCACTTTTATTTCAAAATCAGTTATATCCCTTGTATCCATACTTGAATTTGTCTTTTTTATGTCTAACAAATACATGAATTTCCATAACTAAATATTTATTGCCATATTATAAATCAAGTTTATTCCCTTCATTTTTCTGTATGGCTCATAAAATTTTCCTTGGTTATTCTCATTTGTCCTCTGATCTCCTAAGCTTTAATATTTTCTATTTTCTTGCAGTTATATTATTTATCAAATATATAATTTTATATTTTTGTAACTTTTTATTTTCTTCTTTACTAGGGATAGTTAACTTTATTTTTTAAATTATATGTATTTTTCTCCAAGTACATGAAGGTAAGATATATGATTCTTAATAATTCATTTTAATTAGTTTTGATCAACCTTATTTTTAGATGAGATTTTTCTTTAACACTTTGGTACATTGTCTTTGTAAGTATACCACTTTGGTTAACTTTCCAGTGAAAGTAATATTAAAGGATATGTTTCAAGGGAAATATTTGAAGGGAAGTAACTCTGCTGTTGTATGAGTTAGTTCTTACATACATGAATGCTATTTTCCCTTCTAATCCCCCTCAGCTGTCAAATCTTTTCTTGATATTCTATGTCTTTTTTTCTTCAACTCTGAAATGAGGAAGTTGGACTAAGTTATCTCTTAAGTTCCATGGTCTGACAATTTAAGTCATAGTCCCAGTCCTCATGAGATTTCCTAATGAAAAGGGATGTATGAAATCACCATGAGAAAAACAGAAAAAAAAGTCAAAAGGCCTAAGAACTGGATGACGAAGATAAATATATTATAATGTGTTGAGCAAACAGGCCCTTAAGCTAAAACACTTCCAATTTTATGGATTTTTCTTGTGTAATAAAAACATTGGTTGAATGAATCTGACAGAAGAAGGCGTGAAAAAACTACTAAGGCAACCTCATAACACAGTTTAATTTCAATAGCAATGATAATAGCTAATATTTGAGTACTTTATTTGTATGAAATATTTTGCATCAATTAACTTATTTGATCTTTAAAATTATACCATGAGACAGAGTAAGTTCATTATTTCCATACAAATGAGTCTTAGGAGGGTCATTTTTTAGAAGATAGGACAAGTGACTTTTCTTGAAACCAGAGCTGCATACAATACTGTTTCTACATCTACTATGTGTTTACTTAGTCTGGGTTTGACACTTCCACTGGTGGGTACTGATACTATTAAATTCATTTACACAAGCTAACCTGAGGCATAAAATATGTTAAGTGCCTTTTTAAACTTTTATTTATTTTTTTAAATTTTATCTATTCATTTTTAGAGAGAGGGGAAGGGAAGGAGAAAAAGAAGAAGAGAAACATCATGTGTGGTTGCCTCTCATGTGGCCCCCACTAGGGAACTGGCCTGCAACCCAGGCATGTGCCCTGACTGGGAATTGAACTGGCAACCCTTTGGTTCACAGCCCACACTTAATCCACTGAGCTACACCAGCCAGGGCAAAATATGTTAAGTGCCTTTTTCTAAATCCAAAAATGATATTTAACCACAAAGCATATGTCCTCTTTGGCCCTACCTACCCATTTCACCTATTCATATTTTCTGGATCTTGTTCAGAATTGCCTGAAACAGATACTGTATTTTTGGACTATAAGACACGCTTTCCCCCCAAATTTGGGAGGAAATGGGGGTGCATCTTATAGTCTGAATGCAGCTTACCTGGCTCTCTGGGGGGGCAGTGGAGGTGGAGCAGGGTCACAGGAGGCAGGAGCAAGGACTCATCCCCATTTTTCTCCCAAATTTGGGGGGGGAAGTGCATCTTATAGTCCAAAAAATGCGGCACATTGTTCTTTCTTGTTAGTAACACAACACAGGAAATTGTATTTATGTCTTGTGTTTCACACTTGACATTTTATTGTCTTTATTTTTCAGTTTTCAACATGATTCTTCCACATGTAGAATTTTTAGTGCAACTACAAGCAAAATACTGCAAATGCCTTGGATAAAATATTCTTGATATGGTCAACCTCATGTTATAATACCTACCACATGTGCACACAGTAGTGTTTATTAAATTGAATAGAATTGACAGTTGTGAATATGAAATGAACTGGGTAAATTAATGTCTTTAAAATTCCATCTGTATCATGAAATCCCACATTAAAAAGAGAATTAGGGCTCCTGTGCTTTTGTTGCTGATGCAATGTTTAGTAAATTAGTTCTTTATCCTTTTCAAATTTGTAAAATAGGCTCAAAAGGAAATTATGAACATTATAAATACTCTCATTTATCACATGTGGATAATTCTATTAGTGTAGCAAGTTTCTCTATCAGCAATAAATTACTTATCTACTGTATTCTATACTATAACATATCTCTTTCATATTCCCTGGTTTAAGGTTCCTCCTGTCACTTAAATTGTCACAGGTACCTTCTATCCATTCTCCAGAAACTTTTTCAACACAAATTCCACATGTGGCCAAAGAGATTTTTTTAAAATAAAAATTCCCTGACCAAAATCCTCAAAATTCCCATCACCTTTGGGACAAAATTGCAACCTCTAAGTATGATATATGTGTCCCTTTATTATTTGCAAATACACTTACATCTCCAGGCTTAGTGCCAACAGCATCTTTTATTTTGTTCATCCTGTCAGCCAAGAATAATAATATTTGTGGTTCTCCAATCATGACATGCTCACTTTTACATGTGTGCCTTGCATACTATTTCCTTTTCTCTTATTCTCAATTTAAACATCACCTCCTCTGAGAGGCCCCTACCTAGAAATCACCTCCTTTGGGAAGCTTTCTCCAAGAATTCCCATTGCTGGCTTATGTCCTGCTCACACAGCATCCTGGCAATAGGTATTTATCCCACACGATATTTTGAGATGGAAGGTTTTCTCATTGGCCTTTTTTACACCATCATCTAAATTCATCAAGGGACTGTCTTCTCAGTCACATCCCTGGCGATTAGAGCATTAAAATAAATATGCACACGATGAGTGACTAAAATATTTCTTTTTTAATCATTACAATACTTTTACTTCTTGACATTAGTAGGTTAAATCTTCAAGTTCACCCAAGTTTGTTTTATGCCCTTAAAGGAATGCATTCCCAGTTTAGGAATTTATTAGAGAAAAACATGCTACTATTTTTAAAGCAATTACAATGACTGGCATTTAAAAATGATTATAAAATGTATGCATTTATGTATTTAGCCTCTGAAAAATATACATATTTTTATCAGAAATAGAAATAACTAGAAGAAACAAGGTGTATCTTTTTGCTCAAGAATCACCAGTTTTTTAATTGACTGATTTTTTTCTGCTTTAAGCCCATTTACATAACTAAATGAAGGACTGTTAAAGCTCTTTCAATAAATATTCATTGATGACCTACTCTGTAAAGGCGTATTGCTAGGGAGGAATTACGCAAGTCAGCAAAATAACATTTTGAGCAATTGACTGCTTTCCTTCAGTGAGCAAATCTACCTTACAGGAAAGAAAATGCCTGGGTGCCTGTGTCTCTGGCCTCCAAGAGCAAGGCTGCCAGGTGGCGCTGGAGAGCACCATATGCTCATGCTGTCCTTTCATTCATTACCATCCCCATTGTCTGCTAGCGGTCAGGACCCCACAGAATCCTCACCTCACTGAGGAGGGACTGGAACCTGAGTCTCCAGAGGGAAGGCTGCTTACTTTCTTCGTAACAGTTGTCAACTGAGATGTTTTCTCAGAGCACAAATTAAAATCTTTAAGAGAGATTTTACTGCCATTAGGTCAACTTTATACACCATCCGTAATATTTCTTCAATAATGTCATGTCGTAGCAAGATCATGACTGTCATAAAACACTTGTAGAGCTCCCAAAACACAAAAAATATGGGTTTTTAAAAAATACACGGCATGATAAAACTGTTTCTAAAGAAGCATTTTCTTTTCCTTTTAAGCCACCACTGTTAGGAGCATAACTGCTAAAGAAAACTCTTTTTAAAAAAATAGGATGGTGGAATCTACCCTAAAGAGTCAAATGCTATATAAACTGCTTCTCCTGTAGCTGAAATTGCTATGTTGGTTTTACATTTCCCAATCTAAATTAATGAACAATTTTCTCTGTGGTAGAAAAACAGACTTGGCAGTACAAAGATCAGAGCAATCTCTTCTTTAAATTGGGCAACGAGGACTCCTGGTTCTCAAACTGTTAAATGGATATTAGGGGTTTTAATGAATGGAACGTTTATTTTTGTGCCAGCTCAACGAACAACACTGACATAATTAGCATACATTTTGGCAACTGTTCTAGCACAAGGTGTTAGTAAAAAGAGGCTATTATCTTTGAGTTGAATTTACTTTAATTCTCTTGTTATAATTTTTTTTAAAAAAATGTGAATGAGATGTTTTTGTAAAGGAAATCCTGGCACAGTGAGTTATTCAGAAATATGTCTTTTTATTAATGTTACAGGTGTTTCTCATGCCATAGATGAAGTCCATACCCCCAAACACGTGAACCTTCTCCAAATTTAGAAATGAATAACGTGTTTTGTTATTTTTACTGATGGTTAAGTCATTGTACTTATGGAGAATTGTTTTTATTAACGGTGCTACTTGTTTCATGTGTAGTTTCTTTCTTTAAAAAAAGAGAAATAAGATATATACAAACATACATACGTACACGGTCTGGTAAAGAATGGTTTCCTCCATGGCTATACATCAATTAGAAATGAAAAGTTTTAAGGATTAAATGACCTTAGCTTCTTAGCTCAGGTTCCTCTCCTACCAAATAAATTTCCAATAAAAAATATACTTCCTTTTTGTAACAAACACTGCTGTCTCATATGCTTACATTTTATTCATATTGTCAAACTGATGAAAATAAGAAAAATAAGGTCAATACAAATCCAAAAGGTCTTGATTGTTTGCATCCAAAAAATATTTTTGTAGTATATTCTTATTTTAAAATTTATTAGAAGCTCTTGTAAAACAGCTAACGGAATTGCTATAATCATGTAGTATATGATTCTTTATAATTGATGTTAAATCAATAAATTAATATTCATGTGCACATGCATGAGAATAAATTATTGTGTGAACTTCTAGCAAACATATAGGCATACCCTCATACATATGTGTCTGTAATTACATGCATATTTAATCATTTACCCAATGTTTAATTGAGTAATGAATTAGTTTAATATAAACTTTAGCCTAACAGAATAGTTATAGTTCACCCACATTTACCTTTAGAAGCAAACAAATGCCAATAACAGGCACTTCAGTGAAAGAACAAGCCAGGTTAAAATAGAAAATGGTAAAAATGAGAAAGAAGTTATGAAAATATATACTTTTAATTTGCAGACATATAAACACTTTTGGTACAGTACAGACACAGGATGCCAAAAGAAGTAGGATGATCCAGGTTAAGCTAATACATTACTTGCTTATACAGATAATTTTGCTTTAGCTCTCATAGACAATAAAATTTCCAGCTCACACAATGAAGTGAAAGTGATCAATCACTGATGAACCAGTTTGCATCATTGCAAAAGATTCAGCAAAAGCTAAATTATCAAAGAAATCTGCTCCTGGGCTTACAAATACTCTTGGACTTAATCCAATGCCAAATAAAGGGAGCCAGAAACGGTAGCCAACAAACCCAAACAACAACAAAAAGATAAGTATAATTTTCATATTAAAGGCCCAACTAAAACAACCAGCTTCTACATTATTTCCGCTTTAATATGGTTTCTAAAATCTTCTTATGTGATGGATACATTTAAGCACATAAGAACTAATATATAACCCAAATATGAAGCACTGCTTACATGTGCCAAAATGTCATGGACACCTATGAAGCAACTAAGGATTGAAACGTCTCTTGCTTCTGGCTGTTTTTCTCAGATACAATTTCTAGTTACTATTTTCTGTAAAGAAGAATATATATATTTCCCCCTGTAATAATAGCAAGTGCAGTGGTAAGGCAAACAGAAAGCAGTTGGAGTACACAGAAGTAAAATAGTCTTCAGCAGGTCAAATCTTTTACACATGGCAATGTTTTTATCATTACTAACAAAAAAGTGCACTTCTTTTTAATGCCTTCTCTTTCAGACTAAAAATGATGTACTTATGAGGTAAACATTCTGTTTACAAATGCCTTTTTATCATATATTTAAATGGGGTGAAATTCAATTCACTTTAATTTCATATCGTTAAATGTTAAAAACAATATATTTAAAATATACTCTTTCATTAATTTGATGTACAACAACTATCATGTACAATACCTCAAAACAGTTCCCTGCAAAGGAGCAGCTGATGCCCTCTTGTGGTTAAAAGACTTTTTAGACAAAAAAATGCAATGTGCCATTTTCTTACCTTACTCCCCCATTTTATCAATCATCTGCTTGGTGTATGAAACCTGAAAATCGCAGTCAAGGTTTTTATAACAGTTTTACAGCTGTTAGTACTAATTTTCATTAAAAAATGCTGTACACATTTTATAACCTCTGATTTTGAATTTAAAAACCTGTAAACAGCTATTTACAATATAGTACACATTATAAATTAGTTGTCCTTCATTGGAACTGCCGTCCACACCATCTTGTTTAGGTGGTGAAGACTACCAAAGTCAGCTAAAATATCTGTTTTACCCCTCAACAAAGTATCAAATATTGGAAATATCCATTGGTTTCCTCTCTCTCATGTGCAAGTCAATTTTTCCTTTCAGTGGAATTTGTACTTCCAAATTTTCGTCTTCCTTGGGAGGCTTTTTCCCTCTCCGTAAGCAGATGTATATCCCCATCCCTGTTACCAGTGTGATGGAACCCAAGCTTATCACAGACAGAGCGACTAAGGTGGGCATACAGGTCACAGATTCGACCTTCCTGTGAGTCGGTTCTATTGAGATCTGCGGTTCTTTCTCTTCTATATTAATTTCTGGTTCTTTTCTTAAAAGACTCTCAATGTAGCTCTCGTTACTGACAGTGTCATTAACAAATAGGTTCACCATGACAGTGGAATAGAGAGGTTCGGGGTAACCATGGTCACTCACTTTTACCAGCAAACGATGGAGTCCATAATCTGTCTGCAGCAGGGCCTCTTCCAAAGTAATGTTGCCAGTTTTAGGGTCAATCCTGAAGGACTCAGGCCTAGGACCTCTTCTTCCGATGATGCTGTAAGCTATGACAGCATTCATGCCCGTGTCTTTGTCAACAGCATAGACCTCTGTCACTGGGGAGCCCGGGAGAGTGGAAGGTAGTACCAATAAATAAGACATATTAGACTGAGGAAATAAAACAAGAGGAGGGTTGTCATTGATATCTAGAAGAAGAATTGTGATTTTTGCAGTAGAGGAGAGGGCAGGCTCACCCCCATCAACAGCTTCAACCCACAAAGTATAGGAGCTTTGCTGCTCTCTGTCCAAAGAGACTTTAGCTCTCAGCATGCCCTTTCCTGTGTCTATGACAAAAATATCACTCTGGTTCAACACAGAGAGAGCGACCCATCCATTTCGCCCTGCATCAGCATCTGTTACACTAATTACTCCAATTTCACCATACCCTGGAAAGTTTTCTGGCACAAAAAAGCTGAAGTCCTTGTTGATGAACCTAGGGCTGTTGTCATTTTTATCCAACACTGTAAGAGCCACAGTGGCTACTGATTCTCTGGGTGGCTTCCCAGAGTCAACAGCTCTGACCGTGTACCTGTACTTTTCTTTCTCTTCTCGGTCCAGCTGAGTAGAAACTGTCAGAATCCCTGTGACACTGTCTAAGGAAAAATAGGATGGAGCATCAGGTCCCAGGAAATATGAAATTTGGCCCCTCTCTCCACTGTCAGCATCTGTAGCATACAGCTTAGTCAAAAAGGCATTGGGTGTGTTGTTTTCTTCAATGGTTAGTTCTATTAAGTGTTGAAGGAAAACAGGAGCATTATCATTGTCATCTAAAAGTTGCACTTTAATAACTTTTCTGACATGAAATCCTTCAGAGTTCCAGGCCACCACAGCTATTTCATAGAACTGCTGTAGCTCATAATCCATAGGTTTTGTGGTTTCTAGCAAGTATTCATTATTGTATGGTTTGTAGGGTGATAACCTAAATGGGCCTTCACCATCCAGATAGCAGTTCACCTTGTCTTTACCTTCAGGGTCTCTTATGGCAAAGAAAGCAACTGGAGTGTTAACAGGTTCCAGTTCTTTCAGGTAAACAATACCATCTCTCTCATTTGCTATATAACGAGGGACAATTTCAGGGGGTCTGAAAGTGACTTTGATAATGGATACCAGGGCAGTCATCACAGCAGGGATGCAGCCTGGTCCATTAGCGAGGATGGTGAGCTTGTGTGTTTGCAGAACACTCCCCCCAATCTTCCTGGAAAGTTTAATGACTCCAGTGGTTTCCTCCAGATGGAATAAGTCCTTGGATGCCTGGGGGACTTTCTGGCTGTATGAGTAGGTGATCTGAGCATTGATCCCCAAGTCTTTATCCACAGCCTGGACAGCTGCGATTGGTGTGCCCACTGTAGCATTCCCGTACACAGTGACATTGATCTGTGAGTCTGCGAAAAGGGGGCAATTGTCATTAATGTCACTTATGCCAATGGTGAGGGTGGCACTGCCCAGCAGTGGTGGAGACCCACCATCCTCAGCTATGATGATGCTCACATACTGGTCTTGGGTCTCCCGGTCCAGCAGCCCCATGACAATTAGGTAGGGAGTGCGCTCTCCATTCTCATTCTCCTCCACATCCAGGGTGAACATACGATGGTAGTCCAGTAAGCGGTATGTCTGCACCCCGTTAGTGCCTACATCTGGGTCCATGGCAGCATGGTCTATGACCAGCCGGGTGTTTACAGGTGCATTTTCTGGGAGCCAAACCGAGATTTGGGAAACAGGGAACTGGGGGGCGTTGTCATTGATGTCCTGGATAGCTATTTTCACCTTCACAAACCTAAAGTATTCCTGAGGCAGGACCAGTACATCCAGAAGCAAAAGACAAGAGTCAGAAGAAGGGGAGGAGGAAATGGAAATGCTGCCGCCCCAGGCAGCCCCTCCACCTCCTTCAAGACACAGGGCCTCTCGGTCGATCTCCTGGGTAGAAGTGTGCAGCTCCCCAGAACGGTTGTCTAGGGTCACGTACTGGCCACTCAGTCCCCGGGAGGCCAGGCTGAAGGAGAGAGGAGGGCTCGGCTCAGCGCCGGAGCGCTCCGGCGGCTGCGACTGCTGATCCTGCCTGCCCGCCTCCCCGGGCACCAGCCGCAGGTCCTCGGCCAGACTGCCGATGAACACCCCCGCGGGCAGTCCCTCGTTCAGGCTGTACAGAAGCTCCGTGGCCTGGCTGTAACTCGCGAGGCAGTTGAAGGGTCCCACGAAGAGGAAAAACAGAAACAAATGCTGAAAGTTCGGGGGGAGGGGGGGGAGAAACCTCATTACATACTCGCGGCAACACAGAGATTGGAGTCAGAAACCAGAGCCCGGGGTTATGGCCGCTCTCATTACCATTCCCAGAGGCAAACCCTCTCTAGTCAGAGCGAGTTGAAGAAGAAACTTACTGCAAAGAGATCTACGGAGCAATGTTGTCTCTAAAACTTATTTTTTTCCGTTCACTTTTTACCCCCCTCCCTCCACGCCCCCTCACCATCCTCATCCAGTTAACATTCAGAATCCCTAACCATAGAGCATCCCTGGAAGCACCGCCGAAGTGGAGAGGACTCTTACTCTGGGACTGCGCAACGCGACAGGGAAACACGCGGGGAGGTTATTGAAAGGGAAGGGGGTGGGTTGGAGAGGGCTGAGAAGTGGGCAATTTATCAATTCCTTTCCCATTGAAATGCTTCCACCACTAAGATCCCGGGAACGCGAAATATATTACACCTCTTACTATGAAACCAATAGCAACAAGAACAATGTTAGTAATAATAATATGAAAACACAGTCACGCTTTCTGCTCAACCCCCCCCCCCCCCCAGTAAATAAACGCTTTGGGTCAGAAGAAGCGATTTTCATTTTAGCATGGATCTAAAATCGGAAAGATCTGGATCTCCACCCCTTATGAAGCCCTCCCTAATCCCCCTCCCCCGGAGGAAAAGAAGGAAACGCAGAAAAAGATTATCCAGAAACAATTTGTCAGTTGCAGTGGACAGTCACAGCCAGATGCCCGCAGCAGGAAATGATCTCTGAACCCCAGTATCTAAAGCATATTGAACCTGCACCCCCCATACCCTCCACTTCATCTGCCTACATTTCTGCTTCAGAAACTTCCTCTCACCACCCAAGGGCTTGCCTATTCCTCGCTAAAATGAAAATACCTTATCCCAAACTCCCGTTCCCTCCCCTCAATCTTCCGGTGAAGTTTGGCTTAAGGTTAAAGGTTTGAAAAAAACCTCAAGGAGTGTGAACTGCCCACAGCACTGCAACTTGTCGCGGGGCTCTGCTCTCCAACCCTTACCGGCAGGTTCCTGTGGCTGGTGCTGCTCCTGGGACGACTTAGCCGCCCCATATCCAGGCGCGGGTGCCAGGTCGCCGGGCGCCAGCTCACTGCCAGGGTCCGCGAGCTGCGTGCATTCCCTCGGCCGCGCATTCCCAGCGAGGCTGCAGTCCGCGGGCTCCTGATGGGAGGGTGGCAGAAGACACTCCCTCTCTGTTCATGCAAATCGCTGGGGAACTTCAGCCAATAGTCACCAGCTCGTCAATGAGGACGGGAGCTAAGCGGGGCAGAAGGGCGCGGGGCAGTAGGGCACGGCCATGGTTTCCTGCCCAGAACTTGGGTAAGTCCAGATCTCACAGGAGGAGCCAGAATGGGGGACTTGCCTCTGAAGACTGCGACGAGGCGTCACCTGGTCTGGCACCGGAGCACCTGCCAACAGCCTACCTCCTCCGCACCAGTCAGAATCTCAGTCCACAGTTTGGGAGCAGGGGAGGGAGAATTAGAATAAATAAGCCTACAAATATATCTGAATTTATAGAGAGAGGGATTTGGCGCTACAGAGCAGTCGCAGGTGCGATCCCGAAACGCCTGCTTTGCCACCAGTTATTATAAGATTTGGATCCAGTAGTGTTTGCACAGAGAAAAATAAATGCACTTTTCCTTGTGGAGAGTAGGAATTTCAAACTCTCCCGAAGGCGACTTGAGCCGGAAAAGCAAATAGATGAATTCGGTGATGGTTCGACACGCTCTACTTTTGAATCTTTGCTGTTGGTGGTGGCAGAGCTTCTGCTAGTTTCCCAGCTGTAGGCACAAGTGTCTTCTCTGGGTGTCTGCCTTGTGGTCTTCAGAGGCAGCTGCGGCTTCTGGCCAAGGGAAGAAACCAAGGGGAAAAGTGGACACAATTGTGGGGGACACAGTGGTACTGCCTCCAGGCAATTTTCATGTATTTCTCTAAGGGATGCATTTAAGGAGGGGGCGCTCACTAAAGCCTGGGTTTTAAAAAATGGTTAACTTTCAAATTATTACTGTTTTCTCCTTGTGATGCTCACTGGGAAAGTGCTCCTTTAGAAAGGAATCCTGAAGGGAGGGGTGTGGTGCAAAATACTTGGATATCCTCTGTGGCTTTGACACCAAATGGCCATGTGACCTCTTTCCCCATTTATAAAATCGGGGCTGGAGAGAGTTCAGTGCATTAAGTCAATGAACCACTTTTTGATCTGCAGGGCGTCATATTAGTAATGAAAAGCACCTTTCCCTGAGTAGATGTCGCTCTTCATCACCAGGTTTCCAGATATCCTGTGCTCTGCCCTGAACATAAAACCTTCCAGGCTAAATGCTTAGTGACTGAGCCTAGGACAGAAAAAGTCTTCCTGTCCTAGAAAGATCTGACATTCCTGTGCTTTCCTTAGGAACCACTTTTAATTTTCTTTCTAATTCAACATTATGCTAACTAGAATATAAATTATGTGGCAGAGCTAATTGTTTTTCTTCTGTCCCTTCCTATTTTCTCTCATTCACTAATCCTAAAGACACAGAGTCCTTAATATTGACACCGCACATCAAAACACCTGGTGTGTGTAACAGCTTTGTATTGACCAAATGGAACTATACATGGAGTTCACAAACAAAACTCCCTATAACACAATCTGGCAAATAATCTAATTGGCATATAAAATCGGCTCCCTGAAACTTTTTAGAGTGAAATTGGAGTGCTGATGGAGAAAGCACACACACAAGGACATGCTTACATGTATGTGAGGCCTCTATACGACTGGTAAACAAAGCACAGTCAGGAAATGTGATTTGCCTCTCCTTGCTTCTTTTGCTTCAAGTTCTGACTGGTAAATATTTACTCTGGGGTTTGTAGTTGAAACATACTGGATTCCAAAAATCAGTATCAGGCTGCTTCTGAACTGTGTTGAATTTATGTCTTCACACAATACCCACAGCTCCTGGAAGTTTGGGGCACATGGCCGGGATTAGGCAATCCATCAGCATGTGTGCAGGCTAGCCCCACAGTCTGAATTATTTCTACAGCTACACAGGTAATGACAGCAGTGGGCTGTATGTCCCCTCACAGTTCATGCCTGCTCCAACAAGTTAAGATCACTTGCCTTTTTGGAGGAGGAAATATAGGAATCTCTTTCTTTAGTTTTTCCTTTTTTTTAAATGAGGACACTATACAGCAACTATCATTTATGAAGATAATCTAATTGAAGTGACATCACTCCTTTGTAGTTATTTTCTCCACTGCCTTTAATTTTTCCTGAAATCTTAGGTAGTTTGCTTTACAGTGGATGCTTTGAGCACGGATGCGCTTCTTTCGAGTGTCCCCATGCCTATTCCCAGCAGAATCTTAGTCTTCTGGCCACATCCTCCAGCTGCTCTCCATGGAAAAGGTTACTTTTCCTTTTCCCCTTTGCTAAGTTGGCAAGAAATTAAATCAACATATTCAACAATAAGTTTGAATATGTTTCTAAAAAGCACAAACGGGAACTATAATGTACATTGAAACCAAGGAATTAAACACGTTCTGGAGATAATGTTTAAAATGACAATAAAAACCACCCTTGTTTTAAGTTACTGTGGTGATTGCAAAGTTTCTGTATGGAAGTTTGTCATCAAGAGTGGGAGACTTTACAGAATTTTGGGTAATACCGTACATATCACATTCTAAACTGTTAACTGAGCTTCTTGTTATTATCTTTCCTCTTTGAAAATCTAACTAGGGGTTTCATGAAGATGTGCGCTGTAATTGCTCCTCCTCACCCCCCTCCCAAAAAAACCCAAATGCCCTTCTTTTATATTCTGTACCGTTTCTCTGGGCTCTGTAAAAACATTCCCTAACCCTTGTTCCATATGATACCAGCCCTGTGACCTACCATCTGGTGTCACATATTTCTAAAGATGACTTAGACAGCTTCAATGCTACAAATATTCCCTTGAAAACAATATTTATGAACTTCTCAGATGTCTCAATTTCTCTGGGCCTGATTCCCAGGTGTTTTATAAAAATCGATCCAGAAGAATAGTTAGATTATGTGCTTCCCAAGTCTATTTTTTCTATACACAAGGAAAACATCTTGATGCAATAGATGATACCCTGAGCCCAGCTGGGGGATTTGGACTCTGTTCTAGTGGTGGTTGCTAAGTTACTGTGTGACTTTAGATAAGTCATCACACCTTTCTGTTCAATTTCTTATAACCATCCTCCCCATACCCCTTGGACATATGAAATGGATGACCGAATATTTGTCATTAACAGACACCCCATGTTAGTAAGCAGTTAATCTGATCATTAAGTATTATATTATATAACTGAAGGATAATAATTTTTTATGTACTGAAAGCCTTCCTTCTGGATAGTTTCTCTCTTTATAAAGCTGTGAGGATTCTTATAAATGTCTGTGAAGATGCCATCTGCAAACTTTATACATTTAGGAAAATACTCTAAAAACTTTAAAAAATGTTGACATTTTCTAGGTAGCTTTTATTTGTACTTTTCAATTAATTCTAATTGTACCATTTAAAGTATTTTAATAACAGTATGGTATCTACAATGTATACATAGATATTTATACCTATTTTAAATCACAGTTCTATAAGTGTTCTAATCAACTCAAGATTGCATATAAATATAAATTTAGAATATAACTTATTTTAGAAATATGTCATTTTTTGCCTGCAAATACAATATGTAATTAGGAGTTCCTTTAGCTGACTTAGAATGTGTGTGTGTATGTGTGTGTGTGTGTGTATGTGTGTATATATATATTTACAAGGGGGGACCTGAGACACCCAGAATTTATTTATAAAAAATTAGTACTTATTCTTATATGTTTAAACTTCAGTTACCTTCAAATACTCTCCATTTGATGCAATACACCTATTGAGACATTTTTCCCACTGCTCAAATGTTTTTGAACTCATTGATTTTGATGCCTTTTAGTGCTTTTGCCATCTTTTTGTTTCACCTCTTCCACATCAGCAAAACGTTCCCCATTGAGGACATTTTTCATCTGGGAAACAACAAAAGTTGCTCAGGGCGAGATCAGGTGAATAGGGAGGGTGGGACACAGGCGTCATGCTGTTTTTGGTCAGAACTGTTGAATACTCAGCATGTTGTGAGCAGGCCCACGCAGTGTGAGCAAGCACACTCATGAATCACGCATCATGAAATGGGCAAACACATTGAAAGAGTCTTCAGAAAAACTACACTGAAGCCAAATGCAGCCTCTCAAAAAAAATGCCAGCTAATGCACTGATACAGATGAGATCTTAAAACACTCACCTAGTGGGGGAAGGCTGTACTAAAAGGCTCCTGCCCTCCAGAAGATAATTCCATTTTGGGGGTCCCCCTTGGTATATACACATGTGAATATAAACAGTACAAAAATATGGCATGTATTATAAATATAATATGTAATCATTATAAATATGTAAACATATGTTGACATAACAATTTTTAAAAGAATAGGTATTTAAAATACAGAGTTTATGCATTTATATTAATAAATATAAAAATATTCTTTGTCTGAGTCAATAGTCAAGAGAAGGGATAATCTTATTTGTAAAACCAATATAATATTTGAGAAATGATAATATCAATAATTAATTGTCAATTATGTTTTGAACATGCTACTGGGTGCTTTACATGTTTAATTGCTTAAAACTCATGACAGTGTTATAATACAAATACTATTATATTAATTTTATAGCCATAAATTACATATTTGTCAGTGTCTACAGCAACAGGACTCTGATCTGTGGCCTCTGAAGCTGGTGAACTTTCCAGTCTAGTCCACCCTTCCCACTTTAATGGGTGGATCAAGGACCTATATATATTTAAATGCACTTCAAACTAACAAACATGCATCACTCACCTACAATAAAAAAATGTAGGAATAGATTTGCTGTATGATGCCTTTTTGAAAGTGAAAACTTCTTTAGTTAATTACTGTTTCTTAAACAGATACATACACACAGACACAAACTTATGTATTGTCTAGCTTGGCACTCCCAACTTGTAAACTTAAAAATATACTATACATGTGTATTTGTATATATATACATGAAAATTTTTCAAACTTTTAAGTAATTTTATGGACCATCTAGTTAGCCATCATGTTACATATTAGTCGAGAACAAGAGAGATTGCCCATAGCTAATTCAAATTCTCAACATAAGGATTCCAAGATGGCTGCTCAACTCTAAGGGACACAGGAAGCAGTCCTGAGAGGAAATTCAAAGTATTGCAGGCACACATGAAGCAAGAATAATCTCAAATAAACAAGGTAATCCCACACCTAAAAGAATTAGGAAAAAAAAAACAACAACAAACCAAGCCCAGAGTAAGTAGGAAGAATGAAATAATAAAGATTAGAGGGAAAATAAATCACATAGAGAAAAAAATTACAAAAGGTGGATGAAACCAAGAACTGTTATTTGCAAAGATAAACAAGGCTGACAAACTTTTAATCAGTCTCATAAGGGAAAAAAGAGAGAGGGCCCAAATAAATAAAATCAGAAGTGAAAGAGAAGTAACAACTAACATCATAGAAATACAGAGGATTGTAAGAAAATACTATGAACAACTATATGCCAACAAATTGGATACAAGGGGTGAAAGAGATAAATTTCTAGAAATATAAAGTATTTCAAAGCTGAATCTGAAAAAATCAGAAAACCTCAAAAGATGGATTGCAACTTTAAAATTGAAGTAGTAATCAAACAACTCCCAGCAAACAGAAGTCCTGGAGAAGATGGCTTCACAGACAGATTTTACCAAACATTCATATAAGAACTAACATGTATCCTCCTTAAGCTATTCCAAAAAAATTAAAGAGGAAAAAGACTTTCAAGCTCTTTATACAAGGCCAGCATTATCCTACTTCCAAAACCAGATAAAGACATTATAAAGAAAGAAAATTTTAGGCCAATATCCCTGATGAAGATTGATACTAAAATATTAAACAAATATTAGCAAGCCAGATCCAGCAATGCATTAAAAAGATCATACACCATGATCAAGTGGGATTTATTCTGGGCATGCCAGGTTGGTACGACATTCACAAATCAATAAATGTGATACACCACATAAACAAAATGAAGGATAAAATCACATGATCATTTTAATAGATATCAAGAAAGCATTTAAAAATCTAGCACCCATTTATGATAAAAATGTTTAGCAAATTGGGACTAGAGGGATAATACCTCAATATAATAAAGCCCATATATGGTATACCCACAGCCAACACACTCAAAGGGCAAACCTAAAAGAATTTCCCTTAAGATTAAGAATAATACAAGGATGTCTGCTTTCACAACTCTTATTCAACATTTTACTGGAAGTTCTATTCACAGCAATCAAAGAAGAAGAATAAATAAAAGGCATCCAATTGGAGTGGAGCAAGTAAACTGTCATTATTCACAGATGACATGATATTGTGCATAGAAAATTCTAAAAGCTAAACCAAAAAGCTACTAGATATAATGAATTCCATAAAGCAGCCAGATACCAAATTAATATTCAGATATCAGTGGCATTTTTATATACTAGTAATGAACTATCAGAAAGAGAAATTAAGAAAACAATCTCATTTACTATTGCAAGAACCAGAAAATAAGGTATCTAGCAATAAATTTAACCAAGGAGGTAAAAGACCTGTACTTGGAAAATTTTAAGATATTGAAGAAAGATACTAAGGGAGATACAAATAAGTGGAAGCATGTACCCTGTTCATAGATTGGAAAAATTAACATCATTAAAATGTCTGTACTACCCAAAGCAATATATAGATTCAGTGCAATTTCTATTAAAATACCAATGGCATATTTCACAGGTGTAGAACAAGTAATCTAAAAATGTATATGGAACAAAAAAGACCTCACATAGCCTCAGCAATCTTGAGAAAAAGGAACAAAGGTGGAGATATCCCAATGCCTGATATCAAACTATATTACCAGGTCATAGTAAATAAAACAGCCTTTTACTGGCATAAAGACAGGCATATATACATCAGTGGAACAGAACAGAAGTCTGAGGAATGAATCCATGGCTTTATGGTCAAAAGAAACAAGAGTATACAATGGAATAAAGACAATCTCTTCAATAAATGATGTCAGGGAAATTGGAGAAGTACATGCAAAAAAGGAAAAAAAAGAAACTAGATGAGAACTTACACCATACAAAGGAATAAACTCAAAATGGATAAAAGATTAAATATAAGTCATGAAACATTAAAAATCTTCAAAGAAATCATAGGCAGTAAAACCTTAAACATCTACCCTGGCTGGCGTAGCTCAGTGGATTGAGCGTGGGCTGGGAACCAAAGTGTCCCAGGTTCGATTCCCAGCCAGGGTACATTCCTGGGTTGCAGGCCATGACCCCCAGCAACCACACATTGATGTTTCTCTCCCTCTCTCTCTCTCTCACTCCCTCTCTCTCTCTCTCTGTCTTTCTCTCTCCCCCTCCCTCCCTTCCCTCTCTAAAAATAAATAAATAAAAATCTTAAAAAAAAACAAAACCTTAAACATCTCTTGTTGCAATATTTTTACCAACATATCTCCTAGGGCAAGGGAAAGAAAGGAAGAAATAAACAAATGGGACTACCTCAAACTAAAAAGCTTTTTCAAGCCAAAGAAACCATCAACAAAATGAAAAGGGAACCAACTGAGTAGGAGAAATATTTGCCAATGATAAATCTTATAAACAAGAGGTTAATTTCCAAAATATATAAACCACTTATACAAGTGAACACCAAGAAGAC
This sequence comes from Phyllostomus hastatus, assembly GCF_019186645.2. NCBI lineage: Eukaryota > Metazoa > Chordata > Mammalia > Chiroptera > Phyllostomidae > Phyllostomus > Phyllostomus hastatus. Next base: position 14,672,599 of record NW_025333835.1, read on the forward strand.
AAACAACCCAATCAAAATATGGGCAAAAGACCTGAATAGACAATTCTCCAAAGAGGACATACACATGACCAATAAACATATGAAAAGATGCTCAATGCCACTAATCATCAGAGAAATGCAAATTAAAACCACAATGAGATATCACTTCACACCTGTCTGAATGACTATCATCAATAAATCAACAAACAACTTGTGCTGACAAGAACATGGAGAAAAGGAACCCCTAGTGCACTGTTGGTGGGAAAAACAGACTGGTGCAGCCACTGTGGAAGCAGTATAGAATTTCCTCCAAAAAGTAGAAGTAAAACTGCCTTTTGACCCCTCTTCTATGTTAATAGAAGAAATGTATATTAAGAGACCTGAAACACTAATTCAAAAGAATTCATGCACCCTTATGTTCATTTCAGCATAATTTACAATAGCCAAGATCTAGAAACAGCTCAAGTGCCCATCAGCAGTTGAGAAGATAAAAGGACATGGTATATTTACAAAACAGAATATATTACTTGGCTATACAAAAAAATGGAAGTCTTACCTTTTGTGACAGCATGGATGGACCTGGAGATTATTGAAATACGCCAGTCAGAAAGACAAATGCCATGTGATCTCACTTATATGTGGATTTTAATGAACAAAATAAACTGACAAACAAAATAGAAAGAGAGGCATGGATACATCGAAGAGACTGACAGCTGTCAGAGTGGAGGGGTGTTGGGTGATTGGATGAAAGGAAATGAAGGGATTAAGAAAAACGTATATACATAACACCTAGACACAGACAACAATGTGGTGATAGAGGGAAAGGGGTGTAGGGAGTAGGTGGAGGTGGACAAAGGAGGGGGAAATGGGGACAGAAGGACACTTTGCTTGGATGCATGATGCAGTGTGCCGATGATGATTTGTTGAGTTGTACACTTGAAATGTGTATGGTTTTGTGAACCAGTCACCCCAATAAATTCAATAATAAAAAATCAATTCTCAAAATACTTCTATTTCTTAAAATAGTAGTAGATTTTGGCCTTAGGGTTGTTTCTGATATTCGAGGATAACTTAGTAAAACACCATTTATTTTTTTAACCATCTTTTATTTACAAAAGTCTTGATCTTAAGCATTGATGTAAATAGTGGTTAGTTACTCTGTTTTATATTATATTACTACTTTCTCAACTTTACAAGAAACAGTACTCTTTTTAAGGAAGAATGCTAATTTGGGTAAATTATTGTTCAAGTATATCAGGCAAACTTTTTAAAAAGCCTCTTGCTTTTTCCCTATGCAACTCAGAAATTAATTATGACACTAATAGGAAATCAGCATATTGGTTCTTTAAAGTAGTTAAACATTTTAGAATTGGTTCTGCTAAAAAAGTTGGATGATTAGTTTAGTAAATGAATATAGATTTACACTACTTGTATGAAAAGGATGCAGATAAGCTAAGTTACTATAATACGATCTTGTATTCTAAAACATGTACCACTGCACTGTGCAACCTAATGCGACTTTTGTAAGTATTAGTCTATCTCAACTAGTACTTTATTTTGTTTAGGAAAACTTTGTGTAAATAGATTTTATGTATCTTCTCTTTTTCCATATATTCCAAGGAGAAGGGATATGACAAGGTTGACAGGTTCTTTCATTTCAGAACTCAATTAGCATCACTTTAACAAGGCTACGTATAGCTAGGTGAAATCATCAGAAAATCCTAGGCTTAATTTTAACTCACTTGTTTAACTTTCTCTCCTTATCCTCAATATAAATTTTAGAAATTATTTTTGGCTCATTTAAACTTCACATTCTTCCTTCTCACTTCTGGCCGAGGTGATAATGAGCAGTGAAATCATCAAAAGAGAGGTAGTAGGACTGAGGAGAAAAAGAAATGAAGGGCATGGAAAATCCACAAAGTGGATCAGGAGTTGCTGAATAATAAAATTACTGAGTGCAGTTTATTTTTGTTATATATGCCTTATTCCCTGGAGTCAGTCCCTGGGATACTTGAAAGAAGGGAGAGGTATGAGCCATGTGAGAATAAAGCTATCATAAACTCTATAAATTAGCATAAAAATCAGGCCAGGAGCAAAACAAATCCGTACAAGGAGAGAAATTTAAAATTGCATTTTAGGGCACTGATCCTGCCCGCCTTGTATCCTTCAGACACCTGTTCTTCACTCTCGGTAATTGAAACATACATTTTGAAAGCTTAAGGAAAATTTGTTCTCAGATAATGATTTTACTCAGATAGACAGATCTTTTGCTTGGTTTTATCAAAAATCTCTTTTGATCTGATTCTTTGAATCTAAGGTGGGATTGCTAAAACCTGCATGAGTGTGCTGAGCTCAGTATGTGTGTGCTGTAAAAGCACTGAATGGTATTGTAGGCTCAAGGTCCTACAGTCAACATTTTCATGGTGGTATAGCTAGGGTCACTAGCTGCTTCCTTCTGGAGGCCTTTTTAGCAGAAGGGTAGAGGTTGCTGACCTCAGTTTCATTTCCTGCCCACAAGCCAATTTCTGAGCCCCTGACTTTTGCCAGGTGCTGTGATGAGCATTTTCTTCACAAGTTCCCTGCAAGTTAAGGAGAACCCCTTTTTAAAGATGAGGAATCTGAGGCTGTCAGAGGGCGAGTAGTTTGCCTGAGGTCACACAGCTGGGAAGTGGCCAAGGTAGGATTAAACAAGGAAAACTTGAGGTAGTTTTATTTCATGTCAGTGACTCTTTGTTCTCTGTATTGAGGACATTCGAGTATTCTCCGAAGTAGGCACATGTGTTAATATTGACTATGTGCACATTCAAAACTGAAGCAAATCTGAAAGTAACAGAATCCTTTCAAGAAATGCCACACTTGTGGATAACTTGAATAACAATGTACTTAAAGTATAAATATTGTATTTATGAAATAAATACATTTTATGTGGATTATCAATAAAAGGATGTGGGTTTTATAAATAAATTTTTGTTAATTTTTTGGAATTATATGACATAAAACATTTATTTGATGACAGTAATGTGTTTCTTGATAATGAAATTTTAAATATCCAAAGGCCTACCAATTCTTAATTGGAGATAATATTTATATCTAGTCAAACTGATACCAACTTTATTTGAATTACAATAGTAATTATTATAATTTTTGTGGTTGCTTCTCCTTATGAATAAGTAAATTCTTCATTAACTACATTTAAATGGGATATTGCTACTAACTGGCTTTTAATTTGTAATTACTAATTTTATTTTAAATACTCATACATTCTTTTAGGATTTGAAATAAGTCCAAAAATGTAGATAAGATGAACATTACTAGACTAACATTTGTCATTGCCCAGAATTTACACTTTGGGCAATTTAACACTCACCTAGACGAAGGAGATAAGACAGCCAGAAAGAAAAAAAAAGATTGAGAGATTTATGTAGAAAGCAAATATTCTTTAAATGAAAAGGATTAGAGATTCCTTGAATGGGATTCATGAGCATGACATATGTTCTCTATGGAAGCAATTCTCCTTATTATAAATGTGGCTGTATAGTGAGCTATCTTAAAAAAAAAAAGCATTAAAACACAGTTACTGCCACTTCCATACCCCAATACCTCTTTTTTAAAAATCCCTAACTCTATGAGAGCCCTGCCAGAGCTTGCTAAACTATTCAGTAATGACTGTAAAAGGCATTTTACACTCAGCGCAGCATACTAGCTAGTCCTAAAGATGAGAAAACTCCCATATCCTTGCTAGTTATGAGTGTGAATACTTTAGCATTTCTGTGGGGCTTCTGGATCAAGACTTATTCTAGGTGCCATCTTCATACATCCATATAATATGTAAGAGAAGCTCGCCCAGGCTAGACGTGGATCCTTGGAATCTGCATCACTGCCAAAGGCTCTCTGAGGTGTTACATCACAGCCTGTAGTTAATCTCCTCAATACCATAATCAAAGCACCAGTGACCTTCTGTGGCAAAGGATGTGCTTTCACTTACCACTTACTGTTTATCAAAAATATTAGAAATCTTGAGTCAACTTTATATTTTGGCAAGTGAATAGCATATTCCTCAGAAGTTATCAGACTGAAAATGGTAGAAACAATATAGAAGGTTCTATACTCTTATTCATTGTTGCTGTTGTATGTTATAAACACTTTCCCTGAGTTCCATGACACTCTACTTATCTCTGTTTTGTACCGTATATCTCTAATTTATTTTGTCTCTACTGGGTTTTCTTCTTCCTGTTCTCACTTTTTGAAAAAAAAATTGTTTATTTATTTTTGGAGAGAGGGGAAGGGAGAAAAAGAGAAAGAGAAACATCAATGTGTGGTTGCCTCTTGTGTACCCCCCACTGGGGACCTGGCCTGCAACCCAGGCATGTGCCCTGACTGGAATCAAACCTGCTACCCCTTGGTTCACAGGTCCACACTCAGTCCACTGAGCTACACCAGCCAGGGTCTGTTCTTACTTTTTAGCTATAGGTTCCTCCAAAGATCTCTTTTGTTTTCTTCTACTTGAGTAATTCCCAGGTAATTACTCACTGAGAGTGCTTACATTATAATTCTAGTCATCCATTTCTATATGTAGGCCTCCCAATTCCACTGGTAAAGTCCATAATTCTACACATCCAAAATGTTTCCTGTCACTAGGAGAAGTCACCTGGAGTTAAAATGCCTGTCTCCCAGGTGACACTTAAAAGTCCTCCCCCTAAGGACATTTGCTCCTTCTTATTCAAAATGACCTGTTCAAGGCCAATTAATCTAACACATGACAATATTTCTAGAGTAAAACAGCAATGTCCACACTTGTAACATATTGAGTACTGAAGGTAGTTCACAAACACTGTGAAAAGCCATCACTACTATTTCTGTCTTTGGAGGAAGACCAAACTAAGGTATATAGTTTTGCTTTCACCATATTAATACAAAGCAGACTGTTCCTGGAATATAGCTGATAATAGAAGTTTGAAGAAATCGTAAAGTAGTACAGAGTACTGTTGCTTGAGAAAAGCCAGCAGCCTGCCTCCCAAGAGGCACCAAAAAGTTGAATTAGAGTGGTAAGAAGATAACAGCTACTAGTTTTTGAGCATTCACTGGAATAAGGTATATATGTATACATACCTACTCACATATCCAGGGGTGGGCAAAAGTAGATTTATAGTTGTGAGTATGCAATATAGTTTACTCTTGTGTTATTATAGTTGATCATAACCTGCATGTCTTTTTCTATATGAACCACTGTCAACATTCTTTTGCCCACCCCTCTACACAGACTCACACAGACATGTAAATTTGCTTATGTATGTGCATATGTGTATGTTATATATATAAATGCTAGGATGTCCCTGGCTGGTGTGGTTCAGTGGATTGAGTGCCAGCCTGTGAATCAAGGGGACACCGGTTCAATTCCCAGCCAAGGCACATGCCTGGGTTGTGGGCTAGGTTCCCAATAGGGGCACACAAGAGGCAACCACACATTAATGTTTCTCTCCCTCTCTTTCTTCCTCCCTTCTCCTCTCTCTCTAAAAATAAATAAATAAATAATATCTTAAAAATACCACATATTCTTTACATTGCAGTAAATTATTGTTATTTTATTCACTTGATAGCCATATATCTAGAAAATACATAGATAGATAATGGACAGATATCCATATATAGCAAAATAAAACAATTGCTGGGATGGTTTTTCAGGCTGTCCTTGCTGTTGAGACTTGGACAGTTTTGAGGAGAACCAGCTGGTGTTCACAGGCTGTCATCTATTGGGGTTTGTGTCACAACAGACGGAGTTGTGGGTATGGGGAAGGACCACATCACACCATATCAGGGCACATGCTCTCCATGTGGCTTGTCCCTGAGCAGCTGGCTGGGATCGTCTGGTTGAGATGTGCTGGTCAGGTCTGGCCCATTCATCCTGCACCCCTACAGAGTGGGAGAACATATTCTCCAATATATCTGATAAGGGGTTAATATAAAAAAATTTATAAAGTCCTTACAAAACTCAACACCAAAAAGACAAACAACCCAATTAAAAAGCAGGCAAAGGACCTCAATTGACAATTCTCCAAAGAAGACATACCGATGGCCAATAGGCATAATAAAAGATGCTCAATGTCACTAGTCATCAGAAAAATGCAAATTAAAAGCACAATGAAAGCCCTGGCTGGCATAGCTCAGTGGATTGAGCGCAGCCTGCAAACCAAAGTGTCACAGGTCTGATTCCCGGCCAGGGTACATGCCTGGGTTGCAGGCTATAACCCCCAGCAACCGCACATTAATGTTTCTCTCTCTCTCTCTCTCTCTGTCTCCCTCCCTTCCCTCTCTAAAAATAAATAAATAAAATCTTTTTAAAAAGTGACTTAAAAAAAACACAATGAGATACCATTTCATACCTGTTAGAATGGCTGTCATCATTACATCAAAAAACAGTAAGTGCTGGTAAGGATATAGGGAAAGGGGAATATTTTTGCACTATTGGTGGGAGTGAAGATTGGTGCAGCCACTGTGGAAAGCAGTATGAGATACCTCAAAACAATTAAAAATGGATCTGCCTTTTGACCCAGCAATCCCACTTCTGGGAATATATCTGAAAGGAACCCAAAACACTAATTTCAAAGAGCATAAACACCCCTATGTTCACTACAGCATTATTTACAATTGCCAAGATATGGAAGCAGCCCAAGTGTCCATCAATAGACAAGTAGATAAAACAATTATGGAACATTTACACAATGGAATGCTACTTGACCATAAAAAGAAGAATATTTTACCCTCTGGGACAGTATGGATGGACCTGGAGAACATTACATTAAGTAAAATAAGCCAGTCAGAGAAAAACAAATACCATGTGCTTTTACTCATATGTGGAATCTAATGAACAAACTGAACTAATAAGCAAAACAGAGACAGACTCACATGGAGAGCAGGTGGCAGTTGGTGAGTGGGGGAGGTTAGGGGGTGGAGGGATTGAGCAAAAAAGAAAAAGGACTAATGGGCATGGACAACAGTGTGGTGAATTCTGGGGGGAGGGATTATAAGGGAACTAAATGATAATGGAAAAATATATACTAAAGATTATGTATTAAAAAATTAAAATGTGAAAATTATAGCTACAGCTTTATGTACATTGTCTAAGATCACACAGCCATAACTTAAAGCCTTCTAAGCATTATCTTAATTCAGGCACTATATTCCTGAGTGTAGTAGGCTATACAGTCATACAGGCTGAAAAATATAATTTTCGTAAGGAGGGGATATTAGAGCATTTTAAAATCTCAGACCATAACTCACATTGACCTAGCCTGACTCAGTTTCCCTGTGTTACGCTGTTTGTAAACTATTGTCCCAGGGTATTGATTGTGCCCTCTTTCATTCTTCAAATAACATATTTCAGATAATGAAATATAAGGCCAACTTAAATTAACCATATTTACAAGACTGGTGCAGAAAAATCAATGAGCAATGAAAATATAACTGTTACAAAGACTTTCAGACTCCTATGGTATGGTAAATGCTTTCTTTTCTGAAGACAAATCTAAAAAGGGAGTAAAAGTTTTTTTTTTCTTTTTTATGGTTGAGTAGCATCTCATTGTGTGAATGTCTTATAGTTGTTTTATGCACTCATTTGCTGATGGACACTTGGGCTTCCATGTCTTGGCAATTGTAAATAATGTTGCAACGAACTTAGTGGTGCTTATGTTCTTTCAAATTATTGTTTTGGGTCCCTATGGATATAAAGTTTTACCATTTGTGACAACATGGGTGGACTGGAGGACATTATGCTAAGTGAAATAAGCCAGTCAGAGAAAAACAAACACCATATGATTTCACTCCTATGTGGAATCTAATGAACAAACTGAACTAACAAGCAAAACAGAGACAGGCTCATAGATAGAAAGCAGGATGACAGTTAAGGGGTAGGGGGAGGTTAAGGAGTGAAGAGATTGAGAAAAAAGGAAAAAGAACTCATGGACACAGACAACAGTGTGGTGCTTGCAGTGAGAGGAATTTTAGGGGGACTAAATGGTAATGGGAAAAATACAATAAAAACCATAATAAAAAACTTAGTTCATTAAAAATATATTTTTAAAATCCTCAAAAAAACAAAACAAAATAAAACAAACAAAAGAAGAATCAAATTGTAAAAATGGATCAAATGTTTATTCACAGTGGGTTGAGACAGGGACTATCCAGTCAATGGAAATGGAACACTCATAGCCATTTGGCTTTGATTCTCTTGCCACTTGCCCAGGCTTTGATGTGCACTTTGGAAGGTTCCTTTTTTTTGGTTGTTGTTTCCAAAGTGACCATTCTCTCTGCTGATGAGCACGTGGTTTCTTTGAAAACAGAGATACTTTTCTCAGGGCATGGTGAAGTCTGGGAAGCCTGAAGTCTAACCACGGTTCTTTTTCATTGAAGAGCACTTTCCTGCTTTTCCTCTGTATTAAATCAGGAAAGAGGTGTTTTTCATTATTTCTATTTTTTATTGCCAATGTTTGGAAGTGCATTTCACTCTAGCCTGTAGATATACACAAAGAAACAGCATTGTGCCTGTGAGCCTAGGCTTTGTGGTCTGACATATCTGTTTTCAATTCCCTGTTCTTTAAGTTGGTAGCATTGCCCATATTAAATCACTTAATCTTCACAATATTCATATGGGTTAGATACTGTTACTGTCATTATTTTAACATGAGGCATGAAGAGGCTCAATAAATGCTAGTTGTAAAATATATTCATTCCTTTCTCTCCTTTCCTTCTCTTTCCCATTACTCATTTTTACTTGAATTAGAACATGGCTCTTTCTATTTCTAGCATACCATGAAATCATAGCTATTTCTGTACCTTATTTTTCTGATATATTTTTCTTCAATTAGAAATTCCTACATTGTATTTAGCTTTTTCAAAACATACTTCACGCTCCAGCATATGTGAGTTTCTTCATTCCTTTCTTTTTTTTGGTGCCTTAATCTATCTCAGTTTTGATTCCTTTGAATCCTATTGAATTTGGAGGTTTTTCAAATCATTTCATTTATAATTTATAGCAAGTTATGGTCATTTGGCATGTCTTTACATATTTATCATTTGGGGCAGAATACAATTTATTCATATAGGTCTGCCATGTGGATATAAACATTTTACTTATTTCAATATTTCATATAAAAGTATTTTCAGTGAATCTTCCTTTATCCAATCTTTGTAAACAATTATGATTATTTAGTATAAGTTATTAAATGTTGAATATGTGTTTAAAATGAGAGATAAAATTTAAGGTTTCCTGGGATGTTTTAATAAATGTATTTCAAGAATTTTTTAATAATTTGCGACAGTGCTTGCTATGTGTGAAATTGCTTATTTTCTACACTGATATCATTCCTAGATAAGATATATTTTCATTTATTTCCAATATTATAGACCCTAATAGAAATTTTTATCATTTTTATTGAATAGTAATTTTGGAAAATGGAAAATTTATTTTATTTTTTAAAATTTTGGGTGGAAATTGATAGTTTTTCTTATTGCTTTATAAAGTTCATTATAGAATAAAGGATGGAGTGACGTATGTTTCTTTCACACATTTGGTAAATTTCTTAATTATTTGCTGTATCTTTTTAAATATATTTTATTGATTATGCTATTGAAGCTGACCCATTTTCCCCCATTTTTTCCCTTCTGCGCTGCCCACCCCCTCCCATCCACATTCCCTTCCCACTCTAATTCATTTCCATGGGTCATACATATAAGTTCCTTGGCTTCTACATTACCTATACTATTCTTAACCTCCCCTGTCCATTTTCTACCTATCATTATGCTATTATTCCCTGTACCTTTTCCCCCATTCCATCCCTCCCCTTCCCTGCTGATAACCCTCGATGTGATCCCCATTTCAATTCTGTCCCTGTTCTTGTTTGCTTAGCTCATTTTTGTTTTTGTGGGTTTTTTTAGGTTTAGTTGTTGATAGTCGTGAGTTTGTTGTTATTTTACTATTCATACTTTTGACCCTCTTCTATTTCTTAGATAAGTCCCTTTAACATTTCATACAAAAGGGGTTGGTGATGATGAACTCCTTTAATTTGACCTTATCTGGGAAGCACTTTATCTGCCTTTTCATTCTAAATGATAATTTTGCTGGATAGAGTAATGTTGGGTGTAGGTTCTTGCCTTTCATGACTTCAAATACTTCTTTCTGCCCCTTCTTACCTGTAAGGTTTCTTTTGAGAAATCAGCTGATAGTCATATGGAAATGTCTTTGTAGGTAACTGTCTCCTTTTCTCTTTCTGCTTTTAAGATTCTCTCCTTATCTTTAATCTTGGGTAATGTAATTATCATGCGCCTTGGTGATTACTTCCTTGGGTCCAAATTGTTTGTGACTCTCTGAGTTTCCTGGACTTCCTGGAAGTCTTTTTCCTTTCCCAGATTGGGGAAGTTCTCCATTATTTTTTTTCAAATAGGTTTTCATTTCCTTAGTCTTCCTCTTCTCCTTCTGGCACCCCTATGATTCAAATGTTGGAACTTTTTAAGTTGCCCTGAAGTTTCCTAAGCTTCTTGTCACATTTTGGAATTCTTGTTTCTTCATTCTGTTCTGGTTGAATGTTTATTTCTTCCTTCTGGTCCAAATTGTTGATCTGACTCCCAGTTTCCTTCCCATCACTGTTGGTTCCCTATACATTTTTCTTTATTTCACTTTTCATAGCCTTCACTTTTTCCTCTATTTTGTGATCATACTCAACCATTTCTGTGAGCATCCTGATTACCAGTGTTTTGAACTGTGGATCTGATAGATTGGCTATCTCTTCATCACTTAGTTATATTTTTTGTGGAGCTTTGATCTGTTCTTTCATTTAGGCCATTTTTTTTCTTGGTGCACCTATTATGTAGTAATAGGCTAATAGGTAGAGTCTTAATTATTCTACATGGCAGGGCTACATTGTGGTACTGTATATGGGGGAGGGGTCCAAGAGGGAACAATGCTGCTGCCCATTTTCAGTCATTTCTTCCTCTACCACAGGCAAATCAGGACCTTCTGCTGCTGATTTCCAGGTGAGTAAGATTTGTGTATGTTCTAGGACCCCGTGGGTCTCTTCAGCAAACTCTCCTGTGAGGCTGGGAGTTTCTCCTGCCACCTCAACCCTTACAGATTTTTTCATTCAGAGGTTTTGAGGCTTTTTTTGCCCACACTGGAACCCTGGATTGCAAGATCTGTCTTGCTCCCCAGGTTTTCCTCTTGGTTTATCCACACACAAATGTGGGACTGCCCTCTCCAAAAGCCATTGCCATGCCTAGTCCACCAGCTGCTGCGTTGCTCACCCTGGTCCTCCAGCAGCCACCTTGATGTGAGTCCTTCTGCCTGGCTTCCTGTCTCTGCCCTTCCTACCGGTCTGGATGAATGTTTCTTCTTTAACTCTTTGGTTGTCAAATTTCCATACAGTCCGATTTTCTGTCAGTTCTGGGTTTTTTTTAGTTTTAAATTTGTTGTAGTCCATCTTTTGGTTGTGTGAGGAGGAGGCACAGTGTATCTATGTACACCTCCATCTTGGCTGGAAGTCCTCTGTGTGCTATATCTTGACTTGCATTTTCCCAAATACATAACAGAGACTGTAATGGTTAAGACAGATTGAGCTGGTACTCTATTTCCAAATTATAATTTTTACATGGCTGAAAGTACTAATATCTTAAATTCTAACTTTTTATCAAATATTCTACAATGCCTTTATGGCATAGATGACACATTTCTAGATACAGGAGACTCTGCCTGTTTATTTTTTCCTGTGTATTTTATTTATAAAATACTGTTTATATGGTACTCACCATAGTACTATTTATTTATTCTTAATGGATATAATGTTTAACATAATTTTTTACTGTAATGTGTTATATAGTACTCTAATGTAAGCATAAATAATTTATTTAATATTTTTACCACAGTTAAAGTATAATATGGCTAATTTCATATATTAAAGAACTATGAAATTATTTTTCTTCAAATTAAATATACTGGAAACATCACATTCTCATTTTTAGCTCTGCTGGATGGACCTCCTAACATCCAGAGATTGGAGGTTCTGTGAGATGTGTTAATCCATTCATTTCTTTCATTGGTCAATAAATTCTTTCTTAGAGTTCAGAAAAATGAGAATAGTGTAAAAATACTTTGCTTCTCCAGGGAAAACTTTTCTTTGTTCTGTGCTCTTTGAGAAACTGTTCTTTTAATTTTTGGCTTTAGTTTAAAACAAGAGAGAGAATGAATGAATAAATGATTGGAAATGAAGACCTTAGAGCTGCTTTTTCTATAGAGAAAATGCCTTTGAGTAAGGAGTGACTCTCTTATTCCTCCTGTGGTCTATGGTATGTTTTTTCTTATCTGCAAAATACAGGAAATAATGCCTTCTTCTGATGTTATATGAGTTAAGTAAGAGGTGTATCTATAAAAAGCTTGCATTTCTAAAGCAAAAAGAGGAATCTTTTTATTCACTCTTAGGATTGGAGATGAATTCCAGTGGTTTTCTCTTCCAAAGCTCGACAGATAAAGCTATATTCAGAACATGAAAAGAATCTTGCAGTAATCTTTTGTACTCCAATGTCTACCACTCTTCACCATTGTCTCTCGCTCTCTTTCCTCATTTCTCCCTGTTACCTAGCTAATATTTCCTTCTATATAATAGAAAAAATGTATTGTTTCTAAAAAGCAAACATACCATTAAGTCAGCAACTGACATATTCTTGTCAACATGCAAGTAATTTATATGATAACAATTTATATGTCTTTGTAGAACTATTTTATATGAAAGCATAATTTAAGCCTTTGTTTTTTAAATTGAGATTACAGGCATTGCAGAAATGTGAACTCACTGCTGGTCAAAGCTGGGTTTTATAGCAGGTGGAATATTCTACAACTTAAAGTCTGTTAAATGAGGGAATATATATATACTACTACTAGTAAGAGGAATTAAAAAACAGTATTGATCTCTTGCTGACCACCATAAAAGTAATGAGGTACTGTTAATATCCCAGTTTCAAATTAAATTTAAGCCTTCAGCAACTTAACTCAACCAAGCTTATTTCTTGCTTATATTACATGTCCATTGTTGGTCTCTATGTATTCCCATGTAGGCCCAAGCTGATGGAATTTCCCAGCATTTGTGACTTCTTTGATTCATCTTTTAGCTTTCAGGGTCACTGTTGTGGGAAGGAAAAGACATGAACTCATATCAATCTTGGCCCAGCAGTTTGGGGCCAAGATTGGCCCCAACACACCTTTTCCACTTGTAGTTCATTGGCCAGAACTTACCACATCTCTTGCCTCTTGATAACAGTAGCTAATTATGGTGCTCCCTTGTGCTGAGGAAAGAGCGGGGAATCAATTTGAACACTTAGAATAATTTCAACAGAAAGTAGCTTGTCTAAGGTTTGAAAGCTGGTAAACTGTGGAACTGGGATTTAAATACAGACAAGCTGGCTGCAGAATAGCACTCCTAACAACCTCACTACTGGTAACATCTGATGAGATAATATCTGATATCATTTTACGACCTCCATTTCTTGTTGCAATGAAGCTTATTAACAGATTTTGGGTTGTTTATTCCAAATACCCACTTCATTAAAAGTCCGTAAAGAAATGGCTTCTTAAAAAATCACAGCTTTACTCTCATCTAATACACATCCATAAATGAGTACATGTATTGAAAATGTTCTCAGTTAATATATACATATACACGATATTTACAACAAACATAACTGAGATTGTTTCAATGTTTGCTTTACTTGATTTTTTTTAAAGAAGTGCATCTTAATTGTTCATTCTCTTCAGATTCTTAAATGACTCACTATATCCATTACTTTACAAGGTTACTAATCATGAAGAAAGACAAAGCATTCGAGATATTCTACCCATATCCTGGGGCTACAGAAGTTCATTTCTTCAGGCTACAAATAAAACTTAATATTTTAGTCACTGTATTCATGGACAAACTCTTTAGTGTCCTAAGTAAACAACAGAGGGATTTCAAGTTTTTGTATTAAAATTTACATATACTCTAGTGCTGGCCAGGTGGCTCAGTTGGTTGAAGTCCCATACACCATAAAGGTTGAGTTTTTTTTAATGTTTAAGTTTTTATTCATTTATTTTTTATTGATATTCAAGTACAACTGTCTCCATTTTCACCCCATCATGCCTCCCCTTCCCTCATCCCCACCTCTCACCCTTGAACCCATCTTCTTTAGCTTTGTCCATGTGTCCTTCATACATATTCCTTGATGCCTGCCCTCCCTTATCCCCTATTAACCCTCTCTCACCTCCTCTCTGATTACTTTCAAATTGCTCTTTATTTCAGTGTCTCTGACTGTATTCTGCATGCTTGTTTGTATGCAACTTTGGTACCTGGTCAGGGCACATACCTAACTTGAGGGTTCAATCCCCAGTTCAATATGGAAGCAACTGATCAATGTTTCTCTCTCTCTCTCAAATCAATAAATATATGTAGGATGAGGATTAAAAATAATAATAATAAAATAAATTTATGTACACTCTGCAAAAATAAATGAAGACGTTTTGTTTTCCTATCCATACCTTTAGTCTAGTCAGGGAAAACAAAAAGCTAAGACACATACTGGATTTCAAAACATCTTCCTGTTATTTCCTGCTCAATAGCAAGTAATACAAGGATCATAAAATCTTGAAGAAGATGCTGAATTTCCTTTGGGAATGAATAGAAGTGCTCTCTGGTGTGTTAAACTCATTTCAGAGAGTGTTTACTGGGGGAAAGAAAGACATTTTGTTGCTAAAGAAATTTCAGGTGTGTGTAAGGTTACAAATTTGTACAGACCTGCTATGAAAAGTATATACAGCGATAAAGTAAATAATCTAGGGATATCAAAGGTTTTGTTTTCTATGATTAGAGATAGGTGTTTTTCTTTTGACTTGAACTAAAGTTTAACTCATTTTTATCAATTATTTTATTACATTGTCAGAAAACTATTGAAACCCTTGACAACAATGTAATGCCAAATATTAAGAGTTTCATAAGTCCCCTAAAGGGTATAGAATATAATTAATTTACATTAATCCAAATTTGTTTGGCTTATACAATTTTAAAGTTAGAATTATCTATTAGATTTATACACATTCAGAGTTATAGGATGCCTTAGGGTCCAACTGATGTTACAAACCTCTCATTTTATACATGGAAAATCTAGGCTTAGAGAGGTAAAGGTCATGCCACTAAAAATCTAACTGATGGCAAGGAAGGACAAGTAATTCTATTTATGGTTATCTTATAATGTTATGTAATTATGTTTTATGTTTCATCAAATTACAGTTCTGATAAATTTTAAATTTTGGATGTTATGATCTGCTTATAATTATAAATGAATATTCTTATTACAAAAGCCTTCAGTTTTAGAGAATAAGGAACAACAGCATTAAAGCAATGTAAAAGTCAACTTACAGCAGCATATAATGAATTAGGCACTAATTAGTTTGACATTATGACTAATTTAGTTGTAATTCTGGATAGCTCAATTGGCTTCTCCCCTTATTCCACATATTACATGCCGTATATTCTTTCTTATTCCACATATTCTCCAACATGGTTTTAGTCATCTTAAAGAAAAAAAATTCCTTTCTATGTGGTCTATTAGATTAAAACACATAAACAATTATGTTAAGTAATTGTTTATTGCAAATATATATATATATAGTAACAAAGCAATTTTTAATAGCAGATCTAGGGTTTTATTTTTTTAAATATTTATTCTGCTATCTGCCAGTACTATATTTCTTCAGAAAAAATATCAGCGTTTTTCCAAAGCAATGTACTGCAGTGGGAAGTCTTTCTATTTTATCAGTCAACCATATACAACAATAGCTAAAATAGGTCTAAATTATTAATACATTGAACATTACCTTTACCTGCTCACAGATTTCTAATTTCTTTATTTGAGTCTGTTACAAAGTATTCTCAGTTTAGTTTGTCAAGCATTCTGTAGGGTGGCAGTGAAGCCTGAACTAATAGTAACAAGATACAGAGATACAGACTTTAATTCTGATTCTCTTTAACCATTTCTATGATTTTAACCATGTAATTTGACTTTATTCTATATTGTAATTTGTTTAAAAATGTGTTGAATTAAGTTATCTCTAAATTTCATTACTTATCTTAAGAATTGAGTTTCATAACACTTTTTATGATTCATATATAGAGTGAAAAATAGAAGAACTTTGCTGTATCAACCTGACCAAACCAGGCATATGTGACTATGTAAATCAGTAGGAGAACTCATATACTAACAGTATAATGGTGATAGATCCATTGATCCTCTTGCTTTGGAAAACAGTTTAGCACTGTTTAGAGATATCTACATATGTAAAAGACCCTCACTAAAAAAAAAAAAAAAGAAGGGAACTGTGAATAAACAAATAATTTTAGCAGTTATATCTGAGAACAAGGCCGGGATGGCACAGAGAAAGAACAAAGAGGGACTCAAGAACAGTGGTTTTTGGTCTAGTTCTGAAGTTGGTTGGTGGGTTAATTTATTGTTTTTATTTAGAATTTATTTATATGTGACATATTCTTTTGTTTCATGGAATCAAGCATTATACCAAGTAAGAATTAACAAGTAATTATAGCAAATATGTACTTTCATAGACCATCTCAACTTTTTGCCAATTTTTTTCCCTGGAAACCATCATATAAGAAATTTTATATGAGTAAGTTTTATATAAGTAATACATTTTTTCCCAAAAGAAAATATATTATGTTAGATCTAGGGAGGCCTAGGAGGAATGAAAATCATCAGACGAGAAAATGGCACCATGGGAAGCTACCTGCAGACTCTACCCAGGAAGATTAGGGTCTGGGGTTGGCCGATTCGACATAACAGAATGCAGCTTTCACCCAGTAACCAGCTCTGGCCAATCAGACTCTGATACCCCAACTGCAGGTTTTTGCGCTTAAAAACCCTGACCTAAGAACAACCTAGTGAGTCTGAACCTCCCTTGGTTGGCTCCACTTTCCCCCATGAGTCTTAAACTTCCTTAGTTGGCTCCACTTTCCCTCTTATTCCCCACTAGTAAACCCTGTTCTCCTTAGCTCCCTTTGTCTGTCCAGTTTCTTGAGTGACTCTGACCTATTATAATAACTGAGGAATAAATTAATATTCAATTACTTAATATTAAATTACTTCAATATCTAGTTGTATACAAATTGAATAATATTAAGACTACTTTTCTGGAAGTAGAAGGACATCAAAATGATTATAATATCATGTCAGGTAAGAAGCATAAGCAAAGTGTTCATGCAAGCACATAAAAACAAAATCTATTGAGTTCTGGGGAATTTATGAAGGACAACACAAAAGGGCATTTAGAAATTAAAAATTATGTAAAAGAAATCTACTAAACAGAAAAAGACATAGAGTGAATAGTGTGGCAAAGTCCCCAGGATGGCAAAGCCAAACACTTTGGGGAAGACAAGTTGCCCAGTGAGGGTGCTATTTTGAGACCATTATGTAGATGCAAGAGTGTCTAGCCTGAGGGCCATGGGCTGGATGGAGCCCAGGATGGCTATGAATGTGGTCAAACCCAAAATTGTAAAATTACTTAAAACCTCTTTTTTGCTCACCAGTTTTCATTAGTGTTTGTGTATTTAATGTGTGGCCCAGACACCAAAAGTTTGGACACCCCTGACAGAGTGATGGAGATGGTTTAATAGCAGAGAAGAAAACCAAAACATGGGAAGTGTCTTCCATAGTAATAATTATTAATGAATTGAGAAAATTTCTGCATGACTATACTTTTTATTTTTGATAACTTTGAGCATGTTTTTATAGGGGAAAAGGGATGAGTAATCTATTGAACTCGTGGGGAATCATATTCCTTATTTGAGAAAGAATTATAAGAGTATTTAGAAATACAGGACAATATGAAAAGAGGTAAGAAAAAAGTAAGCTTAGATATGGCAGGTGAAATTGTAGACTTGGTAAAATCATCCAGGGATAATGGTAGAGGACTGAGAGAGAGTAAAAGGCAGAAATCTACATTATAATAATAGAGACAGTCATAAAGAGATGAGAAAGACAAGTAAGAGAGGTAGGACTTTAGAACCAGGAGAGAGAAGAAGAAGAGAGTAATCATTTCAGTGAGGCATACAGGGTACTTTTAATAGAGTGCTTAGGTGTTAGATACTGTGCTGAGCTCTTTACATACTTGATCACATGTCACCCTCCCCACAGTTGTATGAAGTAATATGTTCCTAATTTTCCAAATGAGGTGACTAAAGAAGAGAATAATTAAATTTGCTTAATGCCACACATATCTACTAAGTTTTGGAGATGAAGTTAAACTCTGGTCTGTCTGACAGAAGCTCACATTCTTAAATGCCCCTCTGTCCCAGAATAGAGCAAGAATTGGTAATGCCTGAAGTCTGAAAGAAATCAAATGGAAATTAAATAAAAATCAAAATTGAAAAGGTGCCATTAGATTTAACAGTTAGTAAAAAAAAGTTTGGTGTAGTAGAATAAGTAATCTTGAGGAATTTGTGGAAAATATATTTTTAATGTAACTTGAAACTAAGGTTAAAAAGAAATGTATAAGGCAAATATGATAAGTAACAATGGTCTGTATTGTTAGACAAATATGAACAATATGGACAAGTTACTTAATATTTCAATATCAGTTCTCCTCTCTGAAGTGTAAATAATCCTCAAACTATTTTGGATGAATAAATTAAGTAATACACATAAAATCTACTATCACTATGAGCAGTGTATAATAGAAGTTCAAATAAGCATAATATTTGCTATCACTTAATAGAAGGTTTTGCCCAGTTCAACTTTTGAGGACTGAGAAGAATAGAGACTAGACAGCAAATGCTGAATAGTAGATAAGAAATGTGATAGTAGAAATAATGAATGTAAAGTACTTTTCAAACATTTGGCAGGGAAAAGAATTGCACTAGGGATGTAGTTGAATGGGGTTAGGAGGGTTAAAGGAGGAAAAATGTTTATGGAACATAGAGATAAACTGAAGATGGAAATGTTGATGGAGAAGTACCTGAAAGGAGCCCTGATAAGATAAAATTGAATCATATCCCTGAAAAAGTTTGAATTTGAGTGATTTCCCTGATAATTTATTTTTGCCCTTCTTCTTAACCCCTTTGAATAATAGATATTGGGTCATTTTTCAATGTAAATACCATACAAATTTTCAGACTATCTGAGCCAGGGTCCACTCCTTCTGCCATTAATAGCAGAGTGACTTTGGAAAAATCACTCAGTGTCTGCTACAGACTAAATGTTTGTGTCTCCCTCAAATTCATATGTTGATGGTATTTAGAGGTGTAGCCTTTGGGAGGTAATTAAGGTTAGACTAGAGTGGAGCCATTATAGAAAAAGGAGGAGACATGGGATCTCTCTATCTTGGAATGCACACACCAAGAAAAGGCCACGTGCAGACATAACCAAAGAAGAGAGCCCTCACCAAGAGCCTGACCATATTGGCACCTTCATCTCAGATGTCCAGCCTCTATACCATGGGAAATACATCTTTGCTGTTCAAGCCCCATAGTCCATGGTATTTCATTATAGTAGTTTGGACCAACTGGAACTGTGTGCCAGGACTTACTTGGTTAATCCATTTGTATAATGAGGCAGTTAGACTAGAAAATTCCTGAAGCCATTTCCTGTTATTCTGACCTTAGTTCCGACAGTGTCTAAAAGGGGTTCTTCTAGAATTTGGTATTTGTCATCTTTTTCTTTGCTCTTAACCCAACACTAATTCCCAAACTTACAGGGATTAAAAAAAAATTGCAGAACACAGACTGAGGTTTCTGTGAAAGCAGTTAGGAAGGGGAACTTTCAATACTTTCCTAGGTAAGCCCAGATGTTTATGGGCTAATTATGTTTATATCAGGATCAGAGCTTTTATTCTCTTCTTTCTTCCCCTCTTTTCTGTCTCCCTCCTTCTTTGTTTCCTTTCTTTCTGCTTATTTTCCTCCATCCACTACTTCCTGCCTTCTTTCTTCTTTCTTTCTTTCCTGCTTTTCTTACTTTCCACCTTTTTTTCAAACCAGCAAGAAATGTTATTTCCTTTTCGCTTCTCTTGTTCTTTCTATTACTCATTGTTTCAATAGGAACTTGATTCAGATACAAATGTTATATAAATTTTTTTACATAGTGAACAGTGAATATATAAAATGTAAACAATATTGAGTCGATGTTTAATACATGATAAAAATAAAGAATAATAAAATTTATCTAATAAAATTATTTTATTGTATATCCAAGGGACATTGTAAGTCAAATATTTTCAGACATGTTTAAACGTGGGGAACAGTTTTAATAATATACATTTTAAAAAAATTGAACTCACAATTAATTTTATCTCTTATCCCATTAGCTCTTTCTCCAATTATTTCTTAGGAAAATCATCTTAACATAATAATGATTTCTGTGTTGTGCTGGGCAAAAGTAAGGTCTATGATACAGTGCTAGTATGATACAGCTGAAATGCTTAATACCATAAATCTTTCATACCATTTCTTATCACATTAACACAGGACAGCATCCTTTCTACTGGCTAGCTTATTTTCCTTATTGCCTGCAACTATGAGAGAAACATGAATATTTAAAAGTTGTAAAACTAAGCTCTTACTGACTGTGTGCTATGGCTCAAGAGCTGAGTTTAGTCTTTTCTTTTTTTCCCCCCAGAAGTTGTTTCTCTTTAGAAAGATTCTATCACCTGCAGTGGAGTACAGCACCTAAGAAAAAGAGGCAGGCCTTCCCAGGTAATTCTCAGAACACAGACAAAGGATTCTCAGTTACTTTTCTGTATCATCCAGTCCACTGCACAGAGCCAACTGTAGCAAAAGGAGAGGTAATGTATATTCTGAGCATTCTCTGTTTCTTCATTGCCAAGCTGTTGGTGACTTTCTTGCAGTTGCAAATATAGCAATTTAGCAGTTTACTGTTGATCCCCCTAAAGCTGATAGTTTTGCATAAATACTTTGCATAGGCACTAGACCATTTCTTGCATTTGCCTGTGTGATTCTGTTTTATACTGTATTATATCTGATTCATTTTCACCAAAAGAAAAAATACATTAGCAGTGAGTGAATCTGGATTACATTGTGAATTCTAATTTGTTTTTCTTTTTGGAAAGTGAACAGGTGAGACATTTATTTAATACCTATAAAATACTGATAATTGCTAAATAGTAAAGATATAATTTCTTAGGAAAATGTATTTTCTTTCTGAATAATCTCTTTTTGTTTTAATAAAATTTAGGTAAAAAAGATAAAATTATTATTATGTGTTAGGTGTATACATGGATTCAGTATACCCATGCTCATTTAATGAATTCACATTCATTCAGTGATCACAGGCTTTGGACACTGTCTTAAGCACAGAGCTCATAAAATAGATGTTGAAACTTCATTAATTTATTTCTTCTCATTTTGTATATATGGAAACATATATGCTATTCTCACTTGAAAAAAATAGTTAAAGCTTTGATATAATGTTTTCCCTATAATTGTCACAGCTTGGGTCTCTTGTCCTCATGTATGTGGGAATTAAGACATGTAACTCTGTATGAACCAGATACAAGCTAAATAGTAAAATCTAAAATCTCCTGGGTTTGGCTTATAGAGGAAGATGTGGAAAAGAGAAAAAAAGATAAAGAAACAAAATTCAGTTACATATATGAGAAAAAATGAGAGCCAGAAGGACACAGATTGATTTTCAACTCAAATTTATCTCCAGCAAAACTATAAAGTCAGTGTAAAGACAGAGACATTGATAAGCATGAAAAGATTAATAATATTTATATCTCATACATGTTTTATTACTAAGATACTGAGGAATGAGCTGGGACACCAGTTGGGGTAAAATGCTTAGAAACAAGAAACAATGTTACTGACTGAACAGAGTAGCAACAAGAATTCTCAGGATGGGCTATAAATATTCAGATGAGAGTACGGTGGAGGTAGAAGATTCCAGGGAAGTCCAGGCAAACCAACAAACAGAATAAGTTAATACATAAATTATAATTTAGAAAATAACCTTACAATACCAGATTAATGATTATCAACCATGATTGCCTATCACAGTAATATAGTCTGGGGACCTTTAACATGATATCAATAGTTGGGCACCACTAAAAAATTTTGATTTAATGAGTTTGAGTTGGGTAAATGGTGGATGTGGTAGGTTTTGTGAGGGAGGGCATATTTCAAAGGCAGAGAGCTGAATTCATCATATTCTCCATTTCATGGCTACTGGTTTTTGCACATCTCATTCCTTCTTTATTTCCTTTTAGTCCTATGCCAAACTTTATTTCTTCCCCCATCATAGGAAATGATTTCAATGTGTTTTTTATTGTATGTATGTATGTATCTATGTATCTATCTATCCTGAGGTCTATCCAGAAAGTATAGAGACATTTATTGAAGAAGAAACAAGATACAAGAAACACTGTACACACAACAATGACACCTCAGTTCACTTCAACATAGGCACCTTGGGACCTCACACAGTTCTCCCAATTGCCATCAACTGCCTCATCATATGTTCCTGAATCTCATCTATGGTCTGAAATCTCTTCCCTTTCAAAGGTGACTTTAGTTTTGCAAGAAGCCAGAAGTCACGTAGTGCTGCATATGAGCTGTAGTGGGGGTTGAGTCACCTGGGTGAATTGATGTTTCACAAAAAAATTCTGCATAAGACATGATGCATGAACAGGCATGTTGTGGTGATAAAGCTGCCAAATCACCAGTTGCCCATAGCTGCAGCCTTCTGATCATTCAAATAGTTTCCATGGAGGAATGTTTTAGCTTAATGCAACATTTGATGCAGATCCATTGCTCTACTTGCTCAGTCATTTTGAATGTGATGGCCACACAGCACACATGCTCCCTCAACTATGTCTATTGCCTCCACTGACTAGCACAGTAAAGTTGCCCTTGTCCATATATGTGCATTTCTGTCCACTCCCCTTGTCTGCCAGGTTATATCAACTTATATGTGTATTATGTACTTAACTATCTATGTATGTACATGCACCTATTTGTATAATTATAGGATGTGTACTGCTTTGAACACATGTATGTAGTTCCCCTTTATCCATGATTTTACTTTTTTCCGAATGGTAGGATGAAGTCTCATATCTGCACAGAACATGAATCCAATATATCCAAGCTTCATATACTACCTACCCATTAGTCAGTTAGTATCCATCTTGATTATCAGATCAACTGTTGTGGTATTGCAGTGCTCTGTTTAAGTGCCCTTATTTTACTTAATAAAATACTCAAAGCATAAGAGTAGTGATGCTGGCAGTTTGCTTGCACTACAGAGAAGTCATAAAGTGCTTCCTTTACATGAAAAGGTGAATACAGTGTGTTGGGAACTGCCCTGCCTGGCTTTAGAAAGTGTAATCCTGCCATGGCTAAGGCTGAGTGAGAGACCTTGGGACCATAAGCCACTGAGGAGACAAAGCTCATCCTCCTGGCAGGAGCACCACCTCTGCCTGGGCCCCAGTGCTTGGTTGGTTAGCCAATGACAGGTAAAGTTCCTCAAGGGAGGGATGACCTAAGACAGGCATGATCATGTGGGAAGGCCCTCAGGAAAGGACTTGGGGGGCTATAGAAAAAGGGGGTGATGGACCCCCGCCCCTCGGCTTTGACTTAGCCTGAGTCCACATTCTGCCTGCAAGATGTTTCCTAATCTCTTGGCTTCCTTCCTTCCTCTGCTCCACCTAAGCTTGAAACAATGCTGGAGGTGGGTGCGGCCCTGTGCTGGAAAGGGCAGATTCCCAGGGACAATGAGGCCTAAGAAAGAATGCATAAAATCTTATGAAACTTACTTTGCTAGTACCCTCAATTTAAATGATAAGGGTCCTAACCTGAAATGAGTTTGTTTCCCCAAAGTTTCATGGCCCTTTAGCTATCTAACCCTGACTCAAAATAGGCCCTCAGAGTTCTTCGAATGTTTTCTGTTTGATTATTGCTGTTTGACAGTGATTGATGGGTTTAATCTGAGAATGTGGGTTGCTTACTGATTATAAAAACAAGGGGGGAGATGTAGTAGACCATCCTGCATGGCGTGAGCCCAGCCCCTGGTGGCAAACATTTACTGCAAAGTAACTTTCTAAAAACCATACTAAACCTTCCAAGGATGAATGTAACCGGTTCAACTGCTTTTACCTTTTCATTTGCAAATATCCCTCTTCTGTGATGTGATTAGCAGCATTGGTTCCTTTGTTTTCTGTAAAAGGTAACCACCTAAAGTGAACCTGTGCATAGTAAATAAGGACCATCATGTAATGGGTGGAGAAACCTAATAAAGGCCTGTCATGGTGGAGGCCGCGGCTTTTGCTCCCCTTGAGAGAAAAGCCATGCTGTCCCTTTTCCTCCACTGGTCTTGATAGTCCATGTGAATGTCTCATTTCACTCAAAATGACGTAGACACTGTGGGCCAGTGTCTGCATCACAGTACAATAAGATATTTTGATCTCAAAGAGCAAAATAGGGTCAAAGAGGCTCTATTCACATAACTTTAATTACAGTATATTGTTATAGTTGTTCTATTTTATTATTAGTTATTGTTCTTACTCTCTTATTGTCTAATTTATAAATTAAACTTAATGTATGTATGTACAGGAAAAAACAAAGTACATTTAGGGTTTGGTACTATCTGTAGTTTCAGACATCCACTGGGAGTCTTGGAACATACTCCTGTAGGTAAGGGAAGACTACTATATTTAATTAATGTAAATACCAATGAGTGATATATCTCTTTATGCTGCTTTTTTTTTTCCATTGAGTATTATGTTATACGGACACTGCATGTTGATCTAGCCTTTACTCCATTGTTTCTATGGGATGAACAATTTACATAAAGCAGCCATGGATCATTATTTTTTATGATTCTAGGGCAGTTCTGCTCATGGTACATGGTTTTACTTATATCTTTGGGTTTGAATATAAGGTCTTTTAAGAACAGAGGCAGCTGGGTTGGCTTGGCCTCTCAGTACTTATTATAGTCTCTATCTGGGCTTTATCATGTCATGTTGTCTCATAGCTCCCAGAGAACAAGAGTAGTAACTGAAATGACTCTTAAAACCTAGTCTAGGAAGTAGAACAATATTAGTTCTTTCACATCCCATTGGTCAAAACAGGTCAAAGTCCAGCCCAAATTCAAGAGGCAGGGAATTGGACTCCACCTTTTAATTTGATTAGGAATAACTAGGTCATGTTGCACAGGCATGGACAAAGAGGCATTCTTCATTGGAACTATCATTGTCAATCAGCCATATAAGTAAAATAAAATAAAACTATAAGTGGAGGAAAAATAAGAAAATATAGTTATCATAGACCATTATACCACATTAAACAATGTTTATATGATCATCATAATAATGTAAATACTATTTATCAATATGAGTAAAGAGTGTTATAACGCTGGGAAGGCTAAATGCTCATCTAGCATCACAAAATATCAACAGATAATTTATAAAATGACTAAATTAAGAAAAAATAGCAGAGTAGATTATTTTTATTTATTTATTTATTTATTTTGAATTTTATTTATTTATATTTTAGAGATAGTAAGGGAGAGAGAAAGAGAGAGAGAGAGAAACATCAATGTGTGGTTGCTTCTCATGTGGCCCCCACTGGGGACCTGGCCCGCAACCCAGGCATGTGCCCTGACTGGGAATCGAACCTGCAATGCTTTGGTTTGCAGTCTGTGCTCAATCCACTGAGCTATGCCAGCCAGGGCTGCAGAGTAGATTATTTTTAAAAATTGGAGTAGATACTCAAAACATAACTTGAAAAGTTGAAAATTATTGCTTGTGGGAAGTAGTTTGTGGATTGGAAAAGTCAGGAATTCCTGCTGTATATAATGGGCTTTTTGTCAACTTTGTAAAGTATGCATAGAGTTATTATTACATTTTAAGGAAAATAAAAATCAAATAAAACAAATATGTAATAAAAATTTAATTTGATTATATTCCACTTAAAATACTACTTGATTAGCTTCACTAGCACAAATTCTTCTGACATTTAACTTGTACATCTAAGAAGACACAGAGTAAGATGAAACCTCTCTACAAAACTATGATTTGAAATAAGCCAGACTCCAGGAGCAAGTTTTTCTAATTACAAGGCTGAAGAGCCAGAGACTATTCTTTTAAAAAATTACATATTGTGGGTTTTCATCCCAAATAAATCCTCTTCATGAATGTCTGCTCTTTGGCTCAGGAATTTGAGTGCTTTCAGAAATGCCACCTGAAAGCTGGGCCTCTGTGCCTTCCGACGTGATGGCTGTGCGCCACACCAGAACAGCCAGAGGAAGAGCCCTCGACTGACGATCTTCCTGAACCCATTGCCAGACTGCAAGGGCAGCATTTTATCAGGAAATCTTTGTGGTAGTGGCTGATGTGTGGGCAGCGGAAGTGATGGTCATCAGTAAAGCATTACTTTTTGTGAAAGAGTTTTGATAATCAAAGTGCTTTAGATATGGCCAAGCCAGGAAAGAAACCCTAGTAGCAGTGCAAAAGGGTTTGCATTTTTGTATTGCATTTTGCATTTAGTTTGTATAGAACTGTATGCTGCAATTATGTTTCCAATGAACTGTTCTCTTTTGAATATCAGGAACCTAGCATATAGGGAAAGAATATCCTATTTTAATTCAGGAAAACAGTAGTAAAAGAAAATCTGTTTTGATATAAGTATTTGAGATAGAAGCTAAGCATATGAACAGGCTTATAAGCTGTAAAATGAAGGGGTAATTTGAATAAAAAACTATTTTTGTATCGAGTGAAGTCAAATAATATATTAAACTTTACATACTGTGTTTATCACATTTATGGCAAATACACATATAAAAAAAGAGTATAAAAATATGCTGTATCATGTTAAGAGTGACTGTATCTGGTCTGTAGGATTCTGAATTTCTTTTTTAACCTCTATTTTAATTTTTCATAGTGAACATAAACTACCTTAATGATAGGAAATACATACATTAATTTAAAAATACTTAATAGGATAGTAAGTATTCTTTTCTAGGGTGGTGGCTTGACCTCATTAGATTGTATGAAATAGTTTAAAAGAACTTAAACCTCTTAGGTACCAAATGCCTAAATACAGCATAACTCATAATAAAAATGCTTATGTAAAATGTGATATAATCTTTTTGCTATAGTTATCTTCCATGCTTTTCTTCTCATTAAAGGCACAGTGTATTTTCCTGATTATTGATGTTGGTCTTGACCGTTTGATTAATTTTGGCCAATGAAATATTAACAGATATAAAGAAAGCAGAAGCTTTATGCTAAACTGTGCTTGCATAGTTAGTTGGGCTTGTTTTCATGTCTCAGCCATTGCCATGAAAGGAATTTACCAAGGCTAATTCATGGGTCCAGGGAGGATGGGAAAGACATATGGAACTGAGTTGCTCCCAGATGAGCCCTGCTTCAATGAGTCAACCACCCAGGCATGTGAGCAAAAATACACTATTGTTATTTTAAGTCACTGAGTTTGGAGATGCATTGTAATACTGATATAGAAATGGGTACTAACAAGTAAGGTGTTGCAACTACACACACATACATGCCTATATAATAGTACATATGTATATATACTATTAGCTGTAAAAGTAAGAAGTCGTAGGTGAGAAACCTGTTATAAGATATAAGGAAATAATTATAGGATGCTTAAACATTATGTGTTATGTAGTATAAGAGTGACCAACTATCACAGTATGCCTGGAATTGAGAAGTTTCTTAGAATGTGGGACTTTAAGTGTGGGGAATTCCTGGGCAAATCAGGATGAGTTGATGACTGAAAAAAATGTTTGATAGAGTTGTTGCCTCTAAATAGTTGCATGCAATATAGTAAAGTACCTTAAGAGCTTGTCCATATGGGTATGATGGTGGCCAGGCAGATAAGGAAATCATGAACCTGATGCTTTTAGCTGCATATAATACTATTTCTCAACACACAGAGCTCAGGAAAAATTATCCAGTTCACAGGCAGAATTGTTGGCTTGGAAACAAAAACAATTGTTGTTATGTGATGCAGACACCAGTCCACAGTGTCCGCATCATTATGGGTGAAATGAGACATTCACAGGGACTACCGAGTCCAATGGAAGAAAAGAGACAGCATGACTTTTCTCTCAGGGGGAGCAAAAGCCTCAGCCCTTGCTCCAATGAGTTTTATTGTCTTCCTGGGAACATTACAAGAAGGTTCTTATTCACTATGCAAGGATTCACTTTAGGTGGTTACCTTTTAAAGAAAACAAAGGAATCAATGCTGCTAATCACATCACAGAAGAGGGATATTTGCAAATGAAAAGCCAAAAGTAGTTGAACTGGTTACACTCATCCTTGGAAGGCTTAGCATGGTTTCTAGAAAGTTGCTTTGTAGTAAATGTCCTCAATTCAGGGTGAGGAAGTTTTAACAACAAGCAAGACTCATAGGGCCTAGGTACATTGCAGGCCTGATTCCCCACAGGAGAACCTATCCGTGGGCATGGGTCCTGTGCATCTCCGAGTGGGAGCTGGGCCCACGCCACGCAGAACAGTCTACTACAGTTATGTCTAGCCTCTCCCACCAGAAAAATTTCAGAAACAGGGTGTGGACAGTCAAGTATAGTTTAGAGTAAAAGACCAAGTCAAGGATATGGTCCAACACCCAGTTTAAAATTCTCCGAAAGTGATGAGTGTTGAGAAGAAATTAAGAACTAAATTTCACCTTAGTAAACAAGAACCACATTGTAGCTAAAAAGAAATGATAAAAGAGACAAAGTGCAGTTAAGCAAACATCCTGTGTCGAGCAGATGCTCTCCCCTGGGTAGGCTAGATAAGCAATGCTTTGTAGTTTTTAATGAGAAAATAAGAACCTAGCTAGCTAGAGCCAGGAGATTACTAGGTTACTGAACAAACATCCTGCCTTCCTGCCTTGTACAAGAATGCTTGGTTTGAAATTCCCGCTCGCGGTCTCTGTAAGCGAATTGCTAACTGCCACGTCTGCTTCTGTATAAGGCTTGCTTGCCCACCCATATATAAGGACTTAGTTGTAAGTGCTCGGCGCGGCTCTCGTTTGCAGCTCCTTGTGGGCACTGTGTCTCTGGACACTTTCAGAGTTCGCCCCTGCGCAGGTTAAACTTGGCCAATAAAGTAACATCTTTGATACCCTGAAAGTCTCCGATATTTGTTCTTGAGTTTGCTGGATGCCACAATGAGGTAGTCCCTAGTGGACACATTCAGCCAGGCAGAAGTTTTCTAGAAAACATAGGAGCTCTAGATATGCCAAAAATACAAATAATTCAGTCTGGAGAGAAAGACTTTTACACCCTAAATTACAACATCAAATACATAGAATGCCCACAGAAGAGATGTCTTAGTAAAAAATGCCATAAGTATAAACTAAAAGGTATTAAAAGATATTAAGCAGTAAAAAACAAAAGTAAACAAAAAATACTTCAAGACCCTCAACTTTCTACAGCCAAAAAGCAGTCTGGGAAAGGAAAAGCCAGTCTATGTTTAAAAGGATTGATTATTTTTTCAATGCTGATGGAGGAGGGCGGGACACATGCAGTGCAGCCCTGCACCCACTGAGCTCTAGCCAGGAGCAGAGCTGCCCTTTTCTATTCACAGATCCATGAGAACAAACATTTGTTTTTCTAAGCCACTTAGAATTGGAATAGTTTGTAGCAGTCCTCAACAGTTGGCTGACACAAAGACTTTTGCATATGCTCAGAAAATGATATGGGGCCCCACCCCTATTTTGAAGAAAATTTAAGGTTAGTAAAAGTAACAGATGCCTAGCTATGGGCACTGCCTATCTTCCTCTTCTAACTGCAGAATGAGTACTTAATACATATTCATTGACTTGGTATACAGGGCTGACTAGGCACTATTCACTGACTAGGGCTGCCACAATTTTGGAATGTGTGGTAGTTATGTGCCATATCTTAGTGTCATTGAAGAATATGGGAGGTGTGGTTTATTCCATGTATGGTCTATCCCAGTGATTTCAACCATTTTCATTTCATGATACAAATAAACTATTTATTGAAATTCTGCAGCACACCCAAAAATATATTTTTTGCCAATCTGACAAAAAATTAGGTACAATTTTGCTTCCTTCACATCAGACAGTCATTGTGTTACCTGTTTTCAATTTTTTATTTGACTAAGGGAAAAGAGATGAGTGCCCCAGACTAAATAGTCAGATATTGCATGTTTTAAAAATTCTTAAGGGACATTGGTTGACAATTGTTGGTCTATACTAAAAAGGAAAGAGGGGATTTGGAAGTAGTAGTAAAGCATGTGTTACATCAATCACATGGCATAATAGCTTACAATCTTGATATAATAATTATGTTTTCATAGTAGAAAGAATGCCTCAATAATAATTGTTAAAGATCCCAATATCATTAAGAACATCAGTGTTACAAACACACTTAATTATTAAACATAAAAAGTTATAGTTTACTAAGTATAAAGCACAATAAATACATAAAAATAATCAGATGATTGAGCAAAGTGATTTTGCTATGCTTCAGAAAATTACTTCTACATGTGAGTCTGCACTGGTAAAACTAATTATTTTAATTAATGTTTATGTTTTATTTTATATCAGTTATTTTAAAATAAAACTTTTCATTTTACATTTCTATAAATTGAATTTTTACAGTTTTCTTAGCAGAATTATTGAACCATGGATAAGAGGCAAAGCTTAATTTCTATTCTAAAAAGTAATGAGCCAAGTTAAGTTTTCTCTTCAGTAAGAAAGAACCTCCCACCCTTTCCCTGTAATGACACACATTGGGCCATCAGTCAAAAACATTCATTGAGCGCTTATTGGGAAGCAAAACATTGGAAAAATTACTGAATGGTTCCTGATCTCTTTAAATGTTATTTAAAAAAAAGAAGCAAAGAGAAAAGTAGTGAACAAGTGAAACACTATATATTAGAAATCTTTATACAAATACAAATTTCATTTGTTAACAACTCAATAAAAGATCTAAAGGATAAATAGAATAAACAGAATTCAAAGAAATGTCTGAAGTTCTCAGAAAATAACTTTGGTTTATCAAAAGCAAATGCATTGCTTCTTTATGCTATTCACTCTTTTCCTAAGTGCCTAATATATAATCTCCTCCATTCTCTGGAAGTAAATTTTCACTTAAGTCTCTAAAAGCAGAATTCGGTGCTAATTTTGTAATTATGCAGCTCAGTCAGGAAATAACCTTTTCACCCACTTTCTTATCAATTTACTTTTATATCACAATATGGGAAGCTGTTACCTTTGTATGAAGTCAGCCCTGTCACGTAATAGTGAGAACTTTACTCAAGAAATGATACTGACTATATTGGTCTAGAGATGTTATCCAGAGAAACTTTCATTATTGCCACTCATATATCTGTTCATGTACAAACCTGCGCTTGACAATGGAGAAGGTAAAGATAGGCAACCATCCAGAGAAAACTAATACTCTTCCACCTTCACACTTCATTGGTCGTCAAGCAAAATGATCTTGTCATCACCTTATTGAAAAAAAGGGAAACACTGTTTAGATTTAACATGCCAAAGCTCCACTCTGCCTTCTCTTCTCTTCTCCTAGAGAAAAACTCATCCTTCCTCTGATTTTCTTTCTCTCAGTAAATGGCATCACTATCTACCCCATTGCCTAAGCTGAGTACTTCACAATCATCTTTGCTTTTCTCTCGTATATCCAAGCTCGAATAACTTGCAAATTTTATCTTTTGCTCTACATGTGACTTCCATTTCCACTGTGCCTAGCACATATATATATTCAGTAAATGAGAACTGTTAGTATACACCCCTTTAGCAGGCCCTTTGCTACAGTCCACTTTCCTAACCTCATCTTTAGCTCTGTCTTCTCATGCTCACTGGACTGACTCTACAATGTTTCCTAAATATGCATTTTTAAATATATTTTGCAGTTTTCATGAGGCCACTAAGAGTACTATAAATGCAAATAAGTGTGCCAGGTTTAGCAAGTAAAAATATAGGATCTCCAGTTAAATTTGAAGGTCAGTCAGATGGCCAATCTATAACTTTTCGAGTATGTCCCTTCCATTGTCCACCTGACCTTCAAATTTAACTGTGTCCTGTATATACTATTTGGCAATCCCAGAGGTAAAAGGGAAGCGGCAAAATATACAATGAAAGATAAGCAAGCAATAACTAAGGGCCCTGGTTTGCCGTGAACAGGGCTCATTCACATTACTGTCTTCATGCAACTACAGATAGACCTTCAAATATGACCATATGTGGGCCTTACTTGTGCCTCACCTTTTCTATCTCTCTGTTTGCAGCATTTTCCCTGTCGTACATTTTCCTTCAGTCAGTTTGTCTCTCTTCTGGTTTCTTGAACACAGTTGTCTGCTTCTCTCTTTAGAACCTATGCATTCTCATCCTGACATCTGAAGGGAAGAATCTTTTCTCTCCTCCCCTCTCCCAGGCATCCTCTATGCCTGTCCTTCCAGCCTCCATGTAGCCTCCCTTCTCTCAGAAATGTAATAGCACTGTATAAGCATTTTGTGTGTGCGAGCCCCTGCAGCACATCAGGTTTCTT
The DNA here is from genome assembly GCF_019186645.2 of Phyllostomus hastatus. Taxonomy (NCBI): domain Eukaryota; kingdom Metazoa; phylum Chordata; class Mammalia; order Chiroptera; family Phyllostomidae; genus Phyllostomus; species Phyllostomus hastatus. The sequence goes on from NW_025333835.1 coordinate 14,705,170, forward strand.
AGCCTACGATTAACAGTGACGTTTTTCCCCTTCTCTGTGCTTATCTCAATTTATAATAATATATTTCTGTTATAACTTGGTTATTCTATGTGTTTTTCATTAGATTATAAGTTATGTGATTTTAATGATTACATATCTTGCATTAAATAAATACTTGTAATTAGAGTACATGAATATAGAGAAATAATTTAATAGAAGTAAATTTTAATAAAGACTCCAGCTGTCCATATGTGAAATGACTGCCTTTAAATTACTGAGCTTGTGATCACTTGACATTTTTAACCAAAGGATGAATGACCATCTGTCAGTGATAAGCGTGTTCCAGAAGGGTTTATACAAATAATAGAATGGGAAGTTGATGGCCTCTAAGGTCTTTTCTGACCTTTATATTCTATGACTTACAAATGAACTTTATAATACAACTTGCATGTAAGTTGGAAGTGCCAGTATTTTATAAATAATCTTAATTATTCTGATGTATTACAGGATGAGACCCACTGATTACTGCACATTAAATTTATGATCAATGATTGAATAAAACAGTGAGATTGAGAGATGGTTTTCTTTATTTTTATTTCTTTTCCAGATAAGGATTTGAAGATATGTATTAATTCAATGAGTTATCAAAATACAGTTTGGGGCAGACTAAGGTTTAGAACTCAAGATTCAAGAGGCCTCCTATGTTGCATAGAATTTCTAAACTCTTAAACTTTATAAAATATATGGAAAATAAGTATATTATTTGGCATACTGAGTAATTAGAGCTAAAATAGTATACAATCACTTTCAATTTCCTAATGAGATTACAACTTATAAATTCAGGAATTCTGCAATTTCCATTCACTTGGGCTTCTAATATATAAATTATATTATATGTGATGCCAAATATTATAACATGTAGAATTTCCTTCTTATACAATAAGTTCTTCAAAACTTATATCTATTTGTCTCTAAGAGCCTATCATCTTATAGGAAAAATTATCTTTATAAAGTTAAACATTAATAATGTATCAGAGGCTGTCATTAAAGTAGTATTTTTGATAATTCATATGAAGTATATGTTTACACTAAAAACTGAAAACTAATGTTATTTTTTTATTTAAGTTATATGTTATTATGAAATGCATCAGCCATTATTCATATACATGGTATTTTTTTCTTTTTATTTTAACACTTTCATAGTGCTTACTAAATGTCAGGCACTGTTCTAACCACTTTTTAAGTATTAACTCATTAAGTCCTGATAGGAACTTAACCAAGATAGGTACTATTAATTTTCCATCCTCAGAAAAGAAAACTAAGATAGATATTTATTTAGTCAATTGACTAAGGCCACAGGTTGTAGGTAGAGAAACTAACATTTGAACCAAGGTAGTCTGGTCTCAGGTCCATGCCTTTAATCATTATGAGATAGAAAATCAAATATCAAGAGTGCACTGGGCTAAAAATGTGTGTGTGTATGTGTGTGTGTGTGTGTGTGTGTGTGTGTATAATCTTGCCTCATTTCTTCTTCTTCATATCTTTTATCACTTTTTAGAGGTAATCACATTTGGCCTTTAGTGATCATATCTACTATTTCTGGTAGAAGTGCCATAACATTATTTAAGTGAGAAGCATAAACCTTTATTTACTAATTTTTAAAAATATAGGGAAGTTTGAATACACTACTTCTAATTCTTTTTCAACCTGCATGCCCACATTATTGTTAGTTGTATTTTGGTTATTTTAGATTCTACCCTTGATCTTTTAAGAAATATACTCAGATACCTACTTTTGATCCATTCACTTTAAATATTTTTCATCTAGATAATTCCACTCGTCTTTTTTCCTCTTTTTTGTGAGCCATAACATTATTTTATACTATAAAAGATTATATAATTTGCATTTTATAGAGAAGCATGGTTGTTTAAAAGTTAAAAACCAGTAAAAAATCATTGACAAATGATGCTTTTTTGTGTGATCATTACTTAACTTACTATTACACTGAGAACTGTGAAGGACATATAATCCAATGCCATTAAAATTTGGGGTCATTTTGCCTTCTTTCCTTATAATTGCTCAGAATCATGCTACAGTTGTCTTTGCTTAAATGAGGACCATGCTTTTATTATAAAAGTTTAGGTTTCCACATGTTTTATGCATTTTTATTTGTTTTCTTGAAGAGCTATATAGTGGTCTTCTGATTCACTGATCACCAGTGTCATTTATCTCTCAGATTTGATTTTATGCATAACCATTGAAAGTTTATGACAGGAATAATTCCAATATAAAAACCTGTGTGAGTTGCACAAATATACATAAATGGGTAGCTTTTTATACTTTGAGATAATTATAGATAAGCATAACAATTTTGTGTGTATATAATAGGAACATTATAGTGCTGTTGCATATGTAAGAAGTTTTTAAATTATTCCAGTTTGAAACATATCAGTATTATGTAGGATATATTTTTAGTTCTTTAGTTAATAAAGGCATTTATATGCCTATAATAATTCTTTAGCTCCCAAGAAGTATGAGATAATTATACCAAGTAGTCTATTGCAAAAAAACTTAATACTATTACTCTACCATCACTAGGTCAGTTAGGTCAGTCCAGAAAGTATTCAGTCATGTATTATGAAAAGTAGAGACATTTATTGAAGAAGGTACAAGATACAAGAAACATTGTTCACAGGACAATGACACCCCAGTCCCCTTAACTGTAGGCCTCTTGGAACTTCACACAGTTCTCCCCATTGCCATCAGCTGCCAACTATGTTCCTGAATCTCATCAGTGGTCTAAAATCTCTTCCATTTCAAAAATGATTTTAGTTTTGGGAAAAGCCAGACATCTCAGGACACCAAATTTGGTCTGTAGGGAGACTGAGTCACCTGGGTGATTTGATGTTTTGCCAAAAATCTCTGCATGAGACATGAGGGGGCATGTTATGGTGATGAAGTTTCCCATAGCTGTGGCCTTCTGAATCATTTGAATAGTTTCTGCAGAGGAATGTTCAAGCTTAACACAAAATTTGATGCAGATTCATTCTTCTACTTGCTCAGTCATTTTGAATGTGATGGTCACACAGTACACATGCTCACTCAATGGCATCTACCGCCCCTGCTGACTAACACATCCATTGTTCATACATGTGCATTCCAGTCCACTCTGCTTGGCTACCAGGTTACATCGATGTCACACAAGCCATTCTTTTTATATTAACAGTGGCTGGACTTTTTGTGGACAGACCTTGTATATTTGGATTATTTTCTGTTGATAATATCAGTAATTCTGAGAATTTTAAACAAACCCAGTTTATTTTGTCCAGCTGTGTACTTGCAATAGGAGTGCCCACCCCCTGCAGGCCACAGTAGTCATGCCCCAACCTCTCACAGGAGATCCACTAGTCTCACAGAGAGAATCATTACCTCCGCCCTGCCTTCTCCTGGTGTCTCCACCTTGCTGAGCTTGCAGTCTACAGTACTGTCAGTGGGCTGTTGCCACCCTGTCCCCCTAAGACAGAAGACTCTGCAGGAGGTCCAGGCAGACTCTAGAAAAAACTAAACTGTGTGACTCTTAAGTGGGGCCATTATTCCTTGCATACCAGGCCAGCGCCGCTGGCCACTGTTCCTGTGCAAAACCTTCTCTTCACACAACCACAGCTTGATTGCTGGGTGTGATGAACACTACCAAACTCACCCTAATGAGTTCCTGAGACCCTGCTCCATTACAGTACATGAGTTCCTGTACTCTTACAAAAGTACAGAGACACACAGCAGGAGACAGCTGACCTTGGTGTACCTTGAGACTCTTGCTGAGTGGCCTTGAACCTAGCACTGGCACCAAGGTTGAATCTGTATCAATATTGTAATCACCACTCATCCCCACCAGGTGACTCACTGAGAGCCTCCTAAATGACTTATGAACTGCTAGAAGGTCTTTTAGGGACTGAGGCTCACAGGCAGCTACCAGGTAATGGTGGGTTTTAGGGATCCTTGGCCTTTTTACTGACCTGGCCGCAGACTTGGGGCTGGTGGAAACTGGACTTGGTATGAAGCTGGGCTCCTCACAGGCACAGCCAGACATTGCAGAGGCAGCCACAAAGTGTGGATCACTTTGTAGCCCCAAACAGGTAGACCAAGCCCCATCACTTCCAACCCCTAACATATCAGGCAGCAGAACCTTTCCCAAGGGCTCCAGAACCAATACAACCAGAGGTTCAGACCACTTCAGGACATGACCCAATTAGTTCTACAAACAGCACACGCAAAGTGAGATCTTGGAAAGCAATAGACCCTGTTGGGGAAAATTCAGCTTTGTGGAGCCAGCCTCCTCACAGCAGCTTATACATTGCTCTCAGGGTCCCTCCTCATAGTCAGGAGGTAGGGCAAACCCATCCATGATGGGCCAACAACAACTGAGACTCGGCTACAGAGGAGGACTCAAATAACCCAGACAAGGGACATCTGTGAATCACCTAGCTCAGGCAAAAAGGGAGACTGCCCCAATGAACCCCACCAGACACCTACTATAGAAAGCCAACATACCAAAGCATAGCAGATTTACCTCATACACAGAAACAAAGAGAGACAGCAAAAATGGGGAAACAAAGAAACATGCCCCAAATGAAAGAATAGGAGAAATACTCAGAAAAAAGGACTAAATGAAATGGAGGCAAGCAATCTACCAGATTCAGAATTCAAAACAATGGTTATGAGGCTGCTCAAGGAACTTAGGGGAAAATTGGATAAATTTAGCAAGAACCAAAACAAAGAGATAGTAATCATAAAATAGAAGATAAAAACTATAAAAAAATAACCAGTCAGAAGTGAAAAATACAATATCTGAAAGAAAAATATACTAGAAGGAATCAACAGCCAGCACAGGAGCAAATCAGCAATTTGAAAAACAAGGTAGCAGAAACCACCTAATCAGAGCAGTATAAATGAAAAACTAAAGAAGTGATAATATCCCTGGCCAGGTGGCTCAGCTGGTTGGAACATTGTCCCATATACTAATATGTTGTGGGTTTGACCCCAGGTCAGGGTACATACAGGAGGCAACCAATCAATGTTTCTCACATCAATATTTCTCTCTCTCTCTCTCTCTCCCCCTTTACTATCTCTATAAAACTAGTATATCCTTGCATGAGGATTAAAAAAAATAATGATACTCTAAGGGACCTCTCCTACAACATGGTACATAACAATATTTGCATCAGAGGTGTACCAGAAAGGAGAAGAGAAAAAACAAAGGATTGAGAACCTATTTGAAGAAATAATGACAGAAAACTTCCCAAACCTGGTGAAGGGAAAAGCAATACAAGTCTAGGATGTGCTGAGAATTTGAAACAAGATGAATCCAAAAAGGCCCATGTTGAGACACATCATAATTAAAATGGCAAAGGTTAGCCCTGGTTGGTGTGGCTCAGTGGCTGAGTGCCACCCTGTGAATGAAAGGGTTGCCAGTTTGATTCGCAGTCTAGGGCACATGCCTGGGTTTTGGGCCAGGTCTCCAGTAGGGGATGCATGAGAGGCAACCACACACTGATGTTTCTCCCCATTTTTCCCTCCCTTCTCATTTCTAAAAAATAAACAAATAAAGTTGTTTTAAAAATGGCAAAGATTATATGTGCAAAGAGAAAATCTTAAAAGCAACAAGAGAAAGATAATTAGTTACCTACAAGGGAACTCCCATTGAACTGTCAGCTGATTTCTTCACAGAAACATTTCAGGCTAGAAGGGATTGGCAAGAAATATTCAAAGTGATCAAAACCAAGGACTACAGACAAGACTAATTTAACCAACAAAGCTATGATTTAAAATTGAAAGAGAAATAAAGAGCTTCCCAGACTAGAAAAAGCTAAATGAGTTAATTACCATCAAATCAGTATTGCAGTAAATGTTAAAAAATTTAATTAAGAAGAAGAAAGAAAAAATAAAGAGGAACAGAGTTATAAAGAATAAAATGACAATAAAGACACACCTATCAATAATCACTTTAAATGTAAGTGGTTTAAATGCTGCAATCAAAACACATAAGGTAGCTGAATGATAAGAAAACAAGATAGTATATATATATAAATTGTGTGTGTGTGTGTGTGTGTGTGTGTGTGTGTATAAAATGTCTACAAAAGGCCCACCTCAGAACAAAGGATACACACAATACGAAAGTAAAGGGATAGAAAAAGATATATCATACAAATGGAAACAAACAAACAAAAACCTGGGGTAGTAATACTAATATAAGACAAAACAGACTTTAAAACAAAGGCTATAATAAGAGACAAAGAAAGAAACTACATAATGATGAAGAGATCAAACCAAAAAGAGACAGAACCCTTGAAAACATTCATGCACTGAACGTACAAGATCCTAACTATATAAAGTAAATCTTCATGGGCATAAAAGAAAAGATTGACAGTACTATAGTCACAATAGAATATTTTAACACTTCATGACATCAATGGATCATCCAGACAGAAAATTAACAAGGAAGCAGCCACCTTAAACAAAACACTAACCCAGATGGATTTAACTGATATGTTCAGAGCATTTCACCACAAATAGCAGCAGAATATACATTCTTTCAAGTGTACATAAAAACATTTTCTAGGATACACGACACATTAGGTCATGAAACAAATCTCGGTAAACTTAAGAAGTTTGAAATCATATCAAGCATCTTCTCTGACTGCAATGATAGACAAGTAGAAGTCAATCACAAGAAAATAACTAAAAGCACACATGCACATGGAAGCTAAATAACATGTTACTAAACAGTGAATAGGTTAAAATTGGGATCAAGAAAGAAATTAAAAGTTAACTTAAGACAAATAAAAATAGGACAACTGAAAATCTATGGGACAGACAGAGCAGTTTTAAAAGGAAAATTCTTAGCAACACAGGCCTACCTCAGGAAACAAGAAAAATCTCAAATACACAATCTAACCTTACACCTAAAAAAAATGTAGGGAAAAAAAGCCAAAGTGAGAAGAAGGGAAACAAGTATAAAGATTACAGGAGAAATAAATATTATAAAGAGAAAAAAAAGAAAAAAAGAAACCAAGAGCTTGTTCTTTGAAAAGATATACAAGATTAACAAACCTTTAATCCCCATTTCTGCTCATTATCATTCTTCAAACTAGCAACTGGGACCGTTTCTCTGTTTGGTGGGGCCCATTGACTTGCCCAATGGGAGAGAAGGATTGTGTACATTTCATAATGGTCATCACATCACAGAAGTAGGCATGTGAACTAAGTGTTAGAGTCAGTTGGAGCTTCTGTCAAGTTGTTCCTTTTGACTGGAGGAGTAACATCTTGGAAAAATAACAAGAAAGTTAACTCAAATTTTCTCATTTCAACCCCACCTTCCAACTCCTCATTATGTTCCTAAAAGAATTCACCTTTAAGGCAAATTTTCATAATCTGGATCCTAACTCTTCTGGCCCTACCCCCATACAGCACTCACCTCTTTGTATTTTCTGCCCTACTACTGCTGTCCCTGATATGAATAATACCAATTCTTTCTACTCTCCCTCCTATGTTACTTAACTAAACAGTTATTCCTGTGTTCCTTCCAGAACATTCGCTTTCTGCCCTGTTCATTATGGTCCCTTATTTTGTCATTCCTCTAGGTATCCTCCTCCTAGCTCCTCATTCTAATTTATTGGATTCTGGTCCTCACCCACATGCCAGCCACCTCAAACCAGACCTGATGATTCACAAATATTACAATGAGAGATAGTTTCCCTACTAGTGGGACAGTTCTATTGCCATTTAGAATTTCTAGGACTGTGGTTCATCAGTAGCTTGATCTGGTAGATATTGGACATTCGAGATGATGGTTTACCAATATTCAGCTTGGAGGATGCCAGAGATGCCATTAACAAGGTCCTTTTTCCAAAGAGTCTGTTCCTTTCCCCACCTGACTGATCAGGCAGCCTATAGATAGACACCTCTACCTTTGTCACTGGCTTCTCCATGGAACTGAGTGTGCTCCACAGAGCAAACAGCAAGAAGAATGAAGAGTGGAAAGCTTCTCATCTGATGTCTAAGAGGAGGGCTTCTCAAGAATCCCTAACTTGTGACCATGAGTTCTAATGGGTTGCATTGTCAGAAGAAAGCTCATGTCTTGGCATGATAACTGGGAAGAGCCTGCAAATGGGCTGGCTCTTCCTTGGCATCCAGAGAGCATCACAATCTTGTTGGACTTGTCCAGCTGGACTTCTGTGCACCTCCCTGACTACTCCACCCTTCACAGCTTGCATCACTGTCTCCACCATCAGGTTTATTAAATCTGATTCACCTGGTGCCCAGGGCCTTAGGAAAAAATATCTGGACATCAGAGACAAAAAGTCAAGAAATGGGATGGTTCTCACAGCCCTTGTCAACCCAGAACACAATGACAACAGCTGGGATACTTCAGGGTCTACATTGATGCCACTCTGTATAGGCTACAGTGTGGAGCTTGGAAGAACATGATTGCCACATGCAGTTAGCCAGTTGCAGTGTCGACCTATCTTTGATGCCCAAAGTGGTAAATAAGGATACTCTAAGAGGAAAAAAAAAACAACAAAAAACAAGCAAACAACGAAAAACCCCCAAAACATGCTTGCTCATTGTGGCTGCCATTTAAATTTTCAGGGAGAGTTTTTACTATATTTTCACCACTATATGCAATTTCTTTATCTGTTTCTTATGTTGATGTTGAACAAGGTGCTAAATATTGTGAGTGACCTAATTATTGAGATGTCTTTCTTCTGGGAACATAGGCATTCCTTGCTCCTTCTACACAGCTTCAGAGGAGGATCCAGGAGCAAAAGAGAAGGCAAGAGACATTTAACTGGTAGGATGGCAATAATCTAAGAAAATGTGATGGAAAATGATGTCTGCTGCACTAACTTAACCCATTAACAACATACATAATTTATTCATATGGAGAATTATATTTTCTCTGAATATTTTCTTATAATAAAGTTAAGTTATTCAATGTCTAATTTTTTAATATTATTATTTTTATCTTATTTTGAAATAGTAAGACTTGGGCAACCATATCACAATGACATTGAATACATACACAGGTGATATTAATTTTAATGATTAAAAGCTTAGAACAATCAATAGATTTTTTTTCGGAAAATTTCAGTACAAATCATTTTAAAGTGGCTGATAAACACAGTAATAAATATAGGATTATATGATAGAATGGCAATCTATCAAAGCTTTTATAATGATAAAATACTAAATAAAGTTTACTCAGTGTTTACATGAAGATATTCTTCTGATAGTATACTATGTGAATATTTATCCTCCAATATAATTAGAGAATATCCATAAATAGATAATATCAATATTCACTGCGTAAAGAGAAAACTTTCACATCCATACAGTTTTGGGTAAAATAATCTTACTAAACACCTGCATTACATACAGAATAACTCATACAATCTCTAATATCTTATTAGTCAATATACTGGTCCCCATAAAGCTGCTATTGCTTGCAGACAGATACTACTGATATACAGTTAATGAAAAATAATGACCTCTTTCATCAAGGCTTGGGTCAATGTTTTGAAAGAGGGGTACGTTAGTAACTATCACCACATTTGCAATTCAAATCACCTATACTTTCCAAATTTTACCCCAAACTGAGGATCTTCAAGATGGTAGAAACCCCTTTGGGGGTTTCACAAAGTTTTAAATCAGTATATGAGGTAGAAATAGAAAACAATGAGATTTTTAACCATTTATTAAATCTTAAATAAATTCCTCAAGTTTTCATGAAAAGATGCACCTCAGTCTGGAAACTAAGTTTTGTATATTTTTACTTTGTTAAGAAATAGAGAAAATGCCCATAAGTAAATGAGTGGATCAAAAAAATATGGTACATTTACATAATGGAATTCTATGCAGCAGAAATAAAGAAAGGAGCTCCTACCCTTTGAGACAGCATGGATGGAGCTGGAAAGCATTACTCTATGTGAAATAAGACAGGCGGTGAGTGACAAATACCATAGGATCTTATCTATAACTGGAACCTAATCAACAAAACAAACAAGTGAGTAAAATGTAACCAGAGACTTTGAAATTAAGAATAAACTGACAGTAACCAGAGGGGAGGTGGGAAGGGATAATGGGATTAAAAGAGGGAATGGTTGTCAAGGAACACGTATAAAGGACACGTGAACAAAGCCAAGGGGGGTAGGATCAAGGGTGGGATGTAGGGGTAGCTGGAGTGGAGGAAGTGGTGGGGGGAAAATGGAGATAACTGTATTTGAACAACAATAAAAAGAGAGAGAAAAAAGAAATAGATAAAATGTTAGATATATTCTTATTTTAGAAGGAGGTGGTAAAAAATTGTTTTTAATTTTCCAGTTATTTTAACCTATCAACCTTAAAAAAATTGTTCTGTTTGACAACAGCTATTAAGTGTTTATTGCTAGAGTAATAAGAACGTGATGGTAAAGCATATCCCAGATACATGTTTATTTACTAAACATATATAGTCCCTTTGGTTAGATAATATTAAAGCTCCCCATAGAAAAAGAAACAGTCTAATACCTCTTTAATATAACACTTTCTTTAGTTTGAATTGAATTTTATTTTAAAGTAACTAAGGTGTTTAAGAACAAGAGAAGGTTAAAAAGTGTTTTTTATTAAGAAAATAAAAACAACTAAATGTAATCAGTTGAGAAAAGATAAAAGTGTCCACTTAAGTAGGAGTAGGATGTAAATCAGCTCGTTTATTGGAGTAAGATGGGAATCTTGAGTTCCCTGATCTGGAGAAACATTTTTGGGGGCTAGGGAAATTTTGATGGCAGACTCATTTAAAGAGGAAAGAAAATAACATTGCGATGCTTACTGTAATGTTAATATGAGTCTTATAGAGAAAGTGGATCATCAAACAAATCATACTGTGTTGTCTTCTTTCCTCCTGGTACTTTTCTACCAGCATCTTCTGTTACAGGAAAGGTGATATGTCACTCTTATCTGCTTACAGAATAAGTCTAAAACTACAGAAGAAGGCAGCTCTAAATGTGGCTCTCCAATTTTCTTTTCAATTTCATGCTCTTTGTATCACTAGTATGTCCTGCATTGTCATACCACCCAGGTACTTGGGCTAAGCATCATTTGCCTAAACAATATGCACCTGCGTTCACACTCTGCCTTTGACTTCAGCTTCAACGCCCAGAACAAATTCCACCAACATCTGATTCTCTCTTCAGTGAATCATTTTCTCCCTGCTCTGATCCAAAACCACATTATAGACTTCACTACATAACAGAATCTATGTTGTTTTAAACTTTTTTGTGTGTCAGCACTAGTAGCCTGTGACCTCCTAGAATATTTCTGTACAAACATACCAAATTTCTACATTGCTGACACATTTTATTATAATTTATTCTTCTTAAAACACAAAACAAACCATGTCACTTCACTGTTTAGCATCTTTCAGAGGTTCCTCCAGGTCTACAGTACACCAACTCTATTTCTTTGCATGGGATGCAAGGCTCCCTTCAGCCTGGTCTTGCCTGTCTTCCTACCCTCTTTCTGAACATTTGTTTATTATATGCTTTTCACTTTAGTCACATTGGGCTACTTATGGATTCCCATTAAGCCATTCAATTTCACTTTTTCTTTCTCGCTCCTTGCAATCTTACAAAACACTTACATTCTTCAAGATTCAACTCAAAATGTTATTATTTGTTTTCTTCCTCTGTTATTCCAAATATCTATATGTGTACCCCAATTGGCATCTATCTGCATTTATTTCATTAATAGCATACATGTCTGGTCCATACTTTATTGGGAGTGCTTCTAAACCTCTGCAACTTCAGCTCCTTAGAACAATACCACACTCAGTCAATGTAAAAAAGATTAAATGACATTGGGGTAAGTGAACTGAATACTTATCTCTTAACATGATTGCCATTGGTAAGTTTGGACATGATGGAATTAGAATTATGATCTTTGTTTATACTTCTTTTAAAACTATTTGTGCAGAAACATTTTCTTTTGATTAGCCCTCAAACATGTAAATACTGTATTTTCAAAAACGTAAATATTTCTCATGATTTGCTACCAATTATGCATTTAAGCTCAAGTTTATTAAGTCAGTAGTAACAGAATGAGATGATCATATACATGCATATATAAAATATGTAATGTGTATATTATAAAATATATACATAACACACACATATTATATATACATGTTATATATAATATAAGCATATATCACATCACACAAAATGTGTGTATTGTGTATATATATATATATATATACTTATGTATAGATGTTTATATAAACTTGTATTTCTAATAAATTTATGGGAAGTGATTATATTCAAATTAATAAGCTATAGAAAAATAATATTTGAGATATAATAACATAGAGACTGATCTCTATAATAACATAGAGATCACCATATGGAAATTGGTGATCTAATGGAGCCATACTGAGGCTTCATAGAATGTGAAGACAGTAACAGATGTAGATAAATAGATACAGTTTAGTGTTTTTCATAAATATACTGAAGATTTTTAAATAATTTTCACATATTGAAATTCATCATATTTTAAAAATGTTACTATATTAGCTCTTAAAGATACTTATAGCATTGTTTGTAACTGTTGTCACATATGACACTGTCTCTTTAATAATTTTAATACAAACATTCCTCTTTAATACCTAGATATTTCTCTTCGGATAACAATTTGGAAGTTTATGTAAATAACTTCTGTCTTGACCAATAATATAAAGATACTTTGAACTAATTATGCAAAGCGTTGCAACATTATTTAAACCAGTGGTTTCAAACCGGAGGTGAGATACCCTCAGGAAGACATCTGACAACGTCTATTTGGTTGTCACAGCTTGGGGAAGAGATGCTACTGACACCTAGTGGGTAGAGGCCAAGGTGCTTCTAAACATCCTGTAACACACAGGACAATTATTCAATCCACAAGGTAAATATTCCCAAAGTTCAGAAACCTTGATTTAAATAAGTTGCTTTCAGTCTCTACCATGAGAGAGTTATTTAAAATAATTAAAAAGTAGTCCAAATTTTCATGTGACCTAAACAGTACTAAGCAGAATTGTCATTTTTATTTTAAAAATCATTGAAAAAACTTTCAGACTCCACCTAGGTGTTATTTTTCATTCTTTTCTAAATGTATAGATTTTTGGTATCTAATGGTATGGTGTTAACAATTGTTTACACTGGGATCAAATCCTTTTGATCAGAACCACAATAAGTGCATAATACAGTAAATTAGGTGTGTCCTGTGTTCACTAGGACAGGTCTTCACAGAGGACCCAGAGCCTAAGTATTACAGTCTACTCTTTCCCAAAAAGAATCTTGTGAAAATGATAGAATAGAACTGGAGGATAACCTAGCTCCCCTGACCTTTCTAGGCAACATTCTAACTAAATTATGGAACATAAATAAAAAAAATTAAGATATTCTTAGAAAAGAAAACATTTCCAACCTTCTTCAGTACCCAGTTCAACATGACTGAAATGCTTGTGTTTATAAATGCAAAGTAAAGAATCACAGATATTCTTAATTTGTTCTCAAAATAAGGGGTATAATGAGATGTATTAAACTAAATGTTTTGTTACCATGACACCAAAATATTTTGAATAAACTCAGAAAAAGTCTCTCTACTGATTCTATTATAAGTTATGTTCAAACTATTTGGAATTAAAAGATATTTTCTGAGACTCACTCTTCGTACATTTATGATTAACTTTGTAATCAATATAGAAAATGCGTATCTAGCCACATTTTTAATTCTCTTTGAGTTCATTTCTGTGAAAGATTTCACAGTTAGTCTCTTATTTATATGTGTGTGTATGTATCATGGCTATGCATATAAATGGTACATATATGTCTAATATATATGTGTATATATAAACACTTAAATCTTTCTCTCTATATATTATATACATATAAACTTTAATCTTTGTAAATAATAAGCATGTAGTAAGGATGTTAAGGATCACATACATTGTAGTGTTAGTAGTAAATTAATTTATGTCTCTTTGCCTCCTCATGGTCTCTAAAGACACAAAAAAAATCTGTAAGGCTCTTTTTGTGTTGTTTATATATGTATGTGTCAGTGCCAAATAATGTTGGAGTAAATAGAGATTAGATCCTACTTAATTGTACAATTAAGTTGAAACATCTACAAAGTTAATGTTGAGAGAGAGTAGGTCATATTTAGAGCATCAAGACCAAGTAGGATTATGCTGTCTGGTAAGAGGTAGAGAAGGAAAGAAAGAGAGATAACTGGACAGAATATACATAGTAAATATAATGAATACAAGTTCTGATTGTGTGTAGAGAAATGGGAAAGCAAAAGTTATGAGTGACTATGACTTTGAGGCTTAGAAACAGCATAGGTGGTAGTGCCCTTCCCAAGACAGTGAAAGGGACAGGAAAGAGGCTGGGAAATACTGAATTCTGTTTCTGACAATTTGAATGTGAATTATCTCTGGACAGTCAGTAAACATAGACTATTCAAGTTTAGAAGGAAAAGAATATGGACTTGAAATATAGCACATCATAAGCATACAGGTGGGATTTGAAACAGCAAGACTAGATGTGAATGCAAAGGGAAAATGGCTTGTAGAAGAGAAGAGGCCTGGCAGGGACTCCCACAGACAACAAGCATTTAGGAACTTTCCTTCCCAGCCTCTCTGTTACTTGTTATTTCTTCCCAGGCTCACCTTCTTTCCCAGGATATTCAGCATCAACATAAAATTGCTCAGTTAGCACTAAGCTTCTCATCTACTATCTTTCATTTACACGCATAAACTTCTCATGTGCCCCCAAAGAACACCAGGTCACATTAGGCTGCCGCTACTAATCCTTACTAAATTGTGTACAAGTTTATGTGATATTTCCTGGGTAACAAAAATGCTTTAATCCAGTTACTTATGTACCAAGGAATGTCTACTATTGGGGATGTTATTCTTTGGAGGATGCACAAAGATAATAATTCTGGTAAAACTTCCATTAACAATTTTCAAATTATACTATAAGGAAATCTGACTTTTCTACTAGGCAACATTACCTATTCTGCTAAGTGTCAAGCCTAATCACTTGCAAAATTCAGTGAAGTCAGAAAATAGCATTATAAGGGATATATGATTGCTACTTTTTTCATTCATTATTATTTGTATTCTACTCAGAGCACCCATTCCATCTTGCAGAGTCCCTCTCCCATCACTGGACACACCACCTCAGTAACCTGGGCTGGTTTCTCCTCCTCTTCCCAAATGGTGAGTGTCCTGCGGCTATGGATACTCCACAGCTACATGATAGCCTGTATCCTCATGGCTCTAAACAGCCTCTACATGGTGATGACTTCCAATGTATATCCCAAGCTTCTGACACTGCCCTTTATCACACAGTATTCCAAGTTCCAGATTGCTATAACCAACTTCTTTCTTAAAATCACTGCTTGAATATCTAGCAAGTATCTCAGATTTATCATATCCAATACTTAATTTTATTCTACCATCCCCAGCATGATTTTCCCAATATCAGTAATAGTCCTACCATTTACCCTGTAGCTCAAGCCAACATACTGACAGCATCCTTGATTTGCCTCTTTTCTTCTCAGCCCACTTACAACTGATCTACCTTTACTAAGGTAGTAAAACCATGCAGTCAAACCATGGTCTCAATGTAGCTAATTATTACCATTTCTAACCTCATCCTTCCTCCCTTGCAAGGGATTGGGAACAGCCTTCTAACAGGTATAACTTCATCTCCTTTCTACCTACTTCCCTTCAACATCCCCAGTTCATTTCCTTGTCTGCATCTTTGAACTTGCTGTTCTGTCTGTATATGTTCTTCCCTCATATCTTTCTATGTACTAATTTAAAATTCAGGCTTCTGTTCAAACGACACCACTTCAGAAGGAGCTTGAATAATTACCCTTTGAAAATCACCCCCTACACTAATCACTTTTTATTTGCATTTTCTGCTTTATTTTTCATCACAGTACTGACATTTTATTATATATTTATTTATGTTTTTATTTGTTTATCATCTACTTCCTTCACTGGTATTTAAGTGCCATAAGGGCAAGAACATTTCCTTCTCCACTTTTGCATCCCAAGAACTTAAAATACTACCTGGATTTAAAAATACAGAATTATTTGTTTAGTGATTAAAAGGTGTATTCAAGACTTTTAGAAATGCAAGTATTTTATGTTTGACCTGACTCTATCCTAAATATTTATAATTCAGTTAAAAAGAATATAGGCAAAATATTCAGGAATAAAGGGATGCAGAACATAACAGCATTCTCTCATTAGTTCCACTAATGAGCTTACACATTTGCCTATGAAAAAAGCCTGAATTCGTGTTTTATCTATTGCCCTTATGTTTGTCTTAAGAGTCTTTAAAGAGTTTGTCTCTATTTTCTTGTTAGTTCAGTTTGTTCATTAGATTCCACGTGTGAGTGAAATCATATGGTGTTTGTTTTTCCTTGACTGACTTATTTCACTTAGCATAACGTTCTCCAGGTACTCCATGCTTCCACAAAGGGTAATATTTTCTTCTTTTTTACAGCTAAGTATTCCATTGTGTAAATGTTCCATAGTTGTTTACCCATTCATGTACTGATGGACCCTTGGGGTAGAGAGGATGACAGCTATTGCAGTACAACTATTAAGCAGAAAGGAGAAAGGACTCATGGACATGGACAACAGTGTGGTGACTTGCAGGGGGGAGAGGGGTATAAGGGGGTTAAATGGTAATGGAAAAAATACAACAAAAAATAAAATTAAAAAAAAAGAAGGAAAAAAGTCTTCAAAGAATATAACCAGACAGCTATTTTCCAAAGGGTTTTATTTTCTCTTTTTGAATGTAGGACTTTTATATTTAGAAGCACAAACTCTTTCCTAATTATATACAACCTACTCTTCTAAATTTTGCACGTCACTTTACAATTTAGTGCTTTGTGATTTACTTGCTACCAATTTTGGTGTCAAAAATTTGACATTTAGATAGCTTTTGAAAAATAATGGTAAAATGAATTTAGTACTGAATGAAACTTAGCATCTGTTTTCTTAGCCTCTTTTTAAGTTTTTCTTTCACTTATATGTAATAATGATCTACTCACAATGTCATTATAATAGATCAAATACTCATCATGATTTATAAATTCAGAGAAAGTATTTTTAATCATCAAGTAAGCTAATTTTGCTCTTATTTTTCTCTCCAAACAACAAATGACTAGACGTAACTTTTAAAATTCATTAAATAAACATCTACACATTAATTGAAATTTATTAAAAATATTATAATTTATAAAGAACCTGGCAGGAATGTTGGTTTACTATAGAATTCTGACATTAGCTAGATTCACATCATATATTTGAATTTCAACTAACAAATAAATTATCCCTAACCATTCAGCAGCATCACTTGCATTTTTTGGTCATGTGTCATGTCTATATGCATTGCTATCTATATGCATACATATACAGGCATATATATATCTATGTTATATATATATAGTTGTATGTGAATTTAAACATATATAAATATTTAACAGAACATTAATTAAAATTCATAGTTATTAAGATAAACAATTTAAATTATTCCTTTTTTGGTTAGTGGTTGTTCCATTCACCAATTTATAAAATTGAGTTTGTGGGCATCATGTTAAAAGTACTATAAAACTTATATGGCAACATATGGTTTACCTGTTAATAGGACGAAAGATAACATTATTGTTCAAAATTTTCCTTAGGATATTATCTAATTTTAGTTATACTGCAAGGCAGCTTGGAAAAGGGCAAACTCATTAAAGTATTTCATTGTGAATATTTTTCCTCCTTGTAAAATTAGATCGAAATTACTTTATTTACAGTTTTACCTCTAAGCTATTTTTTCTTCACTGTTAGAAAGAACAGCTGGTGGTATTCCCAAATGTTAGCCTAACTTTGAAGATTCTCACACTCCTTTTTGCTTGTTTAACATTATCTTTAACTAGATATCACAGCTACATAATGAGAATCACTTTTGACATTTGAAAATTAAAAATAAGACAGACTCAAATACTTATACATTTTAGTATATAGGTAAGTGAAATTTCTCTTGCAAGAAGCCTTAGAATCTTATTTGATATATCTCTTATTTACCATTAAAGCCAAAGAAAGAGTAATGATAGGGGATACATAAAATGGAGTCATTTTAACCAAGCTTTTAAAATTGCTAACATTATGAAGGTTGAGACATGAGAAAAGATTCTATTCTTGCTCTAACTTGTCTGGGAGCTTAAATTTTTTTGAACTTTCAAGTACTGCATCAATGCCTGGGTGTACACCTGCACCTCCATATAACCCTGTGATTGCCTCCTGAAGGACTCATGTATACCTCAACCTCATATCCATTATCCATACCACCAGATATGACCAGACCAGAACTCCTGGTACCCATGCTGTAATCCTGTAGACCACCTGGAATTCATCATTCAGATTGCCTGACACCTGACTGACAACTGTGCTGGACCAATCCCAGGAATAAGAATGCTGGACTGATAATTCTTACTAATATACTTTTTAATATAACAACTTTTTACTTTTATTTCTTTGGAAGATTTCTAGGTTTTTGCCTAGCTGTGTTCTCAGTTTGCAAACATGAAGACCCTTAAATAAATTTCATTTATTTCTAGCCAAAGCCTCCAGATTCCTTTTGAATTTTTATAATCCCATAATTTCCAAGATGAAACTTTTGCTTTCTGTTCATGAACTGAAAGTCAGCCTTGTAGATCACCACCATCAATTTTACATTTTATTTGAATGTCCTATACAATATTGTTCAATTCTAATAAAAAAATTTCAGATGTTTTTTTTCCCCATAAATACATATCATGATCTGATTATTCAATAATTTTTTTCACTTGGCACATATTCTCATAATCTCCAAATATTTTCAAATTTTGTCTTTTTTATAAGAACTATCTTAAGATAAATTACATTGTTTATCATAAAAGTTTGGTAATGTAATTTTTAATGATTATTGATAATTATCTTCTAAGTGTTTAATTAAATGCATAAAATTTAACCAGTGAAATTTCATTAATTTTTGTTATGTAAAATTTTAAATATGTGGGAAACTTCTATAAGAGATAAAATAGAAAGAGGTAACTTATAGAAAAAAGATGTACTTATCACATCTTTTAAAAATAGTATTCACTATTTCTGGTTTCATACTTGGCAGGCAAAATTATTATAACACAATGGTCCTCACACTCACTCTAAATCTTACAGTATTTTATCAAAACATATCAAGAGAGCATTCAGCAAGTATAAATGCAAATAGATCATTCTGTGGAAGAAAAAAATGTTTGGTTGCTTGATTTTGTTTATTATTATCTCTTATAAGTTATACTATGTCATAGTATTTCTCCCTAACTTTTGATACTTTTTACTGCTCTCCTTCTGTAGAACATTCCTGTGTATCTCATTTCTCTTTGGCCAATTTTTATTTTATATAAACTGCTAACCATTATTATTTTGAAACTAGAAAATAGAAAAAGGAAGAAAATCAAATGTCTTATAAGTCAATATATTTTGTTTTTGTTACATCAAAGTCACCCTATTCAATGGACACTATTCAGATGAAATACAATTTTATTTTCGCATTAATTAGGACCTGTTGTGTTTTACAAATGCTTGAAATCCATTAGAAATGGCAAACAATTAAAAACTTACCCTATATAACTATAATATCTCATGGTCTATAATGACTTCAGGTAAGGCTTGCTTCAGTGAGTGAAATAGTTTCACCAGGACTTTTTCTTCATTTGTGGAATTTGCCTTCAACAGCGATGGCTTCCTTGAAGGCAAACATCTATAAAGTAAGGAAAATGGCTTATGTGACCCTTATTCTGGCTCTATGTACGTAGCCTATCTCTATGCATGGTCCTTGCCACTTAAAGTTTAGAAAAAGGAGAACAGTTTTTCGCAATGCCAGCACACAGAAATATTTTCATGATCTATGAACTAACTAAAAGATAAAGTATCTACCAACGGTTTACTAGGAGCAGGATAACTGCAATGGACTCTTCCATTTGGTAGGGGAAGGACTAGAGACACACACTTGGCAAGTTTGGGATCATGCTGGGCAGGTAATATAAGAATCCACTGCCACAGACATGAGAGAAGTTTCTCAACTAAACTGTGATTCTCCTTTCTGATAGAACATTCCTGAGTAAGTTTTGGTCATGTATGTGTCCCCTAGTTCTACCATCTGGAAGAGTTTTCTTTATTCATTTTTCTCAGTGGCAATATCTGAAGTGGATTTTGCTGAGGATGATGTTCTTTGCTTAGGACAATGCAGATCTCACTATTTCTCCTGCAAGTTTAGGGGACCATCATTAGGCTTGATGGCTTCTTTACTATTATAATTTTCTCAATTCTTAATAAGCTTTTTAAAATTCACTTCCATTTTCAAACATGTAGTCCTTTTTTATTTTTTTATTTTATTTTTTAAATATATATACTTTATTGATTATGCTATTACAGTTGTCCCATTTTCCCCCTTTACTCCCCTCCACCCTGTACACTCTCTCCCACCCATATCCTCTCTTTTAGTCATGTCCATGTATCATAAGTTCTTTAGCTTCTACATTTCCCATACTATTCTTACCCTCCCCCTATGTATTTTCAACCTACAATCTATGCTACTTATTCTCTGTACCTTTTCCCCCTCTCTCCTCCTCCCACTCCCCTGTTGCTAACCCTCCATGTGATCTCCATTTCTGTGGTTCTGTTCCTGTTCTAGTTCTTTGCATAGTTTCTTTGGGTTTTGCTTTAGGTGTGGTTGTAAATAAGTGTGAGTTTGCTGTCCTTTTACTATACATGTTTTTTCTTTATCTTCTTTTCTTAGATAAGTCCCTTGAACATTTCATAAAATAAGGGCTTGGTAATGATGTACTCCTTTAACTTGACCTTATCTGAGAAGCACTTTATCTGCCCTTCCATTCTAAATGAAAGCTTTGCTGGATAGAGTAATCTGGGATATAGGTCCTTGTCTTTCATGACTTGGAATATTTCTTCCCAGCCCCTTCTTGCCTGTAAAGTCTCTTTTGAGAAATCAGCTGACAGTCTGATGGGAACTCCTTTGTAGGTGACTGTCCCCTTATCTCTTGCTGCTTCTAGGATTCTCCCCTTCATTTTTACCTTGGCTAATGTAATTATGATGTGCCTTGGTGTGTTTCTTCTTGGGTCCAACTTCCTTGGGGCTCTCTGAGCTTCCTGGATTTCCTGGAAGTCTATTTCCTTTGTCAGAATGGGGAAGTTCTCCTTTATTATTTGTTCAAATACATCCTCAATCTGTTGCTTTTCCTCTTCCCCTTCTGGTACTCCTATAATTTGGATGTTGGAATGTTTAAAGATGTCCTGGAGGTTTCTAAGCTTCTCCTCATTTTTTTAAATTCTTATTTCTTCATTCTTTCCTGCTTGTTTTTTTTTCCTTCCTTCTGGTCCACTCTATTGTTTTGAGTCCCAGTTTCCTTCCTATCACTATTGGTTTTCCGTGCATCTTCCTTCATCTCTTTTATGGTAACCTGCATTTTTTCATGTAATTTGCACCCCAAATCAACGAATTTTGTGAGCTTCCTGATCACCAGTGTTTTGAACTGTGCATCTGACAGGTTAGCTCTTTCTTGGTCGCTCAGAAGGATGAGTTCTGGGGCACTGATTTGTTCTTCTATTTGAGCCACCTCTCTCTCTCTCTCTCTCTTTTTTTTTTTTTTTTGGTCTGGTCACTCCTGTTACGGTGAGGGGCAGAGCCTTAGGTGTTCACCAGGGCTAGGCACCTCAGTCGCTAGATTGTAATGTTGTATGTGGGGGTGGGGGCAGGGGCAGGAGGGAACAATGGTGGCAGCCCCAGCTCTCCTGGGATCTCAGTCCCTTCCCTGGGATCCTGGGCTGTGCGCTCCACCCTGGTCCACAATCGCAGCCTCACTGGGTCCACCATTTGCCTCTTGCGTACTCAGGGTCTACCCACTGCAATCTTGCACACCCCTGACCAGTTGCCTTAGGGCACCCAGCTCTCCCCGCACTCCATGCGCTGCAACCCGTGCTCGTCTCCACCCCTCCTACCGGTCTGGTTGAACGGGTCTACTTCAACTTCTTGGCTGTCCGACTTCCATTCAGATAAATTCTCTATCAGTTCTGAGTGTTATTCTGCCTCTAAATTGTTGTTGTTTTAATCTTGGTTGTGCATGGAGGTATGGTGCATCCACCTATGCCTCCATCTTGCCAGAAGTCCCCAAACACGTAGTCCTGAGATAACAAATTGTTGAGACCACCTGAACTGAATAAGTGACTGAACCCAGGTAAGGCCTCTACACAAACTTTAAGATTCTGTTGGGTGGGTGGGGAGATCTCATCCTAAGCCTCCAAAGATAAGCCTCTTGAAAGTTCCCTTGCTTATTAAACCTGCCACCTACCAACTTGAAATGGCTGCATTTTTTACAGACTCTCCTTGTGTTAGTGGTGAAATGGCATCAGAATATAACCAGTAATTGAACCTCAGTTCAGCACCCTTGATACTTGAGTTCTCAGAGCCAAGACTCAAATACAAAAAAAAGGTTTATTTAGAAAGTCACAGAGGTAGAAGAAGTGAACTGTGGAAAAAGTGAGCTAGCTCGACTGCATGAGATCAGCAAACAAGTTACAAAGGCAAAAGAACTGCCCTTGGAGAAAGAAAGCAAGGGCATACATGCCTGGGGCAAGGAGAGGGGAAAAGGCTCAGGCCTGCTTCAGAGAGAGTAAGAGCTGGGGACCAAAGAGGGTGGGGAGAAGCATAGGAGGGAGAGAGAGAGAGCACCATGCCTGAGTCCTCCATCCTGACAGTTTTTATCCCCTCTCTAAAGGTGGGGGTCTTAGAGGAGGTCCCAGGGGAGGATCTCAGTGGGATATTTACCAGCTTTTCAGGTGTGTCCTTTCAGGGTCGTGGTCTCTACTGATTGTTTGGTACCAAGGCAAGGGATCATTTTCATCACAGCTGGTCCTGATGTCAGCCATGGTATTTCCAAGTTTGGCTTCTTTGCTTTTCTGGTCCTGGAGCTGAAACACAAGTGAGGACTAGATTTTATCTTTAGTTTGACCAAAACCTCTCTCTGTGATCAATGACCCAAGGTTTTATTCCTGAGATTATTTAATGTGTGTCTGAATCTCATTGTCCCGAGGGCTTAATGCTTAAGAGAGTGGTGTTGCAAGGGCTTGTATGGGAGTCTTATAAGGCTATATTCTGGCCCTCTTGTCTCTCCTTCAAAAGGTCTAAAATAACAGGAGTAGCAATATGCCAGGGGAGAAAATGTCAGGGAGGGTCTGCACTGCACTGCAATATGTACAGGTCAGGAGTTTTATCCACATGCCTAGCAGTATGCTAGGGGAGGAAAGGTCACTCTGGATGTGAGGTCCCACCCTACAATTGTCCATTGCCAGGCAGCAAGGACTTTCTGACTGGGTGATCTTCTGTACCTAGTCCACTGTCCTTGCCCTACCCATGCCTATCCAACTGCATACCGCACTTGTCTTTCATGTTTGGGGGCCAGTTTATGAACCAGCATAGCCTTCATTTAATGCTATCCTAAATAAATTTTCTCAAAAGAGTGAAAGACAGGGGAATTTTCTTATCTTCTATTTTATCTGAGAAATAAGAATGTTGATGGGGGTGAGTAGGTTTTTCAGAAAGTGTGGCATATTTTAAACAGGCATCATGATAAAAGGGAGAGTATGATAAACCAGAACAACACAGGATGGTGCAGTTGTGGTTAGGATTGTTGAATTATATGTATATTTTCTACTCTGTTCTTTGTTCTTTTTTCTCCGCAAAAATATGATTATTATGATATATGGCTTTATGCTCATTTTATTAATGCTAAAGCACTCAGGTACAGAAAAACCTAGTCAGGTCACCTTTCCATAACCCTTTTTTTACCCTATTCACAGGCCTCAGAGAAGGCAGAAACATTTGTCTTACCGCTTGTAAGAAGAAAAAGTTGTTTAATTTCAAGATGAAAGTCTGATTCTAGATTTTAAAAATCCCTCTACAATGAAGAATAGAGAATTGTGAAGTTGTTTTTGACATTTGCATTTGTATTCTCAAATACTTGAAAGCTCTGTGACCAAAAAAAAATAACTTTAGGTTTGTCAGATTTTGAGGATACAGCTTTTTCTGTTTTTATATTAATAAGAGCATAAAGAGTTAATATATTCCTATTTCTTAAATTCTTAATTCTTTTAAAAAACTCTTATAATTTTTGATAACTAGAAATTTGGAATGCAGGGATTTTACCTATAAAGTATGTCTAATATCTTCATGGTATTATTAATAGAGTCTACTCTTAAAAAGATATGTAGTTGGATCAATGAATTACTATTTGGTCATTCTAAGATGGTCATAGAACACTAGGATTCCATAAAATGCTTATAGAAGTTACAGATTATCTCCACACAGAGACACCCTCATGACCACTTTAGGGAGAATGAAACATAAACTGGGCAAACAGTCATGCTTATGTTAGATTGGCCAAGGAGTCTGGTTTGTTTTTTTTCCATAAGATGACTCTAGTAGTGCTTAGTTGTCTTTAACTTAATTCAAAACAATTTTGTTAGATTGTATTGTGACAGCTGTCATACCAGAGGGGAGAGGGGAGGGAATTTCAGGGGAAAAGGGGAAAGGTACACAGGAACAAGTATAAAGGACACATGGACAAAAACTAGGAGGGGTAGAAATGGGAGGGAGGTGGGGAGGGATGGGTGGGTGGGCTGGGATGGGGGTACAGGACAGAAAACTGTACTTGAACAACGATTAAAATAAAATAAAAAAAAACTTATCAAAATTGGTGAATTTTTGTGATGCCATTTAAATATTAAAGATGGAAGAAAATATGCAACATTTTGGCATATTACACTTCATTATTTCAAGAAAGGTAAAAATGCAACTATAATGCCAAAAAAAAAGATTTGTGTGGTGTATGGAGAAGGTGCTATGACTGACTGAACATGTCAAAAGTAGTTTATGAAGTTTCTTGGTAATATTGACATTTTGACTAAATAATTCTTTGCTGTAAGACTGTCTTATTCACTGGAAGATGTTTAGCAGCACCTCTGGTCTCTACCTGTTAAAAGCCAATAGCAGGAGATAGCCGACATACTCAAAATATCCAAGTCAATAAAGTGAATGGTGAAAATTAAAAATGTGTCTTTTATTTTACGGAAAAAGTATCATGGACTTTTGGGCCAACCCAGTACAATCAGGACTAACTGATACCTTCTCAGGACATGTAGCATAATTATCCTCTTCAGTCCAGCTCTTTCTAAACATGGTTGCAACGAAGAGCTAATGATGTTTATTGTAAAAGTTGAAAGCAGCTGAATGGATTGAATTAGATCATTACCAGCTGTTACTTCAAAAATTGGCTGAAACTCAGAAAAGAACCATATATAAGGCCTAAGAGAATTGTGTGACATGGTAAAATTCTCAGGTGTCACATGGAGATGCAGTGGTCTTTCTCCATATTTAAAAAAGATATGGGAGTGGGAAAAAGTTTATCAAATGAAGGAACTGGACTGTTAAAATAGTATCTAACCTTTATGAAAATGTGCAAACTTCTTCCCTAATCCTGGTACTCAGAATCATGGGATTTGGGTAACAGTTATGTTTTTTGAGGGGTTTAACAGCTATTTTGGATAGCTGTAAATTGGATAGCCTTCCAGATCTCTTTATGGATTAATTATATATATTTACACACACACACACACACACACACACACACACTCCACATGACTGTTCTGAATTTCTCCTGCTGGTGATAATGTTTTTATATTTCTGTCACCGATTATTATATTTTTGTATTTCTATCCCTGCTGATTATAGCGCTGGTGGGCTGGTGATTTCTCAACACTGCTGATTACAGAGATGCGGGCATTCTGAAGTTTCCCCCATTATAATTATTTCTCTTTTGATGATATATTTTCTCTGTTATTGCTTGTATAATGTGGCACTTGCTGACTTTTTGAGATATAAATGAATAAATTGCTATTGATAAGGGAATGATCAAGTACTTCCATTTATGATGTCAATTGATAAGGCGTTTGCAATATAGAGTTTTGGGTTGATCCCAGTAATTCCTTGTAACAATATACCCCACATACCTGCACTAATCAACACAATATGATATATTTGGGGAGCAAGTTTTTTCAATTATTTTAATTATTTTTTTGTTGTTTATTCTATTATGGTTGTCCCAAATTATTTTCCCTTTCCCTCCTCCACCCAGCCCACCTCTCTAACCTAAGTCAATCCCCTCTCTGTTGTTCATGCACAAGCATCATTCATACATGTTATTTGACTAGTCCCTTCCCCTTCCTTCCACCATTACCTCACCCTCCTCCCTTCCTAAAACTATCAGTCTGTTCCCTGTTTCCATGTCTCTGGTTCAATTTTTCTCATTAGTTTATTTTGTACATTAGATTTCAGTTATAAGTGAAGTCTTATGGTATTTGTCTTTCACCAACTGACTTATTTCACTTAGTGTAATAGTCTCCAGTTCTGTCTATGCTGTCTCAAATGGTAGGACTTCCTCCTTTATTTCTGCTGTGTATTCCATTGTGTAAATGTAACTACAGTTTTTTAATCCACTCATCTACTGATGGGCACTTGGGCTATTTCCAACACTTAGCTATTGCAAGTAGTGCTGCTATGAACATAGGAGTGTATAAGTTCTTTTGAATTGATGCTTTGGGATTCTTAGGGTATATTTCCAGCAGTGGAATTGTGGGATCATCAAGAGGTTCCAGTTTTAATTATTTTTAGGAAATTCCATACTGTTTTCCACAGTGACTGTACCAATCTCCATTCCTACCAATAGTGCACTAGGGCTTCTTTTACTCCACATCCTCTCCAGCATTTGTTTGTTGATTTATTAATGATAGCCATTTTGGCAGCTGTGAGGTGATATCTCATTGTGGTTGTAATTTGCATCTCTCTGATGACTAGTGATATTGAGCATTTTCTCATATGTCTATGGGACCTCTGTATGTCCTCCTTACAGAAGTGTCTGTTCAGGTCCTTTGCTTATTTTCTTAATTGAGTTGTTTGTCTTCCTGGTGTTGAGTCATATGAGTTCTTTATATATTAGTAAATCAAACCCTTATCTGATGTATCATTGGCAAATATGTTCTCCCAGAGTTGGTTCCCTTTTCATTTTCATGATGGTTTATTTAGCCATGCAGAGCTTTTTAATTTGATGTGGTCTCATTTGTTTATTTTTCCTTTATTTCCCTTACCCTAGGATATATACTGGCAAAAATATTTCCCTGTGGGATGTCTGAAATTTTACTGACTATCTTCTCCACTAGGCCTTTCATGGTATGATGACTTACATTTATGTCGATTATCCATTTTAAATTTATTTTGTTACAGTGTAAGTTTTAAACTATCATCTCAGTGAACTTTAGTGGCTTTAGTTTCATTGTATGAAACAAACAAGTATCCCAAGTGTATGGGGCAGTACTTTGTCACTCATTACCTTATAATGAGTTCCCTTGTTTAGTCTAGATTTAGATTTAATAAAGGCATTAAGTGTGGGAAATTTCAGAATTCTCCATTCAACTTAATAAAGTGTTTGGTTTTCTAGAAATATATTATTTGATTTAAATGACTTCAACTTCAGTATGTATCAGGGTCAAAAAATAAAATCTGAAAATTTGGCATTTACAAATGAAGACTCAACACAGTGCAATTTTTATTCTTTGGGACTGTCTATAAACTGAATAATGGTGTCAATTCTCTTTGAAGGGCATGTAAGTTCAACTCTGAGATAATCAGCTTTACAATTTTTCTATATTTAGTATTTTAATTTTTTCAAGGAATTCACATTATTTTTCATATGACATCTTTTGATATTATGACATCACAGCATAAACAGGAATATCAATTGATATAGGAAAAATTTGGAATAAATTAGGTAAAACATTGACTCTATGCAGAACTGAGTTAGGAAAACTATTCTAAGACATCTTTTTAATTAAAGCATTTTTATTTATATTGAACTTCACAAGTTGTTCCTTCAGGATAGTATAGCACCCATTAAACCACATATTTTAAGTAGAAGGAAGCTAAGTTATGCTGAATCATTGCAGTGAAAAACATCTAAATTATAAACCAGGCCATTCCTTCCACATTTAACAGAAACCAAATTTAATGAAACCAAAGTTATGACCCAGGACACATTAAGATTTGTCTAGAACCCTGGCTGGTGTAGCGCAGTGGATTGAGTGCCTGCTTATGAACTGAGGGGTTGCCAGTTCAATTCCTGGTGTGGGCACATGCATAGGTTGTAGGCTGGGTCATTGGTTGAGGGTATGTGAGAGGCAACAAATTGATGTTTCTCTCTCACATTGATGTTTCTCTCCCTCCTTACCCCTCTCTATAGAAATAAGTAAATAAAATAAAATTTAAAAAGAGGTTTGTGCAGAGATATCCAATTATTTGTCCAGCTTTAGCTCTTCAAGAGAAGATAAAACAGTCTTGAACTGTAACAGTATAAATAAACAATAGGTTATAAATTATGAATCTAATATAATTTAAAATTTCCATGATTCAATAAAATTTCTCCATTTTACCTAATCATTTCATGATTTACTCTCTTCTATCCAGGCTTGCACTTTGTGCATACTGATCATGTTGACTTAGGTGTTTGTTTGTGGTGTACACATATTAATAGTCTATTCTTATAGTCCAGCTGGCATCCCACTTCTGCCACAATGAATCCCTTACCAAGTAAGTCTTTTTACTTTGGTTGTATCTTCTGTTGTTTTCCTGGGTATGCATGAAGCCCTGATAGATATTAGTTTTATCCTTTTCTTAATTTTAGTGACCTTAAGTACCTCAGAAAGTTTTCACATAATCTAAAAATGGACTCTTGTTATAAAAATTGAACATGTATTCTTAATCACAGAAGAGATAATATTTTTTAATGTGAAAATCCCTTCCCATTACCCTTAGTCTTTGTTTTTCTTCATAACACTCATTGTCAACTACATGGCATATGAATTTGTTTACTCTCTTTCCCCTTCCATAGAACATTAAAAGTACAAATGAGGAAATCATCTGCTTCATTCATTGCTGATTCCCCTGAGCAAATCATGATATTTGATGCTACTCCATAAATATTTGCTGATTTATTGAGTGAAAGTCAAAAAATGTGCTCAGGATGGTAGATTAAGAAAGTTTGGTTTAAAGATCAACAACAAAAATAGGCCTCAAAAGCCTTTGTTTTCTGGCTTCTGTCATTAATCATAATTATTACAAGGTTGATACATATTTAAATTATTTTAATCATATAGGTAAATTAGGAGCTTATGTTCCCTCTTTATATATGTTCAATAATATAGTACATTAAACATATTTGAGCAATTCTTCAAAAATTATTTTGCTATTCTTATAACTCATTGAATATTCAGTGAGGTTATGTGCTAAGAAAATATAATTATTTAAATAATAATATTGCTGCTAACATTTCACCACTTACTAAAATAATTTTTTAATATAAAATTTTTGAGAGACTAGATCTACTATTTTTATTTTGTTATGACACTTGAGCTTCTGATGCCATGTGAATTTGTGCAGTGCTTCCTAAAGAAATCTAACATAATTTACATTATTGCAGTTATCTTTAACTGTGCTTTATTTACATATTCTCAAATAGCGTCATTTTGTCATTTTATTTTCAGAATCCTAATACTCTTTCTAATAATTCAATTTGGATTGCTTTTACTGTAAGAACATTAAAAAACAAGAAATTCAATAACTTCACAAACATCTCAATAGAACTGTAGAATTTGAGACTTCTGGTTAAGATAGAGGCATAGGTAGATATCCTTTGCTTCTTTTCACAAACAAAGGAAAGACAACAACCAATTTATAAACCCAGACCAACCAGAACTGCCAGAAAATTGAACTGTGTAGAAGTCTAACAATCAAGGAGTTAAAGAAGAAAATCCATCCAGACTGATAGGAGAGATGGAGACAGGCAGCTGGGGAGGAGAGGATGTGCAGCAAGGCAGTGATCAGAGGATTGGGAAGTCCCACATCCACATGCAGACAAGCTGGGAGGAACAAGTAGGGAGCAAGATAGACAACACAACCCAGAGTTTCAGCATGGGAAACTGAAATATCAAAACCTGTGACTGTAAAAATCCGTGGGACTTGTGGTGGTGGGAGAAACTCCCAGCCACCCAGGAGAATTTGTTGAAGAGACCCATGGGTCCAAGAATGTTCACAAGCCCACCCACCTTGGAATGAGCAACAAAAGGGCACAATTTGCTTGTGGATAGTGGGGGAAGTGATTGAAAGTGGGGTGAGAGCAGAGCAAGCAGCATTATTCCCTCTTTGACCCCTCCCCCACATACAGTGCCATGATGCAGCAATGTGGGTTGCCCTGCCCAGGTGAATAGCCAAGGCTCCACCCTGTATAGCTTCACAGGTGCTCTAAGACAAAAAATATGGCCCAAGTGAAAGAACAGATTAAAACTCCATAAAAAGAACAAAGTGACAAGAAGATAGACAACCTATCAAGTGTAGTTCAAAACACTGGTAATCAGGATGCTCACAGAAATGATTGAGTATGGACTCAAATAGAGGAAGAATGAAGGCTATGCAAAATGAAATAAAAATATATAGGGAACTAATAGTGAAGGGAAGTAAACTGGGATTCAAATCAGCTATTTGCAACAAAAGGAAGAAATAAACATTCAGTTGGAACAGAATGAAGAAACAAGAATTCAAAAACAATGGGGAGAGGCTTAGAAACCTCTGGGACCACTTTAAATGTTCCAACGTCTGAATCATAGGGGTGCCAGATAGAGAAGAGGAAGAGCAAGAAATTAAAAACTTATTTGAACAAATAATGAAGGAAAACTTACCTAATCTGACAAATGAAATAGACATCCAGGAAGTCCAGAAAGTCAGAAAGCCCAGAGAGTCCAAACAAAATTGGAACCAAGGAGGAACATACCAAGATACATCATAATTAAATTACCCAAGATTAAAGATAAGGAGGGAATCTTAAAAGCAGCAAAAAAAAACAAGAGCGTTATCTACAAAGGAGTTCCCATGAAACTATCAACTGATTTTTCAGAAAAAACCTAACAGGCAAGAAGGGCTAGAAAGTAGTATTCAAAGTCATGAAAGGCAAGGACCTACATCCAAGACTACTCTATCCAGAAAAGCTATCATTCAGAATGGAAGGGCAGATAAAGTGCTTCCCAGATAAGGTAAAGTTAAAGGAGTACATCATTACCAAGCCCTTATTATATGACATGTTAAAGGGACTTATCTAAAAAAAAGAAGATTAAACTATGAACAGTAAAATGACAATAAACTCTTAACTATTAATAACTGAACCTAAAAAACAAAAACAAAAAACTAAGCAAACAACTAGTATAGAAACAGAATTGCAGAAATGAAGATTACATGGAGGGTTATCAGTGAGGTGGGGTGATAATGGGGGAAAAGATACAGGAAATAGGAAGCATAAATGGTAGGTACAAAATAGATGGTGGAGGGGGGGAGTTAAGAATCATATAGGAAATGGAGAAGCCAAAGAACTTATATGTATGACCCATGGACATGAACTAAGGGGGCAGGGGAAATGTTGGTGGGAGGGGGTATGCAGAGTGAAGGGGAATAAAAGTGAGAAAAAAATGGGACAATTGTAATAGCCTAATCAATAAAATATACTTAAAAATAACTTTAGAATTTATATATACTTCAAAATAGAATCTAGTAATTTATGTTAAGTAACTCTCAAGTAACTTTATACATTAATTAAAATTCTAATGTCTTCCCTGGGTTCACCTGAATTAATGTAATTTCTCAAACAAGAATAGTTCAGTGTTAGATAACCATTACAAAGTTCTTTAAAACACCCCTTATTGTGATCCTTTCTATCAGACTTTTATCTGGAGTGCATGAAATTAGAGAATAAAAATTACAGGTTTCTTAACTTATTGAAGGAAAAATGAGTGTTGAAGCACACACATACTTAAGAAAGTAGAATTTACTTAGAACCAAATCTGTAAAGTGGTCATCTTAGTAACATCTTCACATTATAAAATCATTTCAAGTAAAATCAATTGGCTGAAGAGCTTGGTTTTGATTGTCACACTTGCAACAAAGTGTGGAAGTGCTGTCTAGATACTGTAGAAATCTTTCAATTTCACTATTTACCCACTATGAGACAGACACTAAGTACTGTACTTTCATTTTTGACTCAATAGGAAAAACTTTGGTAAGCACATTTACCTACTTCATCGGTCACACCTAAGCAGCAACTGTAATACTGTGGTCATCAATATTGGGCTCAAAAGGGACCTCGTCAGGTCAAATTTCAGGAGAAAGCAGCACATGATTAGAGAAAATAGACTGCCATGGTGAAATTTTATATGCTCATTATCACTGCTTATTCCCCATTGCTTAGTATTAAAATACAAAATTCTTAAATGCATGAAGTGCACAATGGAATAGTTGAAATATATGTGAAATTTGAGAGAAACTGTACAATTTATTTATATATGATGTTATACCTATGTTTTTTGAAAAAGAATGAGAGAAAGTAAGGAAAGACAATAAAGAAAAAGAGAAAAGAGACAAGACAGGAAAATAGTGATAGAGAAACAGAACATTTAAATTCAAAGAGATATGAGCATTTGTGAGACTAAAAGGCATGAGAAAAAGTTCCTGACATTATGGAAATTATAATATTCTTAGGAATACAGGACAAAAATTGGAATTAACAAACTATAGTAAATGATTTTCTGTCATCACAATATTAGAAATATTAAGCTGCTTTAAGTTTTTATCATTTTTATTCATTAAAGTGTCCTGACTTCCTAAAACAGAGTCTGGCATAGAGTAGTTATTTAAAATATTTCTTAAATAAATTTAAATGATGAATGCATATATTAAGTTTTCCATGAATACATTTAAATTAATTGCTTACTTAATTAGATAGGTTAAATTTTTACCAGAGAGAGATTTTCTTGTGTTAGTGTGGTGATATTTGAAATGTGTTGGTAGATTTTAGGTCACTAGATTTCAGGTAGCTAAAAATGAGAAGTTAGGCATAGCTCATGAATTTCTTATTTTACCACACTTATTGAACAGTGGTCATGTGTCCATTGGTATGGTAGATCCTATGAATTCACAGATAAGAGGCACAATCTCTGAGTTCACATAGCATATATCCTAAGGGGGGAAAGGAAAAATATTAGTCAAAATACAATATAAATACTTGAAATATGGCAAAATGATACACTAGAGATATAAGTATACACATGCCACAAGTTTCTAGTGAGCCCTGAAGAGATAAAGAAGAATGCCTGGAGGAAATGGTAACCTGGCCAATTCTGAAAGACACATGTGGAATAATCATAAGGAAAAGAGAGAAATGCTTTCTAGTCATCAGGAACAGCACGTACAAATTCTGTTGGGTTTGAGACAGTCTAGTGATTCCAGGAATAACTAGAAGTGCAGAAGATCCCATGAAGGAGTGGCAGGGCACTGCCTGCTGAGCTACAGAGCTTTTAAATTTTATGGCTTTGGCAGTGGGAGTCATGACAAGATTCCATGTTGGGGGTTATGAGCATAGATTTTATTGAGAAAGATCACCAGTGGAAGCAAGAATTGGATGACCCATCTCAGAACATGAGAATGAATTAAATATAATTGAGAAAGTATATGGGGAAAGTATAGTAATTCAAATAATAAATGGTGAGGATTTGAACTAACACAAGAACAACTGGAGTGAAGAAAAAAGGATAAACATCATGAAGTACATAAATCATCACAGCTAATATTTACTGAGTACTTTTGATGTGACATTTATTAACCCATTTAATTTATTCAACAGCTTGATAAAATATATATCTTCACAGCCATCTACATTTTGCAGATAAGGAAAATGGAGTTCAGATTAAGTGATTCACTGAATATCACAGCTATTACACAGCCAGTGGCCAAAACGGAATTCAAGCATAGAAAATTTGACTCTAGCATCCATGTTTTTAACTACCATATGATAATGCCTCTGGAGAGACAAAATGTATTAATGATGCAGAATCAACATTATTTTCTGATTGAAAAGATAAATATGTGAAAGGGAAAGAGAGATTTAAGATGACGTCTAAGTTTCTGACTTGGTTTGTAGGTTAGAGAGTAGAAGATTAATTTCACTTAGAACATGTTAACTATAAAATATGCACGAAGCACTAACATGAGGTTTTCTGTAGGCACTATGGTGTATCAATATATATCTAGAAGAGATGTCTGAGCTAGAAAGCTAGACAACACAAATGCAAAGACCATAGATAGCTATGGTTGTGGCCACCTAGACAGTTGATAGTCTGATAATGACAGGTGATGAGTGAAGCATTCTAGAGCACATATTTCATGCTCTTGGGTAGGATGCTTTGGATCCTATTTGGAAACCTCAAATTAAATTGGCTTTAAAAATAAAAAAAAGCCTCAAATAATAAGAACTTGATGGTAGTTTTCTAAATTGTTATAATGGCTGAACACTGTTATCAAGGACATAGATTTGTTTCTGTCTCTCTGATTCCTCATTCTCATTTTTGGCTCTGCTTTCTGAGTGCTTTTACTATGGTTACAAAGTACTATAGCAGGTACAGGTATCATAACAAGGCAAAATCATAGGTAGAAAACATTTATATTTATGACTTCAGATATGTATTAAAACTTCATTGAATAGGACCACAATACATGGCCACTCTTAAAGCTACTATAAGTCAAGACATGGAACCACTTTTAATTGGTTCAGCCACTCAGCATCTGCCTCTTTGTGGAGGTTGAAGTAAATATCTCTTG
Organism: Phyllostomus hastatus; assembly: GCF_019186645.2. Classification (NCBI taxonomy): domain Eukaryota; kingdom Metazoa; phylum Chordata; class Mammalia; order Chiroptera; family Phyllostomidae; genus Phyllostomus; species Phyllostomus hastatus. The sequence goes on from NW_025333835.1 coordinate 14,740,086, forward strand.
AGCTATGAAGTGGGGGGGTATAATATTGTAACAAAGCTGAAATTCGGTTAGCAGATACAAAGAGTAAAAATGAATGTTGGATAGGCAATAAGTGTTTTGCTATTGTCAAAAAACAAAAAAAGGTATTGATAGAGTGTAGTGGCTCCATGGAGAAGTGTAGTTACAGATAAGATCTGAAAAAAAAAGATTTATTTTAATATACAGTGAAAAGCTGAGATTTTTTTCTTTCTCTCTTTCTCCTCCTCTGTTCTTAATCCTCTAACTTTTTGTTGTTTTTTTTTTTCCTCTGAAACCTTATGGTGATATCATATAAGAAGGGTAAGACTGGTTTCTGGAAAAAATGGAAGATGGGGAATCAAAGAGAAGTAAAGAATATTCTTCCAGTTCCACGGTAATGGAAAAAATACATAAAGTGGTAGCTAGAAAATTGTTGAGGTCTTTAGTAAAATCAGTGAATATCTTTATAATTTTCTGATAGCTCAAATCCTAAACACACCTTTAAAAATTCACAGATTACTAAAATATGTTGTAAAAAAGTGACATTCCCCCAAATTGCAACATCAAAAATTCAGTTATTAAGATTTAATATAAATTCTTCTTATCAAGTTTATGTATATGCTTATACATATAAGTATAATCATAATCTTGGCAATTTTATTTTTAATTAATATATGTTACCATTTTTAATTTTTAAAAAAATTCAGGTATAATTGACATATAACATGTTAAAGGTATACAACATAATGATTCAATATTTGTATGTACTGCAAAATAAGTGTAATAAATAATTGCTATCACAGAGAATTTTTTTGTGATGAGAACTTTTAAGATTTACTCTCTCTCAGGAGTTTTCAAATATGCAATATAGTATTATTAGCTATATTCACCATTCTTTACATTACATCCCCATGACTTATTTATAATTGGATTGATACCAATTTATATCAGTGCTGATAGATTTCCCCAGTTCCTTTTGATGAATAAATATTATGCCATATTTGGCTACAGCATTTGTTATATAACCAAATCTTTACTGATGGATATTATTTTTTATTTTTAATAGTATACCCAATGAAGCCATCTTGAATTTGTGAATACCACAAATTTCCTAGGAAGTAACTTCTAGATGTAGAATTTAGTAGAAAATAACTTCTACTATTTTCAAAGACATTACCAAATAGTTTCTTCCACTTAATATATTTAAAGCTGAAGATCACTTAAACATCTTTTGTTGTGAAAATAATCCTTCCTCTATTTCTCTGTGAAGTCTTACCTACTATCACCAAAAAGGATTACTCTCTTTGTGTTATGTTTTTCTCTTGTTTTGCTTTGCTTTTGGCTCATCTACAGCATGCTGCTTATATCACATTCCTTCTTCACTTGTATTATAGAAAAATTAGTTGAACATATCTGGTTGATTCTTTTTATCTCTTCCAGCAACCTGAGTATTAAGTCCTATGTAAACATTTGTTACTGACTTCAATAAAGGAATGAATAGAAGTTAATAAAAACAAAATGTTGGTGTAAAACAAAAGACATGCTTTTGAGAAAAGTAAATAGCATCGTTGTGTCCTAATTTGATCTTGTAAATATATTAAAAATAACCCTGGCTGGTTAGGTCAGTGGCTTGAGCATGGTCTTGTGAACCAAAGGGTCACCAGTTTGATTCCCAGTCAGAGCACCTGCCTAGGTTGCGGGCCAGGTCCCCAGTAGGGGGTGCATGAGAGGCAACCACACATTGATGTTTCTTTCTCTTTCTTCTTCCCTTTTCTCTCTCTCTAAAAATAAATAAATAAAATCTTTAAAAAATACATTAAAATGACTCAAATAGGTCATCTATAAGTACAGTATTTTAAATTTTATATTTAAAATTTCATTGATCTCTAAGCAAGCTGAATTCACAGCAAAATTCATGTTGTAAAAATAACAAAATGTCCTGGGTTGTTCAAGAAGCAGCATTGATCTTTTGATCATGTGTTTAAAAGAGAAATAAATTATGCCATAATTAGACACAAAGATGCCTTTTTACAGAAAATATATATGGCTGTTAATCATTTGCACTGCGAAGTACTTGTTAAAAACTGTTTGTGGTAAACATGTTCTACTTAAAGCTGACATTCTTCCTTGATGTCTGTGACTGTGGGCTTGATTACAACGTCCTGAGGAAGTTAATGAAAGGTTTAATAAAATCAACTCGGTTGAAAAGTGTAATCCAGAGAAATGATGTTCTTTTTCTATTCTTAGAGCAGGTTGACCAATGTCTACATTTTTTAGCCTCAAATTAGAACAGTATAGACCACTCAAAAAGGCTTCACAGTGAAGCTTTTTGTTTTATGCTAATAAGTATACATCTTATAGTTAAAAAGAGGGACTTCTATCATTCCACAAATATTTAATTGCCACAGTAAAATCAAAGTCATCTTTGTTCAATTCCCTAAAAGAAACCTCAAGTCATTGAGTCAAAGCTTCATTTGAGACAGCCAATTGCTTTTGCCGCTTGATTCAATTACACCATTGTTGCATATATGAACACACTGACTATGTAGGTATCCAGAAAACTTATAGACTAAATAGGCATCTCTTTCTAGTTTACACATTTTTGTATATTGCTTCTACTTAAAATAACATACATAGAAGACTAAAGAAAAACTATAATATTTTAATATGGTCCAAATAGATACAGCTTAAACGGTCTGTTCATTCTCTAAAGTTATGCGAGCTCAGTTATGCCTTCCCCTACACACTCATTGCTGTTTACTTTTTTCCTTGCCCTTCTTATATATCACAGCTGGAATTTGTTACTTGGGTTTTCCTAATATTGTTTTTTTTTCTGTTTTCTAATTTATCGAATAGGAAAGTGACAATCTATAATGGGTATGGTCACATGTACGTATGAGATGTAGTCACTGTAGCTATGCTGTGTGACAAGCTGGCTTTGAGTTATATACTGACCTCTTTGAGTCCAGAAAATTCTGCATAGCATAAGACTGTTCTGTAGAGAAGTATTCAAGTACTATTACTGAAAAAGGGAAATGAGTATCATGTCAAAGCAATACATGTGAAACCTGTATCTTGACAATAAATATTACAGCAAGGGAAGATTAACTGTAATGTTTATTTCTAGGTTTGTATATTGTGTTACTTTTTAAAGTTCTTATATTAAAATAAAATAGTTAAAATTAGTGTATTTAAATTAATAGTTAAATTAAGTTGATCAAGTATGAAACTTTTAAGAGGTGTATACATATACATCTATCTATTCTTTAAACTTTTTTATTAATTTGTATAATTATAATCAAATTGATTATGTACTGCATCATAAAGTTATCTGTAACATCCATTTATGGTATCATATGATAGAACACTTTTGATCCCTTGGGCTGGATTGGGAGTAAAAGGGAGAAAACTGTACTTGAACAATGATTAAAATTAAAAAAAAATAAAAAAATAAAATAAAATAAAAAAAGAAGATACACACTAAATAGCACTTGGCATTTCCACTGTATTTCACTATCTTTAATTAAATATTTTTTTCTTAACAACAAAAGCTACAATCTTTAATTAAAAACATACTTCTGAAAATTAACTGAAGTTATTATAAGTTTAGTATCTTTCTTTTTTTTAATTATTTTATTGTTGTTTAATTATAAGTGTCTGCATTTACCCCCCCCACCATTCCTTCCCCATTCCAGCCAACCTTCCCTCCCTCCCTTGCTTCCTCCCTCCTTGGTTTTGTCCATGTGTCCTTTATAGCTGTTGCTATAAATTTATATAAGCCTAATTAGTTAATTTGTATAATTTCTCTTTTTTTCTCATTTAGTGCTTTTAATTTTCCTGAGGGAATGCCAATGGCATTTCTAAATGCAGATTTTGAAAAGCCTTATCTACAATGCTTACAAATGTGGTTAAAGAAATTAACTAAAGTATGAAAGTCTATTTGACTCAATAGACCAAATTGTTTACAAAGAATTTTGAAATATCAAGTTTCTCAAAATTAATTTCAATTATAGAATAGCATATAGAAAATCAATGGAAGACTAACTGCAAACATTACCTCTAGAAAGTAATGCCAAGTGTACTTTGAAAACTTAGTTTTTTTTGTCTCAACTTTGAACCATTCACTAAAATTACCTTATCAAACCTCTAGCTAATAAGTAAATGACACTATCTTTAAAGGAAATTGCTTTCATATCCTCCTTTCAAACTGCCAGTTTTACAAATTGAAAAAAAAGCATCATTTCATAGGAAAAGAGTATTTTTTGTACAATTGAATCATACACATTTTTTCTTTGAATTAGAGACAAATTTATTAGATCCAAAGGTTTATTTATATTGGTGCTAGCCTCTCTCTATAGCTGAGACCATGCAGCTTTCCTTAGGATTGAGATCAGCCTCAAGAAGCAGTCAAATGCCCCTAAACATAGGAAAGCTATACTAGTCATTTTGGAGTTTGGTTAAAATATTTTCTATAGAAAAAATACATTATTTTTATCTGTGTGATGACATTGGGTAGACTTTGGAGAAAAATCAATACATTTATGTGTTCTTTATTCTTCAGGAATTGATAAACAGTATAGCTCTCACCTCTCCCCTCTTTTCAATGGACAAGTTTCCTCATTTCCATCTTGTTTTCAGTGAATTCTGAGTAAAATAGTTGCTCTGCTAACATCTGGTTAAGGCTTGAGGTGCCAGAGTTAGAGGAAAGGACTAAGATGAAGGTCTTCCTTCCTCACATGAAGATGCATTGAATTGGCCTCTGGTAGAAATTGCTTTTTGGCCCTGGGTAATGAGAGGATGATGACAGACACTGAAGAGGTACAAGATCAGAGCTGGAGAACTGCCAACCAGATCAGGCTCCAAAGGCCAACACAGGAGAGCATCCTTCCCACCGTCCTACCTACCACGGAGATACATAATAAATAACAGAATAGCAGATGGAATTAAAAATAGTAATAGTTTTTTTTTCTCCTGAATCTGTAGCAAAGAAATTTGAAAAAAAGGATGTTTTGATGGCCAGTATTCAGTTTTAACAGTTTGCTTTATTTAAAAGAAAAATGAACCCTCAACATTAGGGTATTCTACAATTGTAATAAACTTCTATTTTGGATACAAAATAGTAGTTTACATGAACTACTAAGCTTTTAAAAATGTAGCTCTATTATTTCACTACCACAAAAAGTAAACGTTGGCTACCCCAACATCCTTTATCTTTTTCAGTGTTCTTAAAAGCCAGATGAGATTACATGTGAATACCTGGGCAACATGGAGAGTCTGAAAGATCTCTGTGAAAGGGAGAAAACATGCTCTTTTCCCCTCACCCCAGTGCTCAGAAGTGAAGGTGATATTGGAGGAGTAGCAGCCCTCTCATGCCACACAGAAAAGGCAGAGTTGAAAGTAGCCAACTCATGTCCCTAATGGCTTATAAAAGTTGTAGACTGCCCAGTATCCAGACATACTTAATAACAGAATTAAATAAAGCTTTCTCTTGTTTAAGCCAATTATGTGGGTTTTCTCTTATATGAAGTTTCACCAAATAATTAATTAATTACCTAACCTGGAAATGGAGAACTGCTATTTTTTAAATATGACTGTATAGGCATCTTGATATCTTTCCTATCATTCCAGTTATATGTCTGTATCTCCAAAACTTGAGACTATTGTAAAAAACTTTTTTTAAATTTTACTTTAAGTAACAATTATTTTCATTACAAACTCATTTACACTATAACTTAGTTCTATAAACAAAACAGTAACTTAGACATAAATTTGAAGATGGAGTAAGTCAATTGTCACCAAATCTGAATTAGTAAGATTGACTATTGAACACAGAAAGGAATTTTGAAAGTCAAGACAAAATCAACATTATAGTACCTATTTTATATATTTATAGTAATTCATGTAGAAACAATATATAATTAAGAAGGAAAAACAATTCTTTTAGTTTTCAAATCTTCGCAGAGGAGAAAAATGGACAGAAATAGCAAAGTCAGAACACAATTTTTATTTGTAGCAATGTAATCTTCAAATATATGAGATATCATTTTGTGTAAAAAGAATTGTTTGTATGCAGAGGGTTTTTAGACATTCCCACTATTATTAAATTTGTAGATGATAAATATTTTTTTTAATTATAAACTAGTAATGAGTTCACAGATTTACCTAATAATGGCAATAGGTTCAATAGGTTATTCCTTACACAGTGTGACAATGAAAGAAGAAAAATTATGAGTAAACAGTGATTAATAGAATCATTATTTTAATTCTTTTCATTCAAAAACTATTTTTATTGAATCCAAATTATGGATCTCAGAAATTTAGTTCTCTAATTTTCTTAAATTAGAGTGGTTCTTCAGAAGAAAGGACTGAAGATTGTATAATTACATTGGTTTCTTTATTAAAGAAAGATTGTTCAATTTTTTTCACTGTATAAAGAGTGAGATCTATAATACAAGAATAATATTATTTTTAAAGCTGTAATAGAGTGCCATTGAATTAAAAATTGATAGCTAGTTTTGTAGGGATTTTTGTAGGGATTTTGTAGGGATTCTAGTTTTCAGGATTCAGCTTTTATTTTAAAAAGCTCACATGGTCTTTCTTGATCTAGCTTATAATGATTATTAACATTTTGGGGTGTGTAAACCCATATTATTTTAAAACAAAATATATGCATAGAAGATATATACATATATATAACGTTCTTTTGTATGTACATCTATGCATAATACTTTGAGAGATGCTACTTAAAGGTAAATAGGAAAATACAAAATTTAAGTCTGTTAATGATATAAATGGGAAAAACTTTGGAAAATTTAGATAAGATTGCATTGCAGGGCCATATTTTAAATTTCAATCTCTTGTATTAACATGCAGGAATACAAAATTGTGTAATTATCTAGAGCAGAAACCTACAATACTAGGCAGAGAATGGAGTTGGGAGCCTTGCATGACAGAGACAGGCAGGACTTTGACATGCATAGAATAAGGGAGAGAAAAAGATCTACAATCACTGGGAGGCCCTGAGATAGATGCTCTTCATAAAACTAGGGACTGAGATGGGGGCTGTATCACCAGTGAAATGAGATGGAAGAAAGGAATGGTTTCTGCATAGGCATTTTTGGAATCTAGGTAGACCTCCAACCAGATTAGGAAAGGAAGAGGACAAACAGAGAGAGGGAAACAAAGAAAGACATCTTCTTATGGCAAGCTTAAAAACTAATTCATCAAAGAGCATAAGAAGATGTGTTACTAAGAAAAAAAAATCAAGAGATAAATATACTCTCAGTAAAATTAGAACAAACATGAAATTATACCATTTAAAACACTCAATATATAAATAAAATATTATTTGTAAAAAACAAGAACTTATGAAAATGTTCATATGTATTAAGAACCTATAGATATGAAAACTAACTCTTTACAAATGTATGTGTATATATTTTTATATAGTAATTGATTTACAAAACTCAATGACTTAAAACATGTTATATTTTTTACTGAACAGAATAAAGAAAAGAATTACTGACTTAAAAGTTAGTACTGTGTATTTGATTAAGAAAATAGTATAAAGATAAAAAATATGAAGGATATAAAATTTAAGTTTTGGGATAACAAGGTTAAATTAAGAGGCTCTCAGTAGTTTTAAAATAAATTTCTAAAAATAAGAATAAAATGATAATCAAATGTGTAATTTTCTTTCTAGTATCAAGAAAATGCAATATTTATATTGAAAATACACCAAGTGTCAAGCAGCATTAAAAAATGTTCACTCTTTAACTCTTAGAAATATCTAAATTAAACCACAAAACAATTCAGAGAGAAAACAAATTTAATGTTTGATGTACTACTTACTGACCTGAACAAATACAGAAGAGAGAGAGAGGTAGTCCTTTGGCTTAAACCTAAAGTGAAGAGTGGATCTGTTATATTCCAACACTATAATGTTCTGTTTAGAGCAATAGTAAATTAACAGAACCAAGTCAGAAATGACATAAACTGTTGTTTAAGGACTTTGTGGAAAAGGAAACAGGACAAGGAGCAGGAGACATGGTGACAACTTCAGGAGCATCAGAAGATATGACCCTGGCCTGACACAGGTGTGCCCTGGCACTGAGGCGACTTTGGACCTCTAAGTCAGAATTGCTGCAACCACTGTCCCTGGAAGGCCCAGAGCAAAAGCAAAAGAAATAGATCTTGTCACATTGCATCTTAGAAGATTCATTTATTAGCATCAGAAGATTATATCAAAAAACAAACTGCAGGGAGATCAGAAAGAAAACTCCCCAAATTTGGTGAAGGAAATAGACATGCAAATCCAGGAAGCACCAAGTCCCAAACAAGAAGGATGCAAAAAGGCCCACTCCTAGACACAACATAATTAAAAGGCCCACTCCTAGACACAACATAATTAAAATGCCAAAGGTTAAAGATAAAGAGAGAATCTTAAGAGCAGCAAGAGAGAGGCAGTTAGTTACCTACAGAGGAGTTCCCTTAAGATTGTCAGCTGATTTCTCGAAAGAAACTTTGCAGGCAAGAAGGGACTGGCAAGAAATATTCAAAGTCATGAAAAGCAGGGACCTGCAGTCAAGATTTCCAAAGCTATTATTTGGAACTGAAGGGCAGATAAAGAGCTTCCAAAACACCAAAAAACTGAAGAAGGTCATCATCATCAAACCATTGTTATATGAAATGTTAAAGGAACTTATTTAAGAAAATAAGATAAAAACTATGAACAATAAAATGGCAATAAATGCATACTTGTCAACAACTGAATCTAAAAAACAAACTAAGTGAAGAAGAAGAACAGAGACAGAATCATTGGTACGGAGAGAATTTTGATGGTTGCCAGACGGCAGAGGTGTGTAGGGGAATGGGCGAAGAAGTGAAGGGATTAAGAAATACAAATAGATAGTTATAGAATAGCTGTGTGAATGTAAAGTACAGTATAGAAATGGAATAGCCAAAGAACTTACACACATGACCCATGGACATGAACAATGGTGTGGGGATTGCCTAATGGAGAGGGAAGTGCAAGGTGGAGTGGAGCAAAGGGGAAAATTGGGACAACTGTAATGTCATAATCAATAAAATATAATAAAAAATAAAATCAAAGAAACAAGATCAGGTGGAAAAAGGATAAAAACTAAAAATGTGTGCCTTAATTACATCATCAACTATTCTTTTTATCTTCTCTTCCCACCAAGTGTGTGGTCCAATTAAAAGTGCATTAAGCATTTTGGATAAGATTTGGGAAAATCTTTACCCAAATCTTCATATTTCATATAAAATATATTTTTCATTTTTTAGTTGGTAGAGGAACAGAGAATATTAACTTAATATGGTAATTTTAACTCAAAATGCTTCTCTTGTGTTACAATACATTATAGATAATTTTCTAAAAGTAAATTTCAACAAACATATTGTGTTCTAATATAATATTATGCCATAATTTATTTTACCTGTTACTTGATTTTGGACATTAGATTTTAAACTCCATATCTGATAGCGAGTTGCCTCTATTTCATTTAGCATTCTTTCTGAGGCTTCCTCTTTTCCCTTCATTTGCAGATTGTTTCTTTGTCTTCCCATTGTTTGTGAGGCTCTTCTTGTTAGCCTCTGCTTCTTGGACATTAGATTTTAAAAATTTTATTATGATTAGGAATGCTTAGTAAACAGCCTGAAAATTCAGTATCAATTATGTAATTGTGATGATTTAATAATAATTAATTCTTAAAGGAATAATAAGTACTAATTTGAGAATAATTCAGTAGAAGCTAGGAGTGAAATGGAAAGTTAAATTAGAAAGTATTGTAAAAAATGTCTGATTATGTTGATACATTATTTCAAGCTGAATAAGAAAATAAGGCCAAACAATTGAAAATTATCTCTCTGGACAAAGAAAGATAATTTGCTTAGCACATTATCTTAGCACAAATATCAGTGCATACTATGAACAACTAACAAAATTAAGAAATAGAATTATAGGTACTTCATTTAGAAATATTAAACTATATACTGAGGAAAAAGTAAAAAATAATGCAAATAATCTGCCTGTGAGAAGTAAGAATCAGGAAGGAAAAGAGTTGAAACTGAGAAGTAATGTTTCTCTTATAGGTCTTTCAATCATTTAACTTTTAACTTTGTTATTTAATTATATAAAAATTTAAATATAATGTGGAACAGTATATTAGGAAGCCACATATTCTAGAGCCTTCTGTTCTAGAGCAAGTACAAAATGTTTTAGAAATTAAAATGAGGTATAGTCTTGACATATGACAGAGGCATGAAACTAATGTCAGTATATTCATAAACTATTGTCTGTTGGATTCTTTGATAAGATTGTGAAACCATATTCAATTTTAATGCTTGATGTTTACTGTAGAATTTACTGAAAGTAAGTTAAAACTTCACTTTGTAGACTGGATTTATAGAAAAAAAAATGTCTTATTATACTCTAAACAATAGAGGTTAATATAAGCATATCAAATTTTTCCTTTCAGGAGCATTTGTAGATATTTGTACAATCTCTCTCTCTCTCTTTGTTTCTTTCTTTCTCTCACACACAAAATTAAACACACATATGGGTGCTTATGTGCTCCCCAACCACCATGCATATTCTAATTTAGTTATGTATATACTCTAGTATAGTATGATATCCAAAGTACTCCACTATTAAAGAGAATGTTGCTGTTTTTAGAGAATCAACCAGATGACAAAATAGATCAACATTGGTATTATTTTCATTGATTTAAGATAATTTAAAAAGTTTTAAATGTTCTTTGTTTTTAAAATTTAACAAAATATTGATGTCAGTGTATTAGAAACCATGAATGAAAAGTTTTGAAATATTAAAAATCTTACTGTCACTTGTAGCCACCTGCTCTACAATAATCAAATATGCAAGACTGTGTTTCCTAATGCTTCTTGTCCCCAAGCCCTACTTTTATATTTTAAAGAAACCAATGAAGTTTCTACAGCACCTGCGGTGCTGTATCTGGATGTTATTCATTTATATATACCTAAAGAAATGTTTTAAAATGTGCATATTTTCTGAATTTATATTTTGAGCTTTTTATGTATATATTATTAATCCCTTCTCCATCTCAAGTAAAACAGCAACAAAATAACAACCTTCTAAAGTGCAAAATACTTTAAGAAACTTCTTGATTATTTTTCTGCTTCAGTTGAATTCTCATTTAAAGGTACACCATTCAAATTTTATGATTTATTCAAACATGTTAAACATTTTAGTTAGATTACATTCTACATCTATAGCAATGTATTACCTTGAGGAACCATCCAAAGAATTAACGAATAAAATCTGATCAGTTGTGATTGAGAGAAAAGAATCCTTTTTCTGGAGAAGTATAACATTATTCACACTGTGAAGTATTTATTAATGTCATCAAGATATCTTCAAAGATGCTTTTCAAGTATATATTTGATAACATAGTTTTGAATAAAACCAAAAAATCTACATATATCTAAACTATCTACCACTCTTATTTTACTAGTTGGCATTTTATTGAGAGAAAGACCTTGATAATTATTTATAATTTATTGTTAATGAGTGTAAAATGAGAATTCTGTGTTCCTAGTCTGTTGACCTCATTCTATTTTTATCACATTTTATCTCTTCACAAAATTTAATCCTTCTGAGCACACATTTTGTTTTTGGAAATTATCTCCTCTACTTATTTTGAGAGACTACTTTCTTCTATCTCTTTGACAATTATTTTTATGGGTATGCTTTATATTTCTAATTGTTTACACACAATTTCTACATACAGTTGAAAATTAGAACAAAGGTATAAATACTCATTCCATCACTTATATGTGTTAATAAAAAATTAAGTCCAATAGCAAAATAAACCTAGAGAAAACATGTTTAAGTCAAATTATGTGAGATTCTCTATTGCAGGACTTCTTAGAGACTGACATTTTGAATCATCAAAAGATGTACTTCAAAGTAAAAATATAAACAGAATTTTAATACACCTCAAATAAAAGTTAATATAGTTACTTCATGTAGATATCTTATGAAAGTATAAATTTATAAACTCTAGTAAAGAATGGTAAAAAAATACACATTTTCAAATCAAAATGAATATTTAAAGGCATTCCATTGCTTTGGTAATCAACATAGTTATTAACCTGATGCTATTAGATCACATTTTGTCTATCAGATGAAAGAAAAATAAAACAAAATCTGAGGTATCCATATTTATAAGAGACAGTAATATGTACATATTCTCATGCTTTCATGCAGTGCTGCAGGTAGTCTAAATTGGGACTTCGCTTCAGGTGAGGAATTTTCAAGATACATTAAGCCTTAAAATGTGCATTCTAATTGAAGAAATTACTCCTCTATAAATCTATCATTATTAAATTATCACAGTTACATGATAATTTTTTAACTTTGAGACTGTCCATTCAGAATTTTTTTTATTTATTAAATTAGTTTTTATTTTTATTCTACCACAGTTGCCCCAATTTTTCCCTTTTTTCCCCTCTGCCCATCTCACCTCCTACTCCCACAGTCAATTCCCACACTGCTGTCCATGTCCATGGGTCATTCCTACATGTTCATTGCCTAGTCACTTCCCCTTCTTTCCATTATCCCCCTCCCCTTTCCCTTCTGGTCACTTTTAGTATGTTCCATGTTTCCATGCCTGTGGTTCTATTTTGTTCATTTGTTTATTTTGTTCATTAGATTCTTATTATGGGAGAGATCACATGCTATTTGTCTTTCACCAGCTGGCTTTTTCACTTAGCATAATATCCTCCAGTTTCATCAATGCTGTTACAAAAAGTAGGAGTTCCTTCTTTTTGTCTGCTGTACAGTATTCCATTGTGTAAATGTACCACTATTTTTGATCCACTCATTTACCAATGGACACTTAGGCTGTTTCCAGCACTTGGCTGTTGTAAAAAGAACAGCTATGAACATATGAGTGCAATCATGATAATTATGGTATATTCCCAGCAATGGAATCATTAGGTCAAAAAACAGTTCCATTTTTAGTTTTTTGAGGAAATTCCATACTGTTTTCTACAGTGGCTGCACCAGTCTGCATTCCCACCAACAGAAGGGTTCCATTTTCTCTGCATCCTCACTAGCATTTGCTTGAGGATGATTTATTAATTATGGCCATTCTGACAGGTGTGAGGTAATATCTTATTGTGGTTTTAATTTGCATCTCTCTGATGGCTAGTGATGTGGAGCTGATCATATCAATAGGTGCTGAGAAAGCATTTGATAAAATCGACTACCCATTTATGATAAAAAACGCTTAGCAAACTGGGAATAGAGGGACCATACCTCAACATAATGAAAGCCATATATTAAAAACCTACAGCCAGCATCATATTCAATGGGCAAAAACTAAAAGCTTTCTCCTTAAGATTAGGAACAAGACAAGGGTGTCTGCTTTCACTACTGTTATTCAACATAGTATTAGAAGTTCTAGCCACAGTGATCATATAAGAAAAAGAAATAAAAGGCATCCAAATTGGAAAGGAGGAAGTAAAACTCAGATGACATGATAGTATACATAGAAAACCCTGTAGTCTTCACCAAAAAACTACTCGACCTAATAAGTGATTTGGGCAAAATAGTAGGATATAAAGTCAATATTCAGAAATTGATGTTTTTTTTTACACTAGCAATAAAATATCAGAAAAAGAAACTAGAAACAAAATCCCATTTACTATAGCAACAAGAAGAATTTAGTACCTAGGGATAAAATTAACCAAGGAGGTTAAAGACCTGTACTTGGAAACCTACAGAACATTAGAGAAAGAAATTAAGAAAGATATACATAAATGGAAGCATATACCATATTCACAAATTGGAAAACCTAACATCATTAAAATATTAAGGCAATCTATGGATTCAGTAAAATTCCTAATAAAATACCAATGGCATATTTCACAGATCTAGAACAAATATTTAAAAAATGTTTATGAAACTATAAAAGACCCTGAATAGCCTCAGAAACACTGAGAAAGAAGAACATAGTAAGTGGGATCACAATACCTGATATCCAACTATACTACCAGGCCACTGTAATCAAAACAGTCCAGTCCTAGCATAAGAATAGACACATAGATCAATGGAACAGAATTGAGAACCCAGAAATAAAACCAAGCCTTAATGGTGAATCAATATTTGACAAAGGGGGCATGATTATACAATGGAGTAAATATAGCCTCTTCAGTGCATGGTGTTGTGAGAAATTAACTGGTACATGCAAAAAACTGAAGCCAGACCACCAACTTACACCATACACCAGAATAAACTCAAGGTGGATAAAAGAATTAAATATAAGTCAGGATACCATAAAAGTCCTAGAGGAAAACATAGGCAGGAAAATGTCAGATATCCCAGGTAGCAATATTTTTGCCAATATACCTCCTAGGGCCAGGGAAATACAGGAAAAAAATAAACAAATGGGACTACATCAGACTAAAAATCTTCTGAATGGCTAAAGCGAGGGTGTCAAATTCATTTTCACTGGGGCCACATAAGCCTTGTGGTTGAATATAATTTCAGCTCCTTAACAGTTAAGGAGTAGTTACATTTATACAGTCCTAAAATTATTTCAGCCCTTTGAAGGCAACCATGAGGCTGATGTGGCCTCCGGTAAAAATGAGTTTGACACCCCTGGGCTAAAGAAACCATCATCAAAATGAAAAGGGAGCTGACTGTATGGGAGAACATATTTACCAATAAGACCTTGGACAAGGGTTTGATCTCCAAAATATATAAAGAACTCATATGATTCAACACCAGGACAAACAATCCAACTTAAAAATGGGCAGAAGACAATAAAAACTAAACAATTTAATGCCCAAATCCAAGTATTTGGTTAAATAAAATATGACATCATGTTAGAGTGGAGTGCAATGTTAGTTATAACTTGTTTTGTAGAAAATATTTATGATATATTGCAACATAAGAAAAGAATTTTTAAAGCAAATGACATAGTATTATCTTAATTTAATAATATTTGTATGCACATGAATGTGCAGAGAACAAAATGCGTGCATACATGGAATCAGTGACAGTCATCTTCTCTGGGAGGAAGATTAACAAGTGATTTGCATTTTTTTTTTGCTTATCTGTATTCTTTAAATTCTCTGTAATAAAAATGAATTAATTGGTAATCTGCTCAAATGTATCCATGGATATTAAACATGGTCACTCTCATGGTGTCCTTCTCATATTGTCTTTAAGATGAAGTTTAAGAGGCATTTGAGTACCTTATCTATATACCAGGTAACATGGTAGTTATGATGGCAAAATAATGAATAGAACCTAGTTCTTATATGTGTGTACTGTAAATATATCACGGTAGATAATGAGAGAAAAGTAATCACAGCTACTACTGCAACACTGATGACCAGGCCTTGTTCTAATCCAGGAGCTCAGTAAATACTTCTCTGGGAACCATATCTGAGTTAAAATTAAAGGTTTAATCATAGTTCACAGGAATACAGCATAGATAAATGATTCCAGGATGAAAGAAAATCATAAAAGCAGATAAGGGATCACACAAGAGAGGGCATGTATAGAAATATGGAAAGTTTCTTATTAAAAATTGAAAACAGATTGACGGTGACTGATGGGAATAGACTGCGAAGATACCTGAAGTCAGGATAATGTTGACTCAATTTACACAAAATTTTAGAAACAGATTTCTCATTTTGGACAGTCTCAGCATGTTTCCTCTATTTGTCCAATCTTATTTTATTAAGAATAACTAAAATTTTAATCTACAACTTACATGTTTCTCTCAGGCTTTACAACTGTGTTTTTCAATTAGAAAGTTAGAATATCAAGCCCCAAATCCATTCAACATGTAAATTGTGTGAAAAAATGCCAATAATTCTCTGAGTACCACCCACCCTTCTACTAATCTCCATCTCATTTAATGGCATTTCCAGTCACCTCATCTTCAAACAAGTCTTTGTTTCATTGTGTCTTGATGTCTTTTCATCTGCACATTTTCTTCTTCCCAACATATGATTTGGTGTCCTTCTGATTCCCCATTACTATTATCTATACCTTCATTAATTCTCATCAATGTACTGCAAATGATACCTTAACTGATCTGCACAATCCTAATTTTTTCTTATTTTTATTTCATTTTTCAGATTAATGCTCCATTATATCTATGGTTCTAATTTTGTTACTATCTTTAAATTACTTTCCAATCAGTTACATTATTATTACTATTATTATTATTATGCTTTTGCTTCTTTTTTCTGTTTCATCATAATATAACTACAATTCCTTACTAGTTTTTGCTAGTATCATTAGAGACATCTATGTCTTTTAGTATCATACTGAAAATGCAAAAGTCAGTGATACTTTTTTGGATTATCTACTTCAATCATGTTCATATTATGTCCATACTCATGCTCTTCCTGAAACGAGGTATAAGGATGGCTTTTCACATCTCCTGTTATAAATTTTCATAAAGCACTTACTGCTCCTTAAGATTCATGGAAGCAAAGTGCGTGTACTCCTTGTTCACTTTTGCTTCCTAAATGCGTGTAACAGTGCTGTTACTTAGTAGATACTAATCGAATATTTGCTGGGCAAATAAAATATTTTATTTTATTTTTCTATCTTTTCCTTGAATTAAAATTAATGCCTCCAGTCCTAGTTGGTTTTATCAAGAGTAAATACTCGTGGGTTGACCTTGGTGCCACTTTTTGTGTGGGCAAACTCATATTCAATATTACATGTAGGGTAATTTAGGTGGAAAATTTCTAAGTGATTTTTCATGTTTCATATGCTTTGCCTAATGCTGAATTCAACCTTTTTTTTTTTTACAGGCAATCTGCTGTCTTAATCTGGAGAAATAGAAGAAAAATACTGTTAGGTGTAAAGATGGAAGCAGCATAAAGGAATCCCCATTTGTCTCGAAAATTAACAAACATAAATTATAAACTAAAGGAGTGGACAATGTTTTCATTTAAAAAATGCCATTTATAGACAATGGAAGAGGAAGAGTATCTGGGGAAGGGATTAATGATCATCCTAAATAGTTTTAGAAGGGCGAGTTTGAATAGTTTTTATCAGAGTAGCATGCTAATTTAATGATGATTTTTAATTCCAGTTCCACCAGCCTAGGATTCAGTGCAAATTATTCTTAGATTATGGCAGAATATTAATTCCATCATTTGTTTGACTACTGGACATATTTATAAAGTGCATGCAATACATTGAGTAAAATGTAGTATTACAATATGAAAAAGACAATTTCCTGCCTTCAAGGAGCTCCTGGTGACATAGACAGTAAGTGGATAAACTGAAGGTGAAATGTGCAAGCCCTTATTCAGATAAAGAGGCCACAGAGAAGTGAAGTCAACAATTTCAGAGATAGAAGAAAGTGGAAGACCTAGTATGGATTGGAAGGTGCCTGCTCCTTCATCGACACTGTCACTACTCAGTTCTATCAAGTTAGTCTTTGAGAAGTTTAGGTCAGTAGTGTGAGATTTGGGGGGAAGGGTTATGTGAAGTCAGAAATCAGGATTATTAATTCAAATTTTCTAACTTAAAAATATTGCCAATAAATTTGATTTAAAAATGTGCTACCATTTGACTATGGCCTAAGAAAATTGATGGCCATATTTGGCACAAATATCTGCAACCTTTGGGGAAAAAAACACACAAACATATAACATCATAGCAAATAATGGTACATGTCTTTGAATAGAGAAAAAGAATGTAGTATCAGGTATGCCTATGTGAAACAGAGTAGCTATAGAATGCTTCTTAAGAAGTCCTATATTATTCTGAGACTCAAACAAACAGCCAAACATGTAAACAAATAGGAAATCAGCCCTTCAGGTATAAGAGAAAGTATGGCAAGGATGAGAAAATCTTATGAGCTACTGGATGAAGGAGAGTTTTATGAGTTGGGGATCGATGATGGAATGAAAACCTGGTTTTAAATGACATTGTTGTCCATTTTTGAAGCTGAACTTATTCCATGTTCAGTGGGGAGTAATTCGAAACTGTAGATTGGGGCATGATTCCAGATGACTTTTGTTTAATTTTCTGTTACTACATACTTTAACAGTTACCTATTCATTATAATCATTTTAAAGGGATGGTGGGAGAGGCTATATAAAGAACTTATAGCCAGAAAAATTTTAAATGGATACCTCTAAAAATTAAGATAATATAATTTATTCTGAAATAAACAAAATTCTTCAGAATTAGGAGTTGTGACATTTCTTTTTGTGTTACTCAAATTGTGGCTTAAGTCTATTTCTCTGTCATCACAATATATTTAAAATTCTTCTCTTTCCAAGTAATTAATTGTCTTGATTTTGGTTTAAGCCAAGCAGAATCTCTTAGAACTGAATACTATTGCACTTGGGTAGAAATAAATTATATAAACATTTGGAGCTATTTCATGTGCTGTTATAGAATTACTCTTGTGCACGATGAAGAAAATACAACATGTTTTTTATATTTAGTGAAGAATAAGAATGCACCTTAAAAATGCTGTATCTGTTTATAGTGGGCATATTTTTCTTTACATGTTAAAAAAAGTGATAGAATTAAACTGAAACGGTCTAAAATCTGCTGGGATAAGATTTTTAGCAAGTAGTAATAGCATATTAATAACAGGAGGCATAATCAAATGAAAATTTATAGGCAGAAAGAAATGCCACCAATATTTATAGAAGTAGATGGTGTGTAAGGCTATTATACTGAAGATTACATATATTCTGCTTTTGAATCAGAGTCTGAGTTAAGTTTCCATTACTTATTTAGATAAAATGTTCCAGATATTAAGACAATGCCCCTTTATTTTAAATGCCAATATCTGTATTACCATATTTCCACTTCTCAATGCAGTCTACACAGTTAACTAATTTGATTTTTGAATACTTTATGTTATCTATTAGCTTATATTTTCTGCTAGTTTCCTAATTTTACCTCATGTTCCTAACTTAGCATTCTTTTTAAGTTTTATGTGTATTTTATTTGAGTCAGTTTTGCAGTCTCCATAATCATACCAAAGCTTAAAATATATCACCAAAAATACAAGTTGGCTTTATCTGTAAGAGCTTTCAATGATGCTTATTCAGAAATATTTATACATCACAGTGAAAGAAATGTTTTGATTAGAATGACAAATTATATTTTTGCAACATTTTGTACATAAAAGCACAGATGTGAAGTATTATATTACTGTAGACTATTTAATATTTTTAACAATTCTCAGAAAGCTTTTGAAGACACAAAGTCTATGATATGATAAGTTGAACATCAATGACCCTCTGAAAGCAAATTTGATGTTTCCAAATTTCATACTTGTTTAAAATATGAGGGAGAAATATGAAAGAGGTATTCATTTTATCACATGATAAATATTTCAACTGAGACGATGGTATATTTGAAGAAAATCCTTAAATGCCCAACTACCAACCACTCAATTTCAGATAATGTCTGAAATTGCTGAAAAGATACTAACCTTTCACTTGAACCTCTCTGGGCTCAGCATTGTGAAGTGTAAAGTGTCTCCTTTATACTTCATAGGAAGCTGCTCAGGGAGTCTTCCTCACTGGGAAGTGGCTGAGAGGAACTCACCAGACTTCAGTTACAGCAGTGTTTGGGTTTCAACATCTTTGAAGGCAAGTTTCCCACAGAACATACAAAACCAAAAACACTGCTTTAGAAGGTTTTTCTGCAGTATAGAAAATTCAGGTGTCAAATTGTCATTTGTATATAATAGAGATCATAAATTCTATTTCACATCCTCTTCTTTTAAGAGTAGCATTCTTTATAGTGAACCATTTTCAGTCAGAAATTTTATATTATAATTATAAAAAATGTATAAACATGGCTCTCACACAAATATTAAGTGAACATCTGTCAAAGATTTTATCAACTCATATTTTTTTTTCAATGAGGAAAGCAGTAAGAAGTTAAAACCAACGAAAATTTGACTTTCAAATTTTTTTCTACTAGATAAACTTCATTTGCATTGCTACAGGTAAAAAATTTGCATTACAATGCATTCTAGAAATTAATTTGTATTCCTACAGAGTTATAAAATGGACTAGTCAATCAAAGTCAGTCAAAGGTACACATCCCTATAGAATTAGCAAATGCTGAGGACACATACTTGACAATCCATCTCCGGATGCCATTTAAAGGATGCAGTAATCTCTTTTGCCCATTTACAATTTTTGACATATTTTTCTTACAAGAAGTAAAAGTGAATCTCCCCCAGAGTACTATAGAATAAATACCAAATATATATTAGATGAATATATTTTTATATTTCATATAATATATAAAAGTTTTACAAATATAAACTCACCAAGTTGATTGCCTTTATGTTAATTTATCATTTTTCCTCAACACTAAGATGTCAAAAATTATTTCCCAATTTCTTTCAGGGTTTTGGTTTATTATTATAACACATATATCATTTTAGTTTATTAAAAAGAAATTGAGGAATTAAAAATTACTCTTTAGTAATCTTTGTATTTTTATAATTTACTGTTCCCATCCCTGCTTTTATAATGAACATTCTAGCAAGAAGGAATCAAGGAACAGATAGGAGAGAGAACAGACAGAACTGTATAACCATTCTTATAGAAAATTCAACATTAAACATTGAATATAAAATAAAAACAATATCTACCTTGTTGATTATGTTCCACTTATGGGTGAGATCAGTGGTGAGATTAAAATAGAGACAACTATACTTGAACAACAATAAAAAATAAACAAAAATAAAAGTAAAAAATATATAAAATACTAAATATTGGGTTTTTTAATTTGAAAAATTAATGGAGCCAAAAGGAATAATATACACAAAACATTAGAATAAAATAAGAGCAACAAAGTGGATATTTGTAAAATGAAGAATTTCATGGATTAAAGCAATTTAAAAATCAGGAGAACAAATTCAGGGGGCTCATACAACAAAACTTCCAGGTGGAGACTACAAATTTATTTATTGTAGGGCATCCTCTGATACAGAATCTTCATTCAATGTATATTCACAATAATATTAAGAAAATAAAATAGTGTATCTGAGATCTTGAACTATTCAGGCAGGAGATAGAAATCAAAGGGGAAAACAAAATATTAGATACAATTTTTCAAAACATAACATAAATTTTTAAATAAAATATTTGCTCAAGTGA
Organism: Phyllostomus hastatus; assembly: GCF_019186645.2. NCBI lineage: Eukaryota > Metazoa > Chordata > Mammalia > Chiroptera > Phyllostomidae > Phyllostomus > Phyllostomus hastatus. The sequence goes on from NW_025333835.1 coordinate 14,761,272, forward strand.
ATTAGCTCATACCATTATATGGTATGAGATCCTGAGGCCCTAACATTTTATCCAGTATTCACATAGTAATTAGGAATAGTTTACTTGCTATAGATTCAGGCTCTTCCTGTATTTATACTAGGATTACATAAAGAATTAGTGTACTTACACTATGATGAAGTTCTTTAAACAGGATTATTCATACTCCTGTAATTTATAATGACATATACTAAAATGTTCCCATACATAAAAATGTGTGCAGGTAAAATAAATTTTTAATTTATTGACTTTATAAAACTTAATTCCTAGAAAATTGGTGAAGTCCATTTTATGTATTTTTATGTTATGTATATAATATATATACTTATTTATATATATTAAGTCCATCATATTTCCTTAATAGATTATCACTAAATTTCAAAAAGAGGTTCATATACTTTTGTGCAAGATGGAGACATAGGTAAATATGGCTCAGCTCCTTGCACAACCACAGCAAAATTACAACTAAAATATAGAACAACCATCACTCAGAACCATCAGAAAATTGAGCTGTATAGAAGTCTGAACAACTAAGGAACTGAAGAAACCACATTCATCCAGACCAGTAGGAAGGATGAGGAGCAGAGATGAGGACCTGCAGAACCTGCCAGCCCAAAACCCATGTGTGGTAGATATAAAATGGAGGGATATCTCAGGAGTGAGGGATCCCAGCCCACACTATACCACCCAGCCCAGGGTTCCAGGCCCAGGAAGTCCCCATAACTTCTGAATGAAAACTACTGGGGGTGTATCAGCAGAGGAAACTGTGGGATTCTCAGGCCACTCTTCTTAAAGGGCCTTGCTACACACATGGACTTACTTAGACTCACTCCCACTGGGCTCCAGCACTAGGGCAGCAGCTTGAGGAGCACCAGTGGCATATGAGGAGGAACTGAAGTGTCTGCATCAGGGCAAGAGCTGGAAGACAGCTTCTTCCCAGACAGAACTGCAGACAATGGCTTTTGTACCTTTTCTGTGCCCTCCCCCACAGAGAGCCATACTGCAGTAGCACCATATGGGAATCTCCATCAACCCGGCTCCCACAGTAAGCCCTATCCTGATTACCTAAGGGTCTGTCACATCCTACTTATGGGCCCAACCAAGCAACCCTCCCACCCTGGTAACAGCGGCTTTTCCATATGAAGGGCTGGGCTAGGCCCAGGCTTCAGACCTTCTTAAATCCAGTCAAACAAACAACAACTGACCCCAGCCCTCATACCTCTCACTGAGTGGCTCCAGGCCTGGCACTAGCAGCAACCATCTGCAGATCACTTTATAGCTTACACTAAGGTCTATAGCTTACACAGACAGAACACAGGTGGAGGCTGAATTTGGCCTGTGCCACCTGGAAAACTGCAGAGCCTGTGCACCCAATGGACAGTTACAGACCACATCAGAGCACCACCCAACAATCTCTACAGTCCAGTCCTGACAGCTGTCTGGACTGGGTAAATCTCTCCCATTGACTTGCTGGCAGCAATCAGACTCATCTATGAAAGAAAGAGTTACACATTGAGGGCACACCTTGTGTACACAGGATGGGGGATAAAGGAGGCTGTGCCACTGGACCCTACAGGACAACATTAGACCACACTACCAAGTCATGGAATCAAAGCAGCTCTACTCTATACATAGAAGAAACAAACAGGGAGGCTGCCAAAATAAGAAGACAAAAAATATATGGCCCAAATGAAGTAACAGAAAAAGACAACAGAAAAAGAACTAAACAAAATGGAGATAAGCAATCTGTTGTATGCAGAGTTCAAAATACTGGTTATAAGGATGCTCAGGGAACTTGTTATAATGGTGCCAGCCTGTGAAACAAAGTTTGGTTGCCAGTTTGATTCCCAGTCTAGGGCACATGCCTAGGTTGCTGTCCAGGTCCCTGAAGGGGGGGCATGAGAGGCAACCACGCATTGATGTTTCTCTCTCCCTCTTTCTCTCTCTCTTCCCCTGTCTAGAAATAAATAAATAAAATGTTTAAATAAAATCTCTATTAAAAATAAATATAAAAGTAAATTAAAAAAAATTAAAAGGCAAAGGGCAAAAGGAAGGGTAAATTCCTAGTTATACAATAAATGAGCCACAAGGATGTAATGTGCAACAGAGAGAATAGAATCTTTTGGTTTAGAATATATCAGACTTCACTTTTTATCTGATACATACTTTTATTTGATTAAATATTAAAATTGCTGTATTCAAAGATTTTAGATGTACTTATTTTAGCATTTGTCTAGCAATATAATGTATACTTTCCCCAATTAACTTATAAAAAGACATGCCATAGTTATTTTATAAACTACAGAAAAGATAATTTTATAAATTTAAAAGATGGACCACTTCTTTTAATAGGGTCATACATAATCAATTGAATATGATGTAATTGAATTGAATGAATATAAATTATAATATTTTTGAATGGTTTTATTTTAGAAAATTCAATTTTATTCAATCAACAGTATAATTTAATATGCATACATGTTTAAAATTTTCCAAAATATTGCTTAAATATTGCTTAAATTTTCCAAAATTTGCTGAGTTAAAATTGTGTTGAGTATCAAAACCAAATTAAAGTAATCATCCATCTGTTGAGGATAAATAGCACTTTATTAGATAACTGGGGTGTAAATTGTCCACAGAAATAGAAAGTACTGATGTTATTTATATATGAATGAATATGCATTTTGTTGCATCATATCCAGCACAAAAAAAGGGCTTTTGTACTTTCATTTGTGATCGTCATTTTTTTCATGAGCTAAAAATAGTTAATTTAAGTTTTCTGAGTTAAAAGGATTAGATACTGTTCAAGAATTACTTAATTTGAAAATCAGAATAATAAAGTTATTCATTAAAATATATATATAAATGCATAAAATTTGAAACACTGTTAATGGGCCACATGTGGAGAACTTAAAAACTGTAAGTAGTTATATTCACAAATGGAAGAAAAACCCATTGAGTGACTAATTATTAAGTGGAAGGAAGGTTGTTGTCTGCCAGGTAACTTTAATAATGATGGCATTGATTAATTTCCAAAGTAAATGACTATATTACATTCTTTCACAGTAGTTGGCACTGTGGGACTTCCACAAATGTATTATCATATGCTGGCGTTGGGGTCTAGGTCAGGCAGTGCCAAGATGTCCCACAGTAGCAAAATGATTATTTTGAACTAGAGTCACCTGGGAAGCAGCAGGAGCAGGAAGATCTCCCTCGCTCTGCTCATTGCCCCCAAAAGAAGGAAGTAAACTTGCATGATAGATAACCGTACCCACTCTGAAAAAGATAAACAACCTTCTCAGAAAAGTTATAAAACCCAGAGTCCAAAAAGCATGTATGAATTGGCCAAACGTTCGTTTGTTTTTTTCCCTAAGTTGGCTCTAGCAGTGCTTGGTTGTCTTTAACTTAATACAAACCATTTTTGTTAGGTTGTGTTGTGATAGCCGTCACAATAGTGTGCCTTTTAAAATGGTTAATTTTTTGTGTAGCCATTTTAATATTGAAGATGGAAGAAAGTACGTAACATTTGTGGCATATTGTGCTTTATTATTTTAAGAAAGGTAAAAACACAATTGAAATGCAAAAAAAGAAAAAAGTTTTGTGCCGTGTATGGAGAAGGTGCTGTGACTGACCAAACATCAGAAATGGTTTGTGAAGTTTCCTGCTGGAGATTTCTCACTGGATAATGCTCCACAGTCAGGTAGACCAGTTGAAGTTGATAACAATCAAATCGAGACATTAATTAAGAACAATTAACATTATACCATGTAGGAGACAGCTGATATACTCAAAATATCCAAATCAATAAAGTTGTTGGTGAAAATGAAAAATGTATCTTTTATTTTACAGATAAAACTAAATGGACTTTTTGGCTAGCCTGATACAAACAAGTCTTTTAATGCCTTTACTAGTGTACTACCCAAGCCCAAACCTCATTTAAATTCCTCACTAATGAATACTCAAACCTGCTTAGATTCCTTTCTAATAAGCACTAATTTTCTTTGCTCTGACAGTTTCTCACAAATGTATTATTTCTTCATCTAAACAGTATAAAAAGGTGCCTACTTTGATCACTTCTTTGAGCAATTTATGACCCGAGCATCATTTGTGAGTTTCCCATGTGCACGTATTAAATTTGTTTTTTCTCCTGTTAATCTAGTCTTGTGTCAATTTTATTATGCCATAAATAGTTCTTGGCAGAAGAACTGAAGAGGGTAGATGGGGGAATTATCTCCCAAACATTGGCATGTAGAAATAAGTACATTTAACAAAAACCATCTCTATCCACATTAATTTCAGTCATACATGATATTTCATTCTCTCCATCACTTATACTAAATTTCATTGCATCACATTAAATAATAAAAATAGTAATTTAGAGTAACAAACATATGTGTTATTAAAAAATAATGATATATTTTAAAAATCCAGCAAGATAATTATGTTTCCATAGATGTGTTCTATTGTTAACATTCATTGTGACTTTTAGCTTTACTCCAGGAAATTATAATATGATCTTAGGTAATTAAAAGTAGAAAATGACAATAAATAAATAGATATGGGGGAGAGGAAGAGAGAGAGAGAGAGACAAAACCCACCTACAATTTCTGAAAAATATCATTTTCAACAGAAAGAATAATTATTTGTTTACAGAAGACATGCTAATTTATGTATCTTAAGAATGACAGAACTATTCATGCATCTAGCTAGCAACTGCTACAACTAAATTTATTTACTTTACAACTAATTTTTTATGAATCTCTATTTTAGAGAAAAAAAACTTAGTGCCAAACCTCATTTAATAATTTAAAATTATGATATGAGAAGGGCCCCCCCAAAAAACATAATTGTCTTCTATAGGGCAGGCCCCTTGAAGTACAGGCTTCCTCTTGCTAGGTGAGTGTTCTAGGAACCAATCTGTATCAGTGCACCCTCTGGCATTTTTGCAAAACTCTGCATTCAGCTTCAGTGAATTTTTTTTTAACTCTTTCAACAGTTTTCCCATTACACAATGGGTGATTTAGGAGTGCACCTGCCCACCCTGTGCTGAGTGTTCAGCAGTTTTTGACCAAAATCTGGCATGACTCCCTGCCTCACCCTCCCTACTCACCAGATCTTACCCCAATCAACTATTTTTTTTGTTTATCAGGATAAAAAAAGTCCTCAAAGGCAAGTGTTTTGCCCATGTGGAAAGCTAAAACAAAAAACAGCAGAAGCACTAAAAGGCATACAAAAAGTGAGAAGTTCAAAAACTTTTATGAGCAGTGGAAAAAATGTCTTGATAGCTGTATTGCATCAAATGAAGAGTAATTTGAAGGTGACTGAAGTTTAAACATGTAAGAATAAATACACAATTTTTTGCAAATAAATTCCATTTTGGGGGCCCCCTTATAGTTCATTATATAGTGTGTGTATACACATAATGTGGAGTGATATTTAGAAAGCAGATTGTTTTCTTGATTTTATTGTCAAGAATGATAGAGTGAGTGTTTCAGATTGCTCAGTCTAAATGCTTTTTTAAAGATTTATATTAATGTTGCCTCTTATGAATACCCTATCCTATTTCTGGTGGTTTAAAAATAACTTTTTGTAGGTTTAAAAATGAAATCTGTAATTTATTGCCTCTGAAAGATATCTAGGATTAAAAATAATTTGCTTGAAACTTTAATGAGGGTTTGTATTTCTAAAAAAGAAATATAAAACCAAAAATATAATTTCTGTTTTTATAGTCTTACAGAGAACTGTAGCAAAACAAAGTAATTATATTTCTGTTAGTAGTTATTAAAATATGTAGTTCATGGGTATGCCAATTTGATTTTGGCATTTTGTTTGTTATTTTTTCTCCACTCTTTTAAAAAGAAAGACTAAATTCACACCTTACAATTTGAGAGACAGAAATATTTGCAGAGGTGCCCCAATAACTCTGGAGAATTGTGGACTAACTCTGGGGAACTTAAGTCTGGTAATTTAGGTGTTAGAGTATGGTAAATCCATCCCATAGGCAGGTGGGAGGACAGGTGCAAGCTTTTGTCCATGACATTTAAACAATTTGACTTGGGGTCAATCTTGTAATTATGACAATTGGCTCTACTTGTATTTGAACTTACTGTGGAAGAAATTCTCACATATAAGAGTATGATGGCTTTGCCTCAAAAAGTTCCTTAGTATGATTATGAATTAAAATATTTAGGCAGATATAGTGAAGAAGACAATTAAAGAATTGCAGTTTTGTTACATGTAGGGAAATGAAGAAATTAGGTTCTGGGTATTAAGGAGAATTAGGTCTATTAGAAATAAGGTACAACTGAAAGCTATATTGAGTAGGGTGGGGCAAAACTGGGACAGAAACAAAATACTGAGAAAGCAAAGTTATCTCAGTTGCATTTCCTAAAAATGCAGGACAATTATTTCCAGAACAGCATTTCAGGAAAAGATTGGGCTTAAAACTTGATTCTTTCTTTTTTAAGTATATTTTGTTGATTGTGTTATTGCAGTTTTACTATTTTTTTCTACCTTTTATTCCCCCTCCACCTTGTAGCACCCCCCCCACCTCCAACCTCCAGCATTCTTCCCCTCAGTTCATGTTCATGGGTTGTGCATATAAGTTCTTTGGCTTCTTTGTTTCCTATATTATTCTTAACCTCTCCCCATCTATTTTATGCCTACCAATTACGCTTATACCCTGTACCTCCCCTGCCATTCTTCCCCTCCCTCTCACCACTGAAAACACTCCATGTGATTTCCATTTTTGTGGTTCTGCTCCAGTTCGTTCTAGTTGTTTGCTTAGTTTTTGTTTTTGTTGTTTATCTTCTTTTTTCTAGGTTCAGTAGTTGATAGTTGTGAGTTTGTTGTCATTTTACTATTCATAGTTTTTGACCCTCTTCTTAGATAAGTCCCTTGAACATTTCATATAATAAGGTCTTGGTGATGATGAACTCCTTTAACTTGACCTTATCTGCCCCTCCATTCTAAATGATAGCTTTTCTGGATGGAGTAATCTTGGATGTAGGTCCTTGCCTACAAAGAGGGAACAATGCCATTCACTTGCTCTACTCTAGCCCCACTTTCCAATGAATGCTTCTGTGAGACTGGGAATTTTTTCCTGCTGTTGCAACCCCTGCAATATTTTACAGCTAGCTTTGAGTCTCTAGTTTCCTGTTCAGCCAGCTCTGTGTGGCCCAAGGAGACTGCCACCTTGCCGTGTGTCCTTTCTGCTCAGTTGCCTGTCTCCTGTCTCTGCCCCTCCTATCAGTCTGGGTGAATGTTTCTTTAGCTCCTTGGTTGTGGGAGTTCCATGCAGTTTGATTTTCATGCACTTCTGGTTGTTTATTGTTTTTAAATTGGTTGTTATCCTTCTTTTGGTTGTGTGAGGAGGCGAAGCGTTTCTACGTACACCTCCATCTTGGCCAGAACTCAAAACTTGATGTTTTCATCTTCAAGTGGCTGCAAAACTTTTGAGGAGAGTAGAATAAAATGTAATCACTCAAGTGTGGATAGTAAAACCAATTTTTTCCTTGTAAAATGTTTTTATTTTCAGTATAAATTTGGTGTATATAAAATAGAAGAAAATTAGATGACAAAAGTTGAATCATGGTTGAGGTTGTTGTATTTTGGAAACCAAGTATAGGCAGAAATATTGTACTTCAATTTTAGAAAGTAGAAAATATTTCATAGTACAGTCAGGATAAGATTAATGATTAAACTTAAGGTTATTTTTAAAACAATTAAAAAACAAACACCGTATGATCTCACCTTTAACTGGAACATAATCAGCAAAAGAAAAAAGCAAACAAAATATAACCAGAGATACTGAAATTAAGAACAATCTAACAATAGCCAGAGGGGAGCAGGGAGGGGACAGTGAGGAGAAGGGTTTTCAGGAACTACTAAAGAAGACACATGGACAAGACCAAGGGGGGTGTGGAAGCAAGGGAGGGCGGTGGGTTTGGCTGGGGTGTGGGGGGAGTGGTGGGGAAGAAATTCAGACAACTGTAACTGAACAACAATAAAGTAATTTATGAAACAAAAAAAAATTAACATATACATAGAAAATTAAATTTGTATTTACCTTAACTGCATTATATTGAATTCCAAAGTAAGTAGTTATAATGGAAGCCTGAGTGAGAAGGTAAAGAGTGAGTGGCAGTTACTTAAATGAAAGAAGCCAAGAGCTCAGACTCCACACTTAGAAGATTCATATTTTCAAAAATAAGTAGAATATTTAGTAATATACTTAGAGTATAATGAATTAGTATAACTTAAATAAAAATAGTATAATGTTTTATTCCTGATTACTTACTGGTCTATTATAATATTCTATTAATTGATATGAAAAATGATTGAATTTCAAGTATTCATTTGTTATTAAAAACATTTCTAGATCCCTCTGAGAGGTTATACTTTATAAGATCAGGATAATGCAAATGTTTAATAATGCACAAAGTTGATTGATATAAGTGTGAGGAAACAGTCTCCCACATAACAGGTTAGTTAATGGCTGCATCCCTTCTCATAATTCCTTTTTTTTTTGGTTGAGATAACTTTTAAGATCTGCTCTCTGAACAACTTTCAAGTACACAATACAATATTGTTATTTATAGTTACCATGCTGAACATGAGATTCCTGTAACCTATTCATCTGTATGTGGAAGTCTGTGCCCGCCCATCAACATTTCCCCATTTCCTTCACCACCCAGCCATTGACAACCTCCCTTTTACTCTCTATTTCTTTCAGTTTAGCCTTTTTAGATTCCACATGAGTGAGAACATGTGGTATTTGTCTTTCTCTATCTGACTTTTCCCACTGAGCATACTATCCTTAAGGTCTATCTATGTTGCAAAAGACAGAATTTTTTTTCCTTTCCTTTTCTTTTCTATAGCTGAATAATGTTCTCCTGTCTGTTTATCTATCTCTCTCTCTATCATCTATCATCTCACACTTTCTTTATCCATTCTACTATGGGTGTACACCAAGGTTAAATCCCTGTCTTGTCAATTATAAATAATACTGCAATAAACATGAGGGATGCAGCTGTGTTTTGGATATAGTGATTTGGTTTCCTTAAGAAAAATACTCAGTAATAGAATTGCCAGATTATATGGTAGTTCACTTTTAATTTTTTGGAGGAATGTCCATACTGTTTTCCACAGTGACTGCACCAGTTTACATTCCCACCATCAGGGCACAAAAGTGCTGCAGGAGCAGAGGCACTAGACTGATCCTGGGCTCTCCATTTGAGGGATGCTCTGGCAGTGGCCTAGGGCTGCAGAAGCCCCAGGTGACTCCTGAGCTGCATGGGGACAGGTGGGCTGCTTGGGCAACTAGGGTCCTCAGGGGGCATCTCAGGCAGGTGGGTCTGCAACCATAGGAGCTCTCCAGGAACCTGGTGTGCACGCTGGTTTCCAGCTTGTGTGCTAGGAACTTCCTGGGGCTGCTTGAGCAGTCAGACACTAGGAGTGTGATGAGTGCATGGATTCATGGGAGCTCTCTGGGAGCCTGGTGTTAGGGAGCCACAGGGGGACCTTGGGAACTGAGCTGGTAAGTACTGGGGCAAGTCTGGGGCCTGTGTTCCCAGCAGCTGGCTTGGAACCCTATCATGGAAACCTCCAGCGGGCATGCGATCTGCCTGTGGCCATTGGAGCTGGTGGGCACTGTGCTGAGCCAGGGGCATGAGTTGGTGGAATCCCGCGGGGATCTACCTTGGACCTTAGAAGGGAGTCAGGGTTCCTACTATACCGAGTCAGGTGCTCACTTTACTATCCTCCAACCGGAAGATGTTAGTCTCTCTGAGCTGGGCTGCCTAGGCTTAAGGGAGGATGTGATGGGGTATGTGAATCTACCTTCCCTGCCCACCTTTGGCATCTTTTCTTATTTCTGTGTCTCATCAAGTGCTGTAACTAACCCCTTACCTGTAATCCCTGGCTCTTATGAAGGTGTTTTCCTTCTCACATATTCAAACTTATGTGGGGTTTTTTTTGGAGAAGAAGGGGATAAGTAGAAATTCCTTTGGAACTATTTTGCTGTCCTCTTTGGCAATCCCCAAGAAGTGTTAAATATTGTTTTGAATATAATTGTATTAAAGCAATGAAGATTAATTTTTTAAATATAATTGAAAAGTAGTCAACTTTTGGCAATGAAAGTAATAAAAATTTCTTTTAGGGTTACTTAGCTATTTGTCAACAATAAATTGGTATTGATATTAGTGAGACAGGAATTCAAAAATCAGATTTCTTTCACAGTTCAAACCTTTTTTGAATTCTAAACATTTTTCAATATTTTGAAAATTTAATGTATAGAGTTGAGTTTGAGAAAAATGAGCAGGGGCTTAGTGATGCTTAGCAATTTGATTTTTAATGGAAAAGAAAAATACGGCTTGCCTATGGGATACATACTTTAAGTCAGAGATCCTAAAACTTGAATCCATGCACAAGCTTTAGGAAATTTACAAAGAACATTTACAAATAAATGTTGCATGTATATTTCTCTGAACCACGATCTTTAAAAAGTCTCAGAGGAGTTTGAGTAAAGAAATGAGGAACTATAGGTCACACCTTGGGTCAATCTCTTAACCTGCAGTGGTGATAAAGATAAGTATGAACTCTTAAATTCATATGATCAGATTATTATAAGAATTACTTTAATAATAATTTTTGATGATTTATACATTTTTTTGCAGCAGGACAAAAATACCATTTTCTGGGATATGTGATGTCCTTAAATTTAACAGATGTGAGGTACAGGGTCAGAGAAATAGGAAGGGAATTGGAAAATACCTATACTTTTTTTTTGCATAGAGATATTTTCATCTGATTGTGTCATTTTCTATATGTTTTCTTTTCTTTTTTTAAAAGAATATCTCATTGATTTCTTGCCATCTTTATTTTTACATTTATGGCTATGATTCTGTGGTACAAAAAAGACTGGCTAATTCACTTAAATTTTACATAAGTATTTTTGGTATTATGTAAATAATGAATTTTTATTTCAGACTGCAAAGTGAACATTTCTCAGATGTTAGATAGTAAGATCATACTTATTTAAAATAAAATTCATCAAATTTTATAACAATGATCTCTAATCCTATCTATGCTATTACAGTTAATAACATTTCCTTGTCATATATGTACTATATCTTATCATGTTTTCTTTTTTCTTTTAGCCAAAATATACTTAGAACATTTTCACATTCAAATTTCTTTTCATTAATAACTTTACATACTGTATGTCTTTACATACTATGCTTTCCTTCCACTCTCCGTGTTTTAATCAACTCTAGGGCAAGATTTAGATCAAGTTTTATAACCCTTTCAGATCAGTTGATAAATTTCCACTGACACTAGGCATTAATCCCAGTAGTTGTAGTTTAAAGTCTTCTATGTAGGTTAAGATCTGACCTTAACCTACATTTTTGAGTTAGCAATTCCTCTACGCATTAGAATTCTAGTCATCGTGCCATGTTCTTTAACTGAAATATTCTAATCTCCTCTGCTTACCTCTATTCTATTCTGCCTTTGAAAGTCTCTGCCAAATAGGTCTGATTACCTTAATAAAAACAATAGTCACAAAACCAGTAACTTCCAATTCTAATGGGTAACGTGACCTAATTTAAGAAAATGGAATGATTGCGTTGCCCTTAGGTCCCTTCCCCACCTCCACCAAAGATGTTACAATTCAGTAGTAACAAACACAACCTAGACAAAATTAAAAAAAAACAAATACCACTTTGGCTAAACAAAACATACTAGCAGGAATGGGTGTGGCTTACAGAAGCAGTCTAAAACAGTTTCAGTGTGTACTTGATGTCGAAGACCAATGTTCATGGCATGCCCTTACTTGTCTTAAAATTGCAGAGATGTTTATACGGTGCCTGTCAAAGGCATGTTTTGTCCTAAAGAAAGGGAAATTCTATGACTTTTGGAAAGCAGTGTATAATTTCTGCTTTGTCTCTTTCTTGGTTTTAGTAATGTCAGTATCTATTGCAAAACAATGTTTTTCTAAAAATCAAGAACATACTGGTGAAATTTACAAAGATGGCATTTTAAAGCTAAACAAGCTTAACAATTAATTTTGATAAACATATGTGGATGTTAATTCCTTTTTTATTTTCCTCCCATGCAACATGTGTGTATATATACATATGTATATATATGCAAATTTGCTGTTTTTGAGTGCAATATTTTCTTATTTTCATGAATATTTTGGATTGCTGCCTGCCTTGTTTTCTTTCCATTGTATTTTGAGTGTGTTAAGGGATAAGGGCATACATTTCCATAGCAATCATTTCAAATTTCAGCAGTTTATCTGTAGTAAATGTTGGCATTCCTGGCTCATTATTTCCTGTGAATGTGGACTTTTTCGTGCCTTGAAAAGTAGAGTGAATTATACATTTTCTTTCAAAGGATGAACTGGTCCTGATGACTAGGTCCTGATATTTGGAAATGCATGAGTTACAAGTACTGAGTTCTCATCCTGTAGTTGTCATTTCATTTACTGATATTTGATTTTGGAACAATTACCGAGAACTTATACCAGATTTTTTCCCTCTATCTATACTGAACTATACTAGGACATTTCCACTCCCCTGTTAAATAATACATAAGGCATGGGAATCTTAGCTTCTTTGTCCAATACTTGCTCCTGAAAAATATCTGTGAACCTATTAAGTAGCTCAATAAGAAAGCTTAGTGTGAGGTTTTACTTTGCATAGAAAATGTTAAAAAAAATCTCAGGTTCGGTTATCTCTTACATTACAAAGAATCAGTATAATAGGAATGTAACTTAAAATATAAGCAAATTAAGGGATAGTGGAAGGAGTGCATTTAACCTACTTATACAAATATCAGTAGTTTTTTTTAAAGATGTGTTAGAATATTTTAGAGTTCTTTTTGTGACACTTTGTTTTGAGAAATGAGGGGAAAGAGCAGATGCTGTGATTTCTTTTTATCCTGAAAAGGAGAAATCAGAAGTCAATTCAAACATGTCTTGGTGAAGGATCTGCTATTTTCTGTGAAAATTTAAACACAACTTTTTCTTGATAGTGAGACCTGCGCACAAGAAAACATTTTCATTCTTAATATTATCTCTTCTCTCTTTAAGTAAGGTAAAATAAATTAAGAATTTGTTCTTCTGAGAACTTGTTTTAGGTTTAAATAAACCCATCGGAAGCCAACTCCAACTTAGGCGAAAGCAACCAGAAAGATCAAGCTTTGCCCTGGTAAACATAGCGAGGTTGTCAAGATCTCTAAAAGCACCAAGCCTTTGCCGGGGAATGGGACCTCTTTTGTGCTCATTTTGCATGTTCAAATGTTGCCTTGAGATATAACTTTACTACATTAATTATCCCTTAAAAATAAAAGTGGTTGTAAATGGAAGGTACTGCAGCAGTACTCTGTGGTCCAGTTGTGGTTTATAACATCACATCTTCTGCGCAATGTTTTCATCTAAGGAAAATCACCCGATTGCCTAGTGAAAAGCACTCAGAGAATGAGTCAGCTAATTCAGTTTCAGCAGCTTCTTCTTTGTTTTCTGCATCCAGTTAAACTGGACTGTCTTCAATATTTTTAAAATGCTGGATGTGTGTTGAAATAACTGTTTGATTAAACAATATGGATGACTTAAAGAGGAATGAAATAATTATTTTTTACTCAGATATCTGTTGCTCAGGAAAGTCATTTTAATTGCTGGTGCCTACTGACTAGTGAGTAAGTAAATAAATTACATCATTTACTCAGACCCCTAATCATAAGTGCATTCATTACTTTATTCATTCATCATCTATTTTTAATTTATTCAACTAAATTTACTAGGCACCATTGCTGTTTTCACTGCTCTGGGTTTTATTGTGTCACTCTCAGAGCATTTTTTTTCTATGAAACATTAATATCATATTTAACCAAGTTTGGGAGTGTGGAGTTTTCTTGAGTATTCTAGCACAGTTCTTAAGGAGACTTATTTTAAAGATTAATATTTAGTATATATACTTACAAACTCCTTTCTTAATGGAGATCAGTCTACTGATCTACTGCTCACCATACTGACCCTCAAAAAAATTCATTCCACACAAACCAGGCCTCCCCATTATTCATTGGCTATCCTCTACATGGTACTTTTCATGCTTTATCTGTGCAATTACTCCCAAATTATGATGACTCATGAAAATGGTTCTATGGTACCTACAGTGCAATATTAAACCAACAATTTTGGGTACACTTCTGTAACAAAGATCAAAAATGGGAAAAACTTATTATTCTGCCTAACCTGACAGGTACTTATTTTGGAATTCAGAACTTGATTTTGTTACACAAGGAGAAAAGCAGAGTTTGTATAAGGATTATAAAAATAATTTAAGAGAAAGTGAAGGATTAGTAAAGAAAGAGAATAAAACTGACTTTTATAACTTTAGCAGTTTGGGAGGTTGGTCCTACATTAAAAACAATTCTAATGTATCATCAAAAATAATTCAAATCTATCATTCAGAGCAATGTAAATCACCATAGGGTGGTTTGAATTTATTTAGAAACTTTCACAGTGTACATCCTCTAAATTCTAGAAAAATCTTTGTTTATTGTTTTTAAAATTGGAAGATTTTGGACCTCCCAACATAAAAATTATCCTGGAAACTCAGATCTCCCACTATATAATCTTTACTACTGTAAATCATGCATTATCTTTCTCATTTTGATTTTATGAAAATGAAGAGTAAATGTGAAGAAATTACATTTTCCAAGAACTGTCAAGGTATTTTTGTCTTTGTTTCAAATAGAGAAAGGAAAAATTCTTTAATGGTTATTTATTCCATTCTACATATTTTTCAGGTATGGTAAAGAATATTGGAGGGAGGAGCAAAGGGGTTTTGAAGGATCTGACACAATTTCACCTCTGCTACAGATAAATTTTACATTGTTAGTGTTGTCAATCTGAAGCTTTTACACAGTCACATACTCACAAAATAAAAGTCAACATAGTCTTTCCCATTTATCTCTTTGGAACTGCAAGCTTATCTTTTTATTATTTAATGACATTCCTTTAAACATCATTAATAGGTATTAAAACAAAATTCTAACTGGTAAAAATAACTTCACCTAGCAGAATTTTTTATCAGGTAAGAAATATATATATTATATCATTTCATATTATCAGTACTTAGCTGCTAATATAAAATTTAAACTGTATGCTTTCAGTAAACAAAATAAATAAAACTTAGACAATATCTTTTTAGTAATGCAATGAGTTGATATGAGTTCAGTCCACAGTAGTTGATTTAGTAAATAATATACCACTAATTAGCGAATTCCCAAAGGCTAATGATATTCCCTTCTTACTGGAAAAGACTAAGAATATGTTAATACTTTTAATTTTTAATATATATTATTAATATTTTGTGACATCTACAGATAGAGGCTGTTTTTCTTTTTCAAGCTCCTCAGAAAAGTCAGAGAAATGACTAAAATTTTGGTTGTGGAAATATGGAAATAAAATAAATATGTACATGGCAGTTTGGAAACAAAAATATAATTCATTGATTATATAAAAATCTGTTTTAACATTATATATTAAATTTAATAGATATCCTTTTGGGATTTTAATGGTGTTGGGGCTAACATTTCTGATTGTAGCCCACATTTTCATAAAGTGAGTAAAGTAATGGAAGAATCAAGATATTTAGGATAGACGAGAACATGAGAGAGGATTTTTTCAGAGTGTGAGTGAGAATGTGAGCTTTTAGGGACTGTGTGAGGCTCATTATTAGGTGAGAGATAGGTACTTCTTGAGAATCATAAATAGATCTGTTCCAAAACCTTCTTAAATATTATGAAGGAATTTAAGTTAAATATTAGATAGTCCTGTTTGGCCTGAGATTGTTTCAAAGCAGCTCTGACCTGGGACTGAACTGCACATCATTATATCATAGAGACAACAATCTCATTATTGTCTTGTCAGGGCCACAATGTGTCCACTGGATCTTCTGGAGATAAAACTTTGTCAAGGTAGTTTTGAATGTTGAGATTAAGTAAAAAGGAGTATATAAGACAGTTATTTTTCTATATCCTGAGATTGTCCAGTATTAGAGTAATATCCACTATATACATAACTCTAAAAATTTAAAATCTTCCAAAAAATGAATATTTCTTATTCCTATAAACCCCATGTGGACATTTTTGGTCAGCCTGTTGTCCTGTGACACGGTTCAAGGTGTGGTCTCTTTCTATCTTTTGGTGTTGCTATCCCCTGTGACCTTGGCATCTCTGATTCTGTCCTGCTGACAGGACAGAGGCAGTGGCAGACATTTCCTTCTTTGAGATTGACCCTGGATGTGACACATCACTTCCATTCCTGTTCTATTAAGGAATAGTTACATTGTCCTCCCAGGATAAAAGGTGGCTGGGATGCATAATCCTCATTTTAGGCAATTTTCATCAACAAATGTACACGTGACAAGGGTCAGCAATTTGTAGAGGGTAGTAATCTATATCCAACCCAGTGCCATTTGCTGCTTCTATTTTTATGAGTCTTTTAAATGTCAATTTATTGTGATGACTTAAGTTCAGCTCTTTTGATATACCTTCATGAAACTGGTATCAGAGTCCAGAAGAGAGTACTTGGTTCCTTCCTTCTTAGCTGTGGACCTGAATAGTTTCAAACATGTTGCACCAGATCAGAGTCTCTGGTGGGAGGTACATGATCAGCACTCCCAAGGCTCCCAGAAAATCTGCCAGAAGCACTTCTTAAACCCTAGTTTCTGAATCTGCCTACATGGAAATTGCATTTTATTTACTTAATTTTGCCTCTCCTCTATGCCCTAATATATTACTTGAGTGGAACGAGTTTGATTAGAAAGATTTAAACTCAAATAATAATTTATCGAGTATTTAGAATGTTCCCTGTTTCAGAGGTCCCCAAAACCACCTTCATGATTACTGATTCACTAGATGTACTCAGAGCTAAGGTTTATTACAGTGAAAGGATATATGACAGGAAAAGCAAGAAGAAAAGACACAGGACATTCATTATCTATAGATATCCATATAGAGGTTTTCTTATGCTCTCTTCTTATGACAGGGCAAATTAAGTGTGATCCTTTCGTCAGCAATGAAAAATGAAGTAAGACGTGTGCAATATTTCCTTCCAGGGAAGCCCAATAGAGGCTCAGTGACCAGGGATTTATTTGGCTGGTTACATAGGCCCCCACTCCCTGGCATGTTCAAAATTCCAGATTCCAAGAAGGAAAACATGTTTACTATAAATCATGTATTTTTACAGCAGTCTACACACAGTGGTTTGCCTTTAATCAGTTAGGGAATGTCAACGGCTAATTCCCAGACACCAGCTAAGAACCAACCTCGCAAGCTGGCCCTTGAAAAGATAGCAGTTTCAGATCTGCTCTGTCAACTCTTTTCTGTACACCCACCAACATGTTAATGTGTTTTATCTCATTAGAGCATCATTCATAATGATCCTCTTCAGTTGAGATATTTTGTGTAAAGGAAAATAATTGAGGACAAGGGAATGTATGTGTTTTGAGTCCCCAATATAGGTAGCTGATACCTTAATTCAAATAAGAACTTTTCTTATGGCCATATGCTAATAAAGAATTAGGAAGCTGAAACTGAACACTGGATTGGATGATTTTGGACTACACTTTCATCCTTTTGTTTCAAAATACTTTGTAAAAGTCCTTATTGACTATCTAGACATCTGACCAATAAATATTCAGTCTCCTTCCCTGTGAATACTAAAGTTTTATGTGAAAAAGCATTAGAATAAGAGAGTTGAGTTGAGACACTTATTTTGGGCTTTCATACCACAATTTTTCACATCAATATCTGGATCATTTCAATATGTTAAAAACAAAATTCAAGCCCTGGTTGTCGTAGCTCAGTGGATTGAGCACGGGCTGCGAACCAAAGTGTCGCAGGTTCGATTCCCAGTCAGGGTACATGCCTGGGTTGCAGGCCATGACCCCCAGCAACTGCACATTGATGTTTCTCTCTCTCTCTCTCTCACTCCCTTCCCACTCTAAAAATAAATAAATAAATAAAATATTTTAAACAAACAAAATTCAACTGAATAAATTGAAGATATGATTGGCTTTATTAAGCTACTCATTAATTGGGTCCCATCCCTTCTAGCCACTAGAAGAGTGCTCTGAGGGGTTATACAAAATGGAAGGTTTTTATAGGAAGAAGATGAGGCAAAGGAGCTACTAAAAAGAAAGGATTTCTTTTAGACCAGGATATCTATTGGGGGGGGAAGGAAACAGCAATAACATGCATGTTATCTCTTCTTCCTGTGTGGTGGGGGTAGGGCTGGAGAGATCCATGGGGATATTACATCACTGGTGTTGACTAGAAAATGTCAGACTGTTGATTAAGATTATATTTCTGGGAGAAGTTGAAATAGCAGATAGGTCAGGTATTAAATCTAGGTTGGCATCAATGGGCTTTAGCATAAGTGATACCATTCTGGGCCTGTGGTGTTCTCTTTAACAGGAATCTAGATCATCTCACACTTTCGTGTGTCTTCATTCCCTGCCCTGTTTCCAGCATTAAAACCACCTCAAGATGGCAGCTATACCTGATTTGATTTTCTGTCCCAACCCAGAGCATATGCCTTTTACACAGGAGGATCTCATGTGTTTGTCAATTAAATGAAGAAATGTGCTTTTTAAAAATAATACAGGCAGTCAAATATTTCAAATGCTGGTTTTCTGATACCAGGTTCAGTGCTTTCACCGCTATGGTGACCATCTATATTTTGCATTTGTGGCTTGTGTGAAGGTCAAAAAAAGGATAGAGATGTATATTTCTGTGTGACAGAATTTTTATGCCTATATTCTTTTTCTATTGTTGCTATAATAAATTACCACAAACTTAGTAATTTAAAAGGCAAATTTATTATCTTATTATTCTATTTAGGTCAGAAATCCAACATGAATCTCAGTAGGCTAAATTAAGATGTTGGAAGGACCGAGTTTCTTTCTAGAGGTTCTGAGAATTAGTTTATTTGCCTTTCCCATCTTCTAAAAGCTGCTACATTCCTTGGCTCAAGACACTTTTCCCTCCTCTTGCAAGCCAATGAAGTTTCATCGCTCTGACCATTTTTTTTTTTCATAATCACATCTCCTGTCTCTAGTATAGCTGAAAAGGTTCTTCACTTTTAAAGATCCATATGATTATACTGGGTTTACCTTCATAACCCAAGGTCATCTTCCCTCCTCAAGGTTCTTAACCTTAATCACACCTGAAAAATCTCTTCTGCAGGTAATGTGACATCGCCACAGCTTCAGGATATTGACATGCACACACCTTTGTGGACCATGATTCTGCCTACCACAATATCTAAAGTAGTAATTCTCAAAGTGAATTTGTTAATGTCTACATTACAATTTCTCAAAGTGTGGTACCCAGACCAGCAGTGATTATATCTTCAGGGAACCCTGAAGGTCTGGAGGTGGAGCTCAGAAAACTGTGTGTTTACAAACCTTCCAGGGGTTTCAAATGTATGTTCAAGTTCAAAACCTTCTAAACAATTCTTATACTTACCAAGCTTGTTGTAGGTAGCTATTCTGAGTTTGAGGTAGTCCAGTTACTCTTCAGTAGGAAGTATTTACCCTGGGTGGTGATTCTAGGAAACAGGGTCAGTGTGAAAGTGCTAATTAAGGGGGAATGTCTGAACACTCTGTTATCATTGAATTTTTTGAAACAGGTGGAAAAAGTCATTGTCCACTGTAGCTGAGAGAATTATAGAATGTAGGTCTTCAAAGAAGAGGGAGATAAAAATAATATATTCCACAAATTGCAGTTTAAACATATTTCAGGAGAAAATGATTTTTCTAAAGCTGGTGACACCCAATATTATGAATTGCAATAGTTTGCAGAAGCTACTTCTTTTAATTCATCCATATTTTCCACTCTATGACCAATCATATATGTGTTTGTTAACATCCCTACTACTGCTGTCACTGGTGGTGATAGATAGTAGATAGAAGGAGGTATATAGCACACTGTCCTCAAAACCTGAAAATATTGAATGGGAGATATGAATAATATGTAAAGACAATTTATAAACAATATTTTATGACCTGTTATATATACCTTAGATTAAATTTTCATTTAGTAATATAATTGTGGTGGTTGTCATAATCTGAGCAGCTCTCAAATATTTTCAGAATTCAATAATACCTTTGTGAATTTCTTTGTTAGGTACATGGTTAATTTGGTAGGGTAAATGGTTCAAATGAATCCAGCTGATGTGCTAGATCCACAACTCACTCAACTGACAGTGTTACATTTTGTTCTACTTTTATGATATTATTGTTTTATACATCTACATTAATATAGAAAAACAACCCCTGACAGCTGGAAGCTGACCTAGCACTGTCAGCCTGAGGCCTTGAGGCTGTTAATAGGTTGTGTGGCCCTAATGCTAGGCTCTCACGTTCTCCTGTTGAACGTAATTTCATAGAACACTGATTTCAGAAAAAGCAACTCTGTGACTGCGATGGATCAAGGCAAAAAATGAGACAGCCTCATCAGCGTATTTGAAGAGACCAAAACAATTGTGTCTAAATCACAAATTTGATCATCCATCCTCCTATACTGTATAGCAAATATGAGTGGTTCGGCTATAATTTAGTTATAAAATATAAATTATTTTTACTTAGGAAAAGACAAGTAGTTTTGCTTTGAATAAATTAAAAATTTCTCCACTTACATATTCCCTAATATGCCATATCTTTGCGTAACAAAAATCTAAAATTTCTCTGAATGAGTTCTGGTTATTTGGAGATGAAATAGACCACCTCATAAAATGCCAGAGTCTTCAAGCAATTCATGTTGTTACAGAACACACAAGGGGGGCCTGGGACGATATACTATTACTGAAAGAAGCCCCTAGGTCCGTTATGTCCGCCACCAGAGGAAAGACGTCTCTCAATGCCAGAGATTGGTGAAAAGGAAAGGAAACGTTTATTTAATGCTATACAAACTTAAAGTAGGGACCTAATGTCTTCACCAAAAATCCTAAAGCCCCTTAAAGCACCCACAAACAGACACAGTCCTTCCTTCCTTCCCCCTTTGCCCAGTCCAGAGTACTGTATCTCCTAAAGCTGCGGGGGTCCCTACTCTGGCAAAGGCACGTGGTCCTCTTTCCTCGGGCCACGGGAGTCCCCTCTCTGCCAGAGCCGCATGGTTCCCTCCCTCAGGGCCGCGAGAGTCTTCACTCTGCTAAAGCTGTGTGGTTCTCTCTTGCAGGGTTGCGCATGACTCTCCCCCTCCCATGGCTGCCACCTCTCGGTTTAAATCCCAGCACCAATCTTCCTCTGAAGCCCCATTTCCGGCTCCTCTCACAATTGGCTACAGCTGCCAGATTCTGGGCAGGTGTGGCCCTGTGGTGTGGAGCCAATTATCTCCAGGCTCTTCTGCACCTTATTACAGATCCCTCTTTGAGGCTCCCCTCTTGGCTGCACCCTGTTACAATGTCACAAACATTTTCTGAATCTGATCACTGTGACACTGCTCTTTAATCAATAGGAGGAATGGTTGGGTCAAAGGTCAAAGACCCTTTTTCAAATCAATTGAAGTATGGCAATCTGAACTGATTGCTAGACTTGATACTGGTTTTGAGACACAGCACAATTTGTTACATTGGCAGATATTATACAGACCTATAATTTAGGTTAAAATGTAGTTACTCATTTCTTTAACAATTATATATTAAAGTACTGCAAATACAAATGTGATTTGATTTTCTTCTTTTTGAAATGTTGTTTCTTTATCCACCCTTCTCTCTTTCTATTTATAATCTATCTGTAACACATATGTGTGTACACAAACATGTATTTAATATCAGTTTGTAATTCTGTCTATTCCAGTTTTTATATTGTGGGGAAATTTCTCAATTTAGTTACCAAGACAACCTAATCATCTAATGTGACAAAAACACAGATGGCATTTAAAGCTTGTAAAATTTCAAATTTAGGTTATTTATTTTGCTTGGTGATTTAAATATTTTAACTTAGTTAATTGAGTAAGACAGAGGTAAAAATGTTTACATCCTTTTTTAAGTGTTTTTCATTTTCTTTATGTAAAATTGTTTCCCTCAATATGCTAAAATTAATACAACTATTAGTCTACATACATGCATATATACACACACATACATGTGCATGTATATATTTATATAACTATGCAAAACATATTTAATTTATAGCTTCTATGTATCTTTCCATGAGGATAAAGCATGTCTTTATCTGTTCAATCTCATTTTGATGATGTAAAGATATTCTTAGATAATTGAATGTTAATTAGTTCCTTCCTACTAGTAATGTCTAACTCATACATCTCTGTTTAAAAGAGCATACTTACCTTGAGGAGAATATTTTTAACTATGTGCCAATAACACATTCTAGGACTGGGCTACCTATTTATTACATTGCACACTTGGCTCTGCTTATGCTCTTCAGTATTAAAAGTGCAAATATATAATTCTAATATATGCTGATGACCATAGTGATGACCATAATAAAGACCAAAATGAAGATCTCTGTCCAGGGAGAATTAAGCCAAGCCATACAAAAACAAGCAGTGGAAACAAAATTCTGGGCTGGGATATGAATTATTCTCAATGTATTTAGGGTTAGGTTGTATTCCTGTCAGTTACAGGAACCAATATATTCTCCTCTGTACTTAAGCTATATATAGCTGGTTTCTATCACAGTGAATTTTGTGAGGAATTGATTTACATTTCAAAGCCATCAATAATTTGGGGGGGATTTAAATTAAAAAATGTTAAAGAGACTGGCTCTACTATGTGAAAAGTCCTCTTTTAAGCATAACAGCTGTTTTTTAAAATATAAATTTATTAGCCATATGTGTGTATGTTTGCATGCAAACATTAGTTTTTCATAGTGCATAACAATCAGGAACACACGACAAAGGGAAGAAAAAGGCAGAATACATTGGGCTAAAAGATAGACTTGACAAAAAGGCTACAGGGATTTAAGGAGTGGCTCATGTTCCATAAAGGCACCGTAGGCCTGCTCGTTGTACTGGGCAGCAAGGACAAAGCAGTGGTAGAATGTTCTGACTCTTAGAGGTCTCTGGCATTGGCTAGCTGTCCTGGTATCCCAAGAGCTTAAATATATGGGTTGATTGCTAAAATCTTACTTGACTTGTACAATCTGAAAATTTCTGGGACAAATGAAAGAAATTTGGCTTGAATCACCTTAATAAAGAATTTCAGCCCCTCAAACAATTACAGACTTTAACTAGTTCACAGCCCAAGAGCACCTTGAATGAAGAAAATGATGACACCACTTGAGGAAGGATCCTGCTATGTAGCTAAAAGCTTTTTATTGTATATCTTCTCCCTAGCCTTCTACAAAGGAAAATTTGATCACTTGCTAGGGTGACTATGAATTGGAGAAAGGGAAATAATCAGATATTTTTGGCATTGCTGGATATATTGCTTTGAAATGACAATTACTGGTGACTCCAGACACTACTGTGGCCTTCAGTTTATAGTAAGGACTTAGGGAGGTTACATTATGAATGGAGTTTTGGCTTAAACTCTTCTCACAGTGGACCCAGTAGAACGTGAGTCCTCTCTGTGATTATATCCCCAGTGCAGAATGCCTAACAAGGATAGACATATTTAGTAACTTGCAAAATGCCCATGTGTATTGCCAAATCTATGAAGAGAAATATGATGCTAGAGCAAAGCAGAACTTCTTAACTACAGAAATATTAAAAGAAAACATATACCACATTACTGGAGGGATTGCAGAGATTAGTGCCATCATTAAAACTTTGAGAATGCTCAAATAACACTAATATGATCTGTGCAGAAGGCAGATGAATTTTAGATATTAACAGATTTTTCTAAATTTAATTGGGTCTTTTTTCTAATTACAGTTGCTATTTCAGATGTGATTTTATTGCTGGAGAAAATTAACATATCTACTAGGACCTGGTAAGTGACTATTAATCTGTCAGTTTTTTATCTTTGTATTTGTTAAAGTTCATCAGAAGCCACTTTCTTCCAGCTGTTATGGCCAGCGATACAACTTCTCTGTCCTCCCTCAGGGCTGTCTCAACTCTCCAACCTTGATTGCTTCTCTGTTCTGTAGGGCGCCGTGCTCCTCCATTACATTGATTATAACATGTACTTTCCATGTAGTAGCAGAAAGTATAAAATATTCTAGAACCCTTTATAAAATACAGGTATGCCAGAGAGTGGGAAATAAATACCATTAAATCTTAGTGGTCTGTCACTCAGGAGAAATCTCTTGGAGTCCAGTTGTTCAAGGCACGGTGATATATTTCTTCAATATGAAAGGACGTATTTCAGAATCTGACACCTCCTACTTCTGGTAAGAGACACAGTACTGAGTGGGCCTTTCTGAATATTGGAGGCAACATATGTAATACCTTATTTAGCGATGAGGATTAAGTGCTGGCAGACGCATGGTGATTGTAAGAGAAAGGATCTGAGTTTTGTGAGCTGATGTAGGGGATGTAAAAATTCTCGTTCAGAGCTGTTAGCCAATGCTCTTGCCCAAGAGGTGAGTGAGACTGAATGGCAGTAAGAGTCCTCTAGTTCTCTGCCTGTTGGTAAATGTTGGAAGAATGAATAATGAGAGGTAGGGTTGAAAAAAATTCTGCCCAAGTGGTGCTTTGACTGTTGCTTACTCTCCTTTCGGTAGGAGGAAGGTTGGTTATCATGACAACAGGGAGGCTTCTAGTCAAGGACAATGTGGCTCTGGTTATTGAGTCAAACAGCTGTATTTCATGCAAAATTAAAATATATGGTTTTAGGAATGAGAACACAGAGTATTGGGGATGTGGAAAACAGTAGAGGTTTGTCTAGCTAAGCTGTATGGACAGCTTCTCACAACAGAAATAAAATGCAGTTCTTGCTTATTGTCATGACGTGGTTCTTTTATTCCATACCCCCAATCCCTTCAAACCACACTTCCCTGATATCTGCTATCTCAAAGAGAAAGGTGTTTAGGGGTGAGGCTGAGGTTCACAGTTAGAATGTTTTTCAGTTACACTAGCTATAATAATGTCATGTTACGTGGAATCAGCTTTCACTTTTGTCTTCATTTGGAAGTTATGTATGGATAGATGCCAAGTTAGACTTGTTTTGTGTCAATATGGGTTAACTGGAACTGTTTCCCAGAATTTCGTTTCTTATATATGTTTATTTAGGATTGTGCAAATTGAAAAGTATGCACAGTATTTGGAAGCTGAAAATGAAACATCTGCCTTTTTTATTCTTGGGAGTAAGAATAGGGTTAGACACTGCAGCTCACAAACATTGGCATCAGTCACCTGGCTCATATTGTTGGTACGTGGTAGCAGGTCTTCCAGCTTTCTCTAGATCAGGATTTTCTGCTTCTATGCATACCGAGCCCATTGAAATGGCACCATAATCTCCCGAAGGTCATTCAGATCACTGAAGCTGGAAGCTTAGATATGGTGAGAGTCTAGGTTGGGTTTTAATTTCCTTTTGTGAGTTCCAGCCTGTCTTCATGGATTCTAGTTTTTCCCCAGTCTTCTCTGCCTCCTCTCCATCTTCTTCCCCAGATGCCTACACTGCTGATGGAACGTGCCCTGTGCTGCACCAGACTCAACTCCAACTAAGCAGAATTACATAAGCTGTTTATCTAATTACCAAAGTTATGTAAGGCCAAATTCATGTAACAGTCCTCTTATTTGAGACCAGTTTTTGTGGTCAGCTTCTCTAGTCAAATCCTGATGGATACAAAGGATGGGAAGAAAGTGATGCTCTTGGTAGATACATTTTATCATTGGATGTATATATGAAAACCATCTTAGTAAAATAGGAATGGTAAAGGGCTGACTTAACTTGTTAAAGAGTATTTCTAAAAGATCTCCAGTTAGCATCACGCTTGACAATGCAAGACTGAAACTGTTGATGTTGAGGTCAGGAATAAAGTAGGTGCACTTAGTATTCCCACTTTTATTTATCATCTTACCAGAAATCCTAGCTTCTGTAATGATGCAACAAAATGTAAATTATAAGAATTGGGAAAGAAAAAATGAAATACTACTTATTTGAAGATGATATAATATATATGTAGATAATTCAAGGTAATCTAGAAATAAGCTTTTATTACTAAAAAAATAAATTTTCCAAAGAACTGTATAGAAGGTGATGAAAATTACATAGTAAAATTTAAGGACATAGTGAAATTTATTGACAACACTTTAGTACTTGTAGAAAACTTCAGTTACCTAGGAATAAGACTAATGAAAATATGTAACACCTCTATATTTATAATGAATGTAAGAATTTTGTTATATTTACATATGGGAGTTTATTCATTTGCTTGGGTTTTCATAATAAAATATCATAGACTGGGTGGCTTAAATAACAATTTATTTTCTCACAGTTCTGGAGACTGGAGTACAAGATCAAGTTGCCAGGGTTGGTTTCTGGTTAAGCCTCTCTTCTTGATGGATGGATGGCCACCTATTTGCTGTGTCCTCATATGGCCTTTTCTCTGTGTTTATACAGAGGAAGAGGAAAGAGATCTCCCGTGCCCTTCTCTTCTTATAGAAAAACCAGCCCCATGAGTTATGATTTCATTTTACCTCAGCTGTTTTACTAAAGGCCCTATCTCTAAATATAGTCACATGTGAAGTTAGGGATTCAACAGATGAGTTTTGAAGTGGGGTAGAATTCAGTCTGTAAGAGAGACTATTCATCCCCATGCTGTTTATAGCAGCAAAAGCAGGAGACAGTTTAAATAACTACCAGCAGTAAAATGGATAATTGTATTGTAGGCTTTTCTTAGTGTAGATTAGGGAATACTATACAGCAATAAATGAAAAAGAAACTTTGCTACACGTAGCATATTTTAATGTTACTGTTCAGTTAAAGAAGCCAGAGACTAAGTAGAATGTACTATATGGTTCCATTTATATAATGTTCCGAAACAGACAAAAATAGTCTATGATGACAGAAGTCAGGATACCAGTTACCCTTCCAGGGGACATAGTAACTGAAGGGGGATGATGAGAGCACTGGGTTTTGAAAATGTTCTGGTTTTTTCTTTTGTGTTGGTGTGTATGTGCTGTGATTACATGGTGTGTTGACATGGTGACTGTTTCATTCAGCTGTACGCTCATGATTTTTGAACCTGAAATGAATTACAATAAAGTTATTTTAGGATGAACACTAAAAATTAAGGAAATGCCACTCTTTTGGGAGCAATTATTTCTACTGTCACTGACATTCTGGTTTTGAGCAGGCCAAGTTTATAGTAAAGTAACATCTCTCTGTGAAGGACTAGGTATTAAAAGTATATCAATTACAAACAAATAAAACCAATCAACTTTAGTTTTGATGCTTCCTGATATCTGTCCCTTATGTTTATATTTTCTTGCCGTGTTTACAGCACTATTACAAATTATGTTCGCTGGCTCCAAACTGTCCAGCAATATTCTGTGTCTCAGATGATGCTTCCCTTTCCAACTGTATGTGTTTTTTAAATATTATTGAAAGTGTCCTTTCTCTCCATCTGTGTTTTTACAAAGTGTACCTAGTTTTCAAAACAGGTATGTGGTTTTGTTCTCTTTGAAGCCTCTTAACACCCTATTGGCCAGAAGACAATATTCATAGCTCTCCGTGACACTCACTGGACTTTGTTTGATAGCATAGGTGGTTTAAATGTGTCAAATATATTTAATCATAAGCTATATAAAACAAAATACCATGGGCGCATATTAGTATTTGGAAAAGAGGAAATGGCAGTAGGAGTTGTTAAAATAAATGAGGTAAATTTTGAATAAAAATTAACTTAGTTAGAATTGGGATATAAAATCCCTCAAGGAATGAAACAAACAGAAGATATATATTAATTGAGAGTTTCTATGTAGTGATAGTTTTTTTTAAGTATTTCACTTAAGTATAGTTGACATAAAGTCTTACATTGGTTATCTTAGTGTGAACTGTACAATGTAGTGATTCAACATTTTTATAGCCTATTGTGATCAATCCATGAATTCTAGGAGTCACCTGTCACTGTGTAAACTTATCACAATATTGTTGACTGTGTTTTCCTTCCACTTTAATGATCCCTTTGGTGAGAATGTGGAGAACAGGGAACCTTGGTGCACTGTTGGCAAGACTGCAAACTGGTGCAGCCCCTGTGGAAAACAGTATAGGGATTCGTCAAAACACTAAAAATAGGTCTACTATACTACCCAGAAATTTCACCTCTGGGTATTTAATCCAAAGAAAATGAGGACACTAATTTGAAAAGACATATTCACCCCTATGTTCATTACAGCATTATCCACAATAGCCAAGATATGGAAGCACCCTGGGTGTCCATCAATAGATGAGTGGTAAAGACAATGTGGTATGTATATGCAGTAATCCAAAAGAATAAAATCTTGTCATTTGTGACAACATGGATGGATATAGAGGGTATTATGCTAAGTGAAGTCAGTCAGAGACAGACAAACACTGATAACTTCACTTATATGTGGAATCTTAAGACAACAAAACAAACAACAAAGAGACTCATAGAAACAGAAACCAAGGGGATGGTTGATAGTATTTAAATGTGTGACAGCCTCTTCTGAGTGGTCTAGTAAATCCTAGATCTCTATGAGGAGGTTTCTTTAAAGGATAAAAGCATAAAATACTCAGTATAACTTAGTCAGATAGATACATACTTATTTCTGGAACTTTCTCTGTTTCTTCCTGATGTTGAAATTTAGTAGTTCTTATTTTCTGTTCTCTGTATATGACCAAAATGATTAAGTTAATTTGCTTCTTTAGTCTTTTATAACATGTCAAATTTATTTTATTAGAATTATCCACAAAATATAGATTCAGTGAGATGTATATAATGCTACCTTAATACAGAAACTTGTCTAGTTCTATAGATTGGTTATGTTAATATATATTAAAATTAGTTTTTCAAATAGCATACCTATAGTAAATTAGCAAAGAGAATATTTGTGTGTTCTTCCTTATTAAGGAAAAATAAGATATTTTCTAATTTTCAAATGTATGTGAATCCAATAATTCTTAAAAAAGTTTCAGAAATTGGAGAAAAAGCCTAATGTACTAAATAAATACTCTCAACTAATAAGAAAAATTTCAAAAACTCTCTAGTACTTTATGTCCTAGGGTCCTCATTGTTGCAAATCTTGAGTGTTCTTGAAAGTAGTACACAGTAATAGTGTATCTAAATGAGGCTTTCAAATGATTTTAAGAATCTCATTAATCAAACTAATACTTCTAGGGACATGTTCTCACAAAAGAAGTGTTCACTACTTTTCAAAATTATTTGGAGCAAAAGAAAACCTTGTCCTTTTTTCTAAGTTGTGATTCTTATAAACTATAACATTTGAAAAGCCCTTGTACTTAATGTAATGTGCAGAACTGCCTGTGAACTCAGTGTTCCTCTGGGCTGTCCATAACAGTACTCACGTAACACATAAAAAGACGTGCATTTTTGGTTTAGATTCTTTATAACTGAGGGAACAGTTTTCTGTCAATTGCATCATTTTTTTTTACCTGTGCTTGTTTCATGCATCTTGTTTAATAATGTTACTCCTTTGCATACAGCATCATACTAAAAAAACCCAAAAACTCCTATAATTTCATCCAAGTTATGCAGACTTACAGACACCAAATCTTTAATGCTAGAGAAGGCTTCTGAGAGAAATGGCAGAAGGAGTGTGTACCTACCTATCAAAGAGAACTTCACTTGAACTCCAACTAGAGAATGACCTAATCATCATTTAACAAGCTCTGTACAATATTTGCAAAATAAAGTATAGTTTGAACAAAAGAAATAAAGAAAGGCAAGACATTCTCCATGGATTTTACTTTTGCATACTTTTAAGCTTTGGTAAGTGGAAGACATGTTACAAGGCTCCCCGGACTGCACCTTGAAGGGCTGCGCACAAGGATCACCAGCTGTGGAGAAGCTGCAGGAGGAATTGTGGTGGAAAGGGGCTTTTTATTTTCCCCCTCTGATGCAGCTTCTTAATTAAGAGAGATGAGTCCTGGAGGCGAGCCTGTTCGGCAGCTGCAGAGCAGAGGTGAGTATCTGCAGGAAAAAACACACTGACCTAGAAACTAAAAGAAAAAATAAAAGGGTCTATGAGTTGAGGGATTTATTTTACTGTGACTTTTAATCAAAGTGATTTACCCAGGAGCAGGGAACAAACTAATGTTTACATAGCAGACTTGGCATAAGGTAGAGAAATAAATTCACACACACAAAAATATTCCCAGGTTATAACTGTTCACACTGCCATTTTCCTCTGTAATGTACTCTGGGAGTTCAATTGTAAAACTAAAATAAATACTATCAAAGCCCTATGCTTCAAACAAATAATAAGGGATATATTCAATTAAAGCCTGTACAAAAAACAAAGGACCAAACAGATTCTACCCACATGGATAGAAGTTCAGAGTAGACCCAGAATTACCTGTAATATAAGTTAGATTCAATGAGATTTATATAATATATGTTAGCATAGAAAATTGTCTAGCTCTACAGATTGGTTATATTAATACATTAAGTAAATCAGCTTTTTAAATATCATATCTGTATTAAATGCATAAAGAAAATACTTAATGATCTGGTACAGAAGGATCACTTATGGGTCCTATTAAAAGCACAGATATATTACACTCCCATTGGCAATCTAATTAAAATGTCAGAGTTTTAAAAATTTATACATCCAGTAAATTTTTTTACTTTATAAATTTAAAATATTTTTAAGTATTAAAATAATTTTTAAACTACTCCAGGTAATTCTGACACACAGCCTGGTAGTGCAAACTGAATTCTCTTTTTCCTTTATAAATTCATGATAACTCTTACAACTGAAAAGGAAAACCCTTGTGAAGGAGTTAAACTGAATGTGGTAATTGCACTGATTCACTGTAATGCTGATCCCATACCTTCAATTCCACAGATGGACCACAGTAGTTTAGATCACCTGTTGTCTTGGTGGAAAGCAAGTATTATATTATGTGCCATATAATTACTACTATTCTACTCTCTTCCACCTCTTTTCCTATATAATCATCCTTGCTTTTCATCCACCTTCTCCCCACCCCCTCTTTTTCTCTACCTTTCTACTCTGTGTCCTTTAGTAAGTAGAAATTTTCTTCACAATTTCCCAAAGAAATATGAAATTAGAAATTTAGTATTAGAAGTTTGAATGTCAAATAATGCTAGGTGATTCTTTATGAGAAACAAACAAACAAAAACTAAACAAAAATTACTAGAGCTGCTGTTTATAGACCTGATGAAAACTTGAAGAAGGCAATTATTTCATAACAAGCCAGTAACACCACTCCCAGTTTCCTAAATTTTTGGCCATCTATTATAAATTCTATCATAAAATATATGCCCCATTTTTATCCTTAAAAAGTGTTACTTTTTAATCAGTATAACCATTATAAAAACACGGTAGCATGTTTATTTTTATCCTGTGTAATATATCACTATGATAATTCTGCACAGATCCTCTAGTTTCTGTGAAAATAAAAAAATAGATTTTTTGAGGGATTTTCTGTAATTCTTTGTGCAGGATGATAATATAGGGACAGAAGAAATGAAAAATAATCTTTAAGACACTGATTAATATTTTAAAAGATTAAGTAACAGGTGTTAAAATTGTTTCTAGTTGAAAACAACAGATATGGAATCTAGAAGTCAAGTTCAGATACAAAGAACAGATTGGTGGTTATCAGAGGTGGGGGTTGAGAGGTGGCAAAATGGGTGAAGGTGGCCCAAAGGTGCAAGCTTCCAGTAATCAGATACGTAAGTTCTGGGGTAGTAATATACAGCATGGTGAGTACTGGTAACAACATACTATAGTATATTTGGTGCTGAGGGAGGAGCTCTTAAAAATTCTTATTACAAGAAAAAAAATGTAACTAGGTGAGGTGATAGACATCAGGTAAACTTAGTAAGATAATCATTTTGAAATACATACATATGTCGAATCATTATGTTGTGCACCTAAAACTAATACCATGTTATATGTTAATTCTATCTCAATAAAAATACATAAATAAAATTAATTTTTAAAAAGTAACTGATAGGACTTCTGTTTAGGTGATTATATCCAACATAGGGATAAAATATAAGCATTAAAAAATAACTGTTCCCAAGACCATGTATAAAATAAAAGGTCTAAGTTGGATCAAAGACTTTTTTATAACTTAACAAAGTCCAACTTTTCATTATATCTAAAATGTATGATTTTTAAATATATGCCATCCAGGGATTCTTTATGAAATATTTTTCTCTAGAGTAAGTTCATATTTCTAGCTGTGAAGTTGTAAAAAATTATTCAAATAACTTTATGAATGGAAAAATTGGAAATTTGCAAACACCCTGTGGTGATGGCCAGAGGGAAGGGGGGTGGGGATAGAGTAGAAATAAACAAAAGGGAGAAACAGAGACATCTTTTATAGTGTCAACAATAAAAATAAAATTAAAATTAAAATTAAAAAATAAAATTTGAAAACAAAACATAAATAGAATACAAACCTGATTAAGGAATTTTAAATTTTGGTGAACATTGTGACAAAAGTACCTAGAAAATATTTTTCTTTTATTTTTTTTAAAGAAAAGATTTTTTTTTCCTGTACATAATGATATTTAGGTATGAAAAAATTTTTCTCATAAGATGTTATTTGATAATTTTTATGTTATTTTTTTCTGCTTGTCCTGATTGGTAAGTTGATGATTAATATATAGGTCCTAATTAGTTTCCTGTCTACTGAACAATAGCGAATAGGTTCAAAGTTCAATGATATCTTAACTTCAAATGTAAAAATATATTACAATTTCCTTTGAAAGGTTTCTTATGCTATATATATTTACATAGGCTGTTAAAACATGTATAAATATAAAATTATATGATGCAACAACCACACTTATGAAAAACTAAATGAAACAACAGTGGGCAACTTCAATATTAAATTTAAATGTTAAATAATCAATATTTATTGCGAACATTTCAAATTTTAATGAAGTTATTAAATTCTAAACATATTAAAGGCATAGTGTGTGAGTGTAGATGTTTTCCTAATTACATGATTGCTAAAATTTCTCAGATTGCAGTGTCACATATGTTCACCACAGTTCTACATTTCATATTAGCTCAACTTTTAGCTGCATTGCAGTTTGAGAAATACAGCTACCTTGTAACTAATGGAATTTAAACAATGAAATGAAATCCCTGACTCTAATGCTGCTTGGCTTGACATCTTTCTCTCTGAGATGATGGCTAAGTGCACCAGCTCACTAGGTGCTATTTTTACTTCTCTGATTCCATGGTAACAAATTATCTTCATCTTAACCAGGGCTTCTTACACAAAGTTCCCCAAAGTAAAGTTGATCTATAGGTAATAAAATGGAACTAAATACAATGATTTATTTTGGGAAGTGAATTAAAGGTAAACAACATGCACTTTGCCCAGAACCCAGGTAGAAAAAAATACAACTAAGAGATATGATCTAATAATAAATTAGTTAGGCTCATCTGAATAAACCTAAATCAAAAATTTCAACCTTTTATTTTATATGAATAACTATTGTCTATAGTGAGTAAACATATTTATGTTTGCTAAATATATCTGAGTAACATAGGAAAATTATTTTTATAAGGGCTATATATAAAAATAGATGTAAATCTAACATGATTTTGTACATGCCAAAATTTCTTCATAAAGTATAAGAAAATGTTTCATATGTGGACATAACATGGAAATTCTTCAAGCTGAGTTCAAAATTAATTCAAAATTGTATAATAGTAGCCAGGCTCTGTCTGAGAATTTGATTTTATGTAAAGACAAAGTAATAGCAAATTGTCTTTTATTTATATATCATTTAATATTGCTTTATGATTTTTTGTAATTTTAGAGAATTGAAGTAGAATTTATTTGTTTTTCATGTCAGAAATATCAGAAAAAGTTTAATCTATATTATGTTATTTTAATGTTTGTATATTACTTATTATACATCTATACATAATTTAGTAAACCATTACTCAGTATTTTTCACTTACCAGCAAGATTGTGGTAGCTATCTTTTTGAATGCAGCTTATAATTATTAGTTTTCTATTACTACTTTGGTATTCCAAAATGTGGGGTATCAGGGTTAACTTATTTGACTATTTAACTTGTTTTTCCAAATGATATTGAAACCTTCATTTTCACTTTCATAGAGTTTAAGATGGCTCATAAGTTACCTGAACAAACAAGTTCATAGCAAGGTTTTTGTTCAATGTGCTGAAGTACAACTGCTTTGTGTAGCTGGATGCTGACCATGTAATAAAACATGAAATAAGTTAGACTTCCAGCTAAGATGGAGGCATAGGTAGACACACTATGCTCCTTTGCACAGCCAAGATAGAGACAACAATAATTTAGAAACAGAATAACAACCAGAACTGACAGAAAATTGATCTGAATGGAAGTTGGGCAACCAAGAAGTTAAAATAGATATGTTCATCCAGACAGGTAGTGGGGGCAGAGTCCAGCAGCTGGGCGAGGGTCACGGTGCAGAGAGCAGAGAGCATTGGGACCGGGCACATAAGGCATCTGGGGCATGCAAGACCAAAGCGGATGGACCCTGAGCGTGTAAGCAGCAGCTGGCAGACCCCGGCCAAGGGGTGGCAACTGGCAGACCCAGCGAGGTGGTGATTGTGAAGCAAGGCACGGTGTACAACCCAGGATCACAGCACTGGGAAATAGAGCCTTGGGGCACTGATTGAAAACACGGGGGGTGGGGGGTGCTGAGGCACTGGGAGAGACTCCCAGCCTCATAGGAGAGGTCCTTGGAAAGTCCCACAGCATGCACAAGCCCCAGCACCAGCGGAGCCCAGTTTGCTCGGGGGGAAGCAGCAGACGTGACTGAGGTCCCATGGAGAGTGGAGCAAGCGCCATTGTTCCCTCTCAGACCCTGCCCCCACATACAACATCACAATCCAGTGACTGGGGTGCCCCACCCTGGTGAACACCTAAGGCTCCGCCCCTCATACATAACAGGGATGACCAGACCAAAGGCGGGGAGGGGGGGCGGGGAAGATGGCTCAAACAGAATTGAAAGTCCCACAATCAGTTTTTTTAAGTGACTGAGAGATAGCCAGCCTATCAGATGCACAGTTCAAAGCACTGGTGATCAGGATGCTCACAGAATTGGTTGATTTTTGCCACAACAATCAGATGAAAAAATTAGATGAAAAAATGAAGGCTGCAATAAGTGAAACGAAGAAAAATGCACAGGGAACCAATAGTGATGGAATGAAAGCT
Source organism: Phyllostomus hastatus (assembly GCF_019186645.2). NCBI lineage: Eukaryota > Metazoa > Chordata > Mammalia > Chiroptera > Phyllostomidae > Phyllostomus > Phyllostomus hastatus. The sequence goes on from NW_025333835.1 coordinate 14,796,626, forward strand.
GGGTCTCACATCAATGGAGTGGACCAGAAGGAAGAAAAAAACATACAACTAGAAAAGAATGAAGAAATAAGAATTCAAAAAGATGAGAAGATGCTTAGGAACCTCCAGGACATCTTTAAATGATCCAACATCTGAATTATAGGGGTACCAGAGGAGAAGAGGAAGAGCAACCAGTGGAAAACTTATTTGAACAAATAATAAAGGAGAACTTCCCCAATCTAGCAAAGGAAATAGACTTTCAGGAAGTCCAGGTGTGACAGGTCATAGCTGCGCAGTAGCTATTCTTAGGTAGGAGCTGACCAGCAGCCGTTCCCAGACAACAGCCATTCCCAGATAAGCCGTTATCTCAAGGTCGTACACTAACCCCCGTTTTAGCAGCTGCACTCCTTCCCCTCCTCCTTCTGCCTGTGTAACAAGCATATAAGGGAAACTCCAGATTTGAGCTCATTGCCCAGAATTTGGATTTTTTATCTCCTCTGGGTCCACATGCGTGAATAAATCCCACTTCACAAACTCTGAGACCATCTGAGTTGTCTTTTCTGTAACACAGGGAGCTCAGAGAGTCCCAAAGAAGTTGGATCCAAGAAGAAACACACCAAGGCACATCATAATTACATTAGCCAAGGTAAAAATGAAGGAGAGAATCCTAGAAGCAGCAAGAGATAAGGAGACAGCAACCTACAAAGGAGTTCCCATCAGACTGTCAGTTGATTTCTCAAAAGAGACCTTACAGGCAAGAAGGGGCTGAAAAGAAGTATTCCAAGTCATGAAAGGCAAGGACCTCCATCCCAGATTGCTCTATCCAGCAAAGCTCTCATTTAGAATGGAAGGGCAGATAAAGTGTTTTTCAGATAAGGTCAAGTTAAAGGAGTTCATCATCACCAAACCCTTATTTTATGAAATGTTCAAGGGACTTATCTAAGAAAAAGAAGATAAAAAAAAACATGTATAATAAAATGACAGCAAAGTCACAATTATTAACAACCACACCTAAAACAAATACAAAAAGAAACTAAGCAAAGAACTAGAACAGGAACAGAACCACAGAAATGGAGATCACATGGAGGGTTAGCAACAGGGGAGTGGGAGGAGGAGAGAGGGGGAAAAGGTACAGAGAATAAGTAGCATAGATTGTAGGTAGAAAATAGACAGAGGGAGGGCAAGAATAGTATGGGAAATGTAAAAGCTAAAGAACTTATGACACATGGACATGAACTAATGGGGGGGATGTGGGTGGGAGATGGTGTGCAGGGTGGAGGGGAATGAAGGGGGAAATGGGACAAGTGTAATAGCATAATCAATAAAATATATTAAAAAAAATGAAATAAGTTAGATGAATCAGGCCATCCACAGGGTTTCTCCTTCAGTGTTAGGTTACATACATGAATAACTGGTCACAGTTCTGAATAGTGAGTGGCCTTCAGCTGGTATAAAGGTAAACTGGGTAAACAACTTTATTAATTTTTAAAAATAATTTTTGTTTTCCAATGTCAATTGATATACAATATTATATTAGTTTCAGGTGTACAGCATAGTGATTAGACATTTCTGTAACTTACGAAGTGAACACCTGATAAATCGAGTATCCATTTGACACTATAAAAATTATTGCAATATTATCGACTATATTCCCAATGCTCTGCTTTACATCCCAATGACTATTTTGTAACTACTGATTTGTGTTTCTTAATTCCTTCACCTTTTTCATCTACCTCCCAATCCCCCTTTCATTTTGCAACCATTAAAATGTCCTCTGTATATATGAGATTTTTTCTGTTTTGTTTATTTTTTAGAATCCACATGTAAGTGAAATCACAAGGCCTTTGTCTTTCTCTGACCTATTTCTCTTATCACAATACACTATGTTTATTCATGTTATTGCAGATGGCAAGGTTTTAATTTTATTTATTTATTTATTTTTAGAGACTAGAAGGGAGGGAGAAAGAGAGAAAGAGAAACATCAATGTGTGGTTGCCTCTCATGTGGCTCCGACTGGGGACCTGGCCCACAACCCAGGCATGTGTCCTGACTGGGAATTGAACCTATGATGCTTTGGTTCGCAGGCCGCGCTCAATCCACTGAGCTACGCCAGCCAGGGCAGATTTTTATTGTTTTTTATGGCTGAGTTATATTCCATTGTATAGATATCCCACATCGTTTTCCTTTTATCTACTGATGGACATTTAGGTGGCTTCCATATCTTGGCTATTGTAAATAATGCTGCAACAAACATATATATGCATATATATTTTTTAACTATTGTTCTGGGTTTCTTTGAGTAAATATCCAGGAGTAGAATCACTGGGACCTTCTTTTTCTCTTGTGATAGCCTTTGTTTTAAAGTCTGTTTGGTCTGATGTAAGTATTGCTACCCCAAATGTTGTTTGTTTGTTTGTTTGTTTCCATTTAAATGAAATACCTTTTCCAATCCCTTCATTTTCAGTCCGAGTGTCTTCTATCTGAAGTATGTTTCTTGTATATAGCTTATGTAAGGGTTTTGTTTTCTTACGCATTCAGCCACCCTTTGTCTTTTGATTAGAGCATTTAATCCATTTACATTTAAAGTAACTGTTGATAACTATGTATTATATGAATATTATTATTGCCATTATAATATTTATGATTTATCTTATTTTTGTTACTCTTCTTAAATAAGTCCTTTTAACATTTCTTGTAATACTGATGTGGTGGTGATGAACTATTAGTTTTTTTTCCTAGTCTGGGAGGCTCTTTTATTCTAAATAATAGCTTTTCTGGGTACAGTAATCTTGGTTGTAGGTCCTTATTTTCATCCCTTTGAATATTTCATGCCAATACTTTCTGGCCTGTTGAGAAATCAACTGACAGTATTATGGAAGCTCTCTTGTAGATAACTAACTGCTTTTTTCTTGCTGCTTTTAAGATTCTCTCTTTGTCTTTGATCTTAAGCATTTTAAGTATGATGTATCTTGGTGTGAGTTTCTTTGGGTTCATTTTGTTTGGGTCTCTCTGTGTTTCCTGGGCTTGTATGTCTTTTTCCTTCACTAGGTTCAGGAAGTTTTTTATTACTATTTTTTTAAAAGGTTTTCAATTCTCTTCTCTTTCTGGTACTCCTTTCATGCAAATGTTGATATGCATGATGTTGTCCCAGTTGCCCCTTAGACTACCTAACTTTTTGGATTCTTTTTTTCTTTTTGTTCTTCTCATTGGGTGTTTTCTGCTACCTTATCTTCCAAATTGAGGACTGTCTCTTCTTCATATGTTCCACTCTTGATTCCCAATAATGTATTCTTTGTTTCAGTTATTGTATTCTTCATTTCTTCTCAATTCTTTTTGATGTTTCCTACTTCTTCACTGAAGTTCTTGCTGATATCATTGCATGTCTTTATAACCAGTGTTTTGAGCTCTGTGTATGGTAGACTGCTTGTCCACACTCTTGTTTAGTTCTTCTGGAGTTTTGTTCTGTTCTTTCATTTGCAGCATGTTTCTTTTTCTCCTCATTTTGGTGCCTCCTTGTATTTATTTCTATGTATTAGGTAGAGAGCTACATCTCCCCGTGACCTTATGTAGTAGGTGTCCTGTGGGGCCCAGTGGTGCAATCTCCCTGGTCACCTTAGTTGAGTCCTCCAGGTATATCCCTTGTGTGGGTTTTGTGTGCTCTTCTATTGAAATTGAGCCTTGATTGCAGTTGGCACATCAGTAGGAGGGATTGAATCTCAGGTTTATTGTGAAAACTGGCCTTCACTACAATGGAGGAGCTGTTGTGCAAAAGTCAGTCCTGTGGAGTAGGGTTCGCTTTTGCAGGGATTTGGTGCCTGTTGAGTCTGCCCCTTGAGTGTGTTGTTTGTGGGGGTGGACGGGTGGTTCTTTGATGCCGGCCCTGGATGTGTTGCTTCTGGGACCTCTTGAGGGGTACAAACCAAGGTCAGCTGCTGCCTGTGGACTACTTGGGGCCACTTGGTATGAGTTACAAAGTAGATAGTTGCCACTTGGGCTGGGCTTAGAGATGCCTAAATTTTGAACTGAGGCTAGCTGCCACTGGTACCTGGCTTGGGGCTTCTTATCAAGGGGTACAGCGCATGCTGAGGCAAGATACTGCTTGTTTGAGGTTTGTGATCCTTTGAGAGATTTTTAGGAAAGTCTGAAGCATGCACCAGGACAGGTTTTTTTTTGTGGAAATTCCACTGGAAGTGGTTTGGGTAGGCCTGCAAGGGTAGGGTGGTGCAGGGTCAATAGTATGAGCCAGGTTGATGGAGACTTAGATATGGTACCTGCCTGTGCCTGCAGGGGAAGGGCTAATCAGAGGAAAAATGGCTTCTGCCAACACTTATGTCTGGGAGAAAGCTCTTGCTCCAGCTTTCACCCTGAAGCCAGACAATTCAGTGCCTCACTGTATGTCCCTGGTGTCTTTCAAGTCGCTGCCCCAGTGCTGGAGTTAAGAACAAGTAGTCTGTTCACAAGCAAGTCAATGTTGTGTGGACTCTTTAAGAGGAATGCTTGGAACTCTAGAGATTCTCTGTCTCACTCAGCCACATGCTGGTTTTCACATCCAGAAATCATGGGGACTGCTCTTGCCAGCACTGGAACCCTGGGCTGGGAAGTCTGGTGTGGGACTGGGACTCTTGAGACATAGGAGTCCCCACTCCCCCAGCCAAGATATTTCTCCCAATCTATTTTTAGCCACCACAGGTGGGTATGAGGTCAGCCCATTCTGAGTCTCCATACCTCCTATCAGTCTTGATATGTCTTCTGTATATCTGTAGTAATGAGACTTCTGTTCAGCTAGACTTCAGGCATTTCTTTATGATGGTTATTCTGTAGTTTAGTGGTAATTTTGATGTGTCATGGAAGGAGTCGAGTACAGTGTTTACCTACTCTGACATTTTGACCAAAAGCCCTGGGTAAAACAATTTTAGAAAAATTAAGTCATCACTATAATAAAGCTAGAACTTTTATGACTATTTCTAATTTTACTCATGGCTAACCAGAAATTTGTTTGAGGGACCATGGTTTTTCATTTTCTCCAGTAAGCATTATTAGCATGGGGAAATGACATAAACAATGGTATTCTGAGACAATAGCATGCATGACGTGAACTGGAGTTTGGTTTCTTACAAGTAATTGCCAGTTTTAGCCTCTTAGGGGAAAAATTATATTTAAAACATCTAAGGAGCTATATATATAAAATACTTCTGCAGCGGAAAAACCTTGTTTTAAACAGGGGTATCCAACTTGTGGCCTATGGGCCTCATGAGGCCCAGGATGGCTATGAATGTGACCCAAAACAGAATCATAAATTTACTTAAAACATTATGAGGGTTTTTTGTTTTTGTTATTGTTTTTGTATTTAATGTGTGGTCCAAGACAACTCTTTTTTTCCAGTGTGGCCCAGAGAGTCAAATGTTTGGACACCTGTTTTAAGCTTTTTTGATTTTGAAATACTTTTGTATTTTCAAGTGGTGCATTGATAGTACAGGGAGGTCTCATATATCCTGCATATAGCATTGTGTAATGCTAGCACCTACATAACCATGGCCCATTTATTGAAACTAAGATACTAACATTGGTATAAAACTATTAAGGAAATTGTAGACTTATCTCAGAATTTACCGATTTTTCCAGTTGAGTCCTTTTTCTATTCTAGTATCCAGTACCTGATACCTCATTGCATTTAGTCATCATGATCTAGTCTTCTATGATTTGTGACCATTTTCCAGTTTTTTTTCTTGTGCTTCATGACTTTAACACTTTTTGAAGAGCAAACAGTGTCAGATACTTTTCATCTGTCTATCAACTTGGGTTTGTGTGATGTTTTCTCAGCATTAGTCTGGGGTTATATATCTTGGACATAAACACCACTAAGCTGACATGCCTTCTCAGTGCATCTTAGGAAATACATGCTATTGACATGCCTTATGTTGACCAGGATAATGTACAACCCTTGCTTAAGGGACCCTTCTTTTTAAAGATAATTTTGTTCTAATGGAAACATTTCACATTTTGATAGTGGTAGCATACAGTTCAATGATATGAAGAACATTTTGACTAAAATCACAAAAATGTCAGATGATAGTTCTCTACTGTCAGTGTACTGTTACACTATAAACAATGAAAAAATTCAGTGTTGTGTTTATTAAGGGCTGACATGTTTATATAACTACTTATGGTATGTTTTCCTGCCTTTTATGTTTATAAGGTTTAAATGTCTCCATAGTCCATTGAATAAAATATCTTCTGAGGGGAACAGAAGTTTGTTAATGGACCTGTCATTAACTGAATTCCTCTATCAACTGTTATTCACAGTGTGTGAACTCCTGATTCCCAGAGCCTGATGTGCATGCACATGGGCTGGTGATGATGCTCTGCTCTGCCCTACACTTCTTGTTCTACTTGTTGTCTTGAAAGTTTGACAAGGGTCTATCTTGTTTGTTCCTAAATGAGTTCATGTAACAGAATTTGTTATGGTGTTATATAACATAATTATATGTTATGTACACCTAAGATTTACAAGGAAGGCGATGATTGGAATAAAAGCAAGCCACCAAAGATAATTTCATATTCAATGTGGATGCAATAACTGCAAATGAGAAAGTACATTGCAAGCTTTTGAATAATTCTGTTATAAGAATGCTAAGGAAATGTATTCAAATTATAGATCTATCTTAAAAGAAAATGAGAACATAAGTGAAGTAAAAAATAATATGGAATGCAAATAGTTATCATTAAAATGGTATCATTTTGATACCTCTATAACAAAAGATTGGCAAGTAGAAATACATTTAAGTACAGTTATATGGCACTTTAAGATGGGGACATGTTCTGGAAAATGCTAGGTTACCTTTGTTGTCCGAACAACATACTGTGCTCATATAAACCTGGATGGTATTGCCTACTACACACTTAGGCTATATGGTATAACCTATTGCTACTAGGCTGTAAGCCTGGACAGCATGTTACTGTACCAAAGAAACCCCACAGGATGAAAAAGTATAAGAGAAAATAATGTAACCAAGAGACACAGTAAACAGGAGTTATATGAAGCTGCTGCTGGTATAACATGGCGTGCTGTGTACAACGTTAGAAAAAACTGCATTAGTAATCTAACATTCCATGAAATACATAGTCTAATTTATAAGATATTAAATGATATAAAAAACTCAAAATTAGGATTTTATAAAAATAATATAGCCAACAAGGGAGAAAATAAATGGATGATGAAGTTTACATTGTGGGGTCAAAATGGTCTTTCATAAGAATGATTATTATATTTGAAACTAAAGAGGCCTAAGATTTAGATAATAAAATAATGAAGGAAAGAGACTAAAAAATAACAGAAGGAAAGGCCCTGAGTGAGGAGAAAATTCGGGTCATTTGTGGACATGGAAGAGAGGCTTATGTACAGACTAGTGCTGAGATGCAGGTTGAAGAACTATTACAAAGGAACGCTGCCTGTGAAGAAGAAGAGAGGAGCACTACAGGGGAAGCACTGCCTGCTGTAGGGAATGCAAGAACAATATGGACAAAGCGCTGGACTAGGAGAAAAAGAAAAAACCACTAGGAATGGAGCAGAGTCTGTGGTGAAGATCAAGAAACACTATGAAAGATAATGAATGGAAGAGCAGTAAGGTGAAGCCCTGACCATGGTGGAAAATGAAACAGCAATACAGATAGAGCTGTGCCCATGGTGAAGAATGGTGAGATGCTGTGGAAAGAGCAGGACCTGTGGTGAGCTATGGGTGACCATTACAGATGGAGCTTGTGGTAATGAGCACAAGAGGGCTGCGGAAGAGGAGGTGGCTGTGGAAATAAATGAAAAGGCACTGTAGATGGATTGCTGCCTGTGATGAAGAATATAACAGTGATATGGATGGAGCAGGTCCTGGGGTGAAAATAGAGGAGTGCTAAGTTTGATGCTTTGCTTTTGATGAGCATGATGGGAAAAGCTTTGATTATGGTAAGAAATGGAGGAACACTATGGAAAGTAAATGAAGTCTCAAGAAAAAACAATACATTCCATTATTCAAAGCTTAAGATCTTTCATAAAAATATACTTAAGGAATAAAACAATGAACCAGAAATTTAAAGTAAATATTTTCAATTTTTTTCAAAAAGGGAGCATCAGGATTGAGCACCATCCTGCAAACCAAAGGGTCTTGGGTTGGATTCCCTGTAAGGGCACATGCCTGTGCTGTTCCCCCAGTAGGGGGCCCGCAAGAGGTAACCACACATTGATGTTTCTCTCCCTCCCTTTCTCCTTCCCTTCTCCTCTCTCTAAAAATAAATAAAATATTTTTAAAGAATTTAACATCAATATTAAAGTATTAGTAATTCACAGAATGTTAGAAAAATTCTCATATTGCTAATAAAACCACAAATAAAACAACAGGCATATGGGCAAAAAATTATACACTTTACCATGTAGTAAATATGCATGGCCAGGAAATGCATGAGAAAACGTTCAGTTTCATTAATAATTAGGAAATGAAACCTCAATGATATAGACAAAAATTACAAGTGACTTATAATGCTAAATTATGACAAGGATAAGGGTTCATCCTGAACTCCCTTGAACACTGCTATTGAAAATGTATTTTGTACATAAAGCCAAAGAGGGACAGGATTGAGGGTGGGAGGTGGGGATGGCTGGGATTGGGGCAGAAATAGAGACAACTGTACCTGAACAACAATAAAAAGTATTTTAAAAAGAAGAAAAGCAATAAATAAATATCTTTTAAAAAAGAAAGTGTATTTTGAAAACAGTTTGTCATTAGGTAATAGTATTTGGTTACTCTCACACTATATAATCCAGCTATTGCAATTGTATGCATATAACTAGGAGAAAATCTTATAATTGTGCATGAAAGGATGTTTATACTAATCCTCACCCCAGCATTTATTGTATTACAGAAGCCCAGTATTATATCAGCATTATATCAGTAAAGAAGAATTGTCGTACAGTCATAAAATGGAGTAAGATAAGGCAATAACAATTAGTGAACAACACATTCCACATTCATCGGTATAGGCAGATGCAATCGCCGTTGAGGATAGGGAGAAAGTCATAAAAGGAACCTAGCTGATAGAGTTTCCTGAATGGCATTGTCGACTATCTCTCTAGAAAAACAACCATAACTGATAAAAATTAAACAAGTGAAAATTGTCTGAAGTTTCCAGAAATAATCCTAATGGACCTACAGCAAATGTAGAACCATTTCTTCAAGAACATCTACTAAATTTGAGAAAGGATAACATGTTTGTGGCACTTGTCGCTATCACTCCCACCCCAACTGGTACCTCCCCAGCTTAGCTCTGGGAGCTCCACTCTGAATGGCTATGGCAAAAATACAGGGCTTTCTCTTTCCCATCTCTCAGCCAATGACGATGCTGTCTCCTCAGGAGAGGCAGACTGTCAGTATTTCCTATTCACCCCTCCCCCACCCCAAGATTAAGGGTTTTCCTTTACCCTTCTGGTCCACTGGTGTATGCTAGAAGTTCTACCCCAGGTGTAGGAGACTGGAGATACTGAAATTCCAACCACCCTTGCCCTCATGTCTTTGTATAGCAGAGTGTCCACATCAGAATAGGTCAGCTGAGAAGACTAGACTGCCATCTCTTCATACACCTGGCTCCTTAAAGAGGGCTGTCACTACAAGAGAAGCCAGTGACAATCCACTTCTGCAGTGCTGGAGCAGTGGTGGAGAAATTCAGCTCAGGGGGAGAGGCTGGCTATAAGAACAAAGAGCTCTGAAGCCCTCCCCCAAAGAACTGACTATTTATTATGCAATTATTAATAACAGGAAGCTGGTAGCTACATGAGAACAAGCTAAATTCTAGGCCAGTACTAGAAAGAATCAGAAAGATACAGGTAAGAGGAGCCCTCCTGTGGTCAGAACAAATTTTAAAGATTTGCCTCAAAACTATCCCTGAAAAGAGATTTTAATTTAATCAGATCAAAATGTGCACAATTTGTGCCCCAGGACGTTGTCAGAAACAATAGAGCAATTAGCCAGCCAGCAATTAGTGGAACCGAACTGCTAATGTGATACTAAGTAAGGCCTACAGCTTAGCTGAGAGATCAGGGAAAGAGGTGCCAAAGGTAGTTTTGCTGAAGTCACTGTCATGTTGGGTGACTCATGCCCAAGGGTACACTTTCTGGGGAGTGAGATGAGAGAAAAGGATTTTAAAAAGAAAATATAGTGACTGAATATTTCCTAAAAACCTATTCTACACATCAAAGAATTTCAACAAATTCTAAGCAGAATAAAAGAAATAAATCTACACTCAGATGTATCATAGTAAAACTTACAAAAGAAAAAGATTTTATAAGAACAACTTGAAAGCAGCATGTTCTTGTAGTCATCATATACAGGGAACTTCAATAAAATTAAATGTCAGAAACAGCAGAGGCCAGAATGCCCTGTGACGATTTATTCAAAATGCTGTAAACAGACAGAAAAAGTCAGAATTCATATTCAACAAAATTATCTTTCAAAAATGAATATGAAATAAAGACATTCACAGATAAACAAAAGTAGAGATTTCATATCTAGTAGGTGATGTTTATAAGAAATACAAAAAAATTCTTTATTTAAAATGAAATTACTCAGACAGTAATTCAAACCTATGCCAGAAATTAAGAGCACTGGTGAGGCTCTAATTTAAAAAAATTAACAGTCAATAAAGATGCATATTTCTTCTAATATATCTCATCTAATTTAAAAAACAGTTGTATGAAACAGTAGGTACATTAATTACATGGTGGGGTCTCTAACATTTAGATAACCTAGTTAATATGAAATAATTCCTGGAAAGCACCAATTATGGAAATTGCCCCTAGAAGTAATAGAAAATGAATAGACCTCCATCAAGAGGCTGCATTAGCAAATTTTAAAATGTCCATTAAATAAAGCTCGTGCTGACAGGGCTTCAATAATAGACTCTCAAAGCTAAAGCCAGAGTTCCTATATGACCGATCTTTTCTGCTTTGATCATAGGTATGTAGCTAGGAGAAATAAAAATATATGTCCACTAAAATGACAAAAATTCTGCACATGAATGTTCATAGAAGCATTATTTATAATAGCCAAAACGTGAAAATAGCTCCAATGTCTATCATCTGGTGAATGGAAGAATCACTGTTTATAGCATTCGCTTATATTTTTACTGCTGTCAAATTAATATCGTGTCCTTTTCATGTCTGATTTTACTGATTTGAACCTCTCTCCTTCTCTTGGTTAGTCTGGCACAACTCAATGGATATACTAAAAATCACTGAATTGTAGACTTTAAAAGGGTGAATTTTACGAAGTGGAAGTTATATCTCAATAAAGGTGTTATAAAAAAACAAAACAACAAAAGAAAGTATATAAAATTTTCCATTCTGATAAAGCTGAAGTATAGAAAATGGCTCATACATAGGGGATAAAAGTGAAGAGAGCAAGGACACATTTACTGAGAAATCAGGATAATGGCTATTTTCCAGAAGGAGGGAAGGGTGGGTGATCAGGGAAGGGCACAGAGGACACTTCTGCAGCACTTGTTTCCAATACCTACTTCCCTAAACACCTGCATGGTCGGCAGGGCACACTGCTGTGGTTCGAATGAGAAATAATTTAGGTTGTAAAAGCAGTAAGATCACACAATTGCTGAGAGCCATAAGTGACACATCCGTTTGTTGAGTTTTTTTCTCCTTGTGTGGACCTCTTGTTGATTTATTTTAATAAGTCAGACATTTCAGAGGGCAACCTATTGGCTCTTCTCTTCCTCACCTGCCCCGCAGCAACCATCCTGCCCTCCAACTCATTTACTCCAGTGTGTGCCCTGAGGGACTTTTTCTTTATGGAGTGCCTTCCCCAGTCTCCTTGCACACTGTTTCCAGTGGGGTTCGACCAGTTTGAGTTACACACAAAGGATCAGAGTGTGAGAGGAAAGAGTACTGGGATTAATCCTTTTGTTCCTTGTTTTCTTCCTCGCAGTTTGTAGAAATTCTATTTGGGCTACAGCTTCTGTCTGGCAGTGCTTTTCCCAAGGTTCCTGCTCTTACCAAAATTCTAGTAACACAGTTTCTTGTACCTGCCCATGGGACCTACATGCCAGATTGTCTTCCTGCTGTTGTGATGACTTGGTATTGCCTGTTGGTTCCTTCAATCCTGCTACCACTTCTGCAAATAGTCTCTTTATTAAAAAGTCTTTAAAAACTCTCAGCTGAATGTATTATCTGGTCTCTGCTTGGTCCTTAATTGCAGCAAAATTAATCAGAACTTCCAAACTTCCATTCAGTTGTTTCTATGCAGTCTGTCAATGCAGAAGGTTGAGAAATAATCCATGTATTCATTTAGTAAAATCACACATTGTGAATAACTCACATCTTCAAAATGAAGTATTAGTATTCTTTTTTCTCCATGTTAATGACATAACTGTGCAAATCTTTGCAGTCCTTTAGTTATGAAGAAATTTTATACTTAAATGATAGCCATTTCTTATTAGGGATACATGCATGGTTATATAAATGTTTTAGTAATTTTTTCATGTGTAATTTTTAAGAACATATTACAACATCTTTTATTATAGTTTTCAGTGCATTCGTTTTCATGTAAGAAATAAAAAAGAATGGTTAAACATTTAAATAGCATGCATTGGTCTTTCTCAAAACTGAACTGTGCTCACATGCATTTCTTACAGTATTCTTGCACAGTATCTGAAGCATGACCAAGGTCCTGATGTTCTGTAATAGTTATTGTCCCGAATGAGCTTCTGGATAATGCTAATTATAGTTTAAATAAAATTACTTGTCAGTCACAGCTTTAACAAGCTCTAGTGTTTCTTCCTGGAAGTTGCTATATTTGAGATAACAGAAATACATCTACAGCACAATAGTGTAACACACTATAAGCAGTTAAACTGGCAAGTCAGGAAATTGTGTGTGGTACTCAGATATAAGAACCAAACAAATGGTCCACAAAACATGTTGTCCTGGAAAATGAAATACAAATTGTAAATGTATGTATTATGGAAAATCTCTTGGACTTCCAGGGGAATGTTTACAAATCCCCATGGACCCAAGGGTCACACTAGGAGGAATCAGCACAGCAGCAGGAATAACGTGAGTGCAGCTAACCAGGTTTATGAATTTTGTACTGTTATTTTAATGCTGTGTAATTGGGTCATATACAGTATATAACAATGGTACTATATTATTATTTCAATGTGATGATAATGAAGTGACATAGTATTAAACAGCACAGACTTCATATTCAATGCATATAATCCAATTCCAAAATACTTAAAATAAGGGACAATTAAACAGATTCAGACCAAATTATAAGAAGGGTGACATGCTCTGTCTGGAATTTAGTATGTACTATCTTAGTAGGCAAACACATAAAGGATATTTTTCTGACATTTCTGGAAACCCACCTGCTTTTAGTAAATCCTTCAATTAATCTGTCCTTGAAATGTTAGGAAAGAGTTAGCTAAGAAATAATTTACAAGCATGCCATCTAAAACTTTCAGATAATTGTTTTTTTAATTATACATGTTCTGATGCCTTAAACATTCCACCTACCTATAGATGTAGAGACCTTAAGAATTTAAGTATGGACCTATTAAAGTAATAAATTTATTTTGTTATTATTTTTATAATTTTTAAATTTTGAATGTATTTTTCCATTACCATTTAAATTCCTCATACCTCCCTCTCCCCTACAACCTACACACTGGTGTCCATGTGTTCTTTTCCCTTTTTGCTTGATTCTCCCACCCCCAACTCTCCCTGTAACTGCCATCTGCTCTCCATCTATGAGTCTGTCTCTATTGGGCTTGTTAGTTCAGTTTGTTCATTAGATTCCACATATAAGTGAAATCATATGGTATTTGTTTTTTTCTAACTGGCTTATTTCACTTAGCATAATGTTCTCCAGGTCCATCCATGCTGTTGCAACAGGCAAAATTTTCTTTTTTTTTATGTCTAAGTAGTATTCCATTGTGTAAATGCCCCATAGTTGTTTTATCCACTTATCTACTGATGGACACTTAAGCTGCTTTCACATCTTCATGATTGTAAATAATGCTGCAATGAACATGGGAGTGCTTATGTGCTTTTGAATAGTGCTTTGGATTTCTTCTAATATTCCCAAAAGTGGGAGTGCTGGGTCAAAAGGCAGATCCATTTTTAATTTTTTGAGGCATTTCCATATTGCTTTCCACAGTGGCTGCACCAGTCTACATTCCTTCCAACAGTGCAAAAGTGTCCCCCTTTCTCTGTACCTTTGCCAGAACTTACTGTTTTTTTATTTATTGATGGTGGCCATTCTGACAGGTATGAGATGATATCTCATTGTGATTTGTATTTGCATTTTTCTGATGAGTAGTGACTTTGAGCATCTTTTCGTATGTCTATTGTCCATCTGTATGCCCTCTTTGGAGAAGTGCCTATTTAGGTCCTTTGCCTATTTTTTAATTGGGCTGTTTGGATTTTTTTTGGTGTTGAGATTTGTAAATTCTTTATAAATTTTGGATATTAACCCCTTATCAGTTATATTGGTAAATATGTTCTCTCATTCCATGGGTTGTCTTCTTATTTTGTTGATTTTCTTTGCTGTGTAAAAATTTTTAGTTTGATGTGGTACCATTTGTTTATGTTTTCTTTTGTCTCTTGCCTAGGGAGATATATCAGATAAAATACTGCTATAAGCAATGTTCATAATTTTACTACCTATGTTTTCTTCTAGGGTTTGTATGGTTTTGGGTCTAATATTTAAGTCTTTAAACCATTTTGAATTTATTCCTGTGTGTGGTATAAGAAGGTGGTCTAGTTTCATTTTTCTGCATGTTTCTGTCCAATTTTCTCAACACCTTTTTATTGAATAAACTATCTTTGGCCCATGGTATGTGCTTGTTCATCTGTTAAATGTTAATTGACTACAGAGGTGTGTGTTTATTTCTGGGCTGTCTATTCTGTTCCATTGGTCCATATGTCTTATTCCAGAACCATGTTGTTTTGATTTCTATGGCCTTATAGTGTAGTTTGATATTAGAGAGAGTGATTCCTCCAACTTTGTTCTTCTTTCTCAGGATCGCCATTGCTATGCAGGTTCTTTTGTGGTTCCTATAAATTTTTGAAATATTTGTTCTAGTTCTGTGAAATATGTCATTGGAATCTTGATGGGAATTGTGTTGAATTTATAGATTGCTTTGGGTAACATGGACATTTTACTGATGTTAATTATCCATGAACATGGTATGTGCTTCCACTTATTTATTTCTTCTTCAGTTTCTTTCTTCAGTATCTTATAATTTTTTTGAGAACAGGTCTTTTACATCCTTGATTAGATTTATTCCTAAGTATTTTTTTCTTTTTGAAGCAATTGTGAATGGAATTGTTTTCTTAATTTCCCTTTCTGTTAGTTCACTATTGGCATATAAAAATGCAGCTGATTTCTGGATGTTAACTTTGTATCCTGCTTCTTTGCTCAATTCATTTATCAGTGCTAGTAGTTTCTTGGTGGAATCTTTAGGGTTCTCTATGTATAGTATCGTGTCATCTGAAAACAAAGACAGCTTTACTTCTTCTTTCCCAGTCTGGATGCCTTTTATTTCTTCTTCTTTTCTGATTGCTATGGTGAGGACTCCCAGTACTATGTTGAATAAGAGAGGTGAGAGTAGATACCCATGTCTTTTTCCCGATCTTATAGTTTTTGCCCATTGAGTATGGTGCTGGAAGTGAGTTTGTCATATATGGCCTTTATTATGTTTAGGTATGCTCCCTCTAATCCCACTTTGCTGGAGGTTTCTATCATAAATGTATGCTGGTTTCTATCAAGTGTTTTTTCTGCATCTATTGATATGATCATGTGGTTTTTATCCTTCATTTTGTTTATGTGGTGGATCACATTTTTTGATTAGTGCCTGTTGTACCAACTTTGCATTCTCAGAATAAATCCCGCTTGATCATGGTGTGTGATCTTTTTGATGTATTGCTATATTTGGCTTGCTAATATTTTGTTGAGGATTTTATCAAAATGTTCATCAGGGATATTGGCCTGTAATTTTCTGTCTTTGTAGGTGTCTTTATCTGGTTTCAGAATTAAGATAATGCTGGCCTTGAAAAATGAGCTTGGCAGCATTCTTTCCTCTGGAATTTTTGGAAAAGTTTGCAAAAGGAGAGGCATTAGTTCATACAATCTTCCAAAACTAAATAAAAAAGAGAAAATCTGAATAGACAGATTACACTAGTGAAAAATGAAACAATGATTAAAAAGCTCCCAATAAACAAGCCCTGGATCGGATGGCTTCACAGGTGAATTTTACCAAGCATTCCAGGAAGAACTAACATCTTTCCTTGTTATTATTTTTAAATCTGTACAAAATTTCATATTGAAGCTTGGATAAAAATTCTATAATTTTGTTCTGTGCAATGGAGTGGATAATTGAAGCAAATGACTGACTAATACAAAGAACATGTTTTTACTAATTTGCAAAGTGAGTCAGATTAATCTGATAAATTTATAAATTTAGTTAATTATCTCAAGTATATATATTCCAGAGGAGACTTTATTTGTAAGTTATTTGATAACCATCAACATATTTTTAAAGTTCTATTCAATAGATCATATCTCTGTTAGTATCTGATAAGTAAATCTGTTTTAAAATTTTACTACAGTCTGAAGAAAAATGGTATCAGAGTGTTAACTAAATATATTTTTAATTACAAATGATAGTTAATATTGTAACATAATCTTTTGTTTCATAATCTTTTGTAAGTTCTGCCATTTTTTCTTTTAGTTTGTTCTTACTGCTTCCAATAAAACCTCTATGAGCATAGCCTAAAATATATTTATGAAAGAATTTTAGCAAATTTTTTGACATTGTCACATAGTTAATGAATGACATACTAGATGTACTAGAAGCATTTAGAAGAAATTTTTTTCCATTGTGTTTTTGTTAAGGCATAGATTCCATTACATATGGCTGTTATTTTATAATCTGTTGCAAAATATTCTTGAATTAGGGAAGCCAGATGATTTTAAGTTTTATGAAGGTAGCACTTAATCTCATTTATTGAATTATCTTCAGTATTGTTAATTGTGCTTGAAAATAGTTTTTCACTGAATGAATGAAAAATATTTGCAAGACTTGCTATATATCTTTTTTAAAAAGTGCATACAGTTTGTGTCTACTTATGCAAATAAAGCTGAAAAATGCAAAAGTGTCATAATAATGGATTCCATTTCATTTCTGTCTATTAGATCTCTCTCAGAGACCAGAAACAAAACTCAAAAAGATGTTTTTACCACCAGACAAATTTGCCTTCAACATTTTTTACAAATATGCAAAGTATAAAATAAATTAAGATATTGCATCTTTGTCAATTATGCTTAGGAATCGTCTGAGCAGAAACCTCTTAGAGTTAGTATCTTTTGACCTAATATATTGCACAGAGGAAGTGTAAGTCCAACTCATAGCCTTTGTATACCACATATAATACAAAATTATCTCAATTATTACACAATTAGCAGTTAGTTGTTTCAATTAGAATATTGTAAACACTCTTTTAAAAATAGTACAAGTCTTTGTCATGTGACCTTTATATTTCTGGAAAATGTGCTACTTAAGGAATAATGAGGCATTTGAGCTAAACTGGGTCTGTGGTTTATATCTTTGTATGGTTTATATCAGAATTGGGTTAATTCTGATTTGGAGATAATTTAATCAGCACAGAATGGAAAGAAACATGACAAAAGAAAGCAAACAGCTACCAATAGTGTGGTTCTTTACCTTTACATCAAACAACTGCTTGGTCCTATTCTCAGTTGTTTGCATGTGTGCTGGGTGAACCATGTATTCTGATTCAAATTCATGGATTGATGTAATGGACACCTCAGTCAAGGACATATTCATGAAGAAGCTAAAGAGGAAATTCAGCGTGGGTCATAAACACTTTCAATTCCTTTCAGCAGAATAATGTTCCATTATAGATATCAAATCAACTTTCACATGTGGTGGTCCCTGTGCCTATCTGACTGTTCTATCATCAGCTCTTTCCTCCCTCACCATTTTCTGTGTTCATTTTAGAGTTTTGCCCATGGTTCCTTAGTTAATATATGAGTAACATTTCTTTGGGAAATTAAGAAAGTACATGATTTTTAAGATGAAGGAATTATAACAAAAATTAAATCTAAGTTACTGTGTATCAATTATTATTCAGTCTCATTTGACTATTCATAGAATGAGTGAAAGAAGTATTTGGTTAAGTATTTTGGGAATTACCAGGCCAGAGAATGGATGTTAAAACACATACTCTTAATTCTTGTTTGCCCATTACTATGTGTAATTGCAGATTCTATGATAAAATTTTCTCTCAACAGAGACAACATGGCAACAAGGGAGATAAATTAATGAAGTTTTCATAAAGGTAGATTAACTCAAATTAATACTTTAATTTGAGATTATTCCTTTACTATATTTTTAATATAAAGTTTTCTTATATGAAAATGTGGTATGATTTTATATCGATGGTAGCAAAAACTTTTTAAGCTAGCTTTATATGTCTTACTGATCTATGGGAGTATGTGCAAAATTTTACTTACTTTTGAAATCCAAAAATGTCAAAAATGTCATTGTTATTGAGTTTCTTTTTTTTAGTTGTTAAGGTTTGTTTACTCATTTGCTTATTAATCCACAATTATATATTAAAGTCTTGGCATCTATAAACACAAAACCTGAGATAAATAAAAGCATAAAATAATATGGTAAATATAATCATGAAAATACAATTTCAGAGTAAAAATCTAGCCCTGGCTAGCACAGCTCAGTGGATTGAGTGCAGGCGGTGAACCAAAGCATTGCAGGTTCGATTCCCAGTCAGGGCACATGCCTGGGTTGCAGGCCACGGCCCCCAGCAACCATACATTGATGCTTCTCTCTCTCTTTCTCCCTCCCTTCCCTCTCTAAAAATAAATAAATAAAATATTTAAAAGAAGAGTAAACATTTTAAAAACTAGGAAAGTAATAATAAAAAAAACCCACCCCATGCAATTATGTTAACATCAGACAAAATAGTCTGTAATGGAAAAAATATTAAAGGCAAAGTGCATGATGATAAAAAATTTAATCTAGATTACATAAAAACTGTTTACTTATATACACTTCATAAAATAATTTCA
Organism: Phyllostomus hastatus; assembly: GCF_019186645.2. NCBI lineage: Eukaryota > Metazoa > Chordata > Mammalia > Chiroptera > Phyllostomidae > Phyllostomus > Phyllostomus hastatus. The sequence continues at coordinate 14,815,768 of NW_025333835.1, forward strand.
AAAACATAGAATATAAATGTAATAGAAAATATGTACCTTTATTTGAATATTTTACTTAACCACCACCATAATTGGTAAGTCAATCAGGCCCCAGGAGATTTGAACAGCACAATCAATAAACTAAAGATAATGAAGCACTGCAACCAACAGTGAAGATTCAACAACCTCAAACATACTTGAACATTTATGAAAATGTATTTCATTCTATGCTATAAAGCAAATTACAAACAGTTTTACAAGATAAGTATCTTAATAGCAGCCTTGTCTGACAGTAGCTCTGTAAGTTAGAAATGTAGCAATAAGCAGTGTAGTTGGGAAACCTCCATGAGTTTAGAAACTTAACAATATCATTCTGAATAATTGGTAGATCAAAGAGAAAACCAAAATGGATATTACAAAACCTTGTGTCATGTGAATGAAGTGGAACTCAGTTGGGAATATATAGCCTGAGATTTTATTTGGGAAAAAAAAAGGAAAGGGCTCAACTTAATGACCTAAGCATCAACTTTAAACAACCTTTAAACAACTTTAAAGGTGAAAAAACAAAAGCTGAAGAATAAATGCAAAGAAAGTAGAGGGCAAGCCTTAATAAAGAGGTATTGCCTTCAAAGCCAAACTGACTACATGTGAATCTCTGCTTTCTCTCTTAACAGTTTTTGACCTTGAAAGTAACTTAAGCTCTCCATGTTTCCTCATCTATAATGAATGAGGGATAGTAATAGCGCCTGCCTCACAGAGTTGTGGTGAGGACTGAATGAGTAAATATATAAAAGATGCAGGGCACCAGGATATTGCTCAGCAATTTGCAGTTAGCTTTTATTATTAGAAGAGCAGACATTAATTAAGAAGACATATTAAACACAGTCAAAACTACTTCTTTTAAAAGAGTAATAAAATTGACAAACCCGTTCCAATGCTGATTAGGAAAAGAGAGAGAAGGCCACATGACAATGTTCATAAAGAACAAGTAGGAGACGAGGAAGGAATGACCACACACAACTCTTCTGACAGCTTTGCTCTGAAGGGCATGGCACAAAATAGGGCACTTTCTGGAGAAGCACACTGGAGCCAAGTGGTGTTTTAAAACTGTCCTCATTTTTCAGGATGGGCTAAGTTGAGACAAGTTTGTATGCAGGTGGCAAAGATCCAGCTGATCAAGAATGTGCTGAATCCCCTGAGAGGTCAAGGGAAGAGGCAACTCACGGAAAGGTGGACAGAGGCCAGGAAAAATAAATTATGTATGAGTGAGTCTCAGTTTAAACAAACAGTATTCTGTGCAAGTGTTCCTTTCTTAAAGAAAATGCTGCTTTTGCCAGAGAAAAGAGGTGTTAATTTGGGAGCCACTGATTATTGAGATCCAGATCTATGCCAGACCCCCTGCTAGGATGAACACATGATTAACAAGGTGGGCCTGACTGGATTCGTTTAATTATTTATGTAGACTCTTGAGAGAAGGGAAAGGAAAAGCTCAGTCAGGAATTAGAGGCAGAAACACTAATGTAAATGAAACCATACTCTTTGGATCCCTATGACCCAAGACCTTTCCATTTTCCCTTCCGCCTGGAAGAGCCAAATATCATGCCAGGGTCTGCCTGGCTCACTCAGTGCCTTCACGTAGGTTTCTTCTCAGATGTCCTCTCAGCAAAAGCTGTCCCTAACCACACTGTCTAAACAGAATTCTTTTCATCCTCTACCCTGAGACCCTCTCATTTTTCTCCTGTAGGGCTTATCACACCCTTGTGTTGCATAATTTCTCAAAACACTGTGATATTTTTATTTACTAATTGTCATTACCTCCTATTGGAATGCAACTTCCTTGATGGCAGGGATTTTATTTTGTTCACTCTTGTATTTCCATGTTCTTTTACACATGCATGTAACATGTATATAGGTAATACATACATGTGATATGTGTGTGTTTAAGCAATATACATATACATATATTTTTTGTATGTATGTCCCTCACTATCCTACCCTCTGTACCTATAATTACTCTTTCTTGTAGCTTTCTGTTGACTTCTATTACAACATTTATGTGGAACTGTGGCTATCATGCTTTTTATTATTTACATGGGTTTTTGTCTGTCTCCTTCTATAAAATATAAACTCCATTAGAGCATGGGCATAGTGGTCACTCATCATTGTATTCATAGCACTGAAATTATGTTGGATATATAATTGTTAAGAATTGTGAAGATATGGGAACATTATCCTACTTGGAAGCTTATGTCAGTCATCCATGTAGTAGATGCTGGAAGAAATCATGAGATTTCTAGGTCAGAGACAGAGGACTTTATTACACTGTATAGCAAGAAACATGCACTTCAAGTTGCCTTCATTCCTCCTGCCCTCCAAGTTCCATGGAGGTAACCTGGAGCACCTAGGTGAATTGTGCACATACAGTGGGTCTGTGTCACAGCTGAAGAAACTTTGATCTTAGGGAATCACCATCCTTTAATAGTCTTCAAGCAAACTTGCTCAACCTTTGTCCCAGAGGAAGACATTTGCTTTATTGTGCAGGACAGCAAACAAATCTATTCACTTCTCCTGGGTGAGACACTATGTCTGTGTATTAATGCTGTTTGCTTTTGAAATGCCTTAAAAATATAGTCTAAAACAAAAAATGACAATGTCTCTGTTCCTAAGACATGCATAAATCTGAAACCCAATGATAATAAAAGCTGAATAATATTTTGCATTTGACTAAAACTTTGCCTGTTTTTGTAACTATTTGGTATAAGGATGGTGGTGAAAGTTTAGATGAGCATAAAAAGGATGAGATGGGGAAGATCACCCAAACTGGGAGCATTTGTAGATGGTGTCCCTGGATGATGTCACTATGTGTGTGAAGTTCCTAAGGTGATATTCCATAGGACCAACAGGAAGGTACAGTAACAGTTTAGAAAAGTATGCCTAGTGGAAATTGCTCTGCTTGTGGTCTCTCAGACTCCTTTTTCCCTGATGCTATGTTACTCCCTAATGCACTTCTGTGTCCATGCTACTTTCTACCTATCTGGTCATTTTAGTACAGCAGGGGTAATAGCCTAACTGCATAGAATTCTCAATGTCTGATTTCTCATATTTCAATCTTTGTTGATGATTTTATATTGCTGAAGTTATTTTGCTCCCTATTTCTAGTGCTGATTGCTTGTTCAGAAACTAGATGCTAATGAGATTTTGCTTTTCTTCTACTTGGGGTCTATATATACCTGTCCTGTTGCCAAGAAAGCTGTCCTTTTTTGAAACCCTGGAAAAAATAGGTTTTATGTATCACACAGGACTGTGAAAGAACAGCAGTGGTACTTAATCCGGGCACACCCTTTTACTGTCTCTCCTGCGTCTTATGTCATTTAATCAGAAGCTCTTCTTGTCCAGTGCAGAATGGATTTTTGTATTTAAGTCATCACGCTTGTTATGTATGTTCCTGTTTCAGTCGCCAAGGAGCATTTCTTGTGTGCCTCTCTGTGACAGAAGTTCAGTCAAGCACACAGATTCAGTTCTTAATAAGATGCTGTTATTATCCAAGCAGGCTCCACAATTAGCGACAGATTTTAAAAATTGATTGCAACAGGCTTAAATATTTTTATATGAGAATTTTGGGTATAGAGATACATGACAAGGACAAAAGTAATGACAGCAGTAAGTGGAGATGGCATGGTAATGGGAATGCCCGTGCCTCAGACACTTTGAGTGTTGGATAATGAAAAAATCTCACCAGGCAGAGGGGTGGGGGTCAGTCAGAGGAGGATAAATATTACTGGTAAAAGACATGTAGTAATTAAGGAGACATTTGAGAACATGGATTCCAGAGTATGCCATACATGAGCTCTCTGACCTTACTATCTCAATTTCCTGGTTTGTAGTATGAGGCTGTTGAGAAAGCTGATCTCTAGCTCTTTTATCCCCATCTACTGAGAGGATAAAGAGCATTCTCAGCAATCAGGCTGTTGACATTCCAGAAAATGTCAGCATCACTCTGAAAGGACACTCAGTTATTGTGAAGGGCCTTAGGCGCACCCCGTGGAGGGACTTCAATCACATCAGTGTAACACTCAGTCTCTTTGGAAAGAAAAGAAACAGCTCTGGGTTGACAATTGGTGGGGAAATAGGAAGGAAGTGGCTGCCTTTCACACTCGGCCATCATGTACTGGCCGTGATCACGGGTGTCACACTGGGTTTCCCTCACAGGATGAGGTCTGTGTTTACTTACTTCCCCACCAATGTTGTAGATCAGGAGAATTGTTCTCTTATCAAAATCAGAAATTTCTTGGCTGAAAAATACATCCACAGGCTTCAGATGAGATCTGTCATTGATTATTCACTACACCAAGCCCAGAAAGATGAGTTGATTCTCAAAGGAAATGACATTAAATTTATATCAAATTCAGCTGTTTTGATTCAGCAAGCTATAACAGTTAAAAACAAAGGTATAGAAAATTTGGGGGTGGTATCTGTATCTCTGAAAAATGAACAATTCAGCAAGCCGAAGAGACCTAATTTGTCCAGCTACAGAAACAGCAAGATGCTAGATGATTCTTCAGACTTATTTGTAGTATTTTAAAGATGAAATAAGAACTGTATATTGAAAAAATACATAGGTGATCTTTAAAACCCAATTGAAGCTGTATTGCTCATATCAAGTCTAGTTATTATTGTTTTATGTCCTGAAATGGCCATGTTTTCATTGATTTATTATTATGACAGGTTAATTCTCTATAACAGTCTGGGTTACTGAGAAGATTTCTTCTTAAATATGTAAGTCATAATCAATAGGAGTGAATCTCTGACTAGAAAATACGTCTTCATGTAGAAACATTTAATGCATACTCTTTTAATTTTCATCATCTCCTTGAGATAATGCACATGGAGAAAGTTCATTGTTGTAAAGGAAGATCTAAGTTGTGGGTGAGCTGAGACCTTCAGAGACAAACTGCTCAGTCAACCTTTGTCCAGAACCTTTTTCTTACTGTGAATGTGCAATAAGAAAAATCTGTTTGCTCTCTACCTATTAGTGCATATACAGAATAGTTTAATTATCTAAATTGCTGCTACCTCAGGAGCATGTAAATTGCTCATAATGGTTATAAATGAAAATTCCTGTAGTCAGCTTTTATTGTTTTTGATATTTTTCAGCAAAACCCATTGCCATTTTATTACCAATGTAATGCAGTAATCAGTGAAGAAATAATGCAAAACATATAGTGAATGATTAGTAGGATCAGTATTAAAGACAAGATGATGTGCTTTACAGTTTATCTTTTGTTCTATGTGCTTATTTCCCTTTTTATGTCACCTTCTTTCAGAAACTTTCTTATCGAGGCAAGACCCTTTATATCTAAAGAAAATATCAAGTTTTTAAATGTTTACTTAAGATAAGACAAATAATTCTAGTAAACTCTCCTTCACCTTTCATCCTGTCTAAATTTGTGATTCTTAATTTCCTCATTCAAAAATAGATGATTAAAATCAATAAATTGCCTGAACTTTCTGATAGGAGCATCACAATCTTAAGGCACTTGCTTCACAAGTACACATTATATAGCATCTCATATTATGTGTAGATTAACAGTAACCCTACAATATTCTTATACTATATGAGGTCTGTCTGGAAAAAGTCCAGCCATTGTTAATATAATGAGAAAGGTTTTCACAACATTGATGTAACTAGTCAGTCAAGGAGAGTGAACTGGGTTGCACACACCTGAACAATAATGACCCCACTGTACTTGTCAGCGGGGGTGTTACACACTGTTGAGTGAGCGTGTGTACTGTGTGATCATCACATTCAAAATAACTGAAGTAGAGCAACAAATTTGCATCAAATTTTGTGTTAAGCTTAAACATTCAGATGATTCAGAAGGCCACAACTATGAGCGACTGGTGATTGGCAGCCTCATCACCACTACATATCCACTCATGCATCAAGTCTCATGCAGAGTATTTTGCAAAACATCAAATCACCCAGGTGACTCAGCCCCTCTACAGCCCAGATTTGGCACCCTGCAACTTCTGGCTTTTCCCTAAACTAAAATCATCTTTGAAAGGGAAGAGATTTCACACTGTCAGCGAGATTCAGGAAAATATGATGGGGCAGCTAATGGTGATTGGATGAACTGTGTGAGTCCCCAAAGTGCCTCCTTTGAAGAGGACTTGGGCATCATTGTTTGATGTACAATATTTCTTGAATTTTGTATCTTCTTCAATAAATGTCTCAATTTTTCATATTACATGGCTGGATGCCTTCTGGACAGACCTCTTATGTTATTGTCAACTTAATCGGGATAAGAAGAGTTAGTTGAGCATGAAAATTAATGTCTGAATTAAGGGGATTAAGTTCTCAGCCCCCTTTTACCTTCTACTGTCCAGCTCAGCTGCAGGGAGAATGAATGCTGCCATGGATTTATCAGATCAAAGAGCATTAGACCTGCACTTTTTCATCAACAAGGTAGTAAGCCAAAATTTAGGAGGTGTTTTCTTGGGAAGGAACAATTTTATTTATTATTGCTTTCTCCTGCTTCCTTTCTGCACAACCTCTGATGAAGCCAAGTATAGTAGGTACTACATTAGAGTCTGGGAAAAAACTAGTACAAAATAATGATCTTTCTCCTTGCCTTTCTCACTGAATAACAGGTGACATTAAAGGGAGAGAGCCACCTGGTTATCTGGGGGTCAAGTGTCCAAGTTAGACAAAGTGCAAGCACAAATGCCTTGAGTCAGAAATCTACCTGTTAAGTTTGAGGAAGTGCAAGAGGCCACCTCCCAGCAGCCCAGGAGAAGGCTGGGAGAGGGAGTAATGACAGGGGGTCACACTGGGTCACAGGCTCTCTGAGGAGCTTTGGCTTGTTCATTTATCTCCACGCTCTGACTCTAAATTCAGAATACACAGTTTACATTAGAAAAACTCTCTATCCAACCACCTTCAGTTCTTCTAACTGAGGACTTCCTTCAGCCTCCTAAAAAAGGACTCAATATTCAGTCATGTTGCCTCTTCACATGGATGGTAGCTGCTCAGATGAGCTATACTGCAGTAACTAATTCAGGTGCGGATCTTTCCTGGTCTTCACAGAGATGAGAAGAGGAACACTCAACCTTAACCACAGAAGAGAATACATCCTCAAACTTTTGGTCTGCTACATTTTGCTTTACATTATATTTATTACCTAGAAATTGTTCTTCCTGATTTATTTTGAAGTGTACAGAATGTAGTAATAAGTAAATGTTTGATATAGCCTCCCAATGCCCTCCTCTCTATACAATAAAAATAAATCAAGTCACTATTACTTGAAGAAATTAAATTAAAGTCTATTATCTTACATATGACTTAAGCTTTATTGAAAAGTTAATTCCTTAAGCTCTATTTATTAGGTAAGATTAATTTGTATAAGCACAAAAGATTCAGGAGGGAGAATATGAGTGACAGTTGAGTTGATGAAGAAATTTTCGCTTTTTGTTATGTGTTTTATATATATATATTTCTTTTTCAAAACATTTGTATTTGGGTTTACAAACTTGTTAACTGCTCTTATTTTAAAATTTGTTATTAACAGTATGATAATTTCAATTACTAGTTCATTCTAAATTATACCCCTTACTACCTTTACTTGGAATGCAAATACAAATATTAACATGGAATGTCAAGTTTGTAATAAAAACATTCAAAGACATAAACTTGAAGATTTGTCAGATAAAAAAATTAAGTGTTCAATTGGGATGCTGCTATTTACACTTCCATGCATTATTTGTTGGTTAAATAAGCCTATATTAAAACTAAAAATCGTTGTTCTTGTGTAATTATTTGTTTTTCTAGAAAAAAATGAGAAATTCAAAGTAACGTACCATTCACATGACAGTCTAAAGAGAATATATTGCTTTGACTGCTATGCTAGGTCATATCCTGTACTTGTTCAAACTTCAGTGTTTGCAAAATACTTTTCTAGAATTTGAACTTTACCTTTTATGTTAACATACATTCTAATACAGACAACTTCTTCATTTTGTAGTAACAAGATAATGTTACCCTGACATTGTTATTCAATGGAATATTGCTTTGTAGAAAAGGTCCATGATAATCAGGTTTTCTAAATTATAGTGAGAAGCCCCTTTTATCCTACTTTCTTTTAAAAACGTATGCAGCCTCTTCTCTGCTTATTGATTTGTATTCTTTCCATGAAGGCATGAAGGAAGTCAGCACTATTATATTTCACCTCTTTTAGCTGTCACGCTGGCTTCTCTTGCAACCAGAGCAATTTAGGTGACTGTGCTTGCTAAAATTAGATGAACAAATAAGCATCTTTACACTCCTAAGATTCCTCATGAAAGCTTTAAGTAGAAAACCTCATTATGTATAATACTTATAATATTTAATGGAAGGAAATATCACCAGCCATAATAGCTTACTACATAAAAAATAAAAAAGTATATATACAATCAAATTTCTAAAATCCAAGCAATTATTTTAGAAATTTAATGTAATCTTTGTGTAAACTAAGTCTTCAGAGTTGGTTGCACATTATTCAATTGCTCATAAACAAAATGGAGACATTTTTTGTCATTTCAAAGTTCCAAATGGTTTGGTGGCTATGGTCTTTCTATCCTGTGTATATTTCCCCTTTGGAGAGTGCTTTTCTCATATGCATGATCCAGAGAACTCACAGTCTAATGAGTCTACAGCATAGGAAAGGAAAGAGGTCACAGAAGGATACTTACCCTCCTTTTAAGGGCTTGACCCAGAAGTTACTCATGTTATGTCCTTTCACATTCCTTTGGCTTGACTATATCCCCATGGTTATGTGTAGCTGGAAGAAATATCCTCCTCCCCTTCCCCTTTCCTTTACCCCTCTTTCGCCTCTTCCCTTTCTCTTCTTATTCCTTTTTCTATTGTTTTATTTTGGGATATCCTTGAATAACAATTAGGGGTTTTGTTATAATAATATAGAATTGAGAATAAATATCAAGAGAAAACAAAGCAATCATTCCAATGATCTCATTTAAAAACACTATATTAGATATTCTGTTTGGAAAGCTGTGCATGTTAAATTTTAAGTTAGTTTTTAGATATCCAAAATGAATGGATACTAATGAAAAATATAAATTTAAATTGAAACATGTTAATTTTCCATTGTATATCTTTAATAGGAATCATGTGTATATTATTTTCTCTGAATTTCTATTTAGTTATTTGGATGATTTTGTCAGTTAAAGTATTAACTTTACTGGATTCTTCCCTAAGAAGTTCTTTTCTTACCTCAAAATAATAAAGATACTATTTCATTTTTTTCCTATTAGTTTTTCAGCTTTTACCTTTGATATTTAGGCCTTATATCCATCTGTAATTCATGTTAGTGTATGATATGAATTGTGTAGTTGACACTTTGTGGTCTCATATAAATATGTATATATATATATATATATATATATATATATATATATATACATATAAATATGTATATATATATATATGGTGAGTAGCTTCCCCAAAGACTTCTATTGATTTGTGGTTCAAACTTTATCAGATACCTTAATGATATTTTCTGTTTCATTCAGCAAGTAGTTAATAAGCACTGTGATGGGTGCTAAACATATGGGCCAGTGTGTAAGTCTGTGCCCCAACTGAACATATTTTTCTAGTGGAGGAGTGAAATTAATGAAATGATTAAAAAATAACTCAGATAATGAAAACCATAATAATGATATAGAAGATAAGTGTATTTGTGACTTTCATATTTTTATTAACTTATTTGTCTGTTGCATATAATTATTGCTATGTTGATGCAGGGCCAAATGCAGGACTTATAGGGGATCTGCTCCCTCTTTGGTTACCTTTTCATATTTTTCTTTGTTATTTGTTGATATTTTTCCTTTGTATGAATTTCAGTATCAGTTTCATGAAACATGACAATAAATCTTTGGACCTGAATTGCAATTGCACTGAATTTATAGTTTAGCTTGACCAAAATTAACATATATATTTTAAAGATTTTATTTATTTATTTTCAGAGAGGGGAAGGGAGAGAGAAAGAGAAAGAGAAAAACATCAATGTGTGGTTGCCTCTTGCATGCCTCCTACTGGGGACCTGGTCTGCAACTCAGGCATGTGCCCTGACTGGGAATCGGACTTGTGACCTGTTGGTTTGCAGGCCAACACTTAATCCACTGTGCCACACCAGGCAGGAGAACATATTTTTTTTTAATTTAGTTTTTCCATCTATGAACTTGACATCCACCTATTTAACCAGATTCTTTAACATTTATATTTAATAGTTTAAAAATTTTTACTAAAAAAGTGTTACGTATTTTTAGTTAAGTTCATTAGTTGCTACCTAAAATTATTCTACACTTTCTATTTATTATTGAGGATATGGCCCCTATTTTTTTCAGAGAAAATCTCATATTTGGCAGATTTTATGAATACTCTTAGAGGTTCTTGTGATTTCTTAATTCAGATGGGGTTTTCTGTCTAAGTGAGCACATGTTCTGTTTTGTTGGTTGACACTCTGGGTTGTAAGTTAAACAACATGACTTAGAGCAGGCACAATGCTTGTATACTTTATTGTGTTTCAAATGTTCCATTATAGCTATTCAGATTTTTCTAATGTTTCTTGTGTCAGTTTTGATAATTTGTGGTTTCAAATTATTTGTCTACTTCAATTAGATTGTCAAATGTACAGGCAGAAATATTAGGCTCTAGGATCTTAAGGGGTCACCTGTCTTTTTTTCCTGATTTTGCTCTTTTGCTTTTACTTCTTTTTCCATTTGATCAATCAGGCTAAAGGTAAACTTTATTGGTCTCTTTAATACAGCCACTTTGGTTTCATTTATTTTCTTTATTGATTGTATACTTTATGTTTCATTGATTTCTGTTCTTATTTTTAATGTTTCCCTTTTTATACTCAGTTTGGATATAATTTTTTTTCTCTTTATATATTTTTATGGTGAAAACTTAGGTTACTGATTTTTGACTGTACTTGTTTCCTAATATAAACATATAAAGCTGTAACTATTCCTCTAGAAATGCTTTATCTGCACCACACAAATTTTGATATACTACTGGGCTTTCATTGTAAGATAATATAAATATTGTCTAACTTATATATTATATCTCCCTTGACTATTATATATATATATATATATATATATATTTAAGTTTCTGACTATGTAAAAAATAATGTTTTTATTGATTAATATAATTCTACTGTGATCAGAAAACATAGTATGTGTAATTTAGTGTAGTTTAAATTTATTGAGTTTTGTTTCATAGCCCATTATGTTTATCTTTATTTCATGTCTTTTTGTTACTTTTTTCTCTTTTCCTGCCATCTTTTGGATCAAGTAATTCTTAGTTTCATTGTATTATATATATTTGTTTATTATTTATATCTTTCTTTTTTTTTAATCTTCCCTGGTGGACATGTTTTTCATTGCTTTCAGAGAGAAAGGAAGAGAGAGAAACATTGATTGTTTGCCTCCTATATGCACCTGGACAGGAGATGGAACCCCGCTACCCAGGTTTGTGTCCTGACCAGGAACTGAACCCTTAACCTTTCAGTTGCAGGATGATGGTTTACCCAAATGATCAATACTAGCCAGGGCTCTTTCTGTTTCCTTTTTTCAGTGGATTCTCTAAGGCAATGCTATGTATGAGAACATTCAGTGAGTATGGAAATGTTTCAGATGTATGCTGTCCAGTTCAGTAGCTACTAGCCACATGTGCAACAGGCTATTGAACACTTGTGCAACAGAGAAACTAAAAGCATATGTTAATCTAATTGATTTAAATTAAATGTATGTAGCTACATGTGGCTAGTGGCTACTATATTGAGAGTACAGCCCCAGGGTTTATAATATGCATATTTTAACTGATTATAGTCTCCCAGAAAAATACAGTATTATGCACTTTACATATCACTTAAGACTCTGAAAATAATAAAAGGGCATTTTCTCATGCCCCATTGTAGTAGTTAGGGTTTTCTAGAGAAACACACAGAGAAATGGATCTTATGAGGAATTGGCTCATACAATAATAGATGCCAAAATGCATCATAATTGGCTGTCTGCAAGCTGGTAACCCAGGGAAGCCAGCAGCATAATTCAGTCTGAGACTGAAGGTCAGAAAAGATGATGTGAAATGAGATGAGATGGGATGTTCCAGCTCTGAAGCAGAGAGGCAGGGGAAAAAAAAGGTGAATTCCTTTTTCCTCTGCCTTTTGTTCTACTCAGAATGAATTGGATATTATTCACCCATATTAGGGAGGGTTCTCTACTGTGCCTAGTCCACTGATTCAAAGGCTAATCTCATCCAGAAAGAGCCTCACAGATATATCCAAAAATAATGTTTAATCTGTGCACTTTGTGGCCAGTCAAATTGACACACAAATTTAGCATAGCACATGTCTTTTGTACTATAATTTAAACTCATTTTACTTCTAGATATTTAAAAATTTGCAATACATTGCTGTTATTTTTTCTTTGAATATTAAGTGATCTGTTATAGAAACTAGTAAAACACCTTTTATATTCACCTATAAATACCTTTTTTGATTTTGAAAATTATTTTTTATTAACTTAGAGTTCTAATTTGAGGTTTTATTTATTTATTTAATTTTGCACACTAATGCCAGTGATGTGGGTATGGTACCCGTTACAAATATAAATGATACTGAATGGTTTGATTTTAGTAGAGACTTAAAGACAGGAAAAAGTTTAACACATGATTATCTAAGGGTAAAAGGTTGCAGACAGAAGGTACATTTAGGGGAAATATAGTATTCCCTGCTAATCCACAGGAGATGTGTTCCCAGATCCATAGTGGATGCCTGAAATGAAGATTAGTACCAAAGCCCATGTACGTGATGTGTCAAAAGTATGTTTACAGTTGTAAGTGAAATACAAGTTTATTATTGTATTATTATTTATTAATTATGGTATTATTTTCCATAAGAACAACTGTAAACCTACTTTTTGCCCATTCTGTGTATATTCTACCTTATAATACATGTATTCATATGATAAAGTTTAATTTATAAATATGCACAGTAAAAGTTTAACAATAAAAAGTAATAATAAGATGGAACAATTATAATAATGTACTCTCCTTAAAACTGTGCAAATGTGGTCTCTGTCTCTCAAAATATCTTATTGTACTGTACTCACCTTTTCACTTATAGGAAGCTCTTTACAACTTCTCTCTGGTGTATCTGAATGTCCAGCATCACTACTCTTGCACTTTGTCACCATTATTAGCTACTGTAGTGGTTACTTGAACACAAGCAGTAGGATACGATGACAGTCAACCTGATCACTGCTGGTTACCTGACCATCTGGTCAGGTAACATATACAGCTTTTAGATGCTGGACAAAAGGATGAGTTATGTCCCAGGTGGGATGGAGCAGAACCATGTGAGAGTTCATTCCACCACTCAGAATGGCACACAATTGAAAACTTATAAGTTATTTATTTCTGAAATTTTTCATTTAATATCTTTGGATGGAGGTTGGCAATGGGTAACAAACATGGAAAGGGAATCCAGGATAAGGGAGACTACTGGGTAACCTAGGCAGATGGAGAACCTATGGCAAAGGTCTTCAGGCAGGAACGTACCTGCCTCACTTGGAAAATAGCAGGAATGGCAGAGTAGCTAGCACAGAATGCACTAATAATCATTGTTAGGAAGGGAAGTCAGGGCACCATAGATCTTTCAAAGCCATGCAGACTTTTAAAAGCATTCATTTTTATTCTGAGTGAATGGGGAGCTGTTTTAGACTTCTGAATTGCAGAGTGACATGAAATGACTTAAATTTTGAAAATAAGCTTTTGTGGAGAATAAATTGTTACAGTCTAAGAATAGAAGTCAGGAGACCATCGAGACAAGTGATGATGGTGGCTCAGACAAGAGTGCTAACAGTGGACACATGGGAAGTGGTTAGATTTTGGATAGACACTGGTAGATTGTGTGTGTGGTTATGAGAGAATTAAGTGGAAAGGGGGTAAAAAAATCAATAAAGTTGGGAAATATTAGAGAATAAGGAATTTGGGGTAAATCAAGTGTTGAGTTTTAGACATACTAAGTTTGAGATGTCTACTGAGATCTTAAGAAAGCTCAAGTTAGCAGTCTATATAAGTATTTGTAGTTTGGGAGGGAGTTATATTCTGATGATGTGAATTGGAGTATAGTCACCAGATAGGTCATATTTAAACTCTGAGGTCGAATGAGTTGCCATCGAAGTAAGCATAAATATTTTTTTAAAAAGAGCATCAAAGAGCTCTTTTTGAGTACCTGGGAGCACTCTAACATTAAAAAGCCTTGGAGAACAGTTGGTAGCAGCAGAGGAGTTTGAGGAGAGACCAGTGAGTTAGACATTCAGCCACGAACTGGGGCTTGGTCATATGTTGCTATTAAATCACATAAAATAAAGACTGAAGACTGGCTGTTAGATTTTCCATCAAAGGAGAGTATTGTTGAAAGGGCAAAATTGATTAGAGCAATTTCAGAGAAGTGGAAAAGGTGAACTCTGATTAAAATGGATTTAAGAGGGAATGAGAGGAAGGATGTGGACTGGAAGTTATGCTAGCTCTTTCTAGGACTTTTGCTCTGAAGTGAAAGAGAATTAGACCTGAAACTCTTATAGAATAGGTTGTTAAGATTTAATTTAAGATGGAAAAAATATTATCTTTTTGAATGTTTATGGTAATGTTCCTACTAGGAACAAAAAACGATGATGCAGGAAAGAGGAGTAATTGTTAGAGCTATGTCTTCAAGCAGGGAAGTGGGATCGTGCTCTAAGGTACAGGTGGCATACTGGTGGGAGGGTTAAGTGCCTGCACCTTAACCTCTATCTCTAATTTAGATTCAGTACATTGGTTGGGGTGCCACCTCAGAACAAAGGCCTTTGAGTGCTTCAGTCTCTTTCTGTTGGACCCCTGCCCCTGCAAAGTATTCTTTTCTTTCATGGAATTTTCTGGCATTATTGATTTACAATAGCCTTTTTATATTTTATTACTTTCTGGTTAAATCAGTTACCAGTGAGTATGTGATGAGAGGATTAAATAAGAGAATACCCAGTAGCTAGCCAATTTGACCAGATATAATTCTTCCTCTCTGACAGGAACATGTATTATGTTCACATTGTGATGTTGGGTAGTTTTTCTTCACTTTTTTTCTTTTTGACTTGTGATGGAGATAAGGATACTAATCATTTATTCAGAACAATGTAGGGAAGAGAAAATGAGCACATTAAGAAAACTGTCCCATTCTTGACCTGTTAACCAGCATTTCTCTAGAATAACTGCAAGTAAGTTGCCAGAAATTCACTGTTTTTATGCTAGTTGCTTGGATTCCTTAACCATCTTAACGCTTTTGAGGCATCTCCAAAGCTGAGTCATGGAGCAATCAGCAGTAGCCTGTGTTGTTTCATCATCTCATTTTGCACAAAACTTTTAAACACTGGCCAGGAATATTTTGTTAGTTTCTTCCCCAAGAAACTGAGACTAATTTGTTTTTACCTTATTAAGATAAAATAATTGGATTAAGTAATGTCTTATTTCATTTTTTATTTTAAATTTGTAATAAAGAAATATGGAATGCAATAATTTCATTTCATTTTTTTTCATTCAAGCTTTCAGAAATGCTGTTCAGTTTAAATAAACAGTAATAAATCTTTGGGAATTACCCAGTCACACATACAACTATGTTAACCTTTGGTGGAGTGAAAATTTTATATGAAAATGCTAGACTTTTAGATTATTGTTAATTATGTTCTGCTTCCTGTAAAAATTCCTTATGAAATTAGTAGAGCTTCTGACTTTCAAATTGTTTTCTTGGAACTTGAACTAGGCTGGATGATAAAGAATTTAAAATTATTGAATATGACTCTTCAAGCTGGGCTTTTGGATACTTTCATTTGGGTATACTATGAAACGAAACCAAACAAACTGTGAAAGAATACACCAGAATTAAAGGAAGGTAATGGAAGCATGCCTCCCTAGATCTGTACGTGCACTCACAAAGCAGCTACAAAAGCAACCATATTTTCTGCATTGCCTTTTTTTACACTACATCAGCCATTGCTGGAGGTGTTTCTTTACCATGGTAACTGTTACCATAGTGATTACCAACATCATCACTGATGGAGCCTCCATCTGCTAAATATCATTCCTTCAAGTTTGAGCCTTCACAGAAGCTCACTTGTGAAGAAGTAAAATTTGCCTGGTGATCATTGTTACTTCTTATATGGAAAATGAAGTAGAACAGAACTAGATGATTCTAGAACCTAAACTCTAGATTCATACATTTCATATTTTGCATTGGTTGTTTATGAAGATTTTTTGTTCATTTTGTTTTGCAAATACATAAGTCCAAGCTCTATACAAAACCAAGTAAATCTCAACTTTCTGGTGTTTCCATGAGTATTTATTTTATTTATAAACAACCTATATATTGTTCTGGAGTAGCTCAGAGGTGTGAGTAACTGAATAATGCCCTTGGTTCTACTTGATAACCTTCCAGGTCAGTGCTGCTTAAATTCTCTGGGGAAGTAACAGTTTTCCATTCATCACAAACCAAACTTTTTAAAAACACAGTAAAAAATATAATTACTGGAAAAAATTTGAAAGGCATAGGAAATACAAACCCCATTTTTATTGTTAATTCAATAGATATACAGTTACTCTGACAAACTGCTCTAAAGTTTCTGAACACTTACTCTCAGTTAACATATATCTCCCTTTGGACTGTTCATCAGCAGCTCAGGAATGAAAGTGGTCCCCTGGCCCCACTTTGAGAAGTCCTGTTCTAATGTATGAGTTTGCTCATCCATCAGATGGATGATATATCACTTGCCCCTTGCTATTCAGAGGGCTCAAAGACACAATAAATTAGTGAGATATGTGAAACCTTTAAGGTAAAATTAAGGATTGATCTTTGAGTTTCTTCAGTGATAAGCACAATGCCATGTGTACGGAATGAAACCAACACTTTGAAATTAGAATTAAAACATGTTCAAAGGGTATACTGGTGAATTTTGTGGGTCTGTGTAAAAAATTTTCAGTGTTTTTCCCAAACTATCACATCTCACACTGGAATTCTGCCATCAATGTGTGACACTCAGCCAGCTAGTGGTGGCTGTGACAACCCAAGATATCAACCACAAAGCAGACCTGACTAGCATAAAAATATTGATTTCACAGTATACTTTCTAAGAAAAACAAATAGAATTATCCTTAAATTTCTTTTTTATGTTATTCACAGTTTAGTGAATAGAAGGCAGGGAAAAAAGATTTTTTTAAATGATTTTTCTAATGGAAGAAAAAATACTTCTTTTTACATTAGCTAAAAATAGAGCATTTCATTATTTAGTGGAAAACTAAATAGTGAGTATTCAGGGTTTTACTGATTTTATTATCCCAGAATAAGGGGTATTCACATTATAACAAATACTTAATAATATATGAAATATGATGTATATAAAGAAATGGAGAAGAAAAGTTTGATAATGAGAGTAAGAATATATATCGAAAGGACACATGATGGAGACAAATGAGAATATCATTCATATATATAAAAAGACATAAAATGTTTTTCATCTTCTGTGTCTAGTCTACTTTTAGCAAAAATAACTCAAAGACATGTATTAAAAAGGCATTGGATATGACATAGGTAAAACAGGAAAAAGTAGAGAAATGAGTTTATATCAAACCAAAATGCTTTTGCATAGCAAAAGAAACAATCAACAAAATGAAAAGATAACCTATGAGATGGGAAAATATTAATATTTATAAAACTCATATCTGATGAAGGGTTAATATTTAAAATATATGAAGAATTTATACAACTACAAAAAATCCAAGTAACCCAATTAAAAATGGGCAATGATTTGGGTAGACATTTCTTTGAAGAATACATAAAAATGACCAATAGGTATAAGAAAAGGTGCTTGACATAATTAATCATCAGGAAAATACAAATCAAATAATGAGACAGAACCTCACATGTGCTAGGATGGTTATTAAAACAAACAAACAAACAAACAAACAATAACAATGTTGGAGAGGATGTGGAGAAATTGGAACCCTTGTGCTCTGTGAGAATATAATTTGATACAGACAACATGGAAAACAGCATTTTATTACTAGTTAAGACTTGAAAGAAATCTAAATGTTCATTGATAGACAAATAGATAAAGATGTGATATATACATACTGTGGAATATTACTCAGCTATAAAGAATGAAATCCTGTAGGAGACCGTTCTGTGTCATGTGGGCCCAGCTCCCACTGGGAAATGCACAGGACCCACATCCACAGATAGGTTCTCCCATGGGGAATCAGGCCTGCAATGTGCCTCGGCCACTTTGAGTCTTGTTCTTGCTAAAAAACTCCCTCAACCTGAACTAAGGACATTTACTGCAAAGTAACTTCCTAAAGTCCATGCTAAACCTTCCAAGGATGAGTGTAACTGGTTCAACCACTTTTGCCTTTCCATTTGCAAATATCCCTCTTCTGTGATGTGATTAGCAACATTGGCTCCTTTGTTTTCGGTTAAAGGTAACCACCTAAAGCCAACCTGTGTATAGTAATAGAAGACCATCTTGTAATGTGCCGAGAAACCCAATAAAGGCTGGTCATGGCAAGGGCCAGGGTTTTTGCTCCTCTTGAGAGAAAGGCCATGCTGCCCCTTTTCCTCCACCAGACTCGGTAGTCCATGTGAATGTCTCATTACAACCATAATGACCCGGACATTGCGGGCCAGTGTCTGCATCAAAATTCTGCCATTTACAATGACTTCAATGAATCTAGAGGAAATTATGCTAAGTGAAACAAGCCAAAAATTGAAGGAAAAATACTACACGATATTGTTTCTATGAGGAATCTAAAATAGTCAAACTTGCAGAAACAGCGAGTAGAATAGAGGTTTTTGGGAGCTGGAGGAAGAGGGAAACAGAGAGGTATTAGTCAATGGGTACAAAGTCTCAGCTATGCAAGGTGACTAGTCTTAGAGATATATTGTACAGTATAATGAGTATAGTTAGCAGCACTGTTATTTTATTCTTAAAATTTTTCTAAGAGGGTAAACCTTACATTGTGTTCTTATCACAAAATAATAATATAGTAATAATAATAAATAATAAAGAGGGGAGAAAACTTTTGGAGGTGATGGATATGTTTATGGCATAGACTGTGGAAATGGTTTTACCAATATATACTTATCTCCAAACCCATGAAGTTGTATACGTTAATACAGATAGCATTTTGCATGGCAATATGCATTTTACCTCAATAATGTGCTTTAAAGGGAATGGATGTTTGACATGAGTGTTTCTGTCCTATTATTTCCTTTAATTATATTTCAGGATAAATTAAAGTTAGCACAGAATAATTTTTACACCAATAAAATAGGATCGAAATCATACTCTCCATAAAGCTTGTCAGACCTTCTAGGGAAGGGGTGTCAGATTTATTTTCACTGGGACCTTATCAGCTTCGTGGTTGCCTTCAAAGGGCTGAATGTAATTTCAACTCCTTAACAGTTAAAGGAGTAGTTACATTTATATAGTCCTAAAATTATTTGGTCAGGCTGATGTGGCCTCCAGTGAAAATGAGTTTGCCACCCCTGTTCTAGTGGCAAAGGTTGGTTATTGTCATAGTGGATACTAAAGAGCAACAGGCTTTGTGAATTCATTCTTTTACACTCTCAAAAATTGCATGTATCTTCTACATTGGTCCCATGAATATTATGTCTGAAATGCTTTTTGAATATTGCAGAGTTTAACATTATTCTTTATACTACAGTACTTGGTATTTGTAGCTGAAAATAATTCTCTGAATTGAAATTTTAGAGATATATCTCCTGATAGAAGTATACAAACATTCTGACATTCCAAAAATTTTAAACTATACCTTGATAAAATCTCTTACAAGCAGTACATAATTTATTACTGAGTAAGCTAGTTATTAAATATAAAATATTGAAGGCAAAATTTTCATAAGCATTACTAGATATTTTAACAGGTGTGTAGTTTTCAAGCATTTCTCTCCAAAAGGATATGACAGAATTTGAAAGCATTAAAAATTGCCATAAAGTTGAAATATCTGTGTCATTATATGAGATTTCTTTTAAAGCATTAAATATTTGGTAAAATAAAAAAGAAATAAAGCTTAATGGGATAAGTTTATATAGAATACCTTCCTTCAGTGAGTAAAATAATCCCAGTTAAATTCTTCAGAGGATCCCCCAGGATCTTATTGTAACACTTGAGAAATTCCTTAATTTAGAATTGTATGAACTCAACAAAAGGATTTTTCTAAAAAAGTTAACTGAACTCTTACCATGGAATTTTATTATATATGTGTATATATATACACACACACAGAACTTACCTTAAAGTACACATATAATGTAATCTTTAGAGAATATAGAGTTTTCTGGGACTATTTTATGTCATCCATCTTCAGAGAGATATTAAAAATATAATCATGTAGTAAATTCATCAGCCATGCAAAAGCTTTTTAATTTTATGTAGTGCTATTTGTTTATTCTTTCCCTTATAGCCCTTGCCTTAGGACATATATTGTGAAGGTATTACTGGTGGGATATCTGACATTTTAGTGCTTATGTTTTCCTCTAGGACTTTTATGGTGTCACAACTTAAATATAAGTTTTGTATCCATCTTGAGTTTATTGAGTATAGAGTATGGTGTTAGTGGTCTGGTTTCTTTTCTTTTTTGGAGGGGCATGTACCTGTCTAGTTCTCCCAACACTATTTGTCAAAGAGGCTATTTTTATTCTATTTTATGCTCCTTCCCACTTTGTCAAATATTAATTGACCACAGAGGCATAGGTTTATTTCTGGGCTCTCTGTTCTGTTTCATTGATCCATGTGTCTGTTCTTATGCCAGTACCAGACTGTTTTGATTACAGTGTACTTGTAATACAGTTTGATATCAGGTATTGTGATCCCTCCTACTTTGTTCTTCTTTCTCAAAATTGCTGAGGCTATTTGGGGTCTTTTTTGATTCCAGATTAATTTTTGAAATATTTGTTCTATTTCTGTGAAATATGTCATTGTTATTTTAATAGGGAGTGTGTTTAATGTGTAGATTACTTTGGGTAGCATGGGCATTTTAATATTTATTCTTTCAATCCATGAACACAGTATATACTTCCAGTTGTTTGTGTCTTCCTTAATTTCTTTCTTCAGTGTTGTGTAGTTTTCTGAGTATAGGTCTTTAACCTCCTTGGTTAAGTTTATTCCTAGGTACTTTATTCTTCTTGTTGTTACAGTAAGTGGGATTTTTTCCTAGTTTCTGTGTAAATTAATTTAAGTGCAGTTTTATCTATTTTGAAAAAAATAAAATACATACCGGTGACAATGCAAAGTATTTTACTTAGATTAGTATATGAGGTCTGTCCAGAAGGTATCCAGCCATGTAATATGAAAAATAGAAACATTTATTGAAGAAGATACAAGAAACACTGTACACAGGACAATGATGCCTCAGTCCTCTTCTAAGTAGGCACCTTGGGACCTCACACAGTTCTCTCAATCGCCATCAGTTGCCTGTGGTATCTTCCTGAGTTTCATCGACTGTCTGAAATCTTTTTCTTTTCAAAGATGATTTTAGTTTTGAGAAAAGCCAGATGTTACAGGGCACTAAATCTGGGCTGTAGGGGCCTGAGTCACCTGGGTGATTTAATGTTTCACCAAAAAACTCTGTGCAAGACATGATGCATGAGCGGGCACATTGTGGTAATGAAGCTTCCCATCATCCATTGCCCATAGCTATGGTCCTCTGAATCATCAGAATAGTTTCCATGGAGGAATGTTCAAGCTTAACACAAAATTTGATGCAGATTTGTTGCTCTACTTGCTCAGTCATTTTGAATGTAACGGCCACACAGTACACATGCTCACTGAAGGGCGCCTACCACCCCCACTAACTAGTACATTGAAGTCATCATTATTCACACATGTACATTTCAGTTTACTCTTCTTGGTTGTCAGGTTACATCGATGTTGCATAAACCATTCTCCTTATATTAACAATGGCTAGACCTTTTCTGGACAGACCTTGTACATCCCATTTTATTTAGATTGGCATTTTAATTTCTGTATTACTGAAGGCAAAATTAAAGTTCAGGAATCTCCTGAAGAGTTTATAATGTTACAGCAGTAGTTTTCTTTTTGTAGTAACAAACTTTGTGGCTTAGAGCAACACCTATTCCTTATCTCACAGTTCTTTGCACAGAAACCAGACAGAGGACAGTTGGCTCAGTTGGGACCTTGAGTCAAGGAGTCAGTAGAGCTGTGTTCTTTTCTGAAAGCTTTGGGCCTGAATATGGTTCGAGATATGTGTATGGTGTATGCATAGATTATTGGTCAAATTTAGTTCTGTACACTTGTAAGACTGAGGTCCCACATACTTGAGGACTATAAGGGAGGAGCTTTCTGAAACTTTAGAGGACATCTGATTTTACTCATTATGAAGAAACTATTTCTTTGCCTTGAATTTTTGGAAGTGAACAGAGTAAAATGTTGCAAAAATGTTTTTGGGGGCAAAGTCTATTTATCTACCTGTTTTTATTTTTCTTGGCTTACCCTGATGATTCAAGAAAATTATTTTGAAATTGAGAAAGTACAAGAGGCCATTGAATAAATGGGGGGAGGAGGAAGATGAGGTGTAAATATAAGCAAAATTTCTCCATTTCTCATAACCTTTGAGCTAGAGTAAGAGATTATTAATTTAAGTACCTCTTCTTCCACTGAGATGGATATAGTTCACAATGGGGATAATGTTAATAACTCATCACTGTCCATTGCTTGGGTTCACAATCTTCATCATTATACTTTTTGAAGTAAAATTGGGTCTTGGATTCTATCTTTCTAGAATGGATGGAATAAAGCAGTAGTGGCAATAGGTAAATTAGTTCCAGTTATTTTATGGTTCTCTACTGTCCCCTAGAACCTGTGGGTAAGATAAGGATTGTATTTTCTTATTTAAATTATAAATCAAGGATACTTACTTCCCTTGCTCTGTGCCTTTGTCTTCCTGAGACATGGTCATAAAAGAATAGTCTAATTATCACTTTATTAAAATGAATATTGGACCCAGAAAACAAGATTAATAATTGGAACATGCTCTGTTTGAGTCTTTTAGTCAATAGCCAATTAAATTTTATATAACAAAAATGTCTACACCATTGTGTCTATTATTATTCATGTTTATCATTTATATTTTAAGTGAGAAATTATAAGCAAATGATCTGCAGAGACATATTTCAGTTTGTAGCAGAGTCACTTTTTTAATACTTAAACTTTCAACTTCGAACAAAGTTTAAAAACTAGTTCAGATACAAAATAGGGTTTTCAATGAAAGAACATTAGTACTTAATAGATGGTAATCATGATGTCAAAGAAAAACTGGGAAAGAATTTCCCTCTACTAGTGTTGGACTCAAATATTCCTTATTTCTACAGTGACTCCTTTGCTATTTATTTGTTTGTGTGTTTATTTTCTGATAATGATCTACTTTATGATTTTCTTCCAAGACCTTTATGCTTCATTGATAATCATATTATCAATGGAGCATATGGAATGTAGTTCACATTTTTATGTCTATGTGCTTATCTACAATCTTTTTCAGAATGACTCAGACTTTTTCTGCTGTCATTATTATATCCATATACTGATATTTTCAGATGTCAGCAAGTCCACTAGAAAACATTCATTCAGAAGCAGAAATCCTGAGTTGAATGTCATCAAGGTAGATCAAAATGCCAATATCACAGTAGTTTGTTTGTACCTTGTGCCTTGAATGTCACAAAATCTCAGTGACAGCAATTAATTTTGGTTATGTACTTTTTAATTCATAACAAAAACTAACAAAGCCACTGTGATAAAGAACTTTTACTTCTCTCAAAAGTTTTGGGATAGCATTTCTAATTTAAAGACTAGAAATGTAATGTTGAACTATTGCACATTTAAAAAATATGAATACTTTATGAATGTACAAATGCATTATTTTTTCATAAGGCAATATAAACTTTGTCTACTTGAAATCTTGAATTTCTTTTATTTTGGATGACTTTGACAGGTAACTGGATTCATTGGAGAAAGGAATGGTTAAGCTGACATATGAAAGAAAGATGAGTACTTATTATTTAGTGAAGGCAGGTGGGGAAGAATATTTTATAAAGAGATAGTAACTCTTTTAAACATTATAAGGTTAAAATATTTAGCAGATTCAAAAAACAAATACATCCAGCATACCACACCATGATATGCTATGAAAAGATTTCCTCACATATTAAAATGTAGTTTCAGAAGGAAAGGAGAAAGAGATAGGTCCAGGAAAAGTAAAATATTAGAAAAGAATAATGATGAATTTCTCAAATGAGAGAAAAGCATTAATTACACACCAAGAAGCTCAACCAACCCAGAAAGATAAGCACATGCAATATACATATACATATGAATGTATATCATATATAATTATTATGTAATAATACATGTATGTTTGTGTGTGTATATATGTAAATCTCAACAAAGAAACTGATGAATGCAAAATATAAAGAGAAAATCATGGAATAAGCAAAAGATGACAGATTCCTTACTGGGAAACCAAAGCATGCCAGCCAATCATCAGAAGCTAGGGAAGAGGCACAGAAGAGATTCTTTCTCACAGCCCTCAGGAGAAACCAACCTGCCAACACCTTGATCTTGGACTGTAACCTCTGAGACTGTAAAACAATGAATTTCCGTTGTTTAAGCCACCCAGTTTATAGAACTTTGTACGGCAGCTCAGGCAAACTAATACATCTCATAAATTTAAACTAACCTCAGACAAAGTAGATGTTAAGCAAAAACTGTTATAAATGAAGAGAGATAATTTATAATAATTAGAGGATCATTAAACAAGGAAGGTATAAAATTCTAAATTTGTATCATCTAATACTATAGCTTCAACTTATATAAAACAAATTCAAAAGAATTAAAAAATAATAGGCCAACTCTGTGTTCATAGTGCATAAACCTTTCAGTTAATCATAGAAAAAGCAGATAAAAGCTAAAGATATGAAAGGTTTCACACACATGATTAAAAATATTGACCTAATTGATACAGATTAATAAAACAACTTTATGTCAATAAACTTAGCAATGGTTGGAATGGAAAGTTTAAATACAAATTACCAAAAGTGACACACTGTGAAATTGAAAAACTATCTAGTACTAGATAAATTATATAAATTGTGCATATAATAAATATCTTCACACACATAACCCTCCAGGACTAAATGATTTACCAAATAGTTGCAAACATTCAAGAAAAAACTAACACAAAACTGAACAACACTTCCAGATATACAAAAAAAAAGGAATGTTGCTAACTTATTGAATGATGTCTATATAAATATTATACCAGAATGTCACCAGGTAATGTTTTAAGAAAAATAAGAATATAGCATAATATTTCATGAAATAGATGTAAAATGAGCTAAACAAATTATTATTACTCAAAACCAGTAATATATAAAAGTACAATATAATATGTCATGATCAAATTGAATTCATCTTAGAAGTGCAAGGTTAGTTTAACCTTAAAAAATAAATTAATTCAGTTCACCATATTATAAAAGAGTCATAAATTATATGAATATGTACTAGCCAAAAAGTGTTACCCATAAGGTATTCAAATAAAGTCCATGGAATCTGTGATTATTAATATGGATACATGTCTGACTAATTTTAAGATCTTGAAAACAGAATCTTATCTTGGATTATCTGAATGGACCCTTAATCCAAACACATCTATCCTTATAATTTAGAGGGAAAGAGAAATTTAGTAAAAATAAATAGAGGGGAAGGGTATGTGAGGAAGAAGGCAGACACTAGAGATATATAGCAACAAGTCAAGGGATTCTTGGAGCCACCAGGAGCTGGAGGAAGCCAGGAAGGACACTACTCCAGAGATTCTGTGCAGCCCTCAGGACACCTTAATTTGGAAGGGCTTTCAATCTCCAGAACTGTGAAAGAATCAACTTCTGTTGTTTTAACCCACCAACTTTTTATGACAATTTTGTGGGGATTTTTTTTTCATGGCCCTAGAAAATAATAGCATCTTTGTAGAAGCAAAAAAAAAGTATCTTTCAAAATTCAGTATCTATTCATGACAAAAATAAGTGTGTAGGGCACTAGGAGAAATGTCAATTTCCTGATGAGTATCTACAAAAATTCTTCAGCAAGCAATGTTTTTAATAATAAAGCATGCACATCTTTATTCCAAAATCTATATTGATTCAAATTGCCTATTAAAACAATTTTTATTCAACATTTTATCCAATATTAAAGTGGTTATCCTAGTCAGTGTAATGAAATTAAAATAAGAATTAGAATAGAAGTAATAAATTATCTGTACTTGCTGTCAAAATGATTGTATAAGTAGAAAGCCTGAAATTTTTGACAGGGTTTTCATTAAAATGGATTTGTGGATTTAGCAAGGTCAAAAAAATATCAGTTATAACTGTAGTTAGTGGCAACTATGACGGCAAGCAATTGAAAAATAATACTGATGAAATCACTTTGGAAAAAAATTTAACAGTTTTTAATACAGTTGAACACATACATATAGCCTATGGTCCTGCAATTCCACTTTGCTGTACATATGAGATACACAACAAAAAATGCACACGTTCACTTACCAAATGTACAGTAATTTTTACAGAAGCACTATTTGTGGTAGCCAATAACTGGAAATAAATGGAATATCCACATACTGTAGAAGAAATATATTGTGGTTATTTATAAACTAGACTATCTCAATGTTATCATTAAGAATTATCTGTTGCCAATTACGTGTAAGTTGAAGAAATCCCACATAGAACAATACATATTGTTTGATTTCACTTACATTAAAAAGCAGGAAAAATTAATCTTTGGTGATAAAAATCAGGGTGTGACTACTTTGGGGTTAAGGAAAGACCAGGAGGGAATATGAGGGAGCTTCTGAGTTGCTGATAATACACTTGATTTGAAAAGAGTATTTGTTCAAATGGACTTTGATGTTTTGAAAGCCCAGTATCCTGAAGGAATCAGAACACAGTGGATTATGTGATCAACAAGAACATGGATTAATTCCCCACCAACTAGAAAACATGTAACAAGAATTTAGGGAGTGAAATAGACTAAGAGAAAAGCTTTATGTCTGTTCCTGGTCCTGCTCCTTGGGCTGAGAGCTGAGAAACTGTAGTAACAAAAAAGTTGTTACAAGCACAGAGAATCCGTGTTCTCTAATATGGTTCAGGTGGTTTGCAGGACCACATAGATAGGTAGGGAAGAGAAGCAGAAGCAGCATGATGCCCTCATGCTGAAAAATCACAGGGATAAGACCAAATATCAGCTGTTACATCAATGTACCAAATATAATCAAATAATTACATTTCAGAGTTAATTGTTTAGACTTGTCTGCTATCATAATTTCCATAAGCTCCATGAAGAACCAGAGTTTGTCTTGTTAACTATTTTCATCCCAGAATCTGGCTTGGAGCCTTGCATCAAATAAAGTGCCTACCCCACTGATGCCTGCTTCATGTTTTATTAGGTCACCTGAATTTATCTGAAGCTACTGACAGCTCAGTCCTCTGATGGCTGCTGGTAATGAGGGCCCAATGCCTGTCTTCTCTGCCTAAGGACTTGCTTTAGCACCCAGGAGGCTCGCTGGCCACACACAGGTATAACCAAAGGGCAGAAAAAGATGATACTGCTGAAGCACCCCTGAACAAATGAGGGATGGAATCAGTACCTAAATAGTTCAGTCCTGTTTTCCCCATTAGGCTAATTCTAAAGCATCTTCACCCATTATCTCAGAGGGTTCCAATGAAATCAAACCCCAGTTGCCTTTATTAGAAACCTGGTAATGTCCATGGACTTTATGGTTTATCTTATTTTCCCTAATTCTTCATTTATATCTCTCAATTAAATACTTGGACTTAAGTTATTGTCTCAGGATCTACCTACCATAAGGAAAAATTCAACTAAACCAGTAGATGCAGTGGTACTCAAACAAGGAAAGTGTTCTTATCACTGTCATTCCACTTCTGATGCTAATACCGTCTTAATCCCCCTGATGCTTACAAACTAGCACTGCAGTACCAGTTAGTAAACAGGAGGTGGGGCAGAGGGGTGTGTGAAATAATATAAAAGGGGTGCTTAGCTAAGGTGGACTTCATTTCCAGTTCTTCTGCTCAGAACTGAAAAAAAAAAAAGAAATCCATAGTGATTAAAAAGGGAAGATATGACAATGAATGACAAAGAAAATTGCCCTAAATTTGTTTTTTCTAAGTGTTCATTGAGAGAATGCTAAACAATTATCAACAATTTCTCTGTTCTCTAAATTTTCTTTTGCTTTGTCTCTTTTTTCAAAGAGAAAAGAGAAAAAGTCTGTTCATATTTACAGTTTTCTAAATCAGTATATTATATTACATTTGTGGAACTCTTAGGTAATTTCATACAGAGGTTATTCCGTTTTAACTTGGATAGTTTTATTTTTAATGTTGTCATGGTAACACTAGCAAAGGTGACATATTTACTTACTCTTCATGGCTGGCATACAAATATGTGTATTTAATCTGGACATAGCTGTGATTATGTAGACTTCTAATTTCTAATAAAAATTAATAAGTTTTATATTTTCTTTAAATCTGACAGTGCTATCTGAGAAATGCTGGTAAGGTCCTTGAAAAGTGAGAGTGAGGGGACTAATTTTACTACATCGAAATTGCATTTCTTAAGAAGACAGAGTGTTAATTACTGTGCAGAGTTGCTTTATTATGTTTTTAAACAATAGGTAAAGTGTTTGGAATATTTCTTTTGAAAATCATTAACATATTTTTCTGAAGCCTGACATTTTTACTTGTTTCAAAATGTGCTGAACTTACAAGCTCTTGTTTGTCCCTCAGAGCAGAACAAAATTTTCTCTATTTTAATTATTTTTTCTTTCATTTGAAGAAAAAGAGAAAAATGATTTAATGCTTAAAATAATTCAATTATTTTAAAATTAATAAGTAAAATCTACCAAATTTATTGTATTTTAACTCAGTTCTTGATTACAATATCCTTAATTACCATAGTTCTCTTGTCCTTAGCTGAAGGGGTGAAAGGAAATGTTGAAATTTATTTTATTTTTTGACCCTCAGACTCCAGTTCAAACCTTTCATTCACATGCTGCTTAAAGAGTTTCTTAGCCAGGATATAATCCTTCTTCCCACAAGTGGTTAATAGTTGAGATATTGTTTACATAATGAAAAAATATGAATTGTAGGACATTTACCTGATTGGTCATGTGCTTAATAGATAGAAAAGTAGGAAAGGTGAGGGGAAAGTGTCTTGGAGTATGATCTTGGAGATCTTAGCCCAAATACTTTCTCTATTTCTGCCTATATCTCAAGTCACATCTCCACTTTCTTCAATAAATTCATTTTGATTTCTCTATCATTAAATGCCTTCAAAACTCACTTCATAGATTCTAGTCTTGGAATTTTAACAGCTCATTTTTCAAGTGTTATGAGAGTCTTTTAAAAAAAATTCTGAGTGTTTTCTTAAGTGGAACCTACATTTCATTAATTAAGTGTTCTGTTCATTATTGACATTAATACATTTTTATTGATTACATTTTTCCATTTCTCTGTGATATTTTCTATAATATTTCACATTTTTCTTTTCTGATCATAGCATATCTTACATATATTTCTTATAGGAAATCATGATCAGGCACTTCTTTCCTTCTGTTGCAGGAAAACCCATTAACAAACAATTATATAAAAATATGAAGAGGACAATAGAAAAAAATTATGTTTAAAGTCTCTTTATTTCTACTAAGGAAAACATTCTACCATGTACTCATAACTGGAGGGTGATTATGTTTCCATGTAATATAGGATTTACCTGGGCAATGACCATTCTCTCAGATCATTTTTTCTAAGGTTTATAAATACATTAAAACATGCATAATTTATATCTTCCAGAATGCAAGAGCATTTTGCTCAGTTTCCACAAGAAATATTGAAACATTTCAACTTTATATAAAAGTCCTTCCCATATTTTAGATGCCCAAATATTTTTAACTTGCTTTGACAGTATTTCCAGATCCAGAAGATGACAGGAACCTATTTTTTGATTTTTAATTATTTTATGACATATATTTGTATATAGAAATTTTTTACATGTAACCCCATTTTTATAAGGCTCTGATCACAAAACAAAACAAAAAAAAACAAAACATAAAAACATAAAATGAGTACATAAAAAACATAAAAGAAATCACAGAGAAATCAAATTGTGTATCGTTATTCCAGAGAAAAATAACACATTTTTATTATCATATCTTTTCTGCTCCATCATTGTGTTCATGTAATCAAATGCTAAGCTTCGTTGGAGGAGAGGATAGTGTTTTGTTAGGAATGGATAGAAAAATTAATGGTGGAAGAGATTGATGTGAAGAGTTGGGTCTTTACCTCGGCATTCATTCACGTGTTCTGTAATATGAAAGCAAAAAAACAACATGACAACAAAATCCCCAGCAACTTATGTTTCCAGGCTGCCTGATAGCTAGAATTCTGGATGCCAATTAGATTCCACAAATTGAATTCTTTCATGTGACATTTGGGCAGTGAACATGAATCAGAACCCAATTTTCTGCTGCTACAGGTGATTTTCCCCCCTGGCAGTCCGGGTTATGATGATACAGGGGTTTGCTTCAAAAATGTTTCAGTGCCTGGTCTTCAATTTTGTGGGTGGTTTAGCTCTCTGATCCCTGAGTTGCTTACTGTGACTTTGGTGATTACGGGGTTTTTAAATATTCATCTTTGTTAATTTTATTTTGAATGCACACATGAGGTATTCTGAATCAGAGTGTTTTCTTTTTTTTTTTTTTAATGGATCTCTACACAGTAAATAAGGACATTGGTTTTCTCTTTGCTCTGGTGCTTATCCGTAGTGTAATATGATGAGACCAATGGAGATTATTTTCTACACGGAGTATGCAGATATTTCTTCCCTCAGTGAAGGGCAAAGAAATACAATTTTCCCTGCTTATAGAGAGAAGTGGGCAGCTGTCCTGTTCTCCTAATAGGAAATGTAATGTGGGGCTGAGCTCTAAGTCCAACCCTTTCATATGTAAGTGTAATCTGTTTTTATGACCTAGAGTGCTCTGGGCTTCATTCCTTTTGGAATATAAATACCTGGAGAAATAGTACTTCAGCTTTGTTGGCTTCCTGTGCTAAACTAGGGACCTACCTGAGCTGTATCTATTTGAGACTCTCAGAGAAGTTTTATTATCTTTTTAGATCTAAGCCACTGATCAGACAAATAGCTACAAACCTAATTCTCATGGTATGTGAAGAATTTCAGGCTTTTGAAAGGAATACTTTCAAAATGTCTCCACAGTGGTTGATTTTATTATTTATTTACTATTTTATTTATGATACTGTGTTATTTTAACTCCAGCTTCCTTATTTCCCTTTCTGATTGTGCCAGTGTTGTTAGCTCCCTGGAATTTCATATTTGCTGTGTTCTGGAAGTTATTTCTGGAGGCATATTTGAGAGTCTTTTTCTCTTTCTATCTTACTTACAATGATTTTATGATCACGTAATCCCTATATTAAATTCAGATAAAAATACCTACAGTGGTTTTTTGTTTTTCCACTAATTTGAATACTTTAAGTGATACATTTGTTCCCTTGAGAGCTTTCCTCTTTGTTTTTAATTTTTCTGTTTCTTTCTCTGATTCTCACTCTCATTGGGAGAGGCTTCCCTTGGAAGTCACACTTAAATCCAGAGAGTTGGAGGGCCAGCATAGGTCTCAGAAGAGAACATTTAAGTCATTTGCCATCAATACATGTGGGGAGAGATCTAGACAAAAGGGACAGAGAACATGGAGGCCTGAAGATATTCTAGATCATCTCTGTTAGTGAGATTGGGAAGGGGGCAGGAACAAATGGAGAAGCCTTTGTCAGTCAAGAGTTTGGTTATTGCTTCAGCATTCTGAGTCACGAACTCATGGACCATAGCACTGCACAAAGAGACCAGGAGGGGGGGGCTCTCCCCAGCCCCAAATGCTTTCTCATACATTACCAAATGTACACTAATATTTGAGTGTTTTTAATTGTTTGCTGTTTATAAAACTGCAAATGGCTTATTAAATAATTACTCGTGCCTTATTTTTCTTTTCTCTCATTTTTCCTTATTGTTTTTTTTTAGGTTAAGTGGAAATGGGTGGCTTCTCTTTTTATTTTTTCTATATATTTTTCTAAGTATAAAAAATAAGTATAACAAACATTTAGAAAATACAAAATGTGTGAACAAAAGTTTTTTTTAAATCACCTGAAACATCACAGCTGAAAAGTCACTATTGACATTTGGTATTTGTTGTATTTCCTTTCTCTTTTAATCCCTTTTTCTCATGTACATATGCACACGTGCAGAATTTTATGTGTAAAATTTATTGTCTGTTCACTTTTTTACTTGACATTACATTATGAGCATTTTATGTAATTTTCTTCAAACATTTTTCATTATGGCTAAAAATAGTACTCAACATTTTGCAATAAACATTTTGAATTTCATAGTTCTCACAGGGAAGAATATTTAAGCCATTTTTTTCTTTAAAAAAAGACAGTACGGTGAATTTTACAGTACATAAGATTCTGATCTCTGAATGTTCCCTTAGGATAATTTTTCAAGTTGATTAACCAAATTAAAATGTACATGTTTTAAAATATTTAATTTATATTGCTAAATTCTATAGAAATGTCATAATATTTTATTTAAACTTCAACAAAAATAATAGGTTGTAAAAGAACATATATTATCAAATACTCCACAATAATTAGGACTATAATTCTTTATAAATATTAAAATTTACTGTAGAAAAATGCTCTTATGTACTTTTATTCTTTCTTATTTTCTTGATTTTTGATGCAATTAATTTTTGATGCAGTTAAATTTTATGTATTCAAATTTTTTCTCTGAGATTTGACTGTTTACATTATATACTCACTTTTATTGGTATCTTACTCTTTATTCTTTATAAACAGGTAGTGTTCATTATATAATCAGTTTATTTAAATTCAAATTTTAGTATGTATGAAAGTACTTTCCCTGACTTCCTTTTTAATTTTACTACATACAATCATTATTTAATTTGTGTCATAATCAATTTTTGAGGTTTCTAAATTTCTTTAATATTAGCATTTAAAAATTTGTTATGAGATAAACATTTGATTAACTATTCAAATAGCATACTTCAGATTTTAGTTAGCCTTTATATCCATCTGACACTTATTTTAGTGTATGTTGATAGTCAGAGATTCATTCTAAGCATGAATATTTCATCCTTTTCTCAAGGTTTTAAAACAAACTGTATAAGATGTACTGTCTCTTATATCTTCCTGTTTGCTCAGTATTCTAATGATACCCCACTGTTTTAAATGTTGTCTGCTAAATATATATTTTCAAGAATAGCAGTGGGATCTCAGTATTTGCAGTAAGGTTGAGGGGGAAAGGATATCAGTAGAAATTATAAATATGAGCCTATTAAAGTCATCCAAGTAAGAGTTTGTGCAAAGGCAACCTACAGGATGGGAGAAAATATCTGCAAATATATAAAGGGTTTATACAACTTAATAGAAAAAAAGCACAACAATTTAAAACATGGATAGAAATATTAAATAAACCCATTTCCAAGAAGATACATAAATAGCCAACAGTTATATGAATGTGTTCAGCATCATTAATCATCAGAGAAATGCAAACCAAAGCTACAATGATAGATCACTTTATATTTCATAGAATGGCTATTATTGGAAGACAAGGGTAACAAATGTTGGTGAGGATGTAGAGAAAAGGGTATTCCTGTGCAGTGTTTTTAGGAATACAAATTGGTGCAGCCACTATCGGAAAAGAGTATGGAGGGTCCTCAAAAAAGTAAATAGAAGTACCATATGATACAGCAATTCCACTTCTGGATATTTTGCCCAAAGGAAACAAAGTTATCATTTCAAAAATATATTTCTATCCTAATGTATATTTCAGCATTATTTGCAGTAGCCAAGGCATGGAAAATCCTGAGTCCATCAATGGAGGAATATACAAGTTCTGTCCAGAAAGTATCCAACCGTGTGCTATGAAAAATGGAGCTATTTATTGAAGAAGATACAAGATACAAGAAACATTGCACATAGAACAATGACACCTCAGTGCTCTTCAAAGTAGGCATCTTAGGACCTCACACAGTTCTTCCAATTTCCATCAGCTGCCCTGTTGTATTTTCCTGAAATTTCTTCCCTTTCAAAGATGATTTTAGTTTTGGGAAAAGCCAGAAGTCACAGGATGCCAAATCTGGGCTATAGGGGGACTGAGTCACTTGGGTGATTTAATGTTTTGCTAAAAAACTCTGCACAAGACATGATGCATTAGTGGGCATGTTGTGGTGATAAAGTTGCCAATCACTAGTTGCCCATAGCTGCAGCCATTTTTGTCGTATTGCATCTCTCAACCAATGATGAACATTGAGGCAGTACTCCTTATTAATTGCTTGGCCTGGAGGATCATACTTGTGATGGATAACACCTTTCTGATCAAAAAACACAGTTAACATGGTCTTGATTCTGCTATGACTTTGCTGTGCCTCCTTTGGACATGGAGAAGCAGGCAACTTCCATTGGGACAATGGGGCCCTTGTTTTTGGACCATAGCCATAGGCCCACAGTTCATCTTCAGGTATGACCTTCTTGAGGAAATCTGGCTCTTTTGTAGCATTTTGAATGAAGTCATTAGCAACAGCAGCACGATGTACCTTCTGCTCTGGTAGCAGAAACCACAGAACAAATTTTGCCATGACATGTTTTATGCCAAGATCCAGTTTCAAAATCTCAGACACAGTAGACTTTGAAATCCTCAGATCAGCTTCTAGTTCTCACACTATCAGTTGCTGATCTTTGTTGATTGCAGTCCATACATGTTCAATATTCTCAGGTGTTCTGCTTGTTGCAGGCCTTCCAGAACATGGATCACTTTCAGCAGATTCTTGACCATCTTTGAAGCATTTGTGCTACACTTTTATTTGCACTGCATTCACTGCATTGTCCCTGAAATCCTTCTGAATCATCTGAATAGTTTCCGCAGAGGAATATTCAGCCTTAATGCAAAATTGTATGTAGATTCATTGCTCTATTTGCTCAGTCATTTTTAATGTGATAGCCACACAGTACACATGCTTACTCGATGGCATCTACTGTCCCCACTGACTAGTACAGTGAAGTTGTCATTTTTCTCACATGTGTAATCCAGTCTACTCTCCTTAGTTTCCAGGTTACATAGACTTCAAGCAAACTTTTCTTGCTATATTAACAATGGATGGACTTTTTCCAGACAAACCTTGTATAAAAATGTGGTATATATACACAATGGAATATTATTCAGCTGTAAAAAAGAAGGAATGCTGCTATTTTTAACTACATGGATGGACCTCAAGGTCCATCCATGTCTTTCTCAAACAGAGAAAGACAAATAGTGTATTATCTCAGATTCCACTTACATGTGGAGTCTGAAAAAAATGAACTCCCAAACACAGAAAACATATTGGTAGTTACCAGATGTAAGGGGTATGTGTGTGTGTAGGGGGTGAAATTGGTGATGGTGGTTAAATGTATAAACTTGTAGTTATAAGATAAATAAGTTAATTCAGGCCAGATAGCTCAGTTGGTTGAAGTTTCACCCTAATGCTCCAAGGTTGCAAGTTCGATCGCTGGTCAGAGCACATACAAGAAGCAACCAATGAATGCTTAAATGAGTGGAACAACAAATTGATCTTTCTGTCTCTCTCTCCCCCTCCTTCCTCTCTTTCTCTTTCTCTAAAATTAATTTTTAAGAGAATAATGAGTTCTGGGGAGTAATGTAGAGTGTGGTGACTACAGTTAACAATATATTGTATGTTTGAAAGTTGCTAAGGAAGTAGATCTTACATGTTTCCTGATCTGTGTTTGTGGTGGTGTAGCTCATAGGACAGTTATCCACAAGTTGAATTTTACTGTTAGTTTGATTCAGACCCCAGCTCGTGGGGTCCGCCACATTGTGGATGAGACATGAGACAAATTCACATGGACTACCAATTTCTGTGGAAGAAAAGGGACAGCATGGCTTTTCTCTCAAGGGGAGCAAAAGCCATGGCCTCCACCATGACAGGCCTTTATTTCTTTTCTGGGCACATTACATGATGGTCCTCATTTACTATGCACAGGTCCACTTTAGGTGGTTACCTTTTACAGAAAACAAAGGAGATGATACCACTAATCATATCACAGAAGGATATTTGCAAATGCAAAAAGAAAAGTGGTTGAACCAGTTACACTTGTCCTTTGAAGGTTTAGCATGGATTTTAGGAACTTACTTTGCAGTAAATGTTTATTTCCTCAATTCAGGGTGAGGGAATTT
This sequence comes from Phyllostomus hastatus, assembly GCF_019186645.2. NCBI lineage: Eukaryota > Metazoa > Chordata > Mammalia > Chiroptera > Phyllostomidae > Phyllostomus > Phyllostomus hastatus. The sequence goes on from NW_025333835.1 coordinate 14,852,245, forward strand.
TAGCAAAATCAAGTCTCAAAGAGGCCTAGGCACATTGCAGGCCTGATTCCCCATGGGAGAACCTATTTGTGGGCGTGGGTCCTGTACATCTCTGAGTGGGAGCTGGGCCTACACCATGTACAATGGTCTCCTACATTAGTTCTTCTTATTTTTTCTTCTAAGAGACAAAAACACTCATATTCTTTATAAAAAGACAAAGTATTTCTGTATAGGGAATTACAAACTCAATTTTTAAGTTTCATATTTATATAAAAAACTTCTAATGGGATCCTGACACACACACACACACAAAAGCAATCAAATTATCTTTCAACTAAAGCATATAAACTGGAAATGAAGGCTAACACCACAGGAGCTTGTTCCATGTAGCATATAAAAAAGGCATTTAAGAGAAAATTAAATTGAAGTATATTCTGTATAATATTAATTGATATAGAAAATGTCAATTCAAGTTGCTCGTAATAGTTAGAGATGAGCAAATGATTCAAAGTAATTTGGCTATGATGATATTGATCACTCAAATTTTTTTCACTTCAATTCACTTTACACTGTGTCCTTGGGAATGCAGTAAAATAATAATAATAAAAAAGTAATTTAATGCATACTTAATCAAGTTTTTATTTTAGGTGTTCTGGACTTCTTTGACCTTATTAGAATGAAAAACTAATCACCTTCGAAAAGTTTACAGAGGTACTAAGTCAATTCTGCAAAAAGTAGATAATGATTTTTACATACAAATCCACACTTAATTTTTTATTTTACTTTCCTTTGATAAAAATTATAACACATAATATAATAAATAAAGAGAAAGGCAGATATTATATAAACATTTGTTATATATTAAATCTAAATTATAGGTATCGAGGTTTGTCTTAATGCTAACATAGTCAATCAGTTTAATATGTCTTATTGAAGCCCAACGTTCTATTTAAGGTACTGACAAAAACTGACAAAACAACAGCAAAACAGAATGCTTGAAAACATAGGTCTTTTATTCAAGTTAAAGAGGAAATATTGATTAAATTGCCTTACTCTTTAGTAAAGTTGTAGCAGCTGATTCATGATGGCAGTGTGTAGAATAGATAAGTAAAAAACGTTGTTGAAACATTTGGCATAGTTCGTTACTGCAATATGGCCAGCTAATACACCCACTAAAAGTTCATGTGAAGGAAGCAGAGTTATATTTCAGGTAGAAGAATAAGAAAATATTGGAACTTGGCAATATAAGGCTATTTAATATCTGAAGAACTGTAAGCCAGTTAGGGTAGATAGAAAATAGTACAAGAGAGGTGTAGGATTATGGAGAATTTGTCTGAAGTACTTAACTATTTTATAAAGAGTTGATGTAAGGAGCATGGTAAAACGTTTTGGAGAAAATAAATAACATAGCCAGAGTCATATATTAAAATGCTAATTAGAGAATGGCCTAGAAGGAGGCAAAGCTTAATTCCAAACAGAAGACTGTTAGAATACACTGAATGAGAGATAATGGGCCTCAGACAGAAAAATAACAGTCAAAATAGAGAATAAATTATAAATTTAAGAGACTATAGCTTTTAGAAGCTATATGACTTGGTATTTGAATTGAAATGAATGAGAGAGAGAAAGAAATAATGGATGGCTTGCAGATCTGTTAGGTAAATAATGCCATCTAAAAAAAAGGAGAGAAATACAAGGCCTACATTGAGAATGGAAGAGTAATGGTGATAAATTCAGTTTTGTATGGGATGGTTGTGTACAATATGTATATCCATCGTGAGATGTTAAGTTTTATGCATGTTCAGAAACTCAAGAGGAAGGTTTAGGGTAGAAATACACAGTCAACAGTTATCATCCCATACATGGTAATGGAAGGGTATGATGCGATTTGCTAGAGAAAAGAGAGTGTGTAGCTGAGAAGAGAAGAGGGTTAAGGATTCTTATAACATTAGCACTCAAGAAAGGGGCAGAGAAAAGGTTCTGTGAAGAAAAAAACCCTGAACCTCAAGCATCAAATGAGGGAATTATAGTACTGTAGTAGCTAAGTAAATTTCAAAGCAAAGAATATATTCATATACCCAAATGCTGTTGAAAAATCAGGTATAAAAGGAGCCATGAAATGGCCATTGCTTTTTGTTATAAAGAAGTTTTATGTAAGTGCTAAAGAGAAGAATGAATGGTTGAATGAATGGAAAATGAAGATTGGGGAGCATTGATTTTATGGAATGTTTCAATGAATTTATCTCTAAAGAGAAGCTGAATGATAGGATGGTAAGGAAAATGTGATTTGGAGCAAAGGGGATGTGTTGTTTTGTTGCTGCTGTTCTGGAAATGAATTGACACTAGTGGGAAAGAGCGAGGAAGAGATGACCAAGTTAAAGACACAGTGGATAGTTAGGGAAATTTAAAAAAAAACAGTTTAGCAAGAAAATTGAGAGGATGGAATGAAAAGCATAAAGGAAGGGGCTTAAATGACATAAGGAAGGCTGGAAGAGAAATCACTTCCTTGGAAAGAAAGACAGGTCAACTTGCAGGTGTAATGGAAGGCATATGTGAAGTACATGTTATTAACTGAAAGTGAGGGGTGTGATGAAAGCCTTAAAATTCCCCTCAGTTGGACAGAACTGTAGACGTGTTATTGTTGTTGATTTTCTTCCCTTGATTGTTGGCCACCAACCTCCCTATTCTCAGAGGATTTACTTTAGAAAACTTCACATTGTAAATGATCTCTGTGCCTCCTTGAGATATAAATCTCACAGCTTCTTGCCACTTTCACAACCCAGGACTCTCTTTCATGAATTGGAGCCATACTTTGAAATGTAATCATTAAAGAAGATATCACTCCTATATCTCAGTCTCTGTGAGAATAGAAGCCTAATTTTCATTTCATACCAATGAGCAAACACAGATGCCCAATCACATTGACCAACCTCCTCCAGTGCTTTTCCACTGTTCACTCCAGTGCGCAAACACCCAACTGCTTTTTGTTTCAGTGGACTTAGGTACAATCCCTCTTCTCCACTTCAGTGATCTTGAATGAATCTTCCATGGCTGTTTAACACTCTCTGGCACAATTTTTCTTTAACAGTTTCATGAGGAAATCAAATCAGAAGATATAGACAGGAGACCATTTGAAACTGCCTTTGGAAAGTAAGAAAAAATCTTCCTAGAGAAACAAAAAGGGATAACTGGGCAATGATACAAGCAGTTGGAGTTCCACCAATATATTATACAGCTCTACAGTTTTACGGTATATCAAACATCACAACAAACAACATTAAAGTGTTTCCTAAAGTTATAAAGAAGTCAGACAGCTAAATTTACTCAAGATTAGTATGCTGTCTTATAGGGGAGAAAAAAAATGGAGGTATTGGCAAGAGAATGGTTGACATAATGGGCCCTGGAAACTCTGCTGAAGGAATGAATGAAGATAAGATGGTTAAGTTAGTGAGGGAGAGATAAGAACAACAAAATGTGTATTAAATCTTCAAACTGTAGAAATGTCTGCTATTGGAGCAATTGAGTAAGAATAATGGAAAGATAGGTTAGTCCTTCCCAAACCTAAAATTCTATGATTTTTTAATCTTAGAACTATTGATTATTTCCAAAGTTTTTTTTATGTTCCCTTAAGTATCTTTATATTGTTTAGTTGTATTTTTTTTTATAACTAGACAAGTGTTCTCTATGACAAGTATTTTTCCCCTTAACAAGTCAACTTTACTTTTTAAAGCTTCGGTTTCCCTAATCTTTTAATGGAAAGTATGATTTTGTACAAGTTTGGCAATGTTTCTTGGTACTTAGCACATTGCTAATTTTCAGTCACTATTTCCTATTTTATCTATTTACAGTTGGAAATAGTCTTGTATTTTTTATCTTTCTTGAGTTTGCCTAACTCTCTGTCTTATTTTTTCTTCCATTATGTTGTGGTACTTTTTAATGTGGACAAAATATGTGTTTTTTTGATAAGCTCAATTAATTGTGTTGATGGTGGTATTATTGTTATTGCTGTTTTTTCTTTATTTGTGGTTTAGTGGCCAGTAGAGGTGAACAGAATTTAATTCTGAAATCCAGTAAATGAAAAGAATGCATGTTTTCAACAAACTATATTGTTATAATAGTTTCATAAAAATCTGCCATTTATGCTCAGTAATGGTGGGAAGTGGGAGTGAGCAGGGGGCACTTTGGTGGGTAAGCCACAAGGCTATTCTCAAAAGACTTAGATAATATATCCAAGACTTAGATAAAGTCTTAGCAAAGATCAGCTTTGTTGTGGAGACAATAACAGTTTCCTACTGGCAAGATCTGCAAGCCCAGATTTAGCTTTTCAAGGAAGGCCCCACATAAATCTAGGAAATCAACACTATCCCATAATTGACTTACGTACAAATCTCATGTTCAATGTAAGAGCTAAAGCACAGAAAACAATAGCTTCCAAGCAAGATAGAAAGTTTAATCCTACAACCTTCTCAGAATAACCAGTTTGGTCAAAAATCCCCCAGCAGTTGGGGCTAATTAAAATATTTTGCAGGGCTCAGTGCAAAATAAAATCAATGGACTCTTTGCTCATAATGCAGGATAAAAAGTAGAATTAAAGCTACTAAAATATTAAGGCTTTTCCACAATCTGTAAATTTCTTATGACATTTTCTTTTCTGTTGTTGTTGCCAACTAATGTTCAAAATAAAGAAAAAATTAAAATTTGGTATAGTAGGAAATTTGTTTTTTTTTTGTATATTGTGTGTTGCTAGTTTTAAATGGAAATATAACAATATTTAACTTGTGTATGGAATCACTGAAATTACACAATTCACATTTTATAGCTTACATGTGGTAATATGTTTCATTGTTACTAGGAGAGTGGAAACACTACCCAAAACTAACTCAACTATTTTTCACTTTTTAATATGCACACATATTATAATACCCTACCTTTAGCTTACTGATGAATATGGAAAGGCTGACAGGAAAGAATTGCATTTTCTTCATTGTTCCTTCCCTGTCATTATTTTCAGCGTAAGTGGTTGGCTAATACAGGGAAATAACATGAGTAAGACAATTTGTGATATGGTTTTTTGGTCATTCATGTGTCTTAGAACACCTTTGCTTTCTCTCAGCATTTGATGCTCATCTACTTTAAACAGAATATGACCTCTTAGGGTATATACCTGTCAACACTGACCTTTCCCACTTTCACAAACTTACACATAACTCTATTTTCTTTTACTCACTTGAGTTTCCCTAAACTCCCACACATTGTGATTCTACAGGGAAGCTGTGTTCATGGGGTATCACAAACACTGTAGGTGAATGTGATGGTAGTGAATGATGGAAGACAGGCATGTTGTATTTGCTCTTCTACAAACATGCATGCTCTGCTGCCCTTTGAACTAACAAAATGCAAGTTCAAAGATAAAATTATTCAGAATGCAAAGATGATGACAGTAGAGAAACAAATTACATACCCTTCTGAGGGTATGCTTGTCCATAAAGCCCCCCTTGCTAGAAGCAGCTGATAAAAAGCAGCCTACAGAGCTGCAGACAAGGTTCCCTGCTAGGAGGCCCCAATGATCAGAAGCACATTCCCTGGAGTCTTGTGCTTTTGCCCAAGGAAACCAGCCCAGGATCTGTGTCTGTACTTGGGCACCCAGCTCCCTGCATGTGAGAGAAAGGGAGCTGGAGAGAGGAAGGACTTCAGCTGAAGGAGGAAACAGCTCTGCAGTGAGGTGGAACACAGCAGAATGACCTGTATCTAACTTTGTATTCTCTTTTCAGGCTCCAGAGCTGGACCCTTTAGTTACGGACAAACATGTACCCCTAAATAAAAAAGAGGATCTTTGGCACTCCCACCTCCATCCAGGTGCCAGCTCACCAGGGCAGGTGAGAGATTACCATTTGGTTCCAGGCAAGAGAGAAGAGGTGAGAACCAAACACCTGCAGACATTTCAGGCGTAGACAGTTTCTTATCAGCACATACCCCATTTTGAATCTTCACACCATCACTGTCACCTGGTCACACCATCACTGTCACCATCACCTGGTGTGGTAGCCTTTCACCAACTGCCCCTGTTCCTTATTTTGGAAGGCTCTTTGACTCCCTTAATCCCTGCCCCAGCCTAGACTCTTCCCATTCCCCAGGTCCTAGTCTACCATCACATTCTCTGAGAGTTCCCCACATAAAGAAACTCACTTCTCTACTATCTTTATTTTACAAATATATACAATTGTCCCACCATCACCAGAATCCAATGTTAGAACATTTCTATCACCCCAAATTTTCCCTGGTGATCATTTGCAATTAACACATTTTCCCACTCACCCTAAGCCTTTTACACTGTAGTCAATTTACTTTTTCTGTCAATTTGTCTTTTTTGAACAGCTTATCAAACGCTGAGAAGTCTTTCAGATGTGTTTGCCTTCATTTAGCATGTTTTGAGGTTTATCTATGCTGCAGCATGGACCAGTTGTGTGTCCCTTTTTGTTACTAAACGGTGTTCTAGTAAATGGATAGACAGCATTTTGTTTATCCATTCATTCAGTATTTGATGGCTATCTGGATTTTTTCAGTTTTAGGATATATTTAATTGTACCCAAATTTATTTATAATTAAATAATGTACACATGCTTTGAGTGAACCTGTTTTTATTACTCTTGAGTACATTTCTACTAATGGAACTGCTGTGTTAACTATTATGTTAATCTTTTTTGAGAAGCTGCCAGACTGTTTTCCAAAATGTACCATTGCACATTCTCACCAGCAGTACATGATGCTCCCAGGTTCTTTACATCCTTGGCAAAGCCTGCTATTGTTTCTCTCTCTAATTATAGTCTTCTAGAGTATATATAGTTGTATCTTATTGGAAACTTAATTTGCATTTTGCCTAATGAATAATGTTGAGTATCTTCTAATGAGCTTATTATTCATATTTTTTGGTGAAATGTCTATTCAACTCTGCCCACTTTTAATTTAGGATGTTACACTATTATTATTGTGTTATATTATTATTATGTTATAGAGTTCTTTAAACATTCTGATTGAGTTATTTATCAGGTATATGATTTGCTAACTTTTTGTGTGACTTATCTTTTCAGTTTCTTAATGGGGTCTTTTGATGCATAATATTTTATTTTGATGAACTCAAATTTATCAGTTTTTTTCTTTTCTGGAAAATGTTTTTGATGCCCTATTTAAGACCTATTAAACTACTCTAAGGTCACAAAAACTTTCTCTTGTATTTTCTACAGGTTATATTGTTTATGTATAGTGTGATGTAAGAGTCTGAATTAATTTTATTTTAATGTGCCCAAGTGCACTTTGTTGAATACACTATATTCTTCATTAAATAGTTTTTGTATACTTACTGAAAATGAATATATGGAGGGACTTATTTCTGGACACATTGATCTATGTGTCTGTCTTTATGACAGCACCGCCTCCTGCCTTAATTCCTGTACTTTTGTGTAAGTTTGGAATTCAGGAATTGAAAGTCCTCTCTAATTTTTTTCTTCTATAGAAGAATTGTTTTGGCTAGTCTGGATATTTTGGATTTCTATGTGAATATTAGCATCAGCCTGGCAATTAAAAAAAGAACCTGCTGGGTATTTGTAGGACAAAAAAATAAATTAATACATACAATGTGGAAAAATACCATCTTGACAACACAGTTTCTTTCAATCCATGAACATACATTTCTTCACGTATTTAGAGTTCTTTAATTGTACTCAGCAGTATTTTGTACTTCTGAAAATGGCTTAAAATCCTTGCTACATTTATGTCTATAAGTATTTGTTTTTCTTTTTGAAGGTATTGTGATTGAAATTTCTTTGATTTTATTTTTGTTTCTTTGCTACTAAGGTGCAAAAATGTAATTAACTTTTTATTCAGTTTGAATCCTGCAACCTTACTAAATGTGTTTCTTAGTTCTAACAGTTCTTTTGTGGATTCCTTGGACTCATAATTCTACATATATAATTAAGTCATCTGTGAATAAAGACAGTTTTACATCTGTTCACCTGTCTAACCCATCTATCATCTATCTGTCTGCCTATCATCTATCTATCTATCTATCTATCTATTCATTTACGCTTTATTGTATTGGATAAAGTCCTCAAAAAAACATTGAACAGAAGTGGTGAAAATAGACATTCATACCTTGAGTTCAATCTTAGGGGGAAATTAATCAATTTTTCACAATGGCATATAATGTAAGCTGTGGAATTTTTGTAAATGCCTTTCTTTTGTCAGATTGAGGAAATTTTTTTCTAATTTGCTGAATTTTCCTTAAGATTTTATTTATTTATTTTTAGAGGGGGAAGGGAAGGAGAGAGAGAGAGAGAGAAACATCAATGTGTGGTTGCTAGGGGTTGTGGCCTGCAACCTAGGCATGTGCCCTGACTGGGAATTGAACCCTCAATGCCTGGTTTGCAGCCCGCAGTCAATCCACTGAGCTAGGCCAGCCAGGGCATGATTTGCTAAATGTTTTTAAAATCACAACTGAACTGAACTTGTTTTTTTTGTTACCTTTTTTAATTTATTGAGCTTATGAGGCAGATCAGTTTCAGTACCCTTTTCTATTAGTATGGTCATTACATTTATTGATTCTTAAATTGTAAAACAGTAGTATAGTCTTTGTATAAATTCCACTTGGTGTTGGTGTTGTAGAAGCTAAAAAATACTAATGATTTTGCTCCTACATTCTACATTCTTCCAACTGGGCCAATAATTAAATTAACAGAGATAGATTAACAGGAGGAAATCAGCGTTTTAATACATGTTCATGGAGAAGCCCCATAAAAATGAAAATTTTGAAGACACAGAGGCAGCATTGGGTCTATATGACATTTTTGAAGGAAGGAGAAAGGGAGGGGAACAGGGCATTAGATTTCTGAAGCGAAAATGGGAGATCTTTAGGTCGCTGAGGAGGAGCAGAACACAGGGCAGAAAAATTCTTGCCAGGCTATTTAGAAAAATGGGACATGGGATATCTAACTAATAGGCACAGAGTCTTCCTAGTGAGCATTAAGGTGAAGATTCTTAGGGTGATTAAGCCAAGGCTCTCTTTCTATAGCAGGTTTTCCTGTCTGAATCTCTTGGGCAGGAAAAAGGATGGGGGGATGGGCTCAAAGGTTCTGAGTCTTGTTTCTTGATGAACAGTTTAAAATAAATATCCCAAAGATCAGCTTCAGGGTGGCAAAATTTTGGTTCTTTGCAGTCACACCTTTGAAACTAGGTAAAAGTTTCACAATCCATAAGCTAAATTGGTAGAGTGCTCCATATTTTATTGATTCAATTGTTAAACCTGTAGAATAAGTCAGATCAGATAACTTGAGTCTTTTTTCAGGAGATGGTAATGCAGGTGGGCCCCCAAAGTAAGGCCTGCATTTTGTAAGCAAGGAATTAGGTGTTTTATTAGAGGTATGTCTATGAAAACAAAACAAAGGCTAATGATCAGAAAACAAAGGTTAATGATCAGGTTTATAAAGGTAAATCATAGATCAGTTTCTGAGTCTGTAAAGGTGTCAGTCAAGAAGATTTCTAGATGTAAGTCTCAAAGCTGCTTTTGCTGAATTGAAGACAGGCAGTGATTGATGCTCCTGTTCTGTAGTTTGAATGTCTCTGGTGATGCCATTGGGTGCTCAGGTATTCTCTTAGTGTGGCTTACATGGTATCAAATGCTGAGATTGTTTAAGCATGAGCTGTCCTGGCAATTTCTCTGAAGTTTATATTATGTCATCTAGTTGCAATTTGCAATTGCAAGGTTCAAAAAAAATTTTTTAGTTTTCATCATTTCCATGTCAATGATGGGAGAAAAATGAAACATTGGTTCAGAGAGTTGTAGCTAGATATTTCAGGAAACTAGAAAAATTTAGGTTCCAGTCCAGTTTATATGCGAAGAAGAAAAGTTCAAAGACAACTAAACTAGAATTTAATATCCACAACAGTTTATTATAGTTTTTTATTGAAACACAGTTTTTCCTCTCTAAATCATCATTTTTATTAAAAATAGCCAACTTAAGACTAATTTACATACTTTATATGCCTAGTTTCAATTAATTTCACCTGATTATTTATATAAATACAACACTGATTGTTGATCATATAGACTAGCTTAAAAATCGGCTTTGCTGGAATTTTCATAAGGAATCTACAAATTACATTTTAATTAGCCTCAGCTAAGAAGCCAAGCCACATAGGTGCCATCAGCCTTTGCTTATAGTAACTGTAGATTTGGGTGAATTTCTCACATTTGATGTCCCTTAAATGTCTTGAGGTTCTTGCTTTGCCATCTCTCAGGAAAGCGACTCTGTTCCTTATCTGGAAAGACTACTGTGAACCATAGAAGCAAAGTACCAGGCTCTTTTTACAGAAGGGCTTTCATTAGCTTCCAAAGTCAATCTTAATTCCTTAAAACTTTCTGAGCACATCCAAGTCTATGCATGTCTCTCTCAAATATGATATTCAAGTCAAATCCTTGATTAACAAAACCAGTTTCCAATTGCATCCTCTTGTAAAAAGAACAGATTCTCTTTTTTATTTTTTTTTTATTGATTGTAGAGAGAGGGGAAAGGAGAGAGGAAGAGCAAGCAAGAAAGAGAAAGACATTGACTTGTTTTTCTACTTATTTATGTATTCATTTGTATGTTGATTCTTGTATGTGTCCTGATCAGGGCTTGAACCTGCAACCTTGGCGTATTTGGATGATGCTCTAACCAACTAACCTACCTAGCCTGGGCAAAAGAACAGATTCTTATTGAATATATGCAAACAACGATATTGGCATGAAAATAATGCTAATTAAGAGTTTCCAAATTCTGGAGAATCAGGTAGGAAAAAATATAAATGTTTCAGTACGACTTAAATTTACTAAATTGTTCTAAGAAAAAAAGTTTCCTTGTATCTGGAAAACCAAAACAAATCATCAATATTTCAAAGAAGAAGTAATAAAAATGGTAATCATTCTTATTTCATTTTGCCCCATATAATTCTGGTTTTCTTAACCATTTGTCAATATTTTATGAATCAGTTATTCCACAGAGTTATATAAGTCTTCATCTAGTTTAGAAATGTGATCTGAATTTTTTTTCTCAGAAACCTGTATTTTAAAATAAGACAGAGTCTTTTCCACAGATCTGTCTGAAGATGAAACATATTTGTAAAATCATCAGAGTGAAGCAGTGACTGTGTAAATAACAAATGAAACAAAACAAAACAAAAAAAACACCTTAAAAGAGAAGGCAATTTTTTTCACTTGCCCTTAACAATTTTTAAGGATATTGGGAAAAAAGTAGGAGATGGGGCATAGAAGACTAGCCACTCTCTTGGTTTTAAAATTGACCCTTTTTTATTTTTTTTAGTTAATCACCTCAGCCTCAGGCAGTAGTATGCTGTGTTTACATTTCTGATTTACCAAGCAGGAGGGTCTGGGAAGATGCTGAAACTCTTTTTAAAAAATTATATGAGAACTTAAAGAATGAACTTCCAATTTTGCTAAATTTCTGATCAGTTATAAAATCCTTTAAAATGTTCAAATATACCAATTCTCATAATCTTAAACCAATAACCTATAAAAATTTCCACCTTGTTGGGAATTCTCTTGATTTTCTCTTCTGCCCTTTTTCCTGATTCCCTTGGTAATCTAATATTTGTATTAACATCTGTACGAGTCAAAGCTAAAACAGTAATTTCAAAAGGCTTAAGACAAATTATATTTCTTTGTATGTATTTTTTTAAGTGCCAGGCAATTGTATTTCCAGTGTCCTCACATTTTAAACATCTGCAAATATAGAAAGGTAAATAAGAAGGGGTTTGAGTGGGCTTTGATTTTTTTGCTGTACTTTGTCCTTCAGTCTTATTAAGGGTGTCTTAATGGCTAGTTATTGTACCAATATGAGAGCTGTCTAAAATTTTACAATTTAGAAATTTGGCCAATTGAAAGTATCCATCATCTGGCGAAAGATAGCTAGGTTTTAATAGAAACTCAGATTGATTCTGAGTTTTGCCTTTTATGGCCCAACTAGGAAGCAAAGGACTTTCATAAAGAGCACCGAGAACCCAGCACTCGCATACCCAACAACTCATTCCCAGAGGTAGCCTAAGAAATATGGGAAGCCCTGTTTTTCAACAGCTGTTCCCAAAACATGGGGAATCATATGCTTTCCCCCTTGAACAGAATAAGGTTTAAGATTCCAAAAGCTCAGATGCACAGACTATTTAACTGCCTGCCAGATACAACGGCATCATCCAGTTGGTGGAGCTAATAGACCATCTCTGGAAGGAATGGGATTAATGCAAGAGTACTCAAAACAAGTTTTTACCAGAGTTGGGTTTTTCCAGAAACTAATGTCACAAGTATTTTATCCTGCCAATATAAATTTTGAAGAGATAAAAAGATTCTCACCACTTCCAGCTTCCATGGAACGCGGCACATAAGATATCAAAGAGGCTGACAGCATAAAATGTTTACGGCCTCTGCCGGCTGTGTTTAGATGTTCATGACCTCACAGCTGCAGCAGCCCAGCGAAGTAGTAGCATCCTAGTCAGTGAATTCTCCCAGCTGGCTCACCAAACTGTGGGGGCTAACAAGTATATTAATACTTTTCCTCCAGTCTTCTAAGTTCTTCTGGTTGGGCCAATACCAAGTTACCAGAGACACATTAACAGGAGAAAAATGAGTTTTAATACATGTGCTTGGGGAATCCACATAGGCATGAAAATTCCGAAGACAGTGAGGCAACATTAGGTATATATGACATTTTTGGATAAAGGAAAATGGGTACAGGTTATTAGATTTCGAGTACTTGATATAGAGCAGAATGCAGTTGGCAGGCCAGTTCTAGCTAGCAACTGAGAAATAGTCAGGAATGGGAGTATCCTGACTTACACTGTCATGAAGATTCTTAAGATGACTAAGTCAACACTCCCTTCCTAAAGCAGGGTTTCCACTCAGAATCTGTATCAGGAAAGGTGTTGAGGAGGCTCAATGGTTTTTGGTGAGTTTTTTGTTTCTTGAAAAACAGTTTAAGGAAAATATCCCAAAAAGCAGCTTAGGGGTGGCAACATTTTTGGTTTCCTTCAGTGTATGATTATTTTTTATATGGTGCTGAATTCAGTTTGCTATTATATTAATATTCATGTGTCAATGTTCACAAGGAATATTTATCTTAACTTGTGTATTATGATTTGTATGTTTGGCTTCATATCAGGGGAACACTAACCACATAGAATGAAACAGGATATTGTCTCATTTCTGAAAGTGTTAGCAAAGGAATGTTAGTATTTGTTATTTAAAAATATTTAAAAGCATTCAAATGTGAAGTCATCTACAGATTTTCCATGACCCTGGATCATCACATTTCATGTCCCAAGCCATTGAGCTCTTTCATAGAAGTGTCATTGAACTCTTAGCCATTTCTTTGTCTAATTTCTACTTGGCTTTCAAATCTCCACTTAAAAGGTGTGCCCTTGCTATAATGGGATTTAACACACTTTGCAATATTACAAAATTGTTTTTCCTGTTTCTAATGCTGCTTGAGTGAATTGTGCTGTGAATATGTCTGCATCTGCTATTTAATCTCACATATTATTTGGTAATGTAAAAAAATTTGAAAAACTGTAGAGGTTAAATATTTGGGCTAATATATTTTAACAGTTTAATCAAGAACTGTCTTTTCATTCCTTCATATACCCCAGGTTATTGTAATTTAATGTTTCTTATAACTTTTGATTAATGTTTTCTTAATCCATTTAGAATCCATGTTATAGGTGGCATAGCCCTATTACTCACCAGCCAAATCTACCAGAAACACTAATAGTCAAACAAAAGACTTTTTGGGGAAGTGTGGGACATCCTAGTAAGGAGATGATACCAGGTGCTTATTGTAGGATTTGTGGATGTGTTAGATAATTTGGGGGAGAGTTCAATGAAAGAGATTACATTTCAAGATTGAATGATATTAGGAAATTTGCAGTAAGGGAGAGAGACTGAACTCAACTTTACTGGAAGAAAATGCAGGAGAATATTCAAATCCAGGGATAAGCTAATGGAAAAACACTAGAGAGCATTAGGCTGGAGACTGGTCAAGGTGATTGCGCCTCCTGTGTTTGTTGACAGCTGCTTATTGAAGAAGGTAGGCTCCTACCCTCCCACAGAGAATAGGAAGTAGGGAAGCTATGTTTTTTTAATGATTACATTTCAAAAATATGGCTCCCAGATCCTTGAGAAAGACTTCCTGGGCTATAAAATTGGCAAGAGAGTGGGAAAAGATTTACATCTCAAAGGACCAGAGAAGGAATTTACAATGAAAAGTTCTCTAAATTAATTCCTCTGTGGAAAGTGAGGTTAGGGTCCTATTCTCAGAAGGAAAGCTGACTAAGCTGAGGGGAACAGTAAGGCCTTCTTGGTTAACATTCTAATAGTTGTTTTCTAGGATGATGGAAAAACGGAGGAAGGCTGAAACTGTAACCTAAAGGAGTAGCAGTCAATTGTCATAGCCTGGAGAGGAGCTCTTTGGTCTTTTTTGTAGCTTGCTGGGAGTTTGTTTGTTTGTTTTTACTCAGAAGTGATTACACAGAGATTGTATTCCTTTGTTTGCTTGTTTCCATCAGGATTGTAGAGTAATTCCATCTGATACAGGGAATTTCTGAAACTTTATGTTCAGCAGGGCTCCATAGCCTGATAGTTAATGCCTTGTTCACCGTAAGATGACAGCTGTCAGGTTATTTATTTCTGCCTGAACCTTCATATTTTTGTGTTTACTTTTTAAATTTTAAGTTGGTAAAAAGAATATACATTTTTTATTTCTTCTATATTTTGTTAATATTATCTGTCACTAGAAGGTATTTGGAAGCTCCCCTATAAAATAAAACAGGAATACGATTTGATGAATCCCCTCCCAAAAATCATATGGCTTAGAGTGAATCAATTAACAATTTTTTCTACTTTTCCTATTTCTACTGCTGTTGGTACTTTTTCATTTGTTGATTTCCTTGAGTCACTTTTAGAATTTAACATTATTATCAAGAATAAAGATTTTCTGCGAAAACAGAATACAATAATTTTTAAAAAGAACTTCAATATAGTTATAATTCTTTTTTCATTTAAAATGATGTTCCCCTTTTTTTTTTCACTTAATTATATTTGACACATTTATTTTTAATAAACAATTTGGGACTTCCGGGAAGATGGAGGCATAGGTGGACACACCGTACCTCCACACACAACCAAGATTGGAACAACAATTTAGAGGCAGAATAACACCCAGAACTGACAGAAAATTTATCTGAATGGAAGTCGGACAGCCAAGAAGTTGAAATAGACCCGTTCATCCAGACCGGTAGGAGAGGCGGAGACGAGCAGCAGGGCGCGGGTCACAGCAGAGAACAGGGAGAATTGAGCGCATAAGGCAACCGGGAGCGCGTAAGGCATCCAGGGTGCACAAGATCGCAGCAGGTGGACCCTGAGTACGCAAGCGGCAGCTGGTAGACCCAGTGAGGCAGCGATTGTGGAGGAGGGCAGAGCGCACAACCCAGAATCCCAGGGAAGGAACTGAGGTTCCCCAGAGAATGGAGCAACCTCCCTTGTTCCCTCTCGACCCTGCCCTCACATACAACATCACAATCTAGCAACTGGGAGTGCCCAGCCCTGGTGAACAGCTAAGGCTCCGCCCCTCACCATAACAGGAGTGACCAGACCAAAAAAAAAAAAAAAAAAGAGAGAGAGAGAGAGAGAGATGACTTAACAGAAGAACAAATCAGTGTCCCAGAACTCATCCTTTTGAGCGACTAAGAGATAGCTAACCTATCAGATGCATAGTACAAAACACTGGTGATCAGGAAGCTCACAGAATTGGTTGATTTTGGTTGCAAATTAAATGAACAAATGCAAGTTACCATAAAAGAAATGAAGGAAAATGCATAGGGAACCAATAGTGATGGGAAGGAAACTGGGACTCAAAACAATAGAGTGGACCAGAAGGGAGAAAGAAACAACCAAACAGGAAAGAATGGAGAAATAAGAATTCAAAAAAACAAGGAGAAGCTTAGGAACCTCCAGGACATCTTTAAACATTCCAACATCCAAATTATAGGGGTAACAGAAGGGGAAGAGGTACAGCAACAGGTTGAAAATGTATTTGAACAAATAATAAAAGAGAACTTCCCCATTCTGGCAAAGGAAATAGACTTCCAGGAAATCCAGGAAGCTCAGAGAGTCCCTGAGAAGTTGGACCCAAGAAGAAATACACCAAGGCATATTGTAATTACATTAGCCAAGGTAAAAATGAAGGAGAGAATCCTAGAAGCAGCAAGAGATAAGGGAACAGTCACCTACAAAGGAGTTCCCATCAGACTGTCAGCTGATTCTCAAAAGAGATCTTACAGGCAAGAAGGAGCTGGAAAGAAGTATTCCAAGTCATGAAAGACAAGGACCTATATCCCAGATTACTCTATCCAGCAAAGCTTTCATTTAGAATGGAAGGGCAGATAAAGTACTTCTCAGATAAGGTCAAGTTAAAGGAGTTCATCATCACCAAGCCCTTATTTTATGAAATGTTAAAGGGACTTATCTAAGAAAAGAAGATTAAAAAAACATGTATAGTAAAAGGACAGCAAAGTCACAATTATTAACAACCACACCTAAAGCAAAACCCAAAGAAACTATGCAAAGAACTAGAACAGGAACAGAACCACAGAAATGGAGATCACATGGAGGGAGATCACATGGAGGGTTAGCAACAGGGGAGTGGGAGGAGGAGAGAGGGATAAAAGGTACAGAGAATAAGTAGCATAGATTGTAGGTAGAAAATAGGGGGAGGATAAGAATAGTATGAGAAATGTAGAAGCTAAAGAACTTATAAGTATGACACATGGACATGAAATAAAGGGAGGAAGTGGGTGGGAGAGGGTGTACAGGGCGTGAAGGGGAGAAATGGGACATCTGTAATAGCATAATGAATAAAATATATTTAAAAAAGCAATTTGGCACAGGAGATTTGTAAACAGTTTTTATTATACTTTCACTTAAGGAGTTAAGGAATACAAGCCTGGTAAGTGACTATATATGCTTATTTTCTTATAAAATATTGAGATAGTATTATCTTATTAAAGAAAAAAGATATATGCTACATGCATATATTTTAGTTGGTGTGAATATATGATGCATGTCAGGTAATGGTTCTGGCATTCAAAACATTGATGCTCTTAAGTCTAATAAACATTTCTGTCCTAACTAGGATTTTGGAAACTATGATTATAATCCGAAACTTGATCACTTTCCTTAGCAGAAATTATGATCCAGGTGAGTATAAAATCAGTCCTTCACTGTCATTTCCTTAGAAATGTCCATCCTTCTCGTAGCTTTAAAAGAAATTTTCATTCTAAATTTATGTATGCAGCCTGGTTAATGCTTCTTAACTCCAGACCATGAATTGATTAGTTACTCAACATCCCCACTTGGACATCTTGTAGACATCTCAAATTTAGTAGGCCCATTAATGTATTTAATTGACCCCTGATTTTCATACCATTCAGTCCTCAACTCCTCTAGATTACCTAACAGCAGTTCTAGTCTTCCAGTCACTCAGGCAAAGACATGAATCATTACATTCTCCTAATCAATCAACATATCTAGTTGGCTCTATTTTCATATTACATGCAGGATTCAAGCAAATTTCACTGCTTCGAATTGTTGAGGGCACTGCCATCCTTTTCCTGGACTACGGGTAAATCCTTCCAACAACGCAGCTGGATTCTAACTTCTGAATACACAACAATACTAGAGCCAATATAGACTTGTCTCAATTAATATTTGTTTGAACACTCAAGGGCTGTCAGTTTCCCTCAGGATAAAAGCCAAAACCAGGTCTCACTAGGTCTGGATAGCATTACCTTTATTTTATCTCCTAACCTACTTTCTCTCACTCATTCCAGTCTGGCCTCATTATTTTTCTTGCTTTCATTATATTCTTGGCTCAGGATGTTTGTGCAAACTGCTCTTCCTGCCTAGATTTCTCCTTTCCAAGATACCTTCAAGTCTTCCTTCTTCACCTCATTTAAGTCTTTGCTAAAATGTTACCTTCTCATTGGCATCTTTCCTGTGAACTTTTTACTTAAAAGTTCAATGTCCTCCCAACCACTGTACTCTCCATTAATTCTCCTTGTTTCATTTTCTCCACACTTATCATTTTTTAATAGTCTATAAAATTTAACTATTTGATTTACCTTTCTCCTTTCACTAGAATGTAAGTTCTAAGAGAGGAAAGGTTTGGCTTTTTTTTTATGGCTGAATCATCATCTGAACAACAGAGCTGGGCACAGAACAGCTGGAGCATGTAGATAGATAGATAAAAAGGCTCATATGTGATATTTAAAATCTTCTATTGAATATTCTTTTAATAGGATTCTATGAGCCTGGATTAAAAACAAAAAAAACAAAAATACTTAACTACATGGAATTCTATAATTCTAGTTAGGATAATCTGTGCATAAGAAAACAAAACAAAACAGCAATCTCTGTGGTTTAAACTATAGTGGTTTATTTCTAGCCCCAGGTCACACATGCACAATGAATCACTGTGGTTCTGTCCACATCAGCTTTGTCCAGGATACCAATCAGTCTTTTTTCAAGAATTTTGTCCATTTTACTGGAAGAAAAAAAAAGAATCCATGGCTGATCATGTTCTAGACACTAAACCTCCTGCTTGGAAGTACCAACTTTTGTTTATATTTCAATGGTAAAGCGAGATACATGACCAATCCTGAGGTCCTTACATCAGGGAAGTATTATCCACTCATAGGAAAAAGCAGAAATAATTGTGAAAAATTATAACATGGCCAAAAATATTATCTTTAAGCCATAATGAAAAAGATGCAATGATATTATTTATATTAACTAATTTATTATATTTCTTATTTTATACTTTTTAAAATTTTGAGTATCCCTTGTTCTTTCCTTTCTGTTATGCTTTTTTAGTATAGGAAATGCATTCTTTGTGTTTTCATCTTCTCCATTGTTTTGATAATTAGATAATCTATAATTATTTTTATAAGCATGCTATATGCTTCATCTTGTCTTTCTCAATATTAGTGTTCAATTTGGGGCACAAATTTTAATTCACTATTATAACCTTCAGTACTCCCCTTATGAATGAAATAAGTATGTAGTATTAGGACTAAGTAATACGTAATAGTATTAGGACTACTATTAAAAAATGACATAGACTAGATGGCTTGTAAAGAATAGAAATGTATTTTGCACAGTTCTGGAAGCTGGGAATCACAAGATTCAGGTGCTGGCATTTTCAGTGTCTGGCGAGGGCTTAGTTCCTGGTTCATGGATGGCTGCTTTTGTGGTGTGTTCTCTCATGGCACAAAGGAGGAAGAGACTTTTTTGGGCCTCATTTACAGGGATATTAATACCACTGATGAAAGCTCTCCCTTATGACCTATTGCCTTGAAAAATCCCCATATCCTAATATCATTATTAGGGGTTAGGATTTAAATAGATAAATTTGGGGGGACACAAACATTCATTCCATAGCATTCCACCTGTGACCCTCCAAAATCCATGTCCTTCTCGCACACAAAATGCATCCATTCTGTTTCATAACCCATGAAGTCTTAACTTGTTCCAGAACCAACTTTTACATCTAAGTCCAAAGTGTCACTTAAACATTATTTAAATCAAATATGGGTGAAACTGAAAGTACAATTTGTTCTGAGGGAAAAAAAATTTAGCTGTGAACTTGAAAAATCATACATGTTATGTGCTTCCAAAGTACAATGATGGGACAGGTATAAAGTATGCTGTCCCATTCCAAGAAAGAGACATAGAAAAGAAAAGGACAATGGGTACCAAGCAAGTCCAAAGTGAACTGGCTTCACCTCATGTCCTGTCTCCCACAGTCTCCACCTCCTAATATCACCAGCTTGTGGGCTAGGATTTCAACGCATGAGTTTTGGGAGTGGGAGGGACACAGACATTCAGTCTATAGTAAAAGTTATTAGTAAGATTACTGCTATTCAAATAGTCTGGCTATGATTTACTCATTCCCATGTAGATCACTGGTATAATGGAAATAAAGAATATGATGCATTTGAGATACAAGAGGGAAACATATGGGCATAATATATTGAACAGATGCTTTAGGAACAATGAAGTAGAGTATTATATTGAGACTCATGGCCTGGAATCTCTGAGCTCAAAGTAACTTCGATCAAAATTGAGGAAGTACCTTTGGGATTGCATACACTGAGGGGATCTTGTTGCACAGCTGTCTGGACAATATTTCTTTTTCATAGTTTTCTTGAATTCAATAAAGCCTTCTCTCATTACTTTTTTTTTTTTAAGGAGGGAAATAGCCACCAGGAAGACCATTTATAAGCAAGGAATTTGGACTCTTCCAATTGTGAGCCAGGTGGCTCAATTCCTTTGAGTAACCCTGGATAAATTACTTAATTTTTCTAAGCTTCAGTTTTCCTTTCCTATTTAGGAAACCATTACAATCTATGTGAATGAATGAGTTAATGAGTTACTGTGTAAAAACTATTCACACAGTCCTGGCAATATAATTAGCTTTCTACAAATATTTTCTCTTCTTATTATCCAACCTAAACACTTTAAAGCTTCTTACTGTTTTTCATTATTTGTTTTTGCTGAACTTTAAGATTGTGAAATTTTTACAATCTATTCAGATATAGATCTACAAGTATATCTTCCTGATAGAGAAGATAACCAACGTGATCAGTAGATGGGAGCTAAATGCTGAGTGTATATGAGAATAAAAGGAGCAGTGTAACATTTTAGCATATAGATTGAACTGAAATTATTTGAGAGGTTTATTTTCTGTTTAATAAACTATATAAATTTGCTCAAAAACACCTCTGTCAAAGCAGTGGAAAAAAAATCTGTGAATTCATTACTCACTATCCATGAGGTAACAGTTTCACTGACACAACATGGCAAGCACTGAAAACCACTTTAGAGTCTTAGGGCTACTCAAACAGTTCTGTTTCTGCGAGTTGAAAGTTTTAATTGTCACTTTAAAAAAAATTGTTGTTCAAGTACAGTTTTTTGCCTTTTCCCCCCACCCCAGCCTAACACCCCAGCCCTCCCCACCTCCCTCCAGATCCCATCCCCCCATTATTGTCCATGTGTCCTTTATACTTGTTCCTGCAAACCCTTCACCCTTTCCCCTGAAATTTCCTCCCCTGTCCCCTCTGGTCACTGTCAGCCAGTTCTCAATTTCAGTGTCTTTGGTTATATTTTCCTTGTCACTTTTTTGATGTAAGTAATACCATTAATCACAAAAGGAATATAAAGATTGTATGATTCAGTCATCAATGAATTCTATGATATTTTGTATGGAAAGAAATATGGATATGACAAATAAGAAAACTGAATACTTGGTTAAATGGGAAAGTGATATTTTCAATATATAATTAAGAGTTATTAACTAGATATGTTATTTAAAGAAATGCAAATACTGAGGTCAACTAATGAAAAACTATTTAAAAAAGCAAACGATGAAAACAGCAACTTAGGAGAATGTTTTCTTCTCAGTGAGGGTGACTCTGGAGTCATATTGAAAGAAAGAAGGAACTCAGGAATACGTGTTCCCTGCTGCCAGGAAAGAAAGATCTTTAAGAAAGGAAGTAAGAAATGTGGGGAGATGTAGGTTAAACTGCAACCAAGACTAAAAAATTCACATTTATGTGACTTTAATATGTATTATATGGTCAATAATCTTTCAAAATAATAAAAGGTTAGGAGGTTAGTAAATAAAAAGTTAGATGGAAAAGTCATCAGAAAATAGAGACAACAAATACAGATTGCTCTTCAAAAATCTGATAATTAATAGCATAAAACAAAGGCCTTGATTTTCTGTTTTGTAGCAAACTGCTATTCACACATTCCACTAAATATGTCAAACTAGGTAAAAGTCTTAAATGAAAATTAAGTATTGGGGAAAATCCGAATTAACAATCTAGAAGATTTATAAATTAAAATTATGAAATATGATTATAAAACATCACTTCACACATGTCAGAATGGCTATCATCAATAAAACAATAGACAACAAATATTGGTAAAGATGTGGAGAAAAAAGAACCCTCATGCACTGCTGGGTAGGAATGCAGATTGGTGCAGACACTGTGGAAAGCAGTATGGAGTTACCTCAAAAAATAAAAAATGGAACTAACTTATGGCCCAGTGATTCCAAATCTGGAACTATAGGTGAAGAAACCTGAAACACTAATTCAAAATAATATATAAACCCCTATATTCATTGCAGTGTTATTTATAATAGCCAAGATTTGGAAGCAGTCCAGCTATATGTCAGTCAATGAGCAGATAAAAATGCTGTGGTATATTTACACAATGGAATATTACATAAAAGAAAAGGACATTTTGCCATGTGCAAAAGCATGGATAAACCTGGAGAGCTTTATGCTAAGTAAAACAAGCCAGTCAGAGAAAGACAAATACCATATGATTTCTCTCATATGTGGAATCTAATGAACAAGATAAACAAACAAACAAACAAACAAAACAGAAATTAAGTCTCAGATAGAGAACAGACTAACAGCTGTTAGAGGGGTGGGGATTGCAGGGCTGGGTGAAAAAGATGAAGGAATTAAAAAAAAAAAACCTCGTAGACACAGATAAATGCATGGTGATAACCAGAGGTTAGGGATTGTGGGAGAAGGTAGAAGAGGCTAAAGGAGGGGGTAAATGGTGATGGAAGGAGACTTGACTTGGGATAGTGAACACACAATATAATATACAGATGATGTGTTATAGAATTGTAATGATATAAATGATATAATTTTATTAACCCATGTCCCCCTATGAATTCAATAAAATATATATAGAAAAATTTAGAAAAATATTTAAATGGGAATATATACAATGTTCAATAATTAGAAAACACAAATTGCAAAGATGTCAATTGTCCTCACAATAATAAAGTGTACTTTCAATTCCAATTATATCATAACAGCTTATGAAAAATGTTAATCATTAATATATTAATAAGGAATTAAAATCACAAGGAGATTCTATGACATATCATTAGGTATAAAAGAGATTGCTAAGGATGAGAAATAAGAGAAACCTATGGTGTTGAAAACATAACTTTTATTAAACACTCTGCTAAATAGCCCTCCACTAACTAATAAATTTAAAAAATGCCTGTCCTTTAAGTAGTGAAGGGACTGGTATACCGATAATAGAGAAACTCTTGAACACGTGTTCCAGAAGTAATTTAGTTGGATATTTGTGGCAGCTATGTTGTTCACTAAAAGAAAACAAACAAACAAACAAAAAAAAACGAAAGACAAACAACCTACATGTGAATCACTGAGAGAATCAGGATTGGCTTCATGGGCCTGTGATCCATTAAGTTCACCAGGCTTCACACCTAACACCACCCTAGGCTTCTTTAATGCCCTGCTGTCACCATCTTAATGTTTTTAATACTTTTTCAACTCAGGGCCTCACATTTTCATTCTGAACTGGGCCTCACACCTTATACAGTCCTGGATAGAACTGAAAAAATAAATCTGTTTACACAGTGGGTTATTATTGCAATGAAAATAAATGAACCACAGCATTCTGCATTAACTTGAATGTAGTCCATATATTAAAATATCCACTATGGTTCCATTTCAACAATTGAAAAGCAGGAAAAATTTAACCATTTTTAGTCGAGGTTGCACAAGTAGGTAAAGAAACTATATGTTTAAGAAAGCAAGAGAATCTTATCAGATAAGTCAATATACTGGTTATAGCTAAGTAGCAGATAGGTCTTCCACTATCTTGGGACTACTGTTTTTTTTAACAAGATTATAGTTAAACAAATTCTCACTGATTCTTCATATATGATTTATACTCTCTTTATGTATGATTTATTTAAAAAACAATATTTAAAATGCATCAACTAGGTTTAAATGACATCTGTCCATGAGCTTGAACAGTTGCTCCACATCTTCTCCATGTTTGAGTGAAAGGGAAGTTGACTGAAATAGGGTGAATGTTCAAGACAGAAGCAACAAGATTTAAAAGGGCTCATTTAAGTTTAATGCAGAATTACAAGTGATTATCTAGAGCTAGATTCTTCAATTAGCATATTTTAAGTGGTGCATTAGGAAATTGTATATAACTGTAGTTCAGGAGAAACAATGTTAGGGGAACTTTTTAGTTTAGTTTTGCAGATGGAGAAAATTTAGGAAACTTGAGGCAAAGGACATGAAGTCATAACAAAGTCAGTATGAAACACACTTGCCAGTATGCCTTGGGCCTATGGTTGCTGACTTTCTTTTTCCTCTAGAAGTGGTTTAGAAAGCTTACTTTCCCTACTAATGACTTTGAAATTGCCAAAATTGTCCAAGTAATAAAATGTTTGAAGACACTAACAGAATTGGCACAGAACAGGAGTAAAACACCATGGGCCGTGGCTAGCTGTGGGACCCATAATTAAGTTCCTTCCATTTCTCAGATTATCCCAGGATAGAGGTTTGCCTACAAACCATGTTCTGATGACAAGGCATGTAATGATGAGTGCAAGCCAGAGACTTCCACTGTGTCAACTACCTCAGGAGAGAAGGTTAAGCAATTTAAAGCTGCATTCAGTATTTCATACCAGGAGGGCCTTGTTCCTTTTGCTGGCTAAGCAGGTGTGAAAATTGGGGGAGTTATAGAAATAAGTACTATGATCATTTAAACTAGTGCTTATCATTCTAGCTACAGGGTCTTTACGATTAACAGCCTCAATTTTCCTAACGCACTGCAACTGGCTGCATGGTAGCAAAAAGACCCCATTAACGAATGTTCTCAAGCTGCACTTTCTCCAAGAGCACCATTAGGGATAACTGACCAAAAGGGTAAAGATCTTGGGGATGATCTGATTTTCAAAGGAGTCGTTCTGTAAATTTAATTCACTAGTGGAATTTCATTAGTGGAAATATTTTAGCTCCTATTCCTCCAGGGAGAAGCAGGCAACTAATTAAAAACAACATTATTGTAACTACCCCTCCTAGAATACTCCAGTAGTAAATTGTGCTGCTCTGGTGGTGGATAAATCCTTGTTTTTCTCTAAAAGCTGTCACACAATTTTCAAAATTATCCCTTGAAAGTAACATTTGCATTCATCTGACAGTGGCATTTAAAATATGTGAACACCTTGAGCAAAATTTCTCTCTGGCAGCTTAGTAATTTACCTTTTATAAACTTAGTTTTACATCAGATATTCTAATGCATTTTGCCATGCATTATGTCATCATGTCCAGACATGCATGCTTTTCTGGAATGTGTCAAACAGCTCAGCCGTTTTATTTTAACCTGAATATACTACTCCAATATATTATAACATAATGTGATTTGGAGGATGCCAGGAGTTTGATTGCCTCTAAATATCTTCCCCTCCAACTTGGTCTAAAAATACTTATCTTGCAAGGTGTCACCATGGGACTGAAAACAGAAGGACATTATCTCGAAGGTCACCCAACTATTAAACCTGTTACTCTAAACAGTTTTAGATACTTTTTTTGAAAAATGAATTAATGCACCATTTAATATTCCAAATGAATTCTAAGAGGGATGCTTATATTCAACAATGTAATAATGTGTTTTGAAAATTGAATACAATTTTTAGTTGGGCATTTACCAAAAAAAAAAAAAGTTCTGTTGTCGAGACTGAATTCTCTTAAATCTGAAGGGGTAAGGGAGAATTCAATGCTTGATGAGGATACCTATCTCGTAAGGATATTGTCATAAAACAGGAGCCATTAAAGAAAAGAGGAGTGTTTTATTTCTGTACCAAGTTCTAAAGTTAAGCATATGTAAAACGATTGTTAGTTAACATGTAACCGTCTTTATATTTTGAAATTATTTCAAATAAGAGATTAAGATGACAGTATATTTACTGAATATAATATCATATATTAGAAATTTCATGGTACAGCAGAGTAATTAAATAATGAGAAATCAATGTTTCACCATCACTATAAATAATTCAAAAGCATATAACAAGTTTTGTTATTTCTTAAAACTTATTTCTATAACTTTAATTTTATGTTTATAGATCTATGATAAAACAACTGTAGCAATTTGCCATTTTGATTTGCCAAAGCCCCTTCTATTTTAGTTAAAACAGAATTTCTCTTTCCATCTGTTTGCAGGCAGTGGAATATACCATATTTTGCTGTGTGCGCACCCACATTTTTGGCCCAAACTTTCAGGAAAAAAATCGTTTGTTTGAATTTTTAATTCAATTATTTATTTATTTATGTTAGAAACAAAACCAATGATCATATTCCAGGGTATTATTTTGCATATAGGTATCATTATTGATTTCCAGATATCATTACACTTTCACCATATAAGCATAAAAAATAATTAAAAACATTTATATAGATATGGAATTAATACTACCCATGTATAATGTGCATGCTTATTTTTCCCTCAAAAATTTGGGCAAAAAGTGGACATTATACGTGGCAAAATACAGTACTCTTCTGGCTACAATTTGGTTGTAAGTCAGCCCCGTCCAATCAAATACACATTCCCAGGATCAATGTGATTGATTCAGGATTGAGCACAATACCCAAGTGGGGCCAATGAGAGCCTATTTAAGATTTTCAATCTTAAATTTTTCTTTTTAGCAAACTATTAATAGGGAGGTTATTTAAATAATGTATTTCTATGTTTTAATTCTTCAGTTATTTGCTAATTTGAATAGAAATGAATAATATCTGTTTAATTTTTGTTTTACATTTATAATAATCCATGCACTTTTGTGCATAATCTTTGATGTTCTGGAAATTTAAAAAAATATGAATTGTTTAAAATAAATACATTGCCTTGGTGTTTTTCTCTTCCTTTTCTTAGTAATTATAATAATCTAGCACTTATATTTTGCTGTCAATTACTAGCACTAACACTTTACCTACATTAACACATTTAATCCTACTAACAATTCTGTGAACTCAGTGTGCATATAGCCTGTAAACATATTAGCAGCCCTTTGTTGCAAGCATGAAAGGCCTGTGTGGCAAGGTAATGAGGCCAGCTCATTTCTGTAAAGAACTAATGCCCTCTGTTCTACAAACTCTGAGGCAGTGAGTTGTGCTAGTTATCATGTGACAGCTTTTCTCTAAGGAGAGCCTCTAAATAAGACCACAGCCCTGAGCAACACTTTTATTACAGATTTGTAGCAGATCCTAAAGCAAAGGACCCAGCTAAGTGATGCCTAGATTTATGACCTACAGAAACTTAAGATTAAAGTGTGTTGCATTAGTCCATAAAATTTTAGAGTTATCTTTTATGTAGCAATAGGCAAATAATACATAAACCATAATATTATGTGGGAGACTTTTGCATAAGGGTGTGAATAGCGGAGTGGGAAATATTGAGGGTAAATTGAAGACTGTCTATCACAGCCCACTCCGTGTCCCCCCGATTAGGTCATTCCCATATGCAAAATAAACTCACGTTCTCCCAAGGTCTCCAAAAGCCTCCAACAGAGATAGCATCAGCTCAAAATCCAGAACCTTGTCATCTATGGGTATAGATGAAGCTCCTTGAATGGAGTTCCATAAATTTAGCTAATCAAATGTTCTCTCCTTACTCAATAAACTATTTAAACAAATTGTCTGACCCCCATACTCCCAGCACACAATGAAGTGACAGAAATATGATAATATAAAGGTACTTTTTAAATAAAAGGGTCATGGGATACATAAAGGAGTCTTTAATCATAACACTTTTGAAATTGAATGCAATAAATGTTGGAAAGTCTTTGATTAAGTCTTAAGCCCTGTGAATAATTCTCCACGGTTCCAGACTCTGCCTTCCTTTGGGTTTTTGGTTTCACTCTCTGAGTTTTATCCTTCCTTTTTCATAATTGGTAGAATGTGCTTGCAGCTGAGTAATTTTCTTAACAGCTTCCTGACAATAGAATTTTGGGAGTCTAAATCCCATTTCCTATTGTACTGTTTCTCTTCATTTCAATCTAAGCTGATGGTATTTCTGTGAATATATGTATATACATATTTAAGTATGTTGGTCTTCTATAAATATCATTACAATTCACTCCTTTAAAGAGGGCTTTTCAATTCTACCCACTAGAAACCAGAAGTACTTCCCCAAGTTATGACAAACCAGTATCTCCCACAGGAGGTGGGAGGGGGCAGAATGTCTTCTGGTTGAGAATCATTTGCATTTGATCAACATTGTTTAAGATAGTTCCTTTTATACCTTGAGCTCCTTCAGGGATGGTTGATGGATAATGTTCTAAAGATGATTGTGAATTTATTGTGTTTGATGGGATCTATAAGCCACATCCTTAATCTGTTTAGGGACATTTTATCAGACTGAATGTGGTATGTACTTTAGATAATTTTGGTATCGGACAAAAATTTGGGCTTTATTTTAGTCATCATTGGCTCAAATTTTTCTGGCATTGCCATGAGTGTGATCTTAGCTTAAAATCCATTTATTTTTCCAGTCTTATTGAGAAATAATTGACAATCATCACTGTGTAAGTTTAAGGTTACACAGTATAATGTTTTGAATTACATTTATTATGAATTGATTACCATAATAGGTTCAACTAATATCCTTCATTTTAAATAGATACAACATAAAGAAAAAAAGAAGAAAAGAAAAATATTTTCTCCATGTAGGATGTGAACTCATAAGATTTACTCTCTTAACAACTTACTTATGTTTCATGGAGCAGTGCTAAGTATAGTCATGTTGTACATTACACCCCCAGTATTTGTAACTGGGAATTTGTATGTTTTGACCACCTTAATTAAATCCCCTCTTCTCCATTCTCTGCCTCTGGTAACCAAATGTCTGATTTCTTTTTCTATGAATTTGGGTTATGTTTTTTTTTTTGTTTTTGTTCTACATAGATTTCATATAAAAGTGAGTTTATATAGTATTTTTCTTTTTCTGTCTGACTTATTGCACTAAGCATAATGTCTCCAAGATCCATCTATGTTATTGCAAATCATTGAATTTCCTTATTGTTTATGGCTGGATAACATTCTATTGTGTATGTATGTGTATGTGTGTATATTTCACAGCTTCTTCATCTATTCATCAATCAATGTATGCTTAGGTTGTTTCTACGTCCTGATTATTACAAAAAAATGTTGCTATGAACATGGAGGGTACAGATATTTTCTTAAGCTTATGTTTTCATTTTCTTTGATATATTTCCAGACATGGAATTGCTGGATCATATGGTAATTCTGTTTTAATTTTTTGCAGATACTCCATATTATTTTCCATAATGGCTACACCAATTTACAATACAACCAACGGTACACAGAGTTCACTTTTCTCCACATCTGCTCTAGCATATCATCTCTTGTCTTTTTGCTAATGGCCATTCTAACAGACTTGAGGTAATATCTCATTGTGGTTTTAATTCACGCATTTCCCTAATGACTATTACTGTTGACCATTTTTTCACATACCTCTTGGCATTTTCCGTAACTTCTTTGGATATATGTTTATTCAGGTTCTTTGCTCATTTTTTTAAAATTAGGATACTCATTTTTTGTTGTTGGGTTGTGTGAGTTCATATATTTTTGATATTACCTCTGTAAGGCATACAGTTTTCATTTTTTTTCCTTTCTATGGGCCATCTTTTTACTTTGTGGATGGTTTCTTTTGCTGTACAGAAACTTTATTTTGATGTAGTCCCACTTGCTTGCTTTTTGATGTGTTGCTTGTTCTTTAGGTTCATATCCAAAAAGAATATTTTGATTATTTTCAAGGCTCATGTGAGGAAATTTTATTCCTAAGTTTTCCTCTACAAGTTTTGTGCTTTTAAAATTTGAGTCTCTCTTTTTTTAATCCTCACCCAAGGATATGCTTATTGATTTTAGAGAGAGATGAAGGGGAGAGGGAGAAACATTGATGTGAGAGAAATATCCATCAGTTGCCTCCTGTTTGTGCCTGGACCTGGGACTGGACCTGCTTCAGAATGTGCTTCAACTGGGGATTAAACCCTCAAAATTTTGGTGTATGGGACAATGCTCCAACCAACTGAGCCACCCAGACAGGGACACATTTGTCTTTAATCATTTTGAATTAATTTTGTAAGTGAGTAAGAGAGAGTCTAGTTTCATTCTTTTACATGTGAGTATTCAATTATCTTACTATCATTTATTGAGAGACTGTCTTCACCATTGAGTATTTTTGGCTCCCTTGTCAAATATTAGTTGGCCTTATAGATTTGGAATTATTTCTGGGCTCTTCATTCTATACCCAAACACAGGTCTATCTCCCTGCTGCACCAAAATCCAAACTTATGACACAGATACTGGTGAAAAAGAAAGTGATTTGAATGCCATCATCTCAAGAAGATGGCAGACTCATCTCAAAGCCTGTCTCAACATCTCAGTGCAGGCTGAGGTTTTTATAAGGAGGGAGAGGGAAAGCAGAACAGAGATCATCATTCTTTTTTCTTTTTTTTAATCTATTTAGCTATCCTATTTCTTTTGATTGGAGAATTTAATCCACTTTCATGTAAAGTTATTATTGATAGGGAAGAACTTATTACCATTTTATTCATTGTTTTCTGGTTGATTTGTAGATCCATTATTCTTTGTTTCTTATATTGCTTCCTTTTCTCATGTTCTGATGTTTTTTGGTATCAGTATGCTTTTTTTTTTTGACTCCTTGATCATTTTCTTTTTTGCAATTGCTATACATTTTTCCCTTGTGATTACCATGATGGGGAGCCTTTGTTAACTATAGCATTTTGCTGCAATTAGAGACAGAGAATTTTCAAGCTATGAAGTCATGGCTCCTTTTTCTTTATTAACCTTGCCTTTAGTTTATCTCTAACCTCTTTCATTCTGTTAAAAGCAGATAAAGAAACCAGGAAGCATGTTTAATACTATGGTTGGGATCTTACTAGTTAGTTCATTTAATTCATTAGATAAATTTTGTACTTTATTCATGATTTTGGAGAACAATGTTGCTAGACTTAATTTTGTTGCATAGCAAAACTCTTCCTTCGTCCAATCAGTGGTAGTATTACCTTGCTTTACTTGAAATCCTCACCTATAGCCTTATCAAAGACCGTGAGTCCTCAAGTAACAACTTCTTCAAGGCATTTTAATTTTTTCACTAACTCTACAAAACCCTCTTCTCGATCCCAAAGCAGTCCTATATTTTTTGTTTGTTACAGCAACATGCCACTTCCAGGTATACACGTATGAATCATTTATTGCTGCATAAAAAATTACCCCAAACTTAGCATATCGAAACAGCAAACACATTATTTTTTTAAGTTTCTATGGGTTTTTAAGTGCTTAGAACTTGTTAATTCTGCCTCAGTCTTGCATGAAACTGCCAATCAAGGCATCAGATCTTGTTTTGACCATCAGCACAAGGCTTGAGTGAGTCTGGAGGATTTACTTCCAGGCTCACAACCATGACTGTTGAAAAGGTATTTCAGTTCCTTGCCATATGAGCCTGTGCATATGACTGTTGGCATTATGTATTATATTAGAGCAAATAGTGCAAGAGAGAGAATGGGTTTAAGACAGAATTAAATCACGACAGAAGTGATAGTATCTTATAATCTATCCATTGGAAGAGTACATCCCACCTTGTACACTATCATATTCATCACGCAGTACAGTGCTAAACAATGTGGTGGGGAACTGTACATGAGAATGAATAACAGGAGACAGGAATTACTGAGCTCATGGTAGAGGGTGGCTGTTCCATTAACAGAGGGGGAAAATGAAATGAGAGAAAAGTTCAACTCCTAGAACCTAGAATCTAGTAGGCTTTAATCAATTATTGATGACAAAAGAGTCAGTGGAAATTTTAGGTATTTTTTGAGTTTTTTAAACATATTTAGGTAAAATGCTATTAAAATACATTTTCTAGCTACTTTCCCTGGGTGACTACTTTATTCTTACTATATTTCAGTATAATCACTGAAGCATGATTTCTTTTACAGAGAATTATTTTACAAAATTAGTTAATTTGTATATCTTTGCCTTTTCCAAAGTTCTTTCTGACATATATTTGAATATACTCCCAAACAGTCAGACTCCTCTTTGTTCTTTCTATGATCTACTGAATTTATTTCCTGTTGCCTGGATGTCTTTAATATAAATTATCAGATTCATTTGCATTTATATGTATTTGCTTTATCACTTCAAATATTTCCATTTTTTGAAGGCATGATGACTGCTTTTTTTAATGATTTTTATTCATGCATATATATCCAAACAAATTTAAGTCAGGATCTTGAAGAGGTACCTTCACTCCCACATTCAGTGTGGTATTATTCACAACAGCCAAGATAGGGAAGCAATCTAAATGTCCATTAACAGGTGAATGGATAAAAAGGTGGTATATACATTTAGTGGAATATATATTCAGCTTCAGTAAAAGGAAATTCTGCAATATATGACAGCATGGAAGAACCTGGAGGATGTTATGCTAAGTAAAATATGTCAGTCACAGGAGGACAAATTCTGCATGATTCTTCTTATATGAGGAATCTAAAATAGTAAACTCGTACAAGCAGAGAGTAGAATGTGGTTTACAGGGCTTGGTGAGGGGGGCACAGGGGAAACAGAAACTTG
The DNA here is from genome assembly GCF_019186645.2 of Phyllostomus hastatus. NCBI lineage: Eukaryota > Metazoa > Chordata > Mammalia > Chiroptera > Phyllostomidae > Phyllostomus > Phyllostomus hastatus. The sequence continues at coordinate 14,884,846 of NW_025333835.1, forward strand.
CTCTTCAACAGGTATATAGTCAGTTAGGTAAGATGCACAAATTCTAGAGTCTGTTGTATAACACTGTGCCTATAATTAACAGTACTGTGTTGTATGTGTGGACACAGAATACAGGGGTTGGCAAAAGTAGGTTTATAGTTGTTCATATGGAAAAATATATTATAAAAATATATAATAATATATAATTCAAATACAAGAATAAATAATAATACAAGAATAAACTTTGTGTTTCATGTGTATGTATCCACAATGGTAAACCTACTTTTCCCCACTCCTGTATATGAGTAAGTTCTTAATTCTTAGAATCTAGAAATTCAAAATGTTTCTTTTTCCTACAGTATAAAAATATTTGCCTGAGTTGTTTGAAAAGCTGACTCCATAAAGCATTTATATAAAGTGAGAATATTAAGGATAATTTCACAAAGAACTCTAGTATCCTTATTTAAATATATCTATGTAAAGTCAAAGCAAATCTAGCTAAATAAAAAACTTTGAAAAGAACAGCATAATAATACTCATACCTTTAAAAAAAATAACATTTAGTAAAGAGTTCCTCTCCCCACCAAAATCTAGACTCTACTTCTGATGAAATGTCACAGAAGAGTCCTTAAGAAAAATGCAGCACAGTTTAGTGACTTTTTTGAATGAAATTTCCAGAATTCTACAGACTGGCAATATATATACATTTGTAGTAAAATTATGACTTATACTTCTTGTCATCTTATCGGTTGTTGCATTGCTCATAAAGTGTTGCCCATTTTTATTCAAAGATAGCTGTACTAAACCCTAACTATGATCAGATAAAACCAGACAACCTTGAAGGTGAGGGGACAGAATTTTTTGTAGCAGAGCACCAGGAATATTGGATTTAACCTAATGGACCAAGAAAACATTTACTGAAAGTAAAATGGTATTGAAACGCTCTCTTAAAGGGATTGGTGAGATTATTCAGAGGACCTCTCGCTTTGAGCTAACAACTCTACAGCCTACCAGCTTCCCCTTACTTATTTCTGGAATAAAATCTCATTTTATGGTGACCAGTTATATGCATAAAATTAGGATTAAAATGATGTTTCACATTAAATTAGACTAATACAACATATTGAACCTATATTTACTTGTACAATACAAAGAAAATACACATATATTTAATGTGTAATATATAATTCCATCTTAAATATGTGCCAATTATTATAGACAAGGATCTCCCTTTTTATTGTTTACCAAGGGAGGTGAATTCTATTTCCTTATATATCCAATGGCAGAACATATCTGTGTCTTTTCCTATCAATGCATTAAAACTTGAAAACATAATTCAATAGAAAAGGGATAAATGTCAATAGTACAGGTGTGTGCCAACATACTGTAACTACTGAGACATGGAGAAAAATGAACTATTTCTATCATCTGTAAATAAATATCAGTTTATTACACATTTTATTAGATATTTAAAATTTTTTATTATCAATTTAAGAGACAGACAGAGGTTTGTTGTTCCACTTATTTGTGCATTTGTTGGATGATTCTTGTATGTGCCCTGACTGGGGATTGAACCTGCAACCTTGGCATATTGGGGCAACACTCTAAACAACTGAGATACCCAGCCAGGACAAGATTATTTTTTCCCAGTAAAATGTTCTGGGGGAAAATATCTTTTTACACAAAAGTATTTGCTTATGTTTTGGTATGTTTTATATTCTCTACAATGGTTTGGATTATCATTTAAACAATTCACAGGGTGTAAAAGAAAATGCTCATAGAAATGATGAAATACATTTTGTTCTCTAAAATCAAATCTGAATAGAATCATGTTAATTAATTCACTGTCTCTTCACATGGTAAACTTAAACAGGAATTATTAAATCAGTCTACCATAGAACCAATTGTACTCTGTAAGATAATTAAACAAATAAAGAGTATCATTTGCTAATGATCATGAATAATTTATAGTGTAAAATACATATAACAATATTTTTACTCAACCCCTTAATAACAATGTCAGTAACCCATAAATGGTGATTTAACAGCTCTGTAGAGACTCATTCATAAGGAACAGGAGTAATGTACTAATAAGAGATTGCTCTTTTAACAGAATTAATTAATTGGCAGTGCCTGTGATTATATCATAATGATTAACTTAAGTGAATATGATGAAGCATGTAGTGGATTCTCAATATCCATTTCACAGGACGTGGGTTACCCTAATCTACTTTGATCTCACTGTGTTCACAATGTATTCTGCTAAAAATGTGTGTGGTTTCAGAGATGAGAATAATAATCAGGCATCGTGTGGAACAAAAAAGAAAACTATAAAGTAAATGCATGCTGGCATATTCATTACTGTTTGCAAGGTAGACAATTTTCTTATTCTCTATAGTTCTTTCCCACATTTTGTCTCATTAAATCATCTTTCTTGTAAAAAGGCACATTTATCCACATGAAGCAAATGGGCACGGAACATCTTAGCTCTTCATTTCAGCTGTTACAATGACTGGCACCTATCACCGTGTGGCTAATTTGGTTTTGGTAGCTGGTAATCATTGTGAAGATTTTAAAGAACAGATTAGCTAGCAGGATTGCAGCCTGATTCACTTGTTATGAGAAGACATTGCTTTAATATCATATTGCTGTATGAAAAATATACATCATTTCTGAGGTTTATGTTGTAATTAAGTAAAAACATGGCAAGTATTGTGAACTATGCATAGATGCATATGTTTAACACTTAATAAAATATTTAGGGTGAATTTTATGGCACTGAGTATCCAAATAATTAAATTTAAAAAAATTCCTATTCCTTAATTTTCTGTAGCTATGTTGACTGCTGTGGCTGTATTTTTAATAAGATGGTAAATTAAGACCTGCTGTTTATAACTTTATAAACAGAAACTGTACTAGAAAATTCTCCATTATCTTTTACTTTCTTAGTCACTTTTACTGAATTTTAACTCATCTTCTCTGAAAATAAGACCAAGAAGTAAAATCACAATCCTAGCACTACATTGGGATTTTAATAATAGGAGTATAGGGTAAGTGTAGCTGTGCATATGGCTTATTTGGCCAACACAATGTTTAGAGTATTGAATGCATTAAGAGAGGCCATGCCTACTCCAACTCAGTCTCCATACTTGCATTTTATCTGGTCCTGAAATCCTTGCTGTGTGTCATGGGAGCTGCAAGCAGCTACATTTCAAACAGTGAGTGTATCATAGTCATTAAATAGTCTATTCAAATTTTGCTCTTAACTACCGCCAAGGAATGTGTACAGGCTAAGAGCTATAACCAAATGATTCTCCACTTAAAATTAGCATAGAATCCAGATGGGAATAAAAGTAAGGTTTCATTCCTTTTTTGAAAATTATTTTGAGAACATGTGTTATTTAGTGGTTTGCAATGTTCTTTTAAAAATTTTTTTAAGAAATTTTAAAACAATACACACATATGGTAAGAATATATAATAGTACAAAAAGTTAGAGTAAAATATGCCTTTCTTACACAAACTCTTTCTTTTATACTTTATAACATATAATTCCTGTGTATCTTCATAGAACTACACACATAGCATATATATATATATATTATTTTTTAAACAAATAAATGGAAGCATATACAGTGTACATGGACAGGGAGAATTAACATCATCAAAATGTTCATACTACCCAAAGCAATTTATAGATTCAACACAATTCCTACTAAAATACCAATGACATATTTCATAGATATAGAACAAACACTTCAAAAATTTATATGGAACCATGAACAACACTGAATAGCTGCAGCAATTTTGAGAAAGAAGAACAAAATAGGAGGGATCACAATACCTGATGCCAAACCATGTTAGAAAGTCACTGGGATTGAAACAGTCTGTTACTGGCATAAGAACAGACATAAAGACAATGGAACAGAACAGAGAGCCCAGAAATAAACCTATGTCTCTATGGTCAATTAATATTCAACAAAGAGGGCAGAAGCATAAAATGGAGTAGAAATAGCCACTTCAACAAATGGTGTTGGGAGACCTGGACAGCTACATGCAAAAAAATAAAACTCAACCACCAACCTACACAATACACAAAAATAGACTCAAGATGAATAAAAGATTTAAATATAAATCATGACACCATGACGTCCTAGAGGAGAACATTGGCAGGAAAATCTCAGATATTCCACCCAACAATATTTTTGCTGATATGTCCCCTAGAGCAAGGGATGTAAGAAAAAGAATAAACAAATGGAAACTCATCAAAATAAAAAGCTTCTGCACTGCTAAATAAAACACCAGCAAAATGAAAAGGGAACTAACACTGTAGGAAAATATATTTGCCAATGACACCTCCAAGGGTCTGATTTCCAAAATATATAAAGAACTCATATGACTCCACTCCAGGAAGACAAACAATCCAATTAAAACATGGGCAAAGGACCTGAACATACTATTCTCCAAGGAGGACATACAGAGGGCCCAGAGACATATGAAAAGGATGCTCAGCTTCACAAGCCATCAGAGAGATGCAAATGAAAACCACAATGACATACCACTTTACACCAGTCAGAATGGCCATCATAAACAAATTAACAAACAACAAGTGCTGGCAAGATTTTGGAGAAAAGGGAACCCTAGTACATTGTTGGTGGGGATATAGACTGGTACAGCCACTGTGGAAAACTATGGAATTTCTTCAAAACACTAAAAATGGAACTGCCTTTTGACCCAGCAATTCCACTGCTGGGATTATACCCTAAGAGCCTTGAAACTCCAATCCAAAAGAACCTATGCACCCCAACGTTTATAGCAGCACAATTTACAATAACCAAATGCTGGAAGTAACTAAGTACCCATCAGTAAATGAGTGGATCAAAAAACCATGGTATATTTACCCAATGGAATGCTATGTAACAGAAAGAAAGAACTCCTACCCTTTGAGACAGCATGGATGGAACTGGAGAGCATTATGCTAAGTGAAATAAGCCAGGAGGTGAAAGACAAATAGCATATGATCTCACCTTAAGTGGAACCTAATCAACAAAACAAACAAGAAAGCAAAATATAACCACAGACACTGAAATTAAAAACAAAGTGACAATAACCAGAGGGGTAGGTGAAGGGGGATAGCAGGTCAAAAGAAGGGGAAGAGTCATCAAGGACATGTATAAAGGACCCATGGACAAACCATGAGTGTAGGATTGAGGGTGGGAGGTGGGAGCCAGTGGGGCAGGGTAGGGTAGTAGGGGGTGATGAGGACAGCTGTACTTGAACATCAATGAAAATAAACACATTTTATTATGGTATGCACACTTGTCTGAACCATACGTTCCTTACCTAACAATGTCCTAGAGATTATTCCTTGGCAATACAAATAGATCTTGCTTATTTCCATTATACTGCTTGGGAACAGTCTACACATGGCTGTACCTTGAAATAGAACTTTCTTGATTCTGTAGGATTCTGCTTTTTCTCTCTCAGCCTCAGAATCCTGCTCATCCAACTCCTCTTGTTCTTGCTTGTTCTCCAATAGGTCAGTTACAAGTCTTATAATCCTATTGCCTCACTGTGACAGTAAGTGAAAAAATAAATTTAATTTTAATTTTAATTGATACCTAGGTTATATTGAAAGAAATCAATTTTGTCCAAGGATATAAATACAAGATATTTTACATAGAGTACTTTTGTACGTATACATGGACACACACACACATAATAAAGGGAGGGAGAGATTATAAGTATAAGAGAGTAGGAGTGTTTTAAAGGTGCTTCCAAGATCAAGGCAGTTATGCTTTGGTAAGCCTGACTAAATGAAGGGGGACAAGCTATTACCTTCACAGATACAGGGCGAAACTCACAGTTGCCACAGAAGAGCAGCCATGTAATATATGGGGTTTGGATGTTTTGGACGAGGGAGGGAAAACACAGGACCTTGACCAGGGTGTTGATAGAGTCTGTAGTCATCAATGCTGGGAAACAGTTTTACTGGGAGAGGAAGGATGATCCACACAGGAAGTAATGTAGAGACATTGACTGTCATGCAGGGCAGGGTTTTGAAAACTTCTACTCGAAGCAAAAGTAAAAAGTTGCACTAAATCAGATTTTATCTGAAGAAAAACCACTTGGATAGCTCATTCTTGTTACTGAAACTGAACAGCAAGAAAAATTATCTTGCTGGAAGGGAAAGAGAAAGACTGTTGTTTTTCGTGACTTATAAGTAGACAGTTTGGGAGATTCAGTGAACCAATTTGAAATCTTTGCTTATCCGAGGGTCATGATAGTCTCCTGTGTTCTTTTAAAAGTCTTATAGTTTAAGTTTTTAATAAATCTGCACAAATAGCAGGCATAAATGAAGACTGTTCCAGGCAAATAAGAACACATGGTCCCTCCTACTTAGCTATGAGACACTAATAGCTTCTTACTATAAGTCATAATTGACTCTAAAAGCATAAGAGTTATGTTCATCTATTGTACTCTTACATATATATCAATTCAAAATACAGCATAGCCTATATTAATAACGTCCACTTTTTTCTCTAATGTACTCCTATTCAGTGCTAAATAGTCATCATTACCCACAGGCTACCTTTCTACAGAAAGAGGTGTAGAACTGCTGAATGACACTTAGATTAAATAATAGGTTGGGTTTAACAAGAGTCATCTGAAAACACAAGGAAATCTCTCTTTTTTTGATACTGTCACATTTTCTGTTCTTCTCTAGATGTACACCTCTCCACCACCTATCAGTTTTCATTTTTAACTGTGCTTAAATGGTGATATTTTCTAATGGAATTGATTGGGGTGACATTGGTTAATAAAATTATATAGCTGTCAGGGATACAATTCTACATACATCATCTGTGTATTGTATTGTGTGATAAGTGGCGATGTAAGGAGACTTAGGGTGGTAAACACAATACAATAAATGGTGATAATTGAACCAGGTTTCATACTTTTGTCAACATCAACATAATGAAAAAGTCTAAAACACGATTGACTCAGTAGAATGGGAATCTATTATTGATTACATTTTTGTTAGTTTTTTTTGTTGTTGTTGACTAAACAGACTTTGATTTTTCTTTCCCCTGCACGTAACTTTGTCCAAATGAAAAGAAATGATGGTTTAATCAAATTTACTTTATTACTAATAAATCAAATAACATTTCGAATCACAGTGTTTAGTCCATCATGAGCAGAAATCTGGAATCAAATATTAATTAAAGTATTTAAAAACTTTATTGTAGATATACTCACTCCTGGGGTGAGAGTGGTTAAACTATAACTTAAGGATGTCTGTGTAACTTTGGAAAGGACCCTAGATGAATTTAAATTTCTGTGCAATGGCTGTGAAATAGAGCATGACTTATAAGTACTTCTAATGATTTTTGGGAACGTTAGTAAATGTAAAATGTTTACCAGTACGTGATTGAAGTTTTTAGTTTGTTTATGTCTAATGTAATTAATCACATGATTAATTACATTGGATTTACCTTTGTCATTATGTTGTTTGTTCTGAGTAAGATTTATAAACTTTTTTGTTTCTCTATTTCTTTAATAGTGCTTTCCTTTGTGTTAGACATTTTGTTACGTATTTTTATTTCTGTTTATTTAACTATATTTTGGAGTTATTTTCTTAGTAGTTTCCATGGGTATTAAAATTAATCTCTTAATTTAAAACAATCTAGTTTAGTTAAATATCCAGTTAATCTCAATACTGTCCAAAAACTTTATTCAGTACTCCACCACTCCCCTTTGTACTATTTTTTATCATGCAAATTACATCTTTACACATTATAAGCTCATGGATACCATTATTGCTTTTTGGATTTTTCCATTAAAACAGATTTTGAAAAAAGTTACAAGAATGCATGTATATTATTTTATATTTACCTATATAGTTACTTTTATGAGTGCTCTCTTTTTGTGTGGATTTAAGTTAGTGTGTAGTGTCTTTATAGTTCATCATGAAGGACTATTTTTGGTATTTGTCATAGGGAAAGTTTGCAAACAATGGGCCCTTAGCTTATTTTATCTGAGACTATCTGTGTTCTGTCTTCATTTTCAAAGGGTAGTTTTATTTTATATAATATTTTTAGTTGGCCTTTTTAAAAAAATTTTCTTTCAGTGACTTGAATATGCCACCTCTGATGGTTAACATCATCTGCTAATTCAGAGGATGTTTTGGATGAGATAAACCTATAAATGGGGGAACTTCAAGGAAAGCAGATTACTGTCTGTAATGTGGGTGGGCACAATCAAATCAGTTGCAGGTCTGAACAAAACAAAAAGACCAACCTCCTCAAGCAAAAGAAAATATCTCCAGCAGACTATTCTGCTCCATTGGCTCTCCTTGGTCTTTACCTGCTGGCCCACAAACTGGAACTGCACCATCAGCTTTCCTGAGTCTTGAGCCTGCCAGCTCACACTGCAGAGTTTAAACTTGTAGCCTCCACAGTCACATGAGACAATTCCTTACAATATTATAACATCTCATCACATACTCATCTCACACATATATACACAGCCTATTTCTTTGGAGAACCCTTACCTTCCCTACTGATTTGGGTACTGAGAGTAATTCTAGAGGAAAGGATCTTAAGGATGAATTTAGTGCATTAGCTCTGGGGTTTCTAGAGTTGGCTCTCTAATCTGATGAGATTTACAGACACCAGTTACTCTATTCCAGTAGTAAAATGAGACTGTTCATGGTGTGGTAGGCAATAGAGATACACAAAGTATTGCCATTGGATACTCCTAATCAAACATTTATAAGATTCAAGGATGTGAGTGATCATGCTTGTGATACTTTCAAACACTGTTGTGAAACTAATCAGTATAGTGGGATTGGATGTTTGCTACTAATGCCACTAAACTATGTGTGGGAAGACAGGGGTTTTCCCTGTGTTCAGGGATTCAAATTCCCAGTTCAAGTGCTGAATAAATGAAATGTTTGTACTGAAGGATACCTTTTCTCTTATAGCCACAGGGATGTGATTGCTGAACACCAAATCCAGAATCTAATCTTGTATATTGCTGACTTACAATGCAAACTGAATTCTCAACCTTACTGAGTATCTATGTTTAAGTGAGAACATTGATTGGGAAGGCATGGGTTCCTGAAAGTTGGGAATGGGATGTATAGAAAATCCTATATATGAAATATATGATGAAATCCCTGATGAAACTGAGGACATTGAGCTCCTAAATTCTGAGTAATCTTCTTTGCCAGTAGAAACAGCATCTCTACCTTTAGTATAAACCTCCTCTCCACCTCTGTAAGAGGAGACTAACCATGTATTGCCTGAGGAAACTGTAATGTCCTACCCTGAAGCAGTTACCATGCAAGATAATGCTAATTCTTCTCAAGAATCACCCTCAGCAACACTCTTTGTTTCTAGACTTATAACTAGACTCCATTCTCAGCAGACCCCAGCAGAGAGTTACAAAATGTGACCCAAGAGGAGGTGAGTTATACTTCAAAATAACTACTTGAATTTTCTAATTTGTAAACACAGAAATATGAGGAATATATGTGGTAATGGATATTAAGGATATTGAATAATGATAAAAGAAACAAAATTGGATCAGGCCAAATTTATTGACATGGGCCCACTGACGAGACTTGTTTAATAGTGTAGATCAGGAAATTAGAAAGAGCTGTCACTGTTTGGGTTGGTTATTTGGTTGAAAAAAGGACTGAAAGGTAGCCCAGAATAAATGAGATATAAATTCCAGACATGTCATGGTTTGCTGTAGAGGAAGGGATTCAAGATTTGTCATTTGAGACCTACTCATCCTTCCTAAAGGGTCCAGAAGACAAACCTTTCACCATGACCGTGAGAAATTAATTTGTGAGGGGAGTCCTGGCACCCCTGAAGAGTTCTGTGATTGCTATTTTCTGAGAGCCAGACGCTGCAATGGAAGTCATGGTCACTGAATTAGGAAACTTAAGTGAAATGGGAGTAATTGGATCCTGTGCTAACAGCAGTCAAGTGGTGGTATTCCACCCTCAAAGGCAAGGTGGGCATGGTTACCATAATGGGCAGCAGAGTCAAAGCAGCAATCAGCTGTCTGACTCACATAGATTTAGGGGGTTGGCTAGTTGATCAAGGTGTTTCTAGAAATGAAATAGATAGGAAGTCTACTATAATCTTACCTGATCTATGTAATCAGAGGAACTCTAAGTCAAATGAACAGAATTCTGGCCTGAATCATAAAAACAGAGAGTCATGTACATTAATTCCCATACCTGAGCTAGTTTATAGTCCAAATATAGTCCAAGAACCCCTTGAATGAAGGTGACACCAGTGCCACTTGAGAAAGGGACTTGGCATGATGCGAAAAGTTTGTACTGTTAATCCTTCTTGCAGCCTTCTGCAAATGAACAGGTTAGCTGTGCATTGGGGCAAAAGGAAGTAATCAAGCTTTTGGGGGCTACTGGACAGTGGCTCTGAACTGACACTAATTCCAGAAAACACAAAACATCATTGTCAATTTACCACTTAGGGGAGGGGCCTGTAGAGGTCAGGTGATCAATGGGGTTTTAGTTTAGATTCATCTCACTGTGGGCCTGTGGATCCCTGATTTTATCCTGTAATTATTTTTTTCAATTTTAAAATGCATAATCATAATGGATATATACATATAGTTAGTATCTGGCAGAATCCCCCAACTTTTTTCCTGACCCGTGGAGTAAGGGCAATATGGCAGAAAGTCAAAGTGGGGTCAATTTGAACCGCCTCTACTTAGAAAAATAGAAAACCAAAAGCAATAACATATTCATAGAGCGATTGCAAAGACTAGTTCCACCAATTGAAGGATGCAGAGGTGCTGGTTCCCATGATGGCCCATTCAACTTGCCTAATTGTCCTGTGCAGAAGGCAGATGATCTTGGAAAATGACAGTAAATTATTGTAAGCTTAATCAAGTGATGACTTCAGTGGAAGCTTCTGTATCAGATGTGGTTTCATTAGTGGGCACATTAACACATACCCTGGTATCTGGCATGTAGCTAGTGATTTGGCAAATTATTTTTTTCCAGTTGCTATTATTAAAGACCACCAGAGTGTTAGCTTTCAACTTTCAAGGCCAGCCACACCCCTTTACTGTCCTACTTCATTTACTTGTCAGCTCTCCAAACTATGTCATAATTTAGTTTACAGAGATCTGTTACCTTCTCGTCTACGAGGTTGTCATACTAAGCTATGACACTGATGACATTATGTTGATTGGACCTAATGAGGAGAAAGCAGCAATTACTCTAGACTTACTGATAAAACATTTATGTGCCAGAAATTGGGAAATATTCTGACAAAAATTCAGGGAGGTCCAGTGGTGTGGAGTATGTTGAGATACCCCTTTTAGGGTAAAAGGTAAGGTATTTAAACTGGCCCCTCCGATCACCAAAAAAAAAAAGAAAAGAAAAGAAAAAGAGGCACAGTGCCTAGTGAGCCTTTCTGGGTTTTGGGAGAAAAGTATTAGTATTCCTCATTATTCTGGCCCATTTACCACGTGTCCTGAAATGGGACCCAGAACAAAAGGCAGCAGGCTGCCGTTGGACCTTATCTGCACCATCATCTCTTCTAGGACTTTTTTTGATTGTCAGCCTTTAGAATGGGACTGTACCTTCAGCTCTTCTGGGTCTTGAGGCTCTGGCCCACACTGCATATTTTAAACTTCCACCCTCTAAAATCACATGGACCAACTCCTTATTTTACATATATATATATACACACACATGCATATATATGGACAAAGTTAGGTTTACAGTTGTGAGTACATGAAACAGTTTATCCCTGTGTTATCATTTATTATGTATTGTATTATTTTCCATACAAACAATGGTAACCCCACTTTTGCTCCACCCTGTTTACCTCCTATTGATTCTGTTTCTCTGGAGAGCCCGCCTAGTGCACTGCCTCACTTCTTTTGTCCTTTGTTGTTTCTGATGGGAAGTTAGCTGTAAATCTTATTGGGGTCCACTTGTACATTGTGAGTCTGTTTCTCTTTCCACTTTCAAAATTCTCTTTGTCTCCTTGTGAATACCCCAGCATTTTTACTATGTTTCAGTGTTTGGATCTCTTTGAATTTGTTCTACTTCTTCGATGTCTATATTCATATTTTTCAACAAATTTGTGAAGTGCTTAATTATTATATCTTCAAATAATCCTTCTGACACTTCCTTTTTTCTCTGTATAAACCTTGTAAAATGCTTGTGTTGGATCCTTGATGACATTACACAGGTCTCTGAGGCTCTGTTTATGTCTTTTATTGTTTTTCCTTCTGTTCCTGGGGCTAGATGATCTCAATTAGCCTTTCTTCATTTTCACAGATTCTTTCTTCATCACTTGACGTCTGTAGTTGTGCTACTTCAAGGGAACATTTTATTTATTGCACTTTTTTTAGTAGGTTTGCTCTTAAAAAAAGATTTTATTTATTTATTGTTTAGAGAGAGAGGAAGGGAGGGAGAAAGAGAGGGTGAGACAAGTCAATGTGTGGTTGCCCCTCAAATGCCCCTACTGGGGACCTGACCTGCAACCCAGGCATGTGCCCTGACTGGGAATCGAACTTTTGGTTTGCAGGCTGGCACTTAATCCACTGAGCCACACCAGTCAGGGCTATTTATTGCACTTTTTAAAATGCTTTATTGTTTATGCTATTACAGTTGTCACAGTTTTCCCCCTTTGCCTCCCTCCACCCAGCCTGCCCCCACCTCCATAGTCAACCCCCACACCATTGTCCATGTCCATGGGTCTTTCATATATGTTATTGCACTTTTCACCTCCAGAATTTCTGTCTGGTTATATTTATGATTTCTGTCTCCTTATTGATATTCTGTACTTCATAAATCATTATTTTCATACTTTCCTTTAATTCTTTAGACATGTTTTTAAAAGTTTTTTGAATATATTTATAATAGTTGGTTTAAGGTATATATTAAGTCTAACATCTGGTCTTCCTCAGGGGCAGCTTCTGTTAACTGCTTTTATTGCTGTGCATGGATAATAATTTTCTATTTCTTTGTGTGTTTCATAATTTTTTATAAAAAATTAACATTTTAAGTACTATAATGTTACAAGTCTGGAAGTCAGATCACCCTTTCAGCCTACTCAGGGTTTGCTGCTGTTGTTACTGTTGGTTGTTTGTTTGCGTAGTGACTTTCTTGGACTATTTTTGTAAAGTGTGTATTTATGTGTGTGCAGTCACTGAAGTATATGCATCATTAGCGTAATGATTGGCTAATGATCGGACGAAGATTTTTTTAAAAATGCCTGAATTTTTATGTCTCCTAGGCTCTGCTGAGGGGGGGCGGTCTGCATATTTGGGGCATATTTTCTGCATTCCAGCTGACAGCTTCCAACTTCACCTTAGCCTTTCCTTTCTTCTTACACAGAGCCTCATGGTGAGCCAGTGTTGAGACATGAAGGTTTTCTTTGGTCATTCCTAGGCATGCACAGAGCTCTGGACATGCTTTTGGAATTACAGATTTCCAGAACTATGTTGGAGCTTTATAAAGCACATCATGAACATCTTATTCCCTAATTTTTTCTTTTTGGTGAGCTGGGCACCTGGTAATTGCAGTTAAGTTAGCTCCAATATTAAATAGTTGTTCCTAACATTATTCATCAAGCACTCAGGTGGTAGGGCTGTTCAAACAGAGCAATCTGCAAGTAAAGTAAAACAAGTCCTGAGGAAGGAGTTTTACAGCAAGCTGCCATGAAATTCAGATAGTAATGACTGTCAGGAAACCTCGCTTTTTGGACAGCTCCAGACCTTCTGGCTTCCAGGCTCCAGCTTCTCACAGCTGCTGCAGTGGCAAGGCTGGAGGTGTTTAAGGCCACAGTGGAGCTGGGAAGAAGGAGATGGGATTAAGACAAATTATAAAATACTGTCAAGCTTTCTGTTTTTACCTAGATTTAAATGTTTTTCTTGAATAAACATTTAAACATTATATTGTTGAGATCCTTTAATTAATTTCAATTATTCTAGAAAATTGGGTTTTAATGAATTTTGTTAGTGTTCTTGTTGTGTTTCTTGAAAGCTAGATTTTCAGAGATATATTCTCTAATCTGGAAGTGTTTCCCCTCCTCTAACAATATTTATTTCTTCTAAATATTTGCTCTAGCAATATAGTTTTCCATTAAGTTCTTTATGTTTTTACGTGGTATATAACTGCTGCCTTTTTTATTCACATTACCACTGGTTGAAAGCCAGTTTTCAAATACACTGTAAATTATCTACACAGTCAGCATACCTTTGTTTCCTAAAATGTTAATATTATTTTGCATTTTCTTATATGAGCATATAATTATTTTTCTCTACTTAAGGATAAAACAGAAAAATGATTAGCCTAGACTTGAAGACTGTCATGTTATAACCCTACTTATCTCTAAGTGCATTTACTAATTATCTAAAGATTTTAGAGATAAATTAGAACATGAACTTGACTTCTGATTTTACAAATAGTAAAGTAACACAATCAGTTTCTATTTTCCATGCTCTGCCATTGTGACATATTAAAGAATTTGCTAGGTCTGAGTTCAACAAGTGGGTGGGCATTCAAACTTTGGGTATAACATTTTGAAATCTCTGGTCCTATATTCTGAGCATCCATGTAGATGGTAATAGTTAGAAGGACAAAGGATAAAACAAGATCAGGTGGAAAAAAAACACACTTCAAATGCCAATTAGTGCTATTTGTTACATGTTATATATTCTAGAAAAGATTTATAAATGAAATTTTGATGGAAACTCATTATTGCCCAAGTCAAATGAGATAACCAAGGGCATTATTACAGTTTAATGGAATAACCTCACATAGTACCCTTAGGAAAGGGTAACTGGGATATAAGTGATATAAATGGCAAGCAACACATTTGGGATTTTTTTTTTTTTTTTGCTGTGCTCTCATCTAACAAAGTGGTATGGTGCATTCATCCCTGAAAACAGAGAGTGAAAGTGCAAAATTTATCAATGTTTATAGAGCCATTTCCCAAGCAAAATTGTTACTGGTGTGACCACGAGACCTCGATTCTTATCTTCTTAAAGGAAAGATTTTAGCCAAGAGACAAAGTGCAGTAAAGCAAGCAGGAATTTATTGGCCACAACAAAAGCATACTCAGGACAGTGAAATAAGGAAGTGCTTACTTAGCATAGAAAAAACAACAGGAGGGCCTAGGCTGGGCTGTTTCAGCTCACTAGGCAGGCAGTTAGAGGAAAAGGGGCCTTGGAGAGAGGTTCAGAGGGTTAGCCTGGGATGAGCCACCGGTGATCCCTCTGCTTCTCTGGTTTCAAGTCCCATGGAGTCCCTCAGAGTTTAGGAGATGCATGCCTGTGGGGTAAGAAGAGGGGAAAGGAAAAGGCACAGGCTTGCTCCTGGAAAGGAGAGTGAGTGCTGGGTCTTTTATCCTAAGGGTTTTATCTTTCTCTTACAGGCTGAAATCTTGGGAGAGGTCTCAGGGGAGGGTCTCAAAGACTATTCATCAGCTTTCCAGGTGTGCTCTTTCAGGGTCATTGTCACTGCCAGTTGGTTAGCGCCAGGGTTATTTGTGAATGTAGCTGGTCCTGGCCTCACCCACTTGGTTTTGCTGTTTTTCTGGGTTGAAATACAACTGAGGCCTAGATATTATCTTTAGGGAGGAAAAGTCAGGGGGTCTAAACCTCATGACCAGTGATATGCTAGGGGTGGAAACATCACCGAGGGGCGAGGTCCTTGTTTTCCCAGTTTTTCACATTGCTGGGTACCAGTAATTTTCTGTCCAGGTGACCTTCTATACCTAGCCTATCATCCTTGTTCTGCTCGTGCTATCTAATTGTCTATTACAGAATGATAATGTTTCTATCTATAAAATACGAATATTTCAACCTCATTTTACTTTAATGCAGTTTATCAGACTTCTTCATGGTCTAAATGAAATATCCTTTCAAAAATTTGATAGTGTTCACCTAATATCCAGTCTGGCCTTCTCTCTTACAGGAATTGAAAGTCTGCTATTCGGAGGAATATATGGTCATGTAAGTTAAAGTCTAGTTTGGCTGTATTAATACTCTCTTTCTCTGAATGTGGGTCTATAACATAATTTGATTATGATTTTATTTCCAAAGTATCAAGATGCTTGACAAGGATTATTTGATTTTTTGGAAATAGAAAATTCCCCAAATAGTATTTAGTATTTATGTTACTAAGACCTATACAGGTAATGGTGTCTTCTTTAAGATCACCAGAGAACAAAAAGCAAACAAACAGAAAACAAAATAACAATCTATTCAACACTTGAGTAGTTCACAGGTACCTTAGGTATAGTATGTCGAACTGTTTAAAAACCCCTACCTTCCTTTATCCTAAATTGGTCACCTATCTACATTTTTTCATTCTCATTGTACAACACTAGCATTTATCAAACTGTGGAAGAAAGTATTTATTATATCATGCTATTGTTTACACCCTTATCCAATCCATTGAAATTTCAGTATATGTTACCTTCTAAATACTTATGCATGTTTACTTTGTCATATCTTAATCTTATAGATTAGCCTCCTCAATTGATTTCTCTGCAGGGATTAGTTTCTCATTTGAATTCGTCCTTCCTACTACAAGTACTGTTTTGTTTTGTTTTGTTTTGTTTTGTTTTATTGCTAATGTCACATGCCAGTTGAATTCCAATCAGAGCTTTCTATTCTTATAATAAAGCATAAAACTCTAAAAATAAGAGCTAAGTGTTCTGAGCCCTTGCTTATTTTTCTAGCTTTATTCCATACTATTATTCCCCTTAACTTCAGGCATCCCAAATAGTGGTGTGTTGAAAAATGGTTAAAACCAGCTTTCTGAGAGAAACATAAAGGACATTTATTTATTTATTCAGCAACAAAAATGATATCTTATCATTTTCTACAACATGGTTGAATCTTGTGGACATTATGACATTATAATAAAATAAGTCAGGCAGAGAAATAGACTTGGTGTGTGATCTCACTTACATGTGGAATCTAAAACACAACCAATTTGTAGAAGCAGAAAGCACATGGGTAATTACCAGGGTGAGCAAGTTGTGGAGAAAATGAGCGAAGATGGTCTAAGGACACTAACTTCCATTCATAGTATGAGTGATTTCTGGAGATGTAACATACACATGGTGATTAAAGTTAGAGATACTATATTGTGTATTTGAAAGTTGCTGAGATGCAACAGGCTAAAGATAATTTATTCAATAATGGTATTGGGAAAATTGGACAGATATGTGCAGAAAAATGAAACTAGACCACCTTTTTATACCACATACAAGAATAAACTCAAAATGGATTAAAGACTTAAATGTTAGATCCAAAACTATAAAAATCATAGAGGAAAACATAGGCAACAAAAACTTGGAAATTTCTCATTAGTAATGTTTTCTCCAGGAAAGAGAAACAAAATAAATAAGTAAATAAACAAATGGGACTATATCAAACTAAAAAGTTTTTGCACAGCAAAGGAAATGATCAATAAAATAAAAAGAAAATCCACTGAATGAGACAACATATTCGTCAATACATCTCATAAGGGGTTAATATCCAAAGTTTATAAAGAACTTGTATAACTCAACACCAAAAAAACACCCAGCTGGAAAGTGGGCAAAGGACCTGAATAGATACTTCTCCAAAGAGTACACACTGATAGCCAATAGACATATGAAAAGATGCTCAACCTCACTAATCATCAGAAAAATGCAGATTAAAGCCACAGTGAGATACCATCTCACATCTGTCAGAATGGCTGTCATCAATAAATCAATAAACAACAATTGCAGGCAAGGATGTGGAGAAAGGGGGACCCTTTTGAATTGTTAGTGGGAATGCAGACTGGTATAGCCTCTGTGGAAAGTAGTTTGGAGATACCTCAAAAAATTAAAAATGGATCTGCCTTTTGACTCAGTGATCCCACTTCTAGGAATATATCCAAAAGAACCCAAAACACTAATTTGAAAGAACATAAGCACCCCTATGTTTGTTGCAGTGTTACTTACAACTGCCCAGATATGGAAGCAGCCCAAGTGTCCATCGGTAGATGAGTGGATAAAACAACTATGGGACATTTACACAGTGGAATACAACTTGGCTGTTGTAGCCTTTGCAACAGTAAGAATAGACCTGGCCAACTTTATACTAAGTAAAATAAGCCAGTCATAGAAAGACAAATACCATATGATTTCACTCATGAGTGGAATCTAATGAACAAACTGAACTAATAAGCAAAACAGAGACAGACTCATAGATGAAAAGCAGACAGCTAGTAGTGGGAGGTACTAGGGGGTGGGAGTTTTGAGCTAAAAGGAAAAAGGACTCAAGAACATGGTCAACCAGTGTGGTAATTGCTGGGGGGGGGGGGAGGGTATAAGGGAGATAAATAGTAATGGAAAAAAATACACAATTAAAAAAAGTTTTAGTAATGGAAAATAAATAATAAAAATTTTTTTAAAAGAAAGTTTTTCTTTCTGAGAGAGTAGATCTTAAAACTTCTCACTATAACCACATAAAAATTATAATAATAAGTGGTGATAGGTGGGTTATGAACTTTACTTTGGTAATCATTTGTAATATATACAGATTTAAAATAATTTTTCTGTATACTTTAAATTTATACAATGTTATATGTCAATTATATCCCAATGAAGCACGAAAAAAACAGAAATGTCGAGTTGGGAAGAGATGCTCAAAATTAGCTGTCATGAGCAAATCTGAGCAGGCTCTTTCATACAACTGGTTCCCAAAACTTGGGATCGTTGTACATGTTATTTTCTGGACTTTTACATTTAAATTCTATTGTATCACTTTCCACCTTCTCAGAATAAGTAGCAGTCCACTCAGATTGCTTTATAGCTCAGGCTGGGTGCTCAAGGCAAAGACACAGATGGGGCTGACCTTGCCTGAACAACCACAGAAACTCCATGGCCAACACACCCAGTGGTCAGCTATAGACCATGTTGGAGCACCACCACTCTGCCCCTATGCAACTAATCCTCCACGGATGGTGGAGTTTGGTGGTCAGTGGCCACAGCCAGTCCTTTCAGCTGGTTGGCCTCAGCAAATCCCTTCCATTGATCTGCCAACAGCAACCAAGGCTCACCTACAAGAGGAGGGTGTACTCAGCCCACACAAAGGGTGTACCTCAAGTACCCAGCTTGGGGGATAGGAAAGGCTGTGCCACTGGGCTGACCCTATGGGACACCTACTTCATTAGGCCACACTTCCAAGACACGGAGTCAAAGCAGATCTACTTAATACATAGAAACAGGGAGGCTGCCCAAATGAGGAGACAAAGAAACTTGGCCCAAATAAAAGAACAGATAAAAACCCCAGGAATAAGCTAAACCAAATGGAGATAAGCAATTTATCAGATGCAGAGTTCAAAACACTCTTTATAAGGAAGCTCAAGGAACTTAGTGAAGAACTCAGAAGCATAAGAAAGACCCAGTCAGAAACAAATTACACTAATTGAAATAAAGAACAATTTACAGGGAAACAACAGTAAAATGGATGAAGCCAAGAATCAGATCAATGATTTGGAACATAAGGAAGCAAAAAAACCCCCAAAAAACAAAAAAAAACAACCACATAAAACAAGAAAGAAAAAGAATCCAAAAAAATGAGGATAGTATAAACAGCTATTGGAACAATTTCAATAGGTCCAAAATTCACCTCATAGAGGTGCCAGAAGAAGAGAAAGAGCAAGAAATTGGAAATCTATCTGAAAAAATAGTGAAAGAAAACTTTCCTTATTTAGTGAAGGAAATAGACGTGCAAATACAGGAAGTGCAGAGAGTCCCAATTATGATGGATGCAAAGAGACCTACTTCAAGACACACCAATATTAAAGAGCCAAAGGTTAAAGATAAGGAGAGACTCTTAAAATCAAGAGAAAAGAAGTTAATTACCAAAAGATTGCCAGACCAGATGGGTGAGGGGGTGAGTAGGTGAAGAGGTGAGGGGATTAGGTTGTTACAAAATGCCCCTAGGGATGTAAATTACAATATAGGAAATGGAGTAGCCAAAGAACTTATAGGAGTGGCCCATGGACATAACAATGGTAGGAGGATTGCCTGAGGGAGTAGGGGGTGCTGGGTGGCGTAGGGCAAAGGGGAAAAATCAGGACAACTGTTATAGCATAATCAATAAAATACAATAAAAAAGAATAAAATTAGGAATCCATACTTCTGATACTATACCAGCTTCATCTCTTACTTTGATTCAATCCCCTTTGATTCCACAAGCATTCTGATAGGTCCAATAATTCACCAAACAGTTCTCCCCTTATGCTTGTGATATTTCTGTTTCTTCTACCTACAATAATTTCCTGAGAGTCTTTTCATAGTTGTCCCCTTCTCGTTCAGACCTCAATTTAAATGTCACCTCCTCAGGAAGACCTTCTGTGACCTTGTTATATAAAGTTAAATTTTCCAGTGTACTTTTCAAAATCTATAATTATTTAGTTACTTATTATTTACTATTCTTTATTATAACTATTCACTTGTTTATTTTTCATATTCTACAGAAGAATGTAAACAAGTTAAATGCAGGGACCTGCTCTATCTCATTTTCTGTTTTTCCTGGGCTTAACACATATTAGGGCAAGAATACTTTTTTAATGTATTTCAATCTAATATTAATTTTGCTAAAATGCATAACTCTTCATATATGAAAACCATACTCTTATATTAATTGTTAAAATACATTAGATATTTAATATATATGGTGCTTTTTGGTGGGTTACATTTAGCATGTAGGACAGATTTTAATTTAGTTGAACTTCAGATTGAGAGGAAGTATGACCAAGGAGCCTTGTGTACACAAATACCTAATATAAATGATGAAACTTTGGGCTCTGAGACACTGTCAAAATATGGAGACTTTTGTTGGCCTTAAGAATAGGTGACTGCCCTGGCTGGTGTAGCTCAGTGGATTGAGCGCGGGCTGGGAACCAAAAGTGTCCCAGGTTCGATTCCCAGCCAGGGTACATTCCTGGGTTGCAGGCCATAAACCCCAGCAACCGCACATTGATGTTTCTCTCTCTCTCTTTCTCTCTCTCCCTCCCTCCCTTCCCTCTCTAAAAATAAAAATAAATAAAATCTTAAAAAAAAAAAAGAATAGGTGACTGTAGTATTTTGTACATGACAAGAATGTGAGTAAGGTTGGGCTGGACGGAAGTCTCTGGTAGATAGCTTCAGATTCACTCTTCCTATTAAGAGGTGAGATTTCTGTTTCCTCTCATATGTCTGGAAAGACATATAACTTGCTTTGACAAATAAAATAGGTGTAAGTCATTGTGTGCCAAATCCTTGGTCAAAATATCAAAAGAGGGGAAGTTTCCCCTTATTTGCATATTTCTGAGCTAAATAAAGTGCATGTTGTTTTTTAAGCTGCTATATTTTGAGGAGGTTTGTACAGTAGTATGAAATAACCAGTAGGAACTGGATGTTTGTACCATTATAACGATGCCAGATCAATTAGAAATCCTTCTTTATTTTGTTTGGGTTTTTATTTAGTATCCAGTTGTACTTTACATCTATCTCCAGATATTTTAGATCTCCAAATACTTACTTTGGTGATAAAATAATAATTTATTCAATAAATTAGTATATGTCTTTACTTGGTACTAGAAACTAGCAGTTAGAAGATAAATGTTATTTGAAGCAGTAATGTTTTATTTTCATTATTGTTATTATAAGCATATGAATAGCACCTGCCCTCAAGAAGTCTTTTATTAAAGTGTTGTTTGTACATAATGTCGAAATAGTTGAAAAATATAAAAAGTCAAATATATATTTAGTATGATGAAGTCAGAAGCAATAGTTGTTACTTAATAAGCTGAATTTAATTGGTTTTATTTAATTGATGAGTTAACTAATTGACATGGCCAGAAGATTGCCTATAGGCACAGGCAAAGAAACTTATACTTATTGATATACTTATCAACTAGATAAGTATATACACCAAGGCCAAAGCAATTTAACAAACCAATTGATAGTGTTAATGACTAGCACATAAATATATATTGAAATTACTAACATAAAGTGTTTAATATTTAGGTTTTACAGTAGACTTTATGATCAAGACAAACATAATACATTTTTACCTGATAAAATTTTTTTGACTTTGGCAAAATACAAACATATTACCTACAAAATGTCTGTCAAAGACTTTTATAAAGGGAGAAAGAACTCATCAACACTGATAACAGTGTGGTAATTGTGGTGGGGAAAGGAGATGGGTGGAAATGAAAGAGTTATAGGGGCAATAAATGATGATGAAAAATTAAAATTTAAAAAATTAAAAAAGTAATGGGCTCTCTAAAATTAAAAATTAACTTTTTTATAACATTCAAGGGATTATTTTGAATTGCCTTATTTTTTACAACATTGTCTTGTTTCTCTTCCTTTTTTATCAGTTTATGGGTTGATCAGCAGTGGGTCATAAGAAAAAAACTCACTGTTGGGCCCATAGATAATGTGGGTAGGGAATTCCCAAACTGAGCTAGCATAAAAGCACAAAACTAGAATTTTGGAGGAATATGACTGTTCCTACAGCACCAGTCGCCCTTGGGTATTGAGATTTGTATGACTTCGGTTCTAATATTGTCTGGATAATTTGAAAGTGTCTTACTGTTACAGAACAGAACAAGGGGGGCCTGGGACAATACACTATTATTGAAAGAAGGCCCCGGGTCCGTTATGTCCGCCGCCAGAGGAAAGACGTCTCTCAATGCCAGAGATTCGTGAAAAGGAAAGGAAATGTTTATTTAATGCTATACAAACTTAAAGTAGTGACCTAATGTCTTTATCAAAAATCCCAAAGTCACTTAAAACACCCACAAACAGACACAGTCCTTCCCTCCTTCCCCCTTTGCCCAGTCCAGAGTACCGTATCTCAGGGAAGGAAAACGAAGTCCATGGCTCAGGCAGTCCTCTGGTTCTTAGTTAGTCCTCCTTCTCGACTGGGAGACCTCCCTGGGTTCCTGGCACCCTCGGCTGAGTCACCAGGATCTCTGCTAAAACCAGGTGGTGGCTCCCCCTTCTAAAGCTGCAGGGGTCCCCGCTCTGTCCAGGCCTCATGGTTCTCCCTTTCAGGGCTGCGCATGGTTCTTTCCCTCTCAAGGCTGCACATGGTTCACCTCCTCAGTGCTGCACATGGCTCTCCTTCTCAGGGCTGCACATGGTTCTCTACTCTGTTAAAGACGCATAGTTCTCTCTTCTCTCAGGGCTGCGCATGGTTCACCTCCTCAGGGCTGCGCATGGCTCTCCTTCTCAAAGCAGCATGGTTCTCCTTCAATGGCCGCCAAGTCTGGGTTTTAAATCCCCGTGGCCAATCTTCCTCTGCAGCCTCCTTTCCAACTCCTCCCACACTTGGCTTCACATGCCAGAACTCGTATCCTTCCAGCTTTACTGGGCTGCCATCTTGAGTCTGGGCAGGCGTGGCCCCATGTCCTGGAGCCAATCATCTCCGAGCTCCCATGCAGGCGCTGTAGCTTGGGGGATCTGCCCCCAGTCACGTCTTGGTGGGGAAGTTACTTCCATTCCCCTGGCTCAGAGATGATCACAGCTATTTAACATATCTAAGCTACCAGCCAAAGGCTATAGATATGTTAAATGACCACACCAGAGGGTAGCTGCAAGGCTGTTGCTATGCAAAACAGCTCTCAATGGCCCTGCTCCATTTGTCCCTTCCCCCAACCCACACCCTGGGTGGGGGGGTTGGAGACATCTTAAATCTCCTGGACACCTTAAGTTCTGGACCCCATTTCAAATGCCCATTTGGGGTCCCCCCTCTTGGCTGCACCCTGTAACATTACTGTACTTACTTACTGTACAGTACCAACCACTATCTTTTACTTACAGCAATGCAGTATTTCAGTGAAGTTGAGTTTGTGTTGGACTGAATAGGAATAAGCAGTAGTCAATATTGAAGATGTTGTTTTATAAGCTCTCCATACCTTATCACAAAAAGAGGGTACAAATGCAACAATGACAAAATGGGATTTTTTTCCTCATTACAGTCTTCCGTCTCCACCTTTTCCCTCTTCTTTACATCAATTTCTCCTTCCTCTCTTCTTACCAGACCTCTCTTTCTCCACTGTACCAGAACTTCAATTGATATTTACAGGGAGCATGTATTAGACAAGCACACATTCTATAAAAATAATAATTAAAGCTTTGGCAGACCTTTTTACATGCTCTCCTACCCTAGTCAACTTCCTGTGACCACTGTGGGCCTGTAGAGCTCCCTTTATGGCTGTAGGCCTAGGCTAAAGGAATGGAAGCAGTTACAATCCTTGCTTTGTTTTCTCTCATCCCTCACCCTTGAATGCAGGGCAGGCATTTTTATATTACTTTAAAAATTTCCAGAGAAGAATTTGCATATAAAGTCTATTCTATTTTTTCTCAGCCACATCCTGCTTGCCTGTAAACTTTTAAATGTGAGGCCACTCTAGCCTGTCTTTATTAACATGAGAGAATAAAAAAGACAACATCTAAGAGTATCAAACAGAGAAGGAAGAAAGATATTTGTTGAACTCCAGATTCTTCCATAATAGTTTCACATTTCTCACTAAATCTTCTCAGTTTATCACACAACATCTTATTGTATTCTCAATCATCAAATGTTTGCATAGTCATAGTTATTTTCAATAATCCACAGTAAAAGTATTAGTTAATAGGTATATAGTTTTAGCAAGGTAGCAGGCATAGTTTTAGGCAAATTAAATATGTATTAATTCACTTCATCATTTAGTAATTGTAAGGGCAAGCTGGAAACAGAGAATCATGCACATAGAATTTTATATAGTTGTTTTCTTTCAAGCACTGCAAACTTGTAGGGTCCACTGAAATGTTAAAAAATTCTAATAGGCAAATGATACATGATAAATTATGCTATTTTTTCATGTCCTGATGTATAAGCATCAACTGTTGTTAAACTGGTGCAGAGTATGATTCTGCTTATACTTGCCCCAACAACTGCAAGAAAAGATGGTGATTGACATCAAAACCTATGAATGGATGATAAGTGATTTATAAATAGAGTTCTTTCATTTTTCATGAAAGTTCCTTTTTAGCAGTAGAGTTATCATCAAAACAACTGGTAAAGACCCAAAGGAATGAAAATTTGCCTGCAAATTAGCTCCTTTAAAAATAATCAGTGTGTTTTGAGCTTTTAAAAGCAAAATATCACTGGCTCTGCAGTTTTCATCAAATATATCCTAGAAATTCTCATTTTCTTATGGGAACTATAAACTTCTCAATACAGTAAAATGTGAATTTCATTCACTTTTTATCTCTTTGGTGGCACATACTAATATTTTGTTGATGTCTTTAAAAATATGCATAAGAAAAATATAGCTAAGTATTATTTAATGCAATGCTCTTGGTTACTTTAAGCAAGAATTCTGGTTTAAAGATTTGAAATAAACATTTTATATGAGTGTCAATAAAATGCATGGGAGTATTATGTAAAGGTTAATGGTGAGCCCAGGGAAACCATTACATATTATTGTGGCAGTTACCTTTAAAATATCAAGCCCATAACTCCTAACTACATGTTGAGATTTTTGACAGTATGTTCCCTTTAACAAATATTAGGAAGAAATACCTCACCCTTTCTCCTGTATATGTGTGTGTGCTTGTGAGTGTATGTTTGTGTTATGGAGACACCCAACATATATATGTATTTTTATATACATATATACACACCACATATATACACACACACACATTCACACATATCCACATAGTTGATTTGATGACTAAAGTAATTAAAGGATAACAGTAATACAAAATGAATTATTGAATTATACTCATGCAATTGTTATCTCTTCTATATTCTGGTCCAATAAGGATAGCAAAACAATAAATTACATGAACTAAATTAATAGTTAAGTAGTGTAATCTTTGCATTAAAATGACACTGACACCCCTCTATGTATGATCTTTCTCTCTCTTTTAAAAAATATTTTATTCATTTATTTTTGGAGAGAGGAGAAGGGAAGGAGAAAGATAGGGAGAAAAACATCAATGTATGGTTGCCTCTTGCACGCCCCCTACTGGGGGCCTCGCCAGCAACACAGGCATATGCCCTGACTGGGAATTGAACCAATGACTCTTTGGTTTGCAGGCCCTCACTCAGTTCACTGAGCCATACCAGCCAGGGCTATATGAACTTTTTTTGAGAAAAATATTCTAAGGGATCATTTGATAATATTTACAGAAAATCATTTTTCACATTATGAAACAACTTGGATCCTGATACCTGGCCTATGAAATAGTTCTTTCCTAAAGACTTTTAGTCACATTCTTTTCTGAGGGAATAAATATTTTTTCTTAACATGATATTCCAAAATCCAAAAGTATTTTTCACATGTAATTGTCATGGATTTATTGCATAACCTATGTTGACTGGGACTTTTCCTATTGGTCAGGATTATGCTACTGGTTCTCAAGTTGTTAAAAAAATGAAGTAATTATTTTTTTCACTGTCAAGACCTTCTTGGACTTTATAAAAATAGAATTAATTGACTCTTCTTAATGCCTACTATGTTTACCTACCCTAAGACCATGGACATTTGGCAGAAAGATTATCTGTGCTGTGAAGAATAAGTCTAATAACTTCACCCCACTCCTTATAAGAAATTTACTGCTTTGTCTTCCCAAAGTCAAAGGATTGAGTACTTCTAAAAGACACTTAATCATAGATAATATGATTACTTTCAAGAAGAAAGGCTGACTTTTCTATAACTTACTCTGCTGAGCTCTGGTGTTATTAGTCATGATCAGGTAAATTTGAAAAAAGAATTAATCGTATACCCTAGGGAAAAGTTGCATCCTTATAATCCAGGGAATCCCAAAGTCAACATGTGTGTTAGACTAACCTGCAACACATAATGCATAAGCATTGAATATACAGAAAAAATGTCTTCCTTAATCCTCAGTTCAATTTTATCCTCTACTGAGGAAGAGAAGAAGGAGTAGTTAAGAGGCTTTCCAGGCTGTCACCAACCAAAGGATGTTGTACTGAAAGAGCAGACTTTGGGACAAAGACAACTGATAACAGTTGAGTGAGAGACAGCCATTCATATGTGAGGTCCTCAGAAGTAGAGGGTATATGATAATAGAAATCTTAAAGACAGTTTTTGAGAATTGAATAAAATATCCTATGAAGGATACTTAGCACAAAACTGGTATCCATAAATGCTAGTTGTTAGGTGTTTTTTTTTTAACATTTCTCCATGTGGATTCTGCTGTTTGGCTTTACTAAAGACATAATTTTATTAAAAGCACATTATATTCTGTGGTAGATAGTTAACTTCCTGAATAGACCCTTATTCTATCATTAAAATATCATATTTCATTGAGTGGTGCATTTGAAGGACATCTTAATTATAAATAGCATTCTCAGTATAATACTAAAGAACTTTTTTATTTATTGTTGTTCAAGTACAGTTGACCCATATTTTTCCCCATTGCTCTCCCTTGCCCTGCCCACCCCATTGTCCATTCCCATGTATCTTTTATTCACATTCCTTAGCTGCACATCCCCTTCTTTCCCCATTTTCCCCTTTCCCCCACTCTTCTGGTCACTGTTGGTTTTTTCTTTATTTCCATGTATCTTGTTATATTTTGCTTGCTTATTTGTTTTTTTTTTATTATGTTCCACTTATAGGTGAGATCATATGGTATTTGTCCCTCACCACCTGGCTTATTTCACTTAGCATAATGCTCTCCAGTTCCATCCATGCTGTCTCAAAGGGTAGGAGTTCCTTCTTTCTTTCTGCTGTGTAGTATTTCATTGTGTAAATATACCATATGATCCACTAATTTACTAATGGTCACATAGGATATTTCCAGTGCTTTGCTATTGTAAATAATGCTGCTATGAACATTGGGGTGCATATGTTTTTTTGAACTGGTGTTTCAGAGATTTTTAGGGTATAATCCCTGCAGTGGAATCACTGGATCAAAAGGCAGTTCCATTTTTAGTGTTTTGAGTAAATTCCATACTATTTTCCACAGTGGCTGCACCAGTCTGCATTCCTACCAACAATGTACTAGGGTTCCCTTTTTTCCATATCCTTGCTAGCACTTGTTTGTTTATTTGTTTACAATGGCCATTCTGACAGGTGTGAAGTGGTATCTCATTGTGGTTTTAATTTGCATCTCTCTGGTGGCTAGTGAAGGTGAGCATTCTTTCATGTGTCTATGGGCCTTCTGTATGTCCTCCCTGGAGAAGTGTTAAAGAACATTTTTCAAAAATGTAAAGTTATAAAATATTTGATAACCAGTCCTTGTCTTCACTATATATACTGCATTCTACCAATACTCTTGTTTCAACTTGTTAAATTCACATATCTAACTAATGAGAATTAATATCTAATTATGAAGAAACTTCTGGGTACAAGAGACTTCACAAAATATTCTTTTATTAATCAAACTGAGGTAGTATATTAACTAGCAAGGTTGGCATTACAAAGAGATTCAAATTACTGACTTTAAGCAAGATAGAATTTTGTTTTCCCTCATTACATGTTATTGTGACAGTGACCTTTAAAATATCAAGCCTGTAACTCTTAACTACATATTGATATTTGTGACAGTATGTTCCCTTTAACAAGTAATAGGAAGAAATACCTCTCCCTTCCAGAAGTAAACACCTAGTTCAGGTTGGATTGGTCAGCTGATCCATGTGGTCATTCAGGCATCCAGGCTAGCAGAATTTTTTTCCGTCTTCATCATGTAGCTTCCATGTGTGAGCCTAAGGTGGCTGCTCCAATTATTACTGTTTTCTGCAGTTGGAAAGAGGAAAAAGTAAAAGACAGTTTCCTCATACCAATATGGACCTAAATTTGTTCACATTATTTCTGTTCACATTCCACTGTTTAAAACTTATTCATAGGGACACAGCTGGTGAAAGAGAAGATGAGATATATAAAGTCTCCAGCTACACCTCAAAGGCAGGACATTTTTATTACTAAATGAAAGAAGAGAGAGATCAATTCTAGTAGACAATTTGCTGTCTCTTCCACATAAAGTGCCTTCCATATCCCAATATTTGGTTGCATTCATAAAGTTGCCATAGTAGCCAGCATGTAAATCTTAAAATATGGAGTGACTAATTAATTGTAGGGCACCACAAATATTTAAAAGACCTACTTAGGTTCCTGGATAAAAATCTTACTAAATCACTTATCAGTAGTTTCTAAAAGTTCTTTGGCACTGAACAGTCTTGCCTACTTTACAGATGAAGAAATTTCACTTTGTCAGAAGTTATATAAATAGTTATTTATATAATGTATAATAATCAGAGAAAAAGCAAGTCTTTCTCTGAGTTAAAAATCAACTTTTGGTTTATCAGTATTTATGCTATTATAGCTTTCAAAAAGAACAAGAAATCATTATATAATCATAGTGCTCTCTGTTAGACTTATCAGAGCAAACATATAATGAGTAAATATTAATATTAGTGAAAAAATTGTTGAGAAATACACTTAAAATGAAGGAATATAATGAGAATTTTCAGCAGATTTTTCTCATGTTCTAGGAAAATCATTAAATTGTAGAAACATGTGTTTAAAGCAAAGTCAAACTTTTAGACAGAAGCAAAGGAAACAGTTTACCTAAGAGATTCCCAAGGACCACTCTGTAATAATTCAAATATTTCTTAACTACTACATCTGTGAATAAATCACTCAGTTAAAAGGCTCAAGCTCTTTGCCTTTGGTGTTCAGATGGAAGGGACATGGCCTTCCAAGGCTGGCTCATGATTTCCTAAGGAGCAGGGGCCTGTTCATACTGCCAGTCTTGGATCTTCACTCCACTGTTCCACTGCAGATTGGAAGCTTACAGTCAGATTGTACTCTTATCATTGACTTCAGATCCTTCCCACTTCTGGTTAGATAGTATTGGGCACCTAGAATGGTCTTGTAACTGTTCTCTGATTTCATAAATGGTTTGACAGATTATTAAAATTAGAACTAAATAGCTTTACTACAAGAGTATGTGCAAAAATAGATTTTTTAAGTGTGAAAGACTTTTTTTTAAATCTACTCTGTGCAGATATATGTGTATATGAGTGTGTGTGCATGAGACATTGTGACATAGACAGAAATTGTGGTTGGGATACAGAGATCGAACATTTCAATCATCAGATTTCACTTTCTATAATCAAGTTCCCATACATGATTTTGTCACAGTGCTGTTGTAAAGATAAAATGATAAACTTAATGTGTTTATAGATGCTTGTAAATTGTGAAGTGTCATTAGATTTAAGATTTTACACTAAAATATAATAAATTATGAAACCAGGTATAAATCAAATTGTTCAGTAGGAGGTGGTATATGTTAATTCAAGATGGTGTGAAAACAGCAGATTTAAAACTTGGAGTTAGGGAATGCATTCATGGCTTTAGAAAAAATTGTAGCCACTGTCAAAGTTGCATTGTTGTTATTTGTAGAGGCTACATTCTTGTTCTTTATTTTGTGTCCCAAGCAACTCACTATATTATCAAGGAAACTAAATTTGCTAACTTTTTTTCCAACAGAATTGTTTGTTTGATTTAGTTCCTGAATTAGAAGTGACAAACATTCATAATGAATTTTGTTTTATTTAAATCAAGTCCAAAATATACACAGTTATGTGGCAGCAGGAGACACTTACTCACGTCTGTGCTGTCAATGGGAAATATTTCTGTTGAAGTCCCAGAATAGTACTTCTGCTTTTGCAGAACATGTAAGTAAGTGATCACAGAGTATCATTGTAGTTTGATCATTTGCATGCCTTTAATTCCCTCATGGATTTATATTTCATTATGGTGTGCTTTAATGCTGCACTCGTAAGAGAAATAATTCCTTTATTCATATCAGCGACTATAAAGTCCCTCTAAAATTGTTATTTCTGTGTTTGAATTAAAAATACATATCAAACTATCAATTCATATGTGTTTGAATAGAAGAAGGCCTGTAGGAATTGCATAGCTTTTGTGATTCCCTATAGAGCAGAACAGTTTAATGATTTATTTAATATACTAACTAGTTTCAGGAAAGCATCTGACACTCTTTAAAGAGTTGTGTGTAGTCTTTGGTGAACTATGTGAAGCCACAAGGCACCACCATAGACACTTAGGAAAGATGTTTATATGTAGCTTTGAATCAAAAAGGCCTCTTATTTGGCAATTAGATAAGAGCATTAGCTTGCTAACTCTTCTCAAAGCTCTAGGGAGAGATATGCATTCTGTGTTCATTCTTCAGAGAAAGGCTGATTGTAGTGGTTGTAAAGTCTCTTTTTTACTGCAAATGGCCTAAAGCCTGTACGTGTCACACTGATACATTTCTCTCTGAGAGCAAATGCTTATTTCACAATTAAGTATCTTACATTCCATTAATATGAATGTGTTGTGTCACGGACAGCATCTTGGCACTAATTAGAGGTTGAAACTCAAAAACAAATTTAGATTCTCTATGTCTGTTGCCATGCCATATTATTTTTTAATGAGAGCGCTTCACCAATGTCAAAATTAGTAGAGCATATGTACTTGAAGAATGCACAGCATTTTGATAATGACCAATGTCACATGTTCTTTAAGGAGCACTTTTCCTTTCTTTCATGGGTATAGTTTGCACACTGGAAGCCTACTCAGTCTGTGTTCTTCTTACTCTTTCTCAGAACTCACTCACACATAGTTACAATATTTACCGTGTAAATATGCATTTAATGTAGAAAATTACATTTACAGGGGCATGACAAGAGACTGGCTCTAAGAAGAGTATTAGGTCAGCAATTGTTTATACATGGGAGACTGCACTGGCAGCAGTTTCAAGAGGGGAATTTTATTTCCTTCTGGCTACTCTCCCAGAATCAGTGGCTTCCTCCTGCAGTCCTATCTTTTATGCAGCCACATTCTTTATTCTGAAGCATTAGGCAGCTACCAGCAAAATAAGCCCATATGTACAGCGACTTTGTGCATAGAAGAATCCTCTACAAAGCTTTGTCACAGTGCTCAACTCTTTCGCTGCAAGATGTCATGCTCCAGACCTTGGTTTGCTGTTAATTCCCCATTTTGCACTTCTCTGGTCAGTGTTACACCCCCCTGGCCTGTATACACCCAATGGCAGAGCACAAGCAAACCGTGTCATTCTGCTTCTTGAAAATCTCTGCATTTATCTCTCAAAATTCTGAACTTTCCATTTTTGAAGCAAACTTCACCCTCTGTTTTCAGAGAGAGGTAGTGGAAAATTGACTGTTAATCATCCTCCACTTTTTAAATGTTCTACTATTCCTGAAATATGTGGAGAGAATGTGAACATTCATTCACTAGTTCTTTCATTCACTAGTATTTGATTAAGAACTTGCAATAATATTAGCTCTATGGGAAGCTGTGAAAGATGATTTTTATGTGAGTGGGAGCCACTGTCTTTTAGTTCTTTGGCTCCCACTGTCTTTAAAAAGAACTAAATTTGCATAATTCAAATAAAAAGAAAATAAAAAATGAATATATGTCAATATGGTTAAAAGAGATTATGCATTTTACTAAATTTATTCAAATTGAGTATTTTTATGGTATTTTTAATGCATAAAAAATTCCAGACTCTTTTAAATAATAAATAATTGACTGAAATAGTTTTGGTTAATGACTGAGACCATATACCACCTTTGTTTCTGAGGTTTTGTGATGGTTGTTTTTAGAGTTTTAGTATTATGTTTCCACTCATGATTCATCATAATTTAAAACTTTATTGAAATATTATTCCCTTAAATATTGAGTGTTTATTAGGAAAAAAAATTAAAAAATAACTGGACACTGGAAAATTTAATATAGCAGAGTAGCTTTCAGCTTTGGGTAGGTACCTCCAGAAAGAGGCAATTTGTTGTTGCTTCTAAATCTCTTTTTTAGTCATGTAACATGTTTAAAGGTCCTTTTGCATTTGTTTTAAAGGCTTTGAAACAGAAAACATATCTTGATTTAATTCCTAAATGTGTTTTTCATTTTCTTCCCACTATGAATTCATAGTGTTTAAAGCCTAAGACTCTGAAGGGTTTAGTTTCTGATGGTCCTAGGTGCTCTGAGGCTGACAGGTAAATATTTGCTTTCAGCTTCCTAAAAAGTGTGAATAAGGATTAGTATGTCCATACTCATGACCCTGCATCCTTCAGTGAGTGGTACCTAAGTGCAGATGCTGCCCATACAATATATGTACACTCATTTCTAAACACTCACACATTTACATATACTGCTAGCTTTGAAAATAAAAATCTCTTAACATATTTATTAAAAGGTTAACAAATCACAATAAAATAGATTGGCATTATCAGACTCTATAGAAGCCTTTGTAAATATTACAACTAAGTCATATTCATGTTAAATAAGTTATAAGATTAATTTTTAAAAATGGATCTAATTGAAAGAGGTGTACCTGAACAAAAAGAGTTGCGTGCCTGAAAAGTTCAGTGCACATCAAATTCACTTTTCAATGCTTTTACACACATCCATCCTAAAGGGAATAGCAATTCTCTATACTCATTATTCTTTCAATACTTTTATATTAAGTTTGGTTAAAAT
Organism: Phyllostomus hastatus; assembly: GCF_019186645.2. Lineage (NCBI taxonomy): Eukaryota > Metazoa > Chordata > Mammalia > Chiroptera > Phyllostomidae > Phyllostomus > Phyllostomus hastatus. Next base: position 14,918,400 of record NW_025333835.1, read on the forward strand.
AAAATTTACATATAATAGTAATGGGATAAAGTTAAATCAATATGTTGTAAATGTTTATTTTGTTGACCTTATGCAAGTCAGATAAACTTGTTGAGCCTTGATTTTTTTCCCGCTTGTAAAATATAATTTTTAATTTGATGTCAGAGTAGCTTTTAGCTAAATTAAGTAAGTAAAAATCTGTTATATTAAATATGGAAAATACTAACTCTGAATAACAGTCTCATTTTTTAATATTCAATGATTAATCAAATACAATAAAGAGAACAGTATCTCTGGAATTAACAACAACAAAATAGAGTAATCTATCTGAGTCTCGGATTTTGTCCTCATGTTTCATTGGATATATTGACTTAGAACTCTAAAATTTATAAGTGAAGAAATTCTGAATTAATGTAAGAAGAGAACTATGTATAATATGATTTCAAAAAGTTTACATTTGATCTTAGTACCAAATATTATGGTCTCTTATGATTCCAATACTAATTTTAGTGATGCATTTCCTGAGAATTTCAACTATCTAATAACAATTTGTATCCACATGTATAGATACTTTGAACACAGACAACAGACGTACAATTAAAAACACAAAGTTAAAGTATATAAATCATTATCAAAATCTTTTCCAAGCATTTCTTTGCCTAAGACAAATTTATACATTGAAGCATCAATCAGAATTCTATTAGTCATGTAACATAAGGTGTTTGGAAAATAGTTTTCCTACCTACTCATTAAATCAGGTGTCTGTAGAAACTATTATTCTTCAATAACTAAGACATTTTGTTTATTTATCTAATCTACATGATCAAAATAATTTAATCATGCTGCTTCCTGCATATTGGTTTACTCAGGAAACACTACAGAAGTACGTGATCATCTTCTTTGGATTTTAATTCTACTTATACTAAGAATTTTGCTATCTATGTTGTAAACCTCTTCCAAAAACAAAGATCCTCACCTTTTTATGTATTTCTTTCTCGGCCACCTAATGTTAAATAGTTTTACATGAATGAGCCCATTACTTCTTTCTTTATTTTTAAAATCTTCATACAGGAATGTATAGGTTAATATTTTTTTTCTGGTTTATGAAGAAACACACTAGATACTTAGGTTATACATGCATGTTATATGCAATAATTCCACTTATTACCAGGAATAAAGTTTAATATCATTTTAGTGCCACAGTATTAAATGAGTACATATTACTACCCATGGTTTAAAAGATTGATTAATCTGTGTAGACAATTCATGATTTAATAATAATGACCTTTTAAAACAATGCACACATACTATATAAAATTATATAGTATGTATAATAATTAGTTAATTTATATTAATTCTCTTTGTGGCGATTGTTATCTAGTTGACCTAAATTAGAAAATTTGCATGATTTGTAATTTGAGAAGCAAAAGATATCTCAGGTTATAAAATGATGACTGCCAGAAGAAAAACCCAACTGATAAAATAATCTGTTACATTTAGTTAAGATGGTATGGCCAAACTGGATATGACAAGACAAATGGTAACTTTATTCACTCTAAACTGCAAACCGTATTAAAGCTTCCCATGGTTGACATCAGGACCAGCTGTGATGACTAATGACCCCCTGCTCTGGCAATGACCAATCAGTGGAGACCATAACCCTAAGAAGACATGCCTAGAAGGCTGATAAGTACTCTATTGAGATCCTCCTCTGAGATATCCAGACAAAAGCCCTTAAAATCAAGAACCAGCACAGCTCTCTCTCTGAAGCATGCCCACACCTTTTTCCCACTCCTTCCCCTTTTTCTTCCCTTAGGCACATTCTGTTTGCTTCCCCCTCCCCAAGCTCCAAGGGCCCTCCTTTTGCCTCTGTAACTCATTTCCTGATTCCATGCAGCCCAGCTGGCTACCTTTTTATACTGCTCACTTGTACATCTGTGACTTTCTAAATAAACTTTTGCTTGTACTGAATTTTGCCTCTAAATTATTTCTTAGCCAGAACTCAAGGTCAAAGGTCTAACATTTGGTTCCATTCACTATTAACACAAATACCACACAGGAATGGTGATATTTTTTCTTTTTATTTCTTTTTAAAAAGATTTTATTTATTTATTTTTAGAGAGAAGGGAAAGGAAGGAGAAATAGAGGGAGAGAAATATTGGGAACTGCCCTGACTGGTATCAGAAGCTGAAACCCCCGCCTAGGCTAAGGCTAAGGGAACGCCCTTGGACCGTAAGCCAGCAAGGAGACAAAAGCTTATCTCCCTGGCAGGAATGCTGCTTCTGCTGCTTTATTCATAACTGAACCCCAAAAAGCTTGGTCGGTTAGCCAAAGACGGGGTAAGATTCCCCAAAGGGGGGAACGACCTAAGACAGGCACGATCACTTTTGGGAGGCCCCCCCCAAAAGAAGGACTTGGGGGGCTGCAGCAAAAGGGGGTGATGGACCCTTGCTCCTCGGCTTTGACAAAGTCTGAGTTCTCAGCATCTGAGAGAAAACCTCCTTGTCTCTCGGTTGCCTTAGTTCCCTTGCTCCACCTAAGCCTGAAACAATGACAGGGTGGTGCAGCTCTGTACTGAGAAGTGCGGATTCCCCCGGTGATCAGGCCTAAGAAAGAATATGTAAATTACTGTGAAGCCTTCTTTGTTTAGAATGCTCTCAGTTGAATGAAAAGGTTCCAAGGAGGAAGTTAGTTTGAAGTCTTACAGCTCTTTTACCCCGACTCAAAATACACCGCAGAGTTCCTTGTTTTCTATAGTTCCTTACTTCCCTCTAATGAGTACTGTACTTTACCTGAATTATTATGCAAAATGAGCCCAATAAAAGCAGGTATGGATGGTAAATCAGCGTGCTCCCCACTAGGGGGGGTGGCCATTTCGTCCCTACTTCCCCACAGAAACTAGTCTGTGTCTGTGCATGTGTGTTTTTTCTCACGTGTTTATTGTCGAGCCATCCACAGCGTTCCGTGGTCACTGCTGGCCGGTGACCCACGCATCAGAGAAACATAAATGTGTGCTTGCCTCTTGCATGCCCTCCACTGGGGAACCTGGGCTGCAACCCAGGCATGTGTGCTAGAGTGGGAATTGAACCAGCGACCCTTTGATTCTCAGGCCGGCACTCAGTTCACTGAGTCACACCAGCCAGAGCATTTTTTCTTTTTAAACAAACGAGGAATTATCATATCCTTAACACAAACTGATGAACAGTTGTGTGAGAAAACTGACTCAGAAGTGGGAGTTCTAATTCCGATTGTGCTTCATCAGCCTCAGATCTTCTGGAATGTCTTTTGTAATGTCACTGAAGAACATATGGCTATACAGTTCTTCCAACACAATTCTTTAGGGAAATATTTCAACCAGAAGCCCTGAAAGTTGTTGGAATTAAAGTCTTGGTAATTAGTCAAGAAATTAAAAATACTCTGGTCCAGCAATCTTACACTTGTGACTATAACTTATAAAAATAATAGCACCAGTAAGTATTAGCTTATAGCATTGATTTTTTTTTTTATTAATGCTATTACAAATGACCATAGGTTTTGGGACTTAAAACAACACAGATTAATTTTTACAGTTCCGTAGGTCAGAGGTCTAAAAGGGATCTTACTGGATTAAAATCAAAGTGTTTTGGCAGGACTGAATTCTGCTTTGGAGGCCTGAAGGAAGAATCCCTTTTGCTACTTCTCCACCTCTTACTGGCCTCTCAGTTTCCTTGGCTGATAGGCCTCTACCTCTGTCTTCAAAGAAAGCAACGTTGCATCTCTATCCCATCCTTGGAAGCATGGTCACATCTCCCTCTTGCTCTCTTCTTTCTGCCTCTCTCTTACTTTTTAGGACTTTTGTGATTATATTGGGCCCACTTAGATAATTGAAGATAATATCTCTATTTTAAAGTCAGCTGATTAGCCACCTTACTTCCACCAGCAAAATCCCTTTTGTCATGTAAAGTCTCCTATTTATAGGTTTTAGGGATTAGAATGTGGTCATTTTTAGTTGAGGTGGGGGTTGGAAGGCATTATTATTTCTCCTTGCCACTTGTATACATATGCAATTTGCCCTAGCAGTGTGAGTTTTATTGTTAGTTCTGTTGAAAGTTAGCATCCACCTTCTACTTGCCCCCACCCCACACAGCACATGCCAAGTTTATGATGTTTACAGCCCTCATTTGTCTCCTTGGCAAGGAGCCTTATCTGGGGAACCACCTGGAAACCATGGTAAGCCTATGTAAAGAGCTTTTAGTATGGATCATTTGTAGAGATAAAGACAAACAAGCAAAATTAAAAAACTTACAGTGAAGTGAATGCTCAATATAAATTATGCTTGAATAGATTACAGTTATGTCTACAATATGGAATATTATGTAGCTTTATAAGTAATTAATTATAAATATACCAGAAAGTGTACATAGTTCCACAAAGTATTTGTGAATAAAATTACAAGGTCATAGAGAAGTATGCATAAAATAATGCTAAATTAATTATATATATAGTGTGTGACAGAATGTATGTATACACACACACGTATGTGTGTCATTATATGTGCATATAGTGATATACATATATGTATATTTAGTACTCATATATAGCACATATACATATAGTACACATGCATATATAGCATATGCGTATGTGTATCCATATGTATATGTGTATGTGTGTACTATATATAGTACATATACATATATGCACTGTATGCTTATGTGTGTAGTGCATATACATATACTATATATACATATGTATATCTGTGTGTGTGTGTGTGTGTGTGTGTAGCTATACACAAGTATATTTTTTCATGGGCCAGGCTGGCTGGTAAAGTGCAGTGAAAGTGACACTGTGCTTGTTTCAGGCACCGTCTGTAAGATTAGTGCAAGTTCAGCATTGATCTTTTTTGGGAAGCACTTACCAAGTAAAAAGTGTGACACCCTCTGAGGCCATCATGTAATGAGATGATCAGAAAACCCTAAAGACTCCAAAAAAAACTAATAAAGGAAGTTAGCAAAGTTGCAGGATACAAAATCAACATACAGAAAATTGTTATGTTTCTATACACTGACCACAAACTAGCTGAATATAATAGCAATATAGCAATATATAACAATATAAAAGAATACAATAGCATCAAAAGGAATAAATTTTTTAAGAATAAGCTAACCAAGAAGGTGAAATTTATGCACTGAAAACTATAAAACACTGATGAAAAAATGAAAGTAGATACATAAATGGAAACACCTATATTCATGCACTGGAAGAATTGTTAAAGCATCCATACTACCCAAAGTGATCTACAGATTAGGTGGAACCTCTATCAAAATCCCAATGGCATTTTGTATAGAAATAGAAAAAACAACCCTAAAATTCATATGAAACTGCAAAAGGCCCCAAATAGTCAATGCAATATTAAGAAATAAGAACACAAATGGATGCATCAAAGTTTCTGATTTCAAAATATATTACTAGTTTACAGTAGTCAGACAGTATGGTACCTGGTACATCCATAGGTCAGTGGAACATAATAGAGTGCCCAGAAATAAACTCCCTACACATATAGTGAACTGATCTTGAACAAGGTGACAAGAATACAAATAGGGAAAGGATAGTCTATTCAATAAATGGCTTAGGAAAGTTTGATATCCACATGGAAAGGAATGGAAAGCAAATGTCAGCCTGTTGGTGGGGGCGAGGTTAGGGGTAGGAAGGATTGAGCCAAAAGGAAAAAAACTCATGGACCTGGACAACAGTGTGGGAATTCCTGGGGGGAGGGTATGAGGGGTTTAAATGGTAATTTAAAAAATACAATAAAGATTAAAAAAGTGAACATTCAAAGATATATTGTAATATATTATAAAACATCTCAAACTGTCCAAATTATTACAAAATTTCAATTACACCTGAGTCTGGGTTAAAGCCAGTTATGTTTATCTCTCTTGGAACACAGCCTTTGTAGAACTTAATTATATACAAACAAGTGAGGCTGTGATTGAATTTTTACTATAAAAAAAAGAAAAGAATGAACCCTTACCTTACAAAATTAGACCTTATATTATTCTCTATATTCAGTATTTCCTCCTAAATGGGATCCCTAGTATTATCCCAAAAACATTTGATATTTTTGAAGTCCTGCTTACCTTAAAAAAGGAAAGAAGATACTCATATTTTAGCCACATACTTCACTCTAGCTACTACCCAAATTTTCTACAGACTTTCAGAACCAACAACTCAAAACAGAGTCAATATTCAATGAAATTTTTCTGTTTCCTCAAACACCCCTCTGCTCACTGATATGACTTCCCATTATCATCCTACTGAATACTGCCTTGTCTGTGACCATAGGTCACTCTTTCATCTAATGCCATACTTTAATTTTCTCCTCATGAACTAGCAGAAACATTTGGCAATGGTCATCCCCTGCTCCTTTCTGAAACATAATCTTTCTTTGATATCCATGACTCTGCTCTCTCCTGGATTTTCTCCTACATCTTAGGTAAATTTGTCTTAATTTCACCCCTTATTCTGTCATTCAGGATGGGGGGTATCTCAACAGCATGTCCTCATTTATGTACACAGTCCCAAATAACACATGTGTGAGTGACTTCCACATTCCTACCTCCAACTTTCAACTCATGTCTAAATTTGTGAACAATATGCCTCAATTCACTACTTGAAATTTTTATCTAGGTATTCCCCAAAAACTGTAAATCCAATATCTTCCAGGATACCTCACAATCTTTCTCTCTCAATAGAATCCCTCCTGTTATCTGTCTCATCAAAAGGCATCCCTGTCACAGGTGTGCACAGGTAACCAGGTTCTTAGTGATCGAGGACAAAGAATTGAACCGAACACACAAAGTTTATAGCATAAAGAAAGAGGGAAGGTTTATTAAGTGATAGTGTTACAGAACACAACAAGGGGGGCCTGAGACAATATACTATTATTGAAAGAAGGCCCCGGGTCCGTTTTGTCTGCCGCCCTAGGAAAGACGACTCTCAATGCCAGAGATTTGTGAAAAGGAAAGGAAATGTTTATTTAATGCTATACAAACTTCAAGTAATGACCTAATGTCTTTATCAAAAATCCTAAAGTCCCTTAAAGCACCCACAAACAGACACAGTCCTTCCTTCCCCCTTTGCCCAGTCCAGAGCACCGTATCTCAGGAAAGGAAAACGAAGTCCATGGCTCAGACAGTCCTCTGGTTCTTAGTTAGTCCTCCATCTCAACTGGGAGACCTCCCTGGGTTCCTAGCACCCTCAGCTGAGTCACCGGGATCTCTGCTAAAACCAGGTGGTGGTTCCCCCTTCTAAAGCTGTGGGGGTCCCCACTCTGGCACAGGCACGTGGTCCTCTCTCCCAGGGCCACGGGAGTCTCCACTCTGTCAAGGCTGCGTGGTTCTCCCTCCTCAGGGCTGCGCAAGGTTCTCTCTCCTAAAGCAGCATGGTTCTCCCCCAATGGCTGAAGTCCTCCCCATTCTGCTAAAGCCACATGGTTCTCCCTCCTATGGCTGCGGGAAGGGAGAGTCCTCACTCTGCCAAAGCCGCGTGGTTCTCTCTCCTAAAGCAGCACGGTTCTCCCCCTCAGGGCTGTGGGAAGGGAGAGTCCTCACTCTGCCAAAGCCGCGTGGTTCTCCCTCTCAGGGATGCGGGAGTCTTCACTCTGCTAAAGACGCATAGTTCTCCCTCCTCAAGCAGCACGGTTCTCTCTCTCCAATGGCCGCCAAGTCTGGGTTTTAAATCCCCGCGGCCAATCTTCCTCTGCAGCCTCATTTCTGACTCCTCCCACACTCGGCTTCACATGCCAGAATTCATATCCTTCCAGCTTTACTGGGCTGCCATCTTGAGTCTGGGCAGGTGTGGCCCCATGTCCTGGAGCCAATCATCTCCGAGCTCCCATGCAGGCACTGTAGCTTGGGGGATCTGCCCCAGTCACGTGTTGGTGGGGAAGTTACTTCCATTCCCCTGGCTCAGAGATGATCACAGCTATTTAACATATCCATGCAACCAGCCAAAGGCTATAGATATGTTAAATGACCACGCCAGAGCTTAGCTGCAAGGCTGTTGCTATGCAAAACAGCTCTCAATGGCCCTGCTCCATTTGTCCCTTCCCCCAACCCACACTCTGGGTGGGGGGATGGAGACATCTTAAAATCTCCTGGACACCTTAAGTTCTGGACCCCATTTCAAATGCCCATTTGGGGTCCCCCCTCTTGGCTGCATCCTGTAACAAAGGTGCTCCTGCCCCTATAAGAATAGAATCCCCTAGCCCACGTGTCCTTTTTCTTCTCTGCTCAAAGTTGGCTCACTCCCGTGTCCTGTGGAGTGTACTATTGTTACAGGGTGCAGCCAAGAGGGGGGACCCCAAATGGGCATTTGAAATGGGGTCCAGAACTTAAGGTGTCCAGGAGATTTTAAGATGTCTCCATCCCCCCACCCAGAGTGTGGGTTGGGGGGAAGGGACAAATGGAGCAGGGCCATTGAGAGCTGTTTTGCATAGCAACAGCCTTGCAGCTAAGTTCTGGCGTGGTCATTTAACATATCTATAGCCTTTGGCTGGTTGCATGGATATGTTAAATAGCTGTGATCATCTCTGAGCCAGGGGAATGGAAGTAACTTCCCCACCAAGACATGACTGGGGCAGATCCCCCAAGCTACAGCGCCTGCGTGGGAGCTCAGAGAAGATTGGCTCCAGGACATGGGGCCACACCTGCCCAGACTCAAGATGGCAGCCCAGTAAAGCTGGAAGGATATGAATTCTGGCAAGTGAAGCCGAGTGTGGGAGGAGTCGGAAATGAGGCTGTAGAGAAAGATTGGCCGAGGGGATTTAAAACCCAGACTTGGTGGCCATTAGAGGAGAGAACCACGCGGCTTTGACGGAGTGGAGACTCCTGCATCCCGGAGAGAACCATGCTGCTTTAGGAAGGAGAGCCATGCACAGCCCGGAGAGAAAGAGAACCACGTGGCTTTGGCAGAGTGGTGACTCTCCCCTTCCCACAGCCCTGAGAGGGAGAACCACGAGGCCTGGACAGAGTGGGGATCCCCACAGCTTTAGAAGGGGAACCACCACCTGGTTTTAGCAGAGATCCTGGCAACTCAGCCGAGGGTGCCGGGAACCCAGGGAGGTCTCCCAGTCGAGAAGGAGGACTAAGAACCAGAGGACTGTCTGAGCCATGGACTTCATTTTCCTTCCCTGAAATATGGTACTCTGGACTGGGCAAAGGGGGAAAGGAAGGAAGGACTGTGTCTGTTTGTGGGTGTTTTGGGGGGACTTTGGGATTTTTGATAAAGACATTAGGTCACTACTTTAAGTTTGTATAGCATTAAATAAACATTTCCTTTCCTTTTCACGAATCTCTGGCATTGAGAGACGTCTTTCCTCAGACGGCGGACATGACAGACCTGGGGGCCTTTTAAATAATAGTATATCGTCCCAGGCCCCCCTTGTTCTGTTCTGTAATACCTTCGCTAGTCTTTGGTGGGCTTTTCCTGCACAGGTACAAGGAGTTGGATTTCAAAGCTACTGCGCATGTGTGGGTTCCCATGACTTTCTTGATTGGCTACTGGAGAAGGGAGTCCCACAATGTTATTTCATTATAATGATATTATAATGAATCAGGGGTAGGGCACAGGCACATTTTATGATTCAGAGTTATCCCAGAAAACAGGAACAACCCGTCTTAGGGGGTCTTTGTCATGTATAGATGTTTTCTACCTCAGCCCTGCGGGGCCTCTGGAGCTTCCTTCCTGACTATCTCCTGCCTCATCCCCATATAACAAGTTATTTTATCTTATTTTTATACGTTATTGTTTATGTTGTTAGAGTTGTCTCACTTATTCCTCTTTGCCCCCTCCACCCAGACCACCCCACTTCCATAACCAGTCCCTTCACTGTTGTCCATGTCTATGATTTTCTCATATATGTTCTTTGACTTATCCCTTCATCTTCTTTCAGTCAGTCCCCACCTCCCCTCTCCCTTCACATAGTCAGCCTGTTCCATGATTCTAGGCTTCTGGTTCTGTTTTGCTGTTTAGTTTATTTGGTTCGTTAGACTCCTCTTGTAAGTGAGATCATATCGTATTTGTCTTTCACTATCTTATTTTATTTAGCATAATTGTCTCCATTTCTACCCATGCTATCACAAAAGGTAGGGGTTCTTTCTGTTCTCTTTTCTCCACATCTGTAGTAGACCACCCTGTGTGGCATGGGCCCAGCCCCCAATGGCAAACATTTACTGCAAAATAACCTAAAAACAATGCTAAACCTTCCTAGGACCAGTGTAACCGGTTCAACCAGTTTTGTCTTTTCATTTGCAAATATCCCTCTTCTGCAATGTGATTACCTCTCCTTTGTTTTCTGTATAAGGTAACCACCTAAAGTGAGCCTGTGCATAGTTAATGAGGACCTTCTTGTAATGTTCCCAGTAAGACAACAACAGTTCATTGGGGCAAGGGCTGACTTTTGCTCCCCTGGAGAGAGAAGCTGCTTGCCCTTTTCTTCCACAGGGTTCAGTAGTCCACGTGAATTTATTTTGTTTCAGCGACAAAGCTGTGGACCCCATGTGTGGGGATCAGAGACACACATCCTCACTAGCACTTATTGTGTGTTGATTTATTAATTATGGCCATTCTGAAAAGGGTGAGGTGATATCTCATTGTGGTTTTAATTCCCATCTGATGGTTAGTGACATTGAGTATTTTGTGTATGTCTATGGACCATTTGTACATCTTCCTTGGAGAAGTGTCTATTCAGGTCCTTTGCTCCTTTTTAAGTTTATTTTTAAAATTATTTTTAAAAATATTTTATTTATTTGTACAGAGGGGAAAGGGGGAGAAAGTGAAAGAAACATCAATGCATGGATGCCTCTTGAGCACCCTCTACTGGGGACATGGCCCTCAACCCAGGCGTATGCCCTGACTGGGAATCGAACCAGCAACCCTTTGACTCTCAGGCTGGTGCTCAATTCACTGGGTCTATCTTTTAATTGGATTATTTTTATTCTTGGTGTTGAGTTGTATAAATTTACATATTTTGGAGATTAAACCCTTGTCTTTTTTATCATTGACAAATATGTTCTCCTATACAGTTGGTTCCCTTTTCATTTTGATGATGGTTTCTTTAGCTGTGCCTAATTTGATGTAGTCCCATTTGCTTATTTTTTCCCTTGTCCTAGTAGATATACAGGCAAATATGGCTACATGAGATATGTGATTTTTTACTGCCTGTATTTTCCTCTAGCATTTTTATGGTGTCATGGCTTATATTTATGACTTTTATCCATTTTGAGTTTATTCTGGTGTATGGCATAAGTTGGTGGTCTAGTTTCATTTTTTTTTAACGTACCAGTCCAGTTCTCCCAACACCATTTATTGAAGAACCTATCTTTACTCCATTGTATGAACTTGCCTCCTTTATCAATACTATTTGACCATAAAGACAAGTTTATTTCTGGACTTTCTATTCTGCTCCATTGACCTATGTGTCTGTTCTTATGCTAGTACCAGACTGTTTTGATTAAAATTATGTTAAAAACAAATCTAGAAGCTTTCATAAAGAACTTTTTAAAAATTAAATATTTTCATTCACTATTTGTTTTGCATTAGTTTCAAATGTACAACAAAGTGGTTAGACAATCATAAATGTACTTTACAAAGTGTTTCTCCCTGTCACCCACCCACCCCCACCTTCTACCCTTAATCCTTCCCCCTTTTGGCTTCAACCATAAGTGTTTCTCTCAATATTTACAGTACCTGCCTGACACTATATATAGTTATTACAGTATTATTGACTGTATTTCTATGCTGCACTTCACATCCCTATAACTATATTGTAACTACCAACCTGTACTTCTCAATCCCTTAACCTTTTTCAGTTTCTAACCCCCCTACCCCTCTGGCAACCATCAGTTTGACGAAGACTTTCTTGAGCTTCCACATGCAGTCCATTAAAGCTCTCTGTCTATTTTACTTGCATGTTCCTCTAAAGCTCCACCATTTTCACTGTCATTACCTTAGTCCAACTGAATATCATCACTTAATATCATCACTTGCCTAGAATATTTTAATTCCTTACTACCAGTCTTTCAGTTCTCTAATCACAAACAAAAGCACACTTTTCCAAATTCCAGCTTGTTTTTGACGAAATAATTCTGACTTGATGGCTTTCATTCTGTTTTAAGATGAATACCAAAATCCTATATTTAAAAGTCCAGTGTCCTGTGATCGGACTCTGGCTTATAAATCTCAAGCCTCTTTCCCAGATACATTCTCACCACTTAAGTCCAGTGATCTTTTTGCCATTTCTTAAAGAAGCTAGCGCCCTGGCTGATATAGCTCAGTGGATTGAGCACGGGCTGCGAACTAAAGCATTGCAGGTTTGATTCCCAGTCAGGGCATATGCCTGGGTTGCAGGCCTGGTCCCCAGTGGGGCAACGTGAGAGGCAACTACATATTGATGTTTCTCTCCCTCTCTCTTTCTCCCTCCCTTCCCCTCTCTAAAAAAAATAATAAATAAAATAAACTCTTTAAAAAAACCTTTTTCCTGACACCATGCTTTGCACATACTGTACTCTCCATCAGATATCCTTTCCATTTTTTTTCTCATCTACAGAATTCTTTCTCATCTTTCCCATATCAGTTTAATAATTAATGACTTCAGAGAAGTTGTTTCCTGGAAACCTAAACTAGGAACAACTAATAATGACATAATTTTGCAATAGTATATGTATTTTCTTCATAGTTTAAAAAATAAATTATAATTATATATTTGCCTTTATCATAACCTTATTGAATAACATAATTTAGGGCCCTGTTTTTTGTGTGTTCAACATTTGCAACCCAGCATCTGCTGTAGTGCTTATGGGCTCTAGTTAGAGAATTAGTGGTTTGAATACTTTCACTTAGTAATGAAATATAAATACTTAAGTTTCTGATTTATAAGGGTAACAGTCATAATACACAAGCTAAATTGATTGGAATGCTTTATAAATTATAATTTTCAATATACAAGATGAATAATAAAGACTTTCATTGTGTCTGGAACATTCCAGTTCAACCTAGTAAAAATTTATTATTCCTCTGCTACATTATTCCAAATAATAATTGGAAGAGAAGGACACAATAAGTACAAAACAACCATTAAGCTGATGGGAGAACTGGCAAAATTTTAAAATGATTCCTTTGTGCCTTACTACTCACTATGTCACATTGACAGAATGAAATATTTTATTGGTTTTCTCTTGCTAAATTACAAATTGTCAAAGCATTACACCTGACTGGTGTGGATCAGCAGATTGGGCATCATCCCACAAGCTAATTGGTTGCGAGGTCGATTCCCAATTAGGGCACATGCCTGGGTTGCAGGCCAGGTCCCCAGTTGCGGATGTGCGAGAGGCAGCTGATTAAAGTTTCTCTTGCACATCAACATTTTTTTTCCTCCTCACCTCCCCCCTTTCCCCCTCTCTAAAAATAAATAAAATAAAATCTTAAAAAAAACAACAAATTATCAAAACATTGAAGCTTAAAACAACACTCATTTATCTCACAGATTCTTAGTTAGGTCTGAAATCCAGGTAAGCTCAGCTAGTTTCTCCACTTAGAGTTTCACAAGGCTGGTTTCACCTCTTAAGTCTCTCAGGAAGAAATCTGTTTCCAAGAATCTTCTTTGTTCAAATTTTTGGCACAATCCAGTTCCTTGCAGCTGTAGGACTGTGGTTTCCATTTCTTTGCTGGCTCTCTCAGGAGGTTGCTCTGAGTACCTAGAGGCTCCTCTAAGGTACTCTTTTTGCATGTGACCCCCTTCACCTGTGAAGCCTGCAACAGCATATGAAATCCATCCCATGTTTGGGTGTCTTGGCTTCTCCTATTGCCACTTGGAGAAAAGTCTGCTAATAAAGGGCTCTTGTGATTACATTAGGCACAAAGATAATTTCTCAAACAAATAATTAATTGGTAATTTTAAATGTATTGGCACAATTTTTTCAAAGCAGTATCTAGATTAATGTTTGATTGGATAGCCAGAGACCAGGAATCTTGGGCGACCATTTTAGAATTCTGCCTCCCACAGGTGGTGTACATATTCTTTTGCTTATATATTCAGTTTAAATGTAGTAATTACATTTGAGCAGAGAAAGAAGTGCCTTGAATTGATCAGAATATGGAGGTAGACATAAATCACTTTTAAATATGTAAACCTAAAACAGTTTCAGCAACATTCATTGATTTCTGAGTGGAATTATTAGTTTGGATGAAATAATTGCTTATGCTTTGAACGTATTATAATACATTGATGCCATTAAATGCTGTAAACCTTAAGGAACAAAGTGATTATTGATTCATAAGCAAGGATATCCAAATCTGTGCATAGTAAGAGGCAAAGGAGGAAACTTTTTTCCTTCATTTAGCCCCTAAAACAAAAATTATAATTGTGAGTGATGAAAAGGAGATTTTCTGTTAAATAATAATTTTGGCAAATTTCAGAACTTCTGATTTAGACTGACATATTTCTTTAAATATATCTGAGTTTTCAAGTTCATAGTACATTCCTTGGTATTTCATAGTATATTTCATAGGTATTTCTTAGTATATTTCATAGTATATTTTGTGGTATACTTGTGAAATTTCTTTGGATTTTACAAAGAATGTTATATAAAAATACAAGTAAACTCTAAAGTAATAAATTATTGAAACTATTTCTCATATATTACATTCCTTGAGGCTGATAAAATATCTGAGCTTTTCAAATGGCTCATTTGACCATGCTTTGCATATGAGTATTTGAGGAAAATGAAATTGCTATAATGTTAAGAAAGCACCTTAAGTTGCCCTTTTGAAAAAAAGAAATGCATCTATACAGAGTGGCAGATCAAAAATGACCTTTAAAATGACATTTTTAGGACTGGAATTTATAGGGATGACAGTGGCATGATATTCTATTGGCAACAAGGTATTGAGGGAAAATAACTTAAGTACAAACTCTGCTATACATACAATTAGTAGATGGAGGTGAGGTGAAATTAATGAATGCAGGCACACACAAATGCTTGACAAGATTTTTGTTGACAGTGGTTAAATATTTGAGCTTTTCTAATGTTGTTAAAGGGACAGAATCATAAAATGAAGAAAACGTATGTATCTGAGAAGTTCATTTGAAAATTTCTGAATTTATTCAGAAAATTATTTGAAATTTACCATAAAATATATTTACACTTTTTAATCTAAGTATGGTTATTTAAACATATATTACTTCTATAAATAAGAATTTAAAAATGAAAGAAATATGGTTCAATGTTATGGAGTTGACTATCAAATGCATTTACTATTTCAGTCTTCAAAATTTAAAAAAAATTTATTGTTGACACTAATACCAGTGTCCCCTATTCTGCCCCCTTTGCCACCTCCATGCAGCCCCACCCCCTCTTCCTCTCGCCTTCACCACACTGTTGTCTGTCCATGGGCCCTGCACATATGTCCTTCAGCTAATCCCTTCACCTTGCTTTATCCAGCCCCCTCCACCCCTTCTCCTCTGACAGCTGTCATTGTGTTGCATGTGTCCAGGCCTCTGGTTCTATTTTGTTCTCAACCTTCAGAATTTGATCAGGTAGAAACTTGGTAGAGAAACTGACCTCAGGAATTAGACTGCATGTGTTAACTATGAATTCTGACACAAACATGTAACACTGATAAAAAGTATTTTAAATATTTTTCATTTGATAGGAAGCATAAGAGTTGGTATGTGAATTTATATAAAGGCTTCTAACAATGCTTTCATGTTACTAACCTATTCTATCTTTATTCAGTAGTAATAGAAAACTCATTAATGTCTTTCCAATAAACGTATTTTTTCTCTGATTTAAAACTCTGCCTAGTAGTTAGCCATGTACTACTACTGGTTAGAATATATAAATTCATGAAAACTCTCCATAAAAACAAGAAAAACTGAATAAACTAAAAAAAAATCTAATCTTTGAAAATCAACAAAAAATAGGAATTGCAAAGCCACCTAAATAAAATTCTAAGACATAAGACTACAACTGTTATTTTGCTGGCAAAGCAGAAGAAGAATCTGCTATGGGTGGAAATAGAGGGAAAAAAGTAACTGAAAATGTAACATTTAGTACTTTCACATCAGCTGTTGTGATAGATTAGAATCCAAAAGAGTGCAGTCACAGAAAGACTATACAACTAACTGCCAATTTTCTCTTATGGGTATTTTGCAAGGACAAGGGAGTAATTCGTGGAAAGCAAAAAGTGGGAGGGTGAAGGGAAAGGAATAGCCAGGAGCAGAACTGAATTCCCCAGGGATCTTTCTGTTGCTCTCCTCTTCCATTCCCAAGCTATACCCGGGGCATAAAACAGCAAGATTGCCTAGTGTTTAGAAAGCTCAACTCTGAAGCATAAAGAGATCTTGAGTATCTAACCATTGCTTAGGTCTCAAAGATTGCAGAAGGAAAAGACTTGAACCCATTCTCAAAACATTCATACCAAGTGGACAGACACATTAGGGCACAGAAGGAGGAAGGAAAATATTTAGGGGCCACTCTTAGCTCTGAGAGGCCAGTCTTTTCTTTGGCATGTGGCTTCCTCCATCTTCAAGTCAGCAACTGATGGTAGAATCCTTTCCATACTTAAAATTTTTGACTTTCTCTTCTGCTACCAGCTAGAGAAACCACTTTCTTTTAAAGGTCTCACCTGGGAAGGTTAAACCCACAGAAGATAACCCTCCTGTTTAGAGTCAAAGGATTAGGGACCTTAATTATATTTGCAACTTTATTTTATTTTTTTGTCCAATAAGTAATCACCAGTATAACATGAGTGGCGATGATGACAGTCATCTTAGAATTCTGCCTTCCACAACAGAATGTTTACTGCAGATACCTTTTTTCATTAACCATAAAAATAATTTGGTAAATTAGATAAAAACTACAGTTTTGAAAGTACAGGAGAATAGATTCTGGAAATAAAACGGATGAACTGGGAAGCAGATTCCATCCCCGCACCCTCCTACCCCAGATCATCCAGAGAAGCCTCAGCCTCACCAGTCTCAGCAGAGTCTCCAGCCGAGTGGGCTCCACTTCTACCCACAGGACTGTGAGCTAAAAAATGGAGTTGCTTTAAAACATTACATTTGTGGTAACCAGATGCACAGCAGTAGAAAACTGAAAAAAGTATCCTGCTCACTAAGAAGTGTTATACAAATATAGCAAAGTACTTTAGCTTTTGGATTATTAATGGAGGAAGACAAGTAATTTTCTTTAACACAATGGAAGTTTTTAAAAATTAAATCCAACTTTTTATATTATCTGGATTATATTGTTTTGATACCAGTAGCTTTACACTTTTTTACACTTATAATTCACAGGGCAGAATTAATCCCTTTTGCTATGCAGCCTTATGAATTCTGACAAACATTACTGTCATGTAACCACCACCACAATTATACTATAGGACAACTTAAAAAGTTCTCTTGGACTTGTTTTATTCACCACTTTCTCCTAGCTCCAGACTCCAAGAACTACTGATCTTTTTCTAATCCTCTAGTATTGTTTTTATAATGCCATACAAATGGATTCATACAGTATAGAGCCTGACCCTAGCGTCTTTTAATCTCCAATATGTATTGGAGATTCACATACATTGTTGTGTTTATCACCATTTCATTAGCTTTACTGCGGAATACTGTTTCATTGCCTGCATATGCCAGGTTGTTTATCCATTCTCCAGCTGAAGGACATTTGGCTTATTTCCATTTTTGGTGACTATGAATAAAGATTCTATAAAACTTTTGTATGGACTTTTATGTGTAAACAACTTTTTATTTCTCATGGCCAAATACAAGTGCAATTGCTGGATGTACGGTAGGTTTACTTTTATGAGAAATTAGCACACTTTTACAAAAGGACTCTCACTTTGTATTCTCTATAGCACTGTAGAAGTCTTGTGGCTAGGGATCCTTATCATACTTTACCTGCTTTTCTTTACTTTCTCTTTTTTTTTTACCTTTTTGCCTATTTTAAAAATCTCTTATCACTGAGTATTGAGATTGTTAGACATCCTGCTTTCATTCTCTTAAATTGTCTTTCATAAATAATAACTTTAAAATCCTGATAAAAATCATTTTTGTCTTTTTTCTTTTATGGAATTATGCTGTTGTTCTACCTGGAAAATCTATACTTAAAGTCATGAAGATTCTTTCCTATGTTTTCTCCTAGAAGTTTTATAATTCTAAGATGTAGAATTAGGTCTGTGATCTATTTTGAGGTATTATTTGAACACTATATGATATATGGAGTAAAGTTCAATGTTATGTATATGTATATCTAATTGGTCAAGAACTATTTGTTGAAGGAGCTATTATTGTCCATCGACTTACCTTTGTGTCATTTTCAAATATCAGTTGACCAAGTAAGTATATGCAGGTCAATTTCTGGACACTTGGTAGTATTCCATTGGTCCCTGGATGTATCTGTTGCTAAGGAACGCTGCCAGGATAATGATACCTTTATAGTAATTCTTGAGGACAGGTGGTGAGTGTTCTCTAACTTGGGTCTTCTTTTTTCAAAACTGTTTATGTTATTCTATTTAATGTAACTTTCCATGGAAATCTTGGACTCAGTTTATGAACATCTACAAAATATTGCTGCTGGGATTTGTTTAGGTGTATTTTAATTTGTTTCATAATTTTTTATAGTTTTCAGCCTACAGGTTTTGTGTGTTGTTAGATGTGTAAGTATATATTTCATGGTTTTGATGCTATTGTAAGTGCTACTTTCTAACTTTTACTTTTCAAGTTTTCATTTATATTAAATAGAAATACAATTAATTTTTTATTTGTAACTCATCATTTTTTTTTCTCGTTTTGTATTTTTTCCCATTACCATTTAAGGGTATAGTCCCCTTATACCTCACTCCTCCCAGCAATCACCACACTGTTGTCCATGTCCATGAGTCCTTTTTCCTTTTTACTCAATCCTTCCACCCTCTACCATCTCCTCCACTAGCTGCCATCTGCTCCCCATGTTTAAGTCTATCTCTGTTTTGATCATTAGTTTGTTCATTAGATTTCACATATCAGTAAAATCATATGGTATTTGTCTTTCTCTGACTGGCTTATTTCACTTAGCATATTGTTCCCCAGGTCTATCCATACTATTGTAAAAGGCAAAATTTTCTTCTTTTTTACAGCCAAGTAGAATTCTCTTATGTAAATGTCCCATAGTTGTTTTATCCACTCATCTACTGGTGGACACTTGGGCTGCTTCCATATCTTGGCAATTGTAAACAACACTGCAATGAATATAAAGGTGCTTATGTTCTTTCAAGTTAGTTTTTGCACAGCAAAGGAAATCAACAAAATAAA
The DNA here is from genome assembly GCF_019186645.2 of Phyllostomus hastatus. Taxonomy (NCBI): domain Eukaryota; kingdom Metazoa; phylum Chordata; class Mammalia; order Chiroptera; family Phyllostomidae; genus Phyllostomus; species Phyllostomus hastatus. The sequence goes on from NW_025333835.1 coordinate 14,937,715, forward strand.
AAGACAACCCACAAAATGGGAGAACATATTTGCCAATACATCTGATAAGGGGTTAATATCCAAAATGTATAAAATACTTAGAAACTCAACACCAAAATACCAAACAACCCAGTTAAAAATGGGCAAAGGACCTGAATAAACACTTCTCCATAGAGGATGTTCACCTGGCTGATAGAAAAGGTGCTCAATATCACTAATCACCAGAGAAATGCAAATTAAAACCACAATGAGACAGGCGGTGAGGGACAAATACCATATGATCTCACCTTTAACTGGAACATAATCAACAACAAAAAAAAGCAAACAAAATATAACCAAAGACATTGAAATTAAGAACAGTCTAGCAATAGCCAGAGGGGAGGGGGAGGGGATAGTGGGGGGAAGGATTTTCAAGAACTGCTATAAAGGACACATGGATAAGACCAAGGGGTAGGTGGAAGCAAGGGAGGGAGGTGGATTTGGAGGTGGTAGGGAAAGGGGTGGGGAGAAAATACAGATGACTGTAACTGAACAACAATTAAAAATAGTAATTAAAAAATAAAATAAAATCACAATGAGATACTATTTCACACCTGTCAGAGTGGCTATCATCAATAAATCAACAAACAAGTGCTGGTGAGGATGTGGAGAAAGGGGAATCATTCGCACTGGCAGTGGGAATTCACACTGTGGAAAGCAAAAAATGCAAAATTTATCTGCCTTTTCACCTAGCAATCCCACTTCCGGGAATATATCCGAAGGAACACAGTTGATTTTTTATACTGATTTTTGTATCTTGCAACATTGTTAAATTCATTTTTAAGTTCAGGAGCTTTTAAAACATTCTTTAGATTTTTTCAGATGTTCTCTCTATATATGTTATCTGAGGATAGCCACACTTTATTTCTTCCCTTTCAACCTCTGTTCCCTTTATTTATGTTTTTCCACTTTATTCTATTACCTGGGACTTTCAGCACAGTGTTAAATAGGAGGGGTGAGAATGGATACTTTTGTATGTGCCTGAGTTTAGAGGAAAACCATTGAGTTTTAACTATTGTGCATTGTGTGATACATAAGATTTTAGTAGACACTTTAGTAGTGGTTTTTCCTAGTTTTCTGAGATTGTTTATCATGATTTTTTTTCATTTATTGAGATCATTACATGGCTTTTATGTTTTAGTGTTTATTTATTGTGATACCTCAGACTGATTTTTCTAATGGTGAACCAACCACCTTGGCATTCCTGAAACAACCTTATTTTGTTGTTGTTATTCTCCTTTATACCTTCTGCTGGATTCAGTTTGGTAAGGTTTTGTGAAGAATGTTTGTGTCTGTGTTTATGACACATACTGGTCTTTAGTTAACCGTGCTTGCAATGTCTTTAGTAGTGTTGTCAGTGTTGTTCTGACTTGACAAAGTGAGTGTGGATATGTTGATTTTTTGTTTGTTTGTATGTTTCATGGAAACAATTTTGTGAACTTTGTATTATTTCTTCTTTCAATGTTTGGGAGAATTTCTAGGGAAATCCATGCCTTTAATGTTCTTTTTAAGAAGGACATTATCTAGAGCTATTCAGATTATCTACTTTTTTAGTTAACTTTGGTACCTTATTTAAAGCATCTGTTCATCTGTTTTCAAAATCACAGGTTTAATTTTTCCAAATATTTCTTTATTATAACTATTGGACCTGTAATATCCAAATCCCAAATTAGTACTCTAATATTTATTAGGCCTCATAGGTTATTAGATAAGCTTCTCACAAATTGTGTGTATGTTTCCTGTATTCCTTACCATATAATAGTTGTTAGAATTTCTGTTTTGCACTCCATTTTTAACTAACTATGAATCCATATTAATACTAGACAGTTGGATGCCCAGGTGTGAAAAATAATCTTTTCTGATATTGGGAATTTATATCAGCAACTAGAGGATTATCAACTTAATTGATTTTTAAAAGAACTACCTCTTAGTTAATTTTTAAAAATTATTTTTCTTTTGAATTTTATCAATTTCTGGTCCCACCTTCATTTTTTCATATTTCAAATGCTTTTTTTTGCATTGTAATGTTGACATTTTTCCACCAAATGGTGAGATATAATCTTAAATCTTAGTTGACCTTTGTAACTAAAACCAATGGAAAGATGCTTCTTGATCTCCAAGGCTAGATAATAAAGGGTAATTGGCTCCCAAACAGGTCTCTTTGTCTCCAAGGTAGCTTACCATTGTAATACAATTAAAATACTGTGAGAAAGATAAGCTTGTATAGACAAGAGTGTGAGTATTCTCCCCAGACCATCCTAGGTAGGCCTTCAGGTAACAATTGACATTGTCTGTCAGACCTGTGAATGAATGAGATTTTTGCAGGTCTCATTTCCATGTATTATAAAGGAGCCATAGATTTTGTTAAGCAAATAGAATCCATCCCTTTATGACCTAGGGAACTATGGCCTACAGAAACTACCGATAATCAATGTTTATTTTTTTTCAGCCCCAGAATTTCCATAGTCATAATAACCAGAAACATTCATTTTTATTTATTTTTTCTCTAAAGTAAACTGAGGTACACAGTCAATTAAATGGACTCTAAAACCAAAATATGTGTTAAGGCTGCCCTCTTCTCTCCGTTACAATGGCAATTGCCTAGTGTGAGGCCTTCGTTATCTCTCGCACGTTTTTTAGTGTGGTTCTGCCTCGCCTCTTCGGCTTTGGTTTGGGTTCACCCTCTCCCTCCAGACTCCAATCAGTCAGAGGAGTCCTAAGGTGCAAGTTTTATCATGCTACTCCTTTTGTTAAAGTTCTCATAGTTTTTTCAATATCTGCAAAGGACATTCCAAAGATTTTGCATTAAAAAAAAAGAAAAGAAAAACAGAAAAGAAAAACTGAAAAGAAAAACTAAAAAGAAAACTGAAAGAAATTTCACTTTTACAACTCCAAAGTTAGGAAGATTCTTAATTTGTGCATGTGTACCCAAATACACAGCAAGCTTCTGATGGCAAATATTATTTATTTTTTCAAACTTAAAGAATTTTTGTTTTGTGGGTGATTGCTAATTTCTGGATGCCAGTTAAATAAATTATTTTAAAAAGGATATTAAATAAAATTTATTTGAGATATTTAATACTTTTCAAAAATTTCTATAATATAGAGTTACATTTTGAATTTATTTTTAAGTTACATGGAGGTATCTAGCTAATTACACAGATTCTCATGAACGTGAAGCACATAATTGGACAAATAGTCAACTCAGGCTGTTACAGTGAAGTACCACAGACTGGGTAGTTTAAACAGCAGAAATTTATTTCTTCTCAATTCTAGACACTAGAAGTCCAAGATCAAGGTTATAATAGATTCACATTTGGGTGAGGGTTCTCTTTTTGGCTTGTAGATGGCCCTCTTCTTTCTATGCCCTCACATGGTTTTTCTTGAGCTCTTGTGTGTGTGTTCTGATAAGGGCACTAGTTCTGTCTTACTAAGAAATCATCCTTTTGACCTTGCTTAACCTTAATTATTTTTTAGAGGCCCTATCTCCAAATATATCCACACTAGGGGTTAGAACTTTAGCACATGAATTTTGAGGGGACACAAATATTCACTCCATGAAACAGGACTTACTCTTTTTTAAGTGTGCCCAGAAATATGCTATGCTCTATTATTGTAAATTTTTTACTTTATTTGTATCAATCTGATTCCTGCTGCTAAAGACCTTGCTTTTACTCTATCCTTTTTTTAAATTATAACAAAATCTAATGCATCAACTGTGTGAGTATATGAATATATTTTTGGATTGTCTAAAACACCAGAGAAATGGTGTTCCTCATGTAAAAGATTTTGTAACTTACCCCATGTTTGTCCTTTTCATGTATGGTAGTCTACAAAACTATTATAGCCCTTCCTCTCATGTAGAATTATGTGTTTATTGCCTTCTTAATAGGCTTATATAGTATGCCAAATCTCAGAGATTATTTTCTAAGAATTAAAAAAAATAACAGTTCCTGGCTCTGGCCAGGTAGCTCAGTTCATTAGAGCATTGTCCTAATACACCAAGGTTGTGGGTCTGATTGCTGGTCTGGGCACATACAAGATAAACAATGATGCATAAATAGGTAGAATGGCAAAGCAATGTTTCTCTTTCTCTCTCCTTCCCTATTTCCCCCTCTTTAAGATAAATTAAAAAGATAGTGCTTGAACTCAATAGTACATAGCTCTTTCCAGTAATAACTCCAGCCATTTGTCTTTTAATAACTACCTGATATCAAATATGTTAATTAAGAGTACTGAATGTTAGAATTATTTAAATGTAAGTTAGTCTTAGAATGCAAATTAATATTAACAGAATATTTTTATTTTTATATTAAATCACCATAATATTCAAATAAAATAATATTAAAAATAGTATTCTAAGCCTGCTTTTTAAAACTACATATATATTGTTACATGTATTTTATACTATGTCATGATAATTCAGTTTAATGTGATTTGACTTTTAAAAAAATTTTCCTGGTAAATCCTACAATGGGATTTATTTGAGTTAATGAGGATTAGTTAAGACTTGTTTATTTTCTTTCTGTAAATTGCTTAAAATACCAGAAATTATGTAAATTATTAATTTTATAAAATACAATACTGCCTACTGAAGCAAGTAGTGGCTATGATCTCTTTCACTCATAGATAAATTGGTATTGAAAGGAAAAGCAAAATACATTATCTTTTCAAGTATCGGCTTGATCTTTTCTATAAGGCAAGTTTGGCCATTTTGTTCATACTGTAACTAAAGCCATAGCGCCTTATGTACAATTTACTACTATACTATGAAAATCACATAAACCTAGTTTCACTTTTTGGCTTGAGTTATTTTATTGTTTGAATAATGTTTAATTATAATAAAAACAGTATTAAAGAAAGTTAAGGGTATAGTGAAGGTTTATACATCAAATGTACAGCTTTGTGCATGTTAATATTTTCTAATGTTACCACAGACACCTTAACAAATATTTAGAACTCAAGTAGATTGGATTCTGACTTGCCATTTTTAATTATCATTCATTTAAAACAAGATGATGGTAAATTATCTTTCATTTTTTGTTATATTATAGTAAAAATTATGGAATGTATTTAATGTGCCTTTTTCATGCTTAAATTTTGAATAATTTATCTATAGGTTTATAAGTGTTGATTTAAGTTTTAATTTCGACTGCTTTAATGATTGTGTCCTAAGCTGGTATTATGTGGCAGACAATCTTATTTCAGCAAATTGTCCCCTAAAAAAATTAGAAATTCTAAATTATAATTGAGATTTCTGTAGCTGAGTGAATCTTAATAGATGATCTGTTTAACAATGGGGGTGGGGAAGTAATAATTTTTGAAGTTTTAAATAAATCTATTGAGTTTTATAAATTACCTGAATTTTATGGACCATAAGATGCACCTAGGTTTTAGAGGAGGAAAATAGGAAAAAAATTTTGAAGCAAAAAATGTGGTAAAATATTTAATAACATAAATAACATAAGCCACCGCCCCCCCCCCACAGTGAGCAAGGAAGGCTACATTTGGACTATAACACGCACCCCCCTTTTCCTCCCAAATTTTGGGGGGGAAAGTGCATCTTATAGTCTGAAAAATATGGTACTAATAATGAAGAAATTGATTCAAATGTGTTAGGTAACAAATTTTCTGCACTTAGGTATTAATTCATTAAGTTTTCTCTTGCTATCCTTTCTACATTTACTCCTATAGTATAATAATTTTGGTGCCTTGTGCTCTTCATTCATATATATAGTGTGTGTGTATACATATATGTGTGTGTGTGTGTGTGTGTGCATGTGTGTGTGTGGGTGTATGTATGAGGGTGGACCTATAAAAAAGAATTATCTTCTGGAAGGTGGGCTCCTTGTAGTACAGGCTTTCCCTGCTAGGTGAGTGTTCTAGGAACCCATCCGTATCAGTGTACTAGCTGGTGTTGTTATGAGAGGTTGCATTTGGCTTCAGCGAAGTTATTTTGAAGACTCCCAGCCAGAGCTATTGTGAGAGGTTGCATTCAGCTTCAGTAAAGTGTTTTGAAGAGTCTTTCAACATATTTGTCCATTTTGTGATGGGTGATTTACAAGCACACCTGCCCACACTGTGCTGAGTGTTCAGCAGTTTTTGATCCAAAACAGCATGACCCTCTTTCCCCACTCTTCCTATTCACCTAATCTCACCCTGAGCAATTTTTGTTTTGTTTTCCCAGATTAAAAAAGTCCTCATTTTGCTGAAGTGGAAAAGGCAAAACCAAAAATAGCAGAGGCACTAAAAGACATCGAAAATGACTAGTTCAAAAACTGTTTTGGGCTGTGGAAAAAATGTCTCAATAGGTACATTGCATCAAACAGAGTACTTTGAAGATAACTGAAGTTTAAACATGTAAGAATAAATACACAATTTTTATAAATAAATTCCATTTTTGGAAGTCCCTTATGTGATATAACTGAACCTTTGAAAAATCTCAGGGACAAAGTGAGCCTTTCATTCTTAAAGTTACCTATCCTTTCAGAAAGACTAAAGAATTCTTTTTCACAATAGATTTATCCTCTACTGCATTGTCTTTCAGTGCTTTTCTTTCATGGAGAGCAGGACAATCACATTAGTGTCTTCTTATATACATGAAAATTTTTGAGTTAATTTTTGTCTGATTCATGTATAACTATTATTATCAGTCACTAGAGGGTTTCATTTTTTGTTTGTTTCTTCATTCTCTTTTTATAACATGAATTCCTCTCTCTACCATCTCAAAATCCACCATTTATCTTGTTACAAGTCTTGATTTAATGTATATTCCTTTGTAATTTTTATATATTATGCACTATTAATTTATTTTTAATGTTTCTGTACAAAAGTGACATTCTATTTTTTTCCTGAATAACAAGTTTTAATCTATATTATTGTGTGCATCTAGTTCACTGCTTTTTGTCTGCAGTGTTCATGGCCTATATAAATTACATTGTACTTATATCCTCTGCTGGTGATGGACACCTAGCTTCCCTCCATTTTCTCATCACAAAAGCAATGCAACCATGAGCAACTAAATGTGGGTCCCATTAGAGACCTGTCAAGCATTTCACATGATTTTATTCCTCAGAGAAGGATTACTGTTTTATAGGATATAGAAACGCTCAATTTGCCCAAGCACTTCCAGATAGTTCTCTGCAGGGCTGACTTGTTTTTTATTTCTCTGATCTTTATTCCAGTGATTAACATTACCGAATTTTGAAACTTTTACTAATCTCTTGAATAGTATCTAGTATCTATGTTGGTTTAGTTTTCATTTCTCTTATTACTGAGTATACATACCTCTTTTGATATAATAACCTGCTTGGGTTTCTATTCTGTTTACCTTTCTTGCATATTTTTTTTCAGTTTATTTTCTTGTTGATTTTAGAATGTCACTGAATATTCTGGATTTGTTTTTATTTAATTTTCAATGTTACAAATACATTTCCTCAATCTGTCATGTGCCATTTTTTCCATCAACCAAATTTTAACAATATACAATTAATCACAATGTCAAAGAAAAAACAGAGCTACACAGTACTTATAGAAATTCAAAACAGATTTTTTCAGGAACTATTTCAATAAAGACAAAGAGACTTCATTATAAAACTGGGATCGATTCTGAATACAACAAGGAAAACTGGGGAAATATTGCCCAGGAGCAGGGTAGGAGGGTGGGGGATGGAAAAATTACTGAAAGAAAGCATCAGGGGTAAGAGGGGTTTCTAGCTAAATAAACTTCACAGGATTCTTGCTAGAGGCATGCCAGGGTAATTAGATATCACCTCGGGTGGTATGAAAGAGGAATTTAATCAGGTGTCTAAGGTGAACAGATATTGAGAGTGGAAGATTCTCACTAAAACTACATAGCAACTGGCAATGCAAAGACAGGTAAGAGAGTTCAGAGAAACCTGAGAAAAGTTTTGTCGAGGACATAATCTTTGTCAATACCACGTTTTTACATATTTGGGTGTTTTGAGAATAACTTGTCATCTTTAGGCTATGAATATATTCTGTAATATTTTCTTTCATTAGATTTACAATTTTACTTTTCATTTTTTCTTTTATCCATTTGGACCAATAAGACTGGGATCAAATCAGTTCTTTATGTTAATGGGTTATCTAAAAACAAAACAAAAGCAATCACATAGCTCATTTATCCTTATTCATTTGCAATAAAATTTTGGTTATATCATGTTTTTTCTTCCTAAAACTGTCTTGGGGCTCTCTGTTCTTTGTCATTGGTCTATTTGTGTATCCTTATGAGAGTATCATGTTTTTAAAATTGCAGTCTTTTCTACTCTATTGTATTTGACAACACTCTAATTTTTGTTCAAAAATATTTAAATCCATTTATTTCAATTCTTATACATACATTTCTTAAAAAATAAAACAGAACTGTGCACAAATCATAGTGTAAGGTGCACTTAATGCTCAGAAACTGAAAATTTACCCTGTAAGTAGTCCAATCGAGTGATTTTACCTTGATCCTTGAAGCCCCCTTTAAATCTCCTTTCATGGTCCCTCATTTGTAACTAATGTCTAGTTTTCTAAAATTATAGATTAATTTTGCATATTTTTGATCTGCATAAAATGCCACACAATATAAAACTCTGCGCCTGATTTTTTTCACTCAAAGTACTGTTTTTCAGATTTATCTACTGTTGATGGATAGAGTTGAAATTTCTTCATACTTATTGTTATATAGTATTTCATTGTGAGAATATATTATACTTTATTTTATTGATATGCATTTAGGTAGTTTTAATTTTGACTATTATAAATACTGCTACTATGAATCTTTTAATATATGTGTCATGTGAGTATATGTATACATTTTTTGTTGAATAAATACCTAGACTTGGAATTGTTGGTTACAGTGTATGCATATTTTTAGCTATATTAGATAATAATGAACTATTTTACATGGATTTATTAATCCACCACAAGCATATGAGACTTCCACTTGTTGTTTGTTGCTAACAAGTGTTATTTTCTGGCCAGATGGTGCCTTTGATATCTCATGGTGGTTTTAATTGGCAATACCCTGAACACCAAAGATGTTGAGAACATTTTCATATGTTTAATTCCTCTTTGAGTGTTCCCTTTTTAAAGTTTTGATGTATCTTTTCTAGAACTTTGTACAATTTGGAGTTGAGTGTTGGTACTGTCTACTTTCACTTATTTAAGTGCTTTGTTGGATGTACATATTATAACTATCTTTCCCAGCTAGTAAATTTATTTTCAGTCTCTTAATACTATGTTCTGATGAATGGATATTCTTAGTTTTGATATAGTTAATTTTGATGTGAGAAAGCCATGAAAATATATCATTCATAAAAAGTGTGTTTATTAAATATTTAATTATGACTAATGATGCTGACGCATTTGTGAATTTGGTTAGAGCACATTATGTGATGTAGGAGTTATTTGCTGCTGTTTTAAGGATGAGTGTATCAGTTTCTTGAAGGTTTAGTCAATTGTTGAAGTTAGCCACTTAGGAATGAGTGAGCAAAAATAAAGATATCAGTCCATTTGTCTTTGAGACTTTAAAAAATAATTCTAGAAGCTCAAAAATGAGTTTATTTTTAGAACAGTTTTCTTATGCAACCGGTATTTCAGTTTAAACCTAAGCTGAATTTACAGTTGATTCAAGACACTTGACCTGGTGTAAATGACTTCCCAATGAATTTCACATTGCTTGTAGTGGCCTTCACATTTCTTTATCAGGAAGTAAGTAATCACCAGTGGGTAATCGAGATTGATAAATATCTCCAGTGGCTTCTAGATGTTGCTGTTGAATGGCATTATTATTTTCTCTGTGTGTGTTGTGATGTGCCCTAGAGGAAACTCAGATTTCTAAAGTGGAATCTGTATAACTCATTAATTTCTCTTCAGAAATGTCTGTTTCTCACTACAGTTTGAAGCCAAATGCTTTGAGATTCTAGTGGATATAATGGGAATGGAACTACTAAAGATATTTGTGTAGCCATGAATTCAAGTTAGGCTTCTTATATCTTTTTTTGAGCCTATCAACCAATCTTACGCCCTCTCGTTGGCACATATTTATTTTGTGTGCCTTGTAAATTTTGACAGATGAATAGGAATTTTTTATTTTTTTATATATTTATAGAACTCCCACATAAAAAGTTACAAAGGAAGTCAAAATTGATAATTGCATGTTGCTTAAATGATGTAAGCCAGAAAAAGTGAGTTATGGAGCTATAATTTAATCTTTGTGTCATGGTGAGTATATAAAAATAAAACATGCTTTTATGTTTTATGATATCACTAGAATTCCATGATAGATATATTGTTCTATAACACAGGGCAACCTATTACTTAGCATTGTTTAGTTTTATTGTACAGATGAAGACATAATTATAATGGAAAGTATTCTCAAAGTCAGTCAGAAAAAAAGTGCACCCTCATTTATATATCATGATTCACATTTTAGTGAAAAGAGAGTATAACTTAGTAGATTAATCACTAAATCAAAACAGGAGAAGAACCATGTAAACTAGTCTCTTACTTTCTAAATGACAAAACTAGGATTCATATTTTTCTCATAAAAGGTAAACTCCTAAGATCACACACACAGGAAGAAAGAACTAAATATAATTTTCTGGCTCATTCCTCCTGATGGACTTAACATAGAGTTGTAAGAGGTGAGGGTGAGGGTATAAATTACTTCAAAAAGCAGGGATATTTTCAAGTGCTGATATTTATATTATATGAACTAAAACATTTATGGCATGTCCATAAGTTAACTGTACAATTTTAGAGAAAAAATTGCTGATTCAATCTTATTACAGAAAATACTCTTTGAAATATGTATATTGTTATAAGCCAAAGGGCAGAAAATACATTTTCTTAAATATAAAGGACAAAAATTCATCAACTGATTAATAATGTCCAGCCATTGCAAATGAACAGACTGCTACTAATTTGAGTTTTAATCTAATGGCCTATTTTATAAATGATCACTGACTTTATTAAAAATAATAAAGAAAATTATAAACTATGAGTTTATCATTTATTCTTGAAATATGGACTGAAATATTTTATAAAAAACAATTAAGCAAAGATGTAATATTTGAAGAAAACCTACATGATTAATTATAATTGCAGTTTATTCTACTATTAGTTTAATGGCCTTGTACAGTACTTCACATTAAATAGAGCTGTCTAAGATTGGTATGGATTAAAACTAAATAATTCTTGAAGGTATATTATGTAGTGACTGACCAAAAAAAGATAAGAGAACTTTTGCTTTGCCAGGGATCTACTTTAAAACACTGTCAAGTAATGAATTATTAAAACTGAAGATAGTATAAGAATCTAGCAATAATACAGGGGGGAAAATTTCAGTTTTATGAAATGTTTCTTAAAAGATTTAAGATAAAGTAAGCTAAAACACAGTATTTACTAGTATACATACTAGAAATTGATTTATAAGAAAATTATTTTTTGTTTGTTTTAATAATGGATTGATTTGCAGTGAAAATTTGATTTAGCGTGAGTAGACACATGAAATTCCAAGATTGTGTGGTTTACAGCTAGTTTAATAACGAAGATATATTGTCTTTCTTAGTCATATGTCCTACATATTTATAAACAAAAATTATCAGAACAAAATTTCCTACTCAGTTGTTGTCATATTCTGTGTATCATAGAACAAGGTAATATTTAATATATGGTGAACTAATTTGACTAATCATTTATATAATTCTTTGCTGCTATAACAAAATGCCACAGACTAAGTAGCTTATTAATAACAGAAATGTATTTCTCATACATCTGGACACTGGAAGTCCAAGATCAAGGTGCCAGCATGATAGTGTTCTGGTGGGAGCCCCTTCCCTGGCTCATAGCTGGCACCTCCTTTGCTGTGTTCTTACACGGTGGGAGGGGCTAGGGGTCTCTCTGGAGTCTCTTTTATAAGGCATTATTCCCATTCATGAACACCACACCCTCATGGCCCAAGCCTTTCCCAAAGTCTTTACCTCCTAATACCATCTTCTTTAGGGGTTAGGATTTCAACATATGAATTTGGGGGACACAAACATTCAAACCATAGCATATGGTTAACTAGTGGTCTTAAAAAACTGCTTAAGTGGAATAAAATAAATTATTCACATTGGGCCACATTGGAAAGACTCAGCTGAACTGCAAGAAATTGACTCCATTTATGAAAACTGCAAGGACTGGAGATTCTAGGTAAGAAAAAACAAAAACAAAAAAACTTAATTAAAAATAGCTACACAAATAGAAATATTCTAAAGAATTGCATTCCAGATTTTTCCACCCATTGTGTATTCTTTCATTCAGGGGAAAAGAAGAAGTAAGTACTTTGTAATAACCGTATTTAAAGTTGGTGATCCACTAGTAAAGAATGCAGACACACTTCAAACCCTTATGAAACTTGCATTCTAATCAGGCATTAGGCTTCAACAAACAAACCATTAGATAAGTGTGGTAAGTATTAGGAAGAAAGTCCAGTACATGAGGCAGAAGCAGGATAAAAACTGAAAATGAGAAAACATTAAGGTAGGTTTATTATTCAGGATAGGCCAGAGCATATTTCTGTGACATACAACCCCAATATATCAGTGTTCAACATTTTTTTTATTTTATTTATTTATTTTTAGAGAGAAGGGAAGGGAAGGTGAAAGAGAGGGAGAGAAACATCAATGTGTGGTTGCCTCTTATGTGCCCCACACCGGGGTCCTGGCCCCCAACCCAGGCATGTGCCCTGACTGGGGATGCAACTAGTGACCCTTTGGTTCACAGGTCAGCACTCAATTCACTGAGCCACACCAGCCAGGACACAACTTTCTTAGTGTTTTTATGAAGACTGAATAACTTAAATACAAGTAAAATATTTAGAAAAGCAATTATTTTTGCAGCTCTTATTTATCTATATCCTCATAAATGAATATTTATGTTCTCAGTTTTTCATTCTTATAAACAACACTGCTATAAACAGTCTCCATGAGTGGCAATAAATATTTTGTACACTTTTGAACAAGATGTTCCTTTTGGATATATATTTTTATATATTCCATACATTTCTATATATTCCATTAACAGGGTAGTTTAATTTTCTGCATACTGCAAAGTTGTTCTTCAATGTGATTGTAAAAATTCATACTCCACCTAGCAGCGTGTAAGACTTAGAGTTTAAATACAATATTACCACCAACTGGTATTGCCACATTTGGCTCCATAAAAAGGTGTTTTATTATTTCATTAATTTGCATTTTCCCAAATAATAGGTTGAATATATTTGCATATGCTTGTCTTACCTTAGAATTTTCTGTTTATATAATTAGCTTGTTTTAAAAATATTTATAGCTTAATTATTTATATATTATAGTTTATCATTTTTTAAATTTTTATTCATTATGTTGGAAATATGTACTCAATCTCTGTGGTTTGTTATTTAACTTTGTTTACATTATCATTCTGTATAACTGATTTTAAATTAATGAATCATAATAAACAGAGTTTTATTTTTGTTTCTGTTTTTAATTTTAGGTCACCTACAATTCATACCTATGAATGGAATGATATTTAATATAATTTTATTTACTTTAGATGGAAAGATAATTTTATATCCTATTGCATAGAGTAGGTATTTTTTCCACTAATATGGAAAGCAGTGCTATCAAGTTTCCATTTGTGTTCAGTTATATTTCTGTATTCTTTTCTGTAGTCTTTTTCATTTATTTAGATATCTATTTATTCATTACTTAATATGCCACTTCCCAATGTTTTAATTAGTATGTGTTAACTAAAGGGCCAATCTAGTAGGCCATTACTCCTTTTCCAGAAATGTCTCAAGTTTTCAGGTGATCTTAGCTTCTGACTCTTCCTTACATATTTCCTACTTTATCTTTTTCTTTACATTTTATTCTTATCGCTGGATTTTCTACTTTAGGGCACTATCCATCCTTGCTTGTTGAATATCGGTTGGTTATTTCATTGTGAAAAATGGCAGCAACAAAAATAACATGGGTAACAAGTAAAACCCAGTTTACTTAAAGTATATTAAAGGTTCATATATTTTGAGAAATGCAGGAAGAAAATAGCAAATGAATAAACAGGATCTAAGGAATCTCCAGAAAGGTGCAAAGTCTGAAGAAAACAGCCTGTGACTGGGACAGCTTGGGAAACAAGCTGAGGAGACACCACATCTGCCACTGCCACCATGCCTGGTATGGTGTACTCCTCTGCCACCTCTACTGACCATGAAGTTTTAAAAATCTAGTCTTATGGGAGAGTATGTTCTTGGATGGTCTTTGGCTTTATTGTCTCCTTCTGGCTTTTAAAAGAGCCAACAGAGAAGGGATCAGCGCCCTTGGCTTCTGTGGCAGCCTCTGTGAATGGGAGCTCAATGGTACCCTGCATACCCCTGATGCAGCACTTGAACTCCATGCTGTCTTCTGCACTTCAACATCCTGTTTCAGGTCCTCTTCACAGAGAAAGAAATTCTTTTATGTCCTTGAAGGCAGAATCTGGATTTCAGATCACACCCTACCCTTTTTTACCTTCTACACACTAAATTCCTTATTCATCACTTAATGCCCCTGTCCATCAACTGCTTCCATAGCCAGTACCAACAACTTGCTGCCCATCATCCTCACTCATGTAGACTTAAGGAATAGCTTCCAAACTGACATTTTGCTGCTTTGTCTTTTTATTCTGAACCCTGTTTTCCACACAGCCTACAAAATGACCTTTTAAATATGCAAAGCACATCATATAACTTTCAGTTTTAAGTATTTCATGTCATCAAGTTCCACTTCCAGTAAAATCTCATCTGCTGTGGTAGGTATGATCTGGCCTCTTTCCCCTATTTAATCTTTCTGTCTTATTCTTGTTCATCATCAGTCTAGTTAGGGAACATGATGAACTTCTCTTCCCCTCAGGGCCTCGTTCTCCCTGTGCCTCTGCTTGGATCGCTCTGTCTCCTGACTTTCGCTCCACTGGGTCTTTCATCCCGGGCAGATTCAAACAGTATTGCGTCAGAGGGGCCCCACCATCCTCCCTAATGGTGTCATTCTCTCACCCTAGTTACCTTCCGTCACATCACCCGCTAGAATTAAACTCCATAATAAGAAGTGTTAGCTCACTTCTGCCATTGTAGTTGTCTTGCATAGTTACCATTGCATAGCAAGTATGCAGTGAAGGTGTGTCAAGTAGATGAATGAATGAGTGGATATGTGGAGCCTGGTGCCTCCACTTCTGTCAGGGGCAACTCTGTGTTTGTTCACACTGCCTGTGTGACATGACTCTTTTCAGCAGGTATTTTCATTAACTGTACCCACAAGAACCCAGGACAAACGTCATACAGAAGAAAGAGCATGCTTTTTCATTATTTCCCCCTAGCACCGCAATTCTACTTTTTTGAATAGGTAAAGACTTTCTGACAATTCTGAATGTTTGTCTATCTGCCTTCCTTTATCATGCAATACTTCCTTTTCTTTTCAGTGCTAAGGTTAGGAGCCTTGATGATCTGTGTCAGAGCATTATTTTTTATCTACTTTATATTGTTTTCAAAATTCACAGAATGCTGTTTTGTTCCTGCTTATTTGGCTAACTCCTTTTTTTATTTTTGATTTGCTTTTCTTTTGTGCATTTCAACAGTTATTGAGAAGGAGAGAAACATCTGTAACCAACTTCACCATCTGCTGATAGAATCTCAAATTTTGTTTCTAAGCTTAAAAGATTACAAAATTGAGGACATTTCACAATATTCCTATGAGTATGTGGGAGGAAGGTTTTAGAAAATTGGAAATAATTCTGATAAAAGCTTAACTTAAAATATTAGTAGTTTGTTTTTTTCCTGATAATGATATGCTCATGTTAATTTCTGATACATGAAAGTGTCATTTTGATTCTTTTATTAAAGTATCTCCTTAAGATAATATATAATTGCATTTTATAAAATGAATTAGAATACTATAAATATTAGAAAATGTAGCTGAATATTATTTAAATATTTCAAAGTTAAAAATCTACCTCATTGTTATTTCATATTGTTCATAGAATAATTAACATAAGCTGAATAGCCTAACATAAGCACTTATGCATGTCATATTTCCAGTAATAACTCAATACAAAATAACATTGAAATATCTAGAGTTAGAGTTTGAGTTATGTAGTATGTGATAATAATTTCACAATTCTAATTACTTGAAGAAAAGGTATTTTCTTAAGCATTTGTATAGATTTAGCATGTAAAGTAGCTCTGATTGTGATTTTGAGATGTGGTATATACAAATAAATTGTGTATAATATGTATTATATTGGTCAAACTTCTTGAAAATATATAATTTATAATGGTACAGAAACTGTGAATGCTTACTGAATAATGTTCAAGGCACTAGGTTAGGAAAATGAGTGAAGGACATTGAAAGACTGAGGATGTGTGGCCATGTAATGAAAGCACAATGAATGTCCCATTAATAACTGTATTGCAGAGCAGATAATATTAGCAATGGATGCCCATTTTTAAAAAGACTGTATTTAGAATGATTTTGCTCTAGTTACAAGGAATATTGCAATGAAAAACTGTTTAACTCCATGCCTTACTAAGTATACTGAAATCAGCTATAATTATAACCTAATTTAAATAATGAAATACAAAAATACATTAAAGGATGGTAACAGAAAATAACTTACGAAACATAAATAAAGCACATACAATGGGAAAAAGCAGTATACCATAAATGAATAATTTGGAAAAGTAGAAAAATGTATACTGCATATTTTAGCTTGGCTGCTAGAACAAAAATGCTGTAGACCAGGTGGGTGGCTTGTAGACAACAGAAGTTTACTTCTCACAGTTCCAGAGGCAGGACATTCAAGGTCAGGTTGGCACTACAGTTGAGTTCTGATGTCCGCCCTCTTGTGGGTTGTAGAAGGCCATGTCCCTTCCTGTAGCCTTCACAACGGCAGAGAGCAGAGAGGGGGAGCAAGCTCTCTTATGAGGGTTACAGGGCACTAATCCCAGTCAGGAGGACTCCAGTCCTACAGCCTCATCTAACCCCAACTGCCTCCCAAAGGCTCCACCTCCTAATACCATCACATGAGGGGAAGGGATGAGGGGGGCATGTAAGTGTTTAGTTTGTAATACCATATTAGACCTTAAATCATTTCAGAGAAGAAAAAAAACAGTTTACCAAAAGTTTCATGAAAGGGAAGTTACAAATGATGAAAAATTAGAATTTGATGTCCTAAATTTGAAATCTTACTATGTGAGATTTGACCCTTTACTGTCTTAGTTATATTTTAATCCATTTATAGAATTAGTACATTATAAAAATAGTAAAATAACATTAAGACATTTTAAAGGCCTTATTGTGGTATAATGAACATACAATAAACTTCAGTATAAAAATGACATAGTTTGATAAATGTCGATATTTACATACTTTCAGAAAGTCAAAACAAAAGTTAATATCAAAATAATGAACTTGTGAATCACTCCAGTGTTTCTTAGCCTCCACACACACCTTCTAACTTACCTTCCTATCATTACCTTCCTTCCTGTTCCTTAGAAACTAGTCAATAGTTTGCATTTTCTAAAATTTTATGTAAAAGAAATTATAAATCATGCATTATATAGTTTTAATAATCTGGTTTCTTTTATTGAGCACAATTGTTTTGATATTTATCCATGTCATTGCATGTATCAATAAACATAATTTTTAAAAATACTCTCTTGTCCCAATTTTGAGGTCCTAGCTAGAGGACCTCCCTTTCTTGAGCAGTAGAAATCCTACAATACTTTCCTTACAAATCACTCACACTAAGGGGTCACTATTCACCTGCTGTAATGGGCCTATTTACCTCAAGGGCCGGGTACCAGATAACGTAGGAGATAGACCTCCTGCCCTGGAGCTGGAATATTGATTCAAATTAGCTAATCCACAAAGAGCCCTGGGAAAGACAACCTGTTCCCTACAGCTCTAGCTTGCTCTTACCCTGTTTTTGGTGCCACTGCCTGTGTGGCTCTGCCTGGCAGCCTTCTCTCTTCTGGAGCTGTAAGTGAAGGACAGAATCCTGTCCTTCATTTATCTAGAGTGTGTCTGTTATATCTCACTATGAAAAGAAATTTGTCTTATGAAACAGTTTCATGTTTTTGTGTTGATGAGTAGAATTATATTATATAGACAGAACCAAAATTTGTCTATCCACTCCTTTATGATGAATTTTTCAGTTATTTTTCCAGTTTGGGGTAATAAAGAATCAAACCAACACATAGTAAATAAATTGAATAAGCAAACAAATGAAGCAGTATTTGTATAAACATACACTTTTATTCTTTTTGGATTTATACCTAGAAGTGGAACGGCCAAATCATATGGCAGGTGTATTTTTGCCTTTTTAAGAAACTACCAAATGTTTAACAATTAGTTTTACAACTTTTTATCCCAACTAATAATACATAAGTGTTTCTTCAATTATCCTACTTTCTTAACAACAGTTGACAGTTTTGAAATTCAAACTACTTTGTGATGGTATCTCATTGGCATTTTAATTTGCATATCCTTTTTTTCTCTGTGCAGCATAGTTTTCCATTGTGTAAATCTACCACAGTTTTTTGATCCACTCATTTTCTGATGAGCACTTAGGCTGATTCCAGTAGTTGGCTATTGTAAATTGTGCTGCAATGAACATTGGGGTACAGAGTTGTTTCTTATACAAAGTTGAAGAAAACTTAAGTTTTAAGTTGCTTTTATACATTGTGGATATAAGTGTTTTATCAAATATGAGCTTTGCACACTTCTCTCTTAATTTGTGGCTAATATTTTTAAACAGTAAACATTGTCTTTTATTAAAGGAGACATAGTTCTTAATTTTGATGAAGTCCAATTTTCACTTTTCAGGTAGATTTTTTTTTGTATCTAAGACATATTTTCTTAGGTTAAGGTCACAAAGATTATTTCTTATATTTTCTACTAGGTATTTTAAATTTAGATTTGTAATATATATTTAATTAATTTTTGTTTCAAAGTAGGATCATGGTATATTTTTGCATATTGATATTGAGTTTTGTTTGCATATGGACATTTAATATTCTTGTACTGTGTGTCATAATCAACTAATCATAAAAATGGAAATGAATTTGGCTATTTTGATCCTTTTATTTCCATATGAGTTTTGGAAAAGTTTGCTCAAGTTAACAAAAAAGTCTAAGTGATTTTGATTGGAATTGAATTAGGTCTGTGTATCAATTTGGGGAGAAGTGACATCTTAACAATATAGAGTCTTCTAATGTATGAACATGAACACATATTTCTTTAAATCTCTATTTTTTAAAATTCATTATTTTCTCAAAAAATATTTATAACTTTCAATGTAGATGTCTTGAATACTTTTATAAGATTAATTTCTAAGATTTATTTGCTTCTATTGAAAAGGGAACTTTTTAAAAACAATTTTCAAATATTAATTGCTACTATATAGAATTACAATTTAATGTGATATTGGTTGCTCATTGTGCAAATTTGCTAAACTCACTAGTTCTAGTATGTGTTTTGTAGATTTCATAGGACTTTGTACAATGCACTTTTGTCATCTATGATTAAAGACAGTATTACCTTTTCTTTATAATATGTGCATTTCATTTCACTACCTTGACTTACTGTAATGGCTACAATCTTTAGCATGAAGTAGGAAAAAATGTGTAGTGAAAGGTAGGTTCTATTGTTGTTTGGTAGATTATTTATTAATTATTTAGAGATGTTGGAATTGAATCTTTGAAGGAATTGGTTCATTTTATCTAGTTTATGAAATTTTCGACACAAAAATCATAGACTATTCTTTTAATGTCCCTTCCATGCAATCTGTAGGAATGTCTAGTTGTTCATTTCTGATATTTGTATCTTCTCTTTGCTTTAGCCTGGCTAGAGGCTTGTCAGTTTTATTGATCTTTTCAAAGAACCTTTTGGTAATATTGATTTCTCTCTAGTAACACCCTGTTTTCAATGCCATTGATTTTTGCTCTAATTTTTATTTTTTCTTCTACATACTTTAAAGTAGGTCCTCTTTCTGCTAGTTTCCTATGGTAGACACTTAGGTTATTCATTGTAGACCTTTTTTTTTTCCTACTATATGCACTAAATTCTAAATATTTCCCTCTAAGCACTGTTTTTACTGGATCTTGAAAATTTTGGTAAGTTGTGTTTTTATATTCACTTAGTTCAAAATATATTAAACAATTCCTCTTGAATTTTTTTCTCATATCCATGTATTTTTCAATCTCTGTGTTTTTAATATTGTTGGATTAATTAGCCAATTAACATGAATTGCATCCAGGTGATCGATGGTGTTGCTAGCTATATCCTTACTGATTTCTGCCTGCTGCATCTGTAAACATGCAGCCAAAAGGGAAGCCTCAAAGAGGGATCTGTAATAAGATCCAGAAGAGCCTGGAGATAATTGGCTCCACACCACAGGGCCACACCTGCCCAGAATCTGGCAGCTGTAGCCAATTGTGAGAGGAGCCGGAAATGGGGCTTCAGAGGAAGATTGGTGCTGGGATTTAAACCCCGAGGTGGCAGCCATGGGAGGGGGAGAGCCATGCGCAGCCCTGCAAGAGAGAACCACACAGCTTTAGCAGAGTGAAGACCCTCGCGGCCCTGAGGGAGGGAACCACGCGGCTCTGGCAGAGAGGGGACTTCCATGGCCCGGGGAGAGAGGACCACGTGCCTTTGCCAGAGTGGGGACCCCCGCAGCTTTAGGAGATACAGTACTCTGGACTGGGCAAAGGGGGAAGGAGGGAAGGACTGTATCTGTTTGTGGGTGCTTTAAGGGGCTTTAGGATTTTTGGTGAAGACATTAGGTCCATACTTTAAGTCTGTATAGCATGAAATAAACGTTTCCTTTCTTTTTCACCAATCTCTGGCATTGAGAGACGTCTTTCCTCTGGTGGCAGACATAACGGACCTGGGGGCTTCTTTCAGAAATAGTATATCGTCCCAGCCCCCCCCCCCCCACCCCTTGTGTGTTCTGTAGCAGTTTTTGGTTACCCGGATGGGTCAGTAATTGTCCGTGGCAGACCGACACCCTCAGGTGCGAGAGAGGGAGACTCAGTTCCTCCGCACTCCTCCTGAGGGCGTTGGCCGCCTACCACGCCTGGAAAGGTGGAAAGGAAATGAAACGGGGAGGGAGAAGAAACGTGAAAATGGTTTTGTTGAAAACTGGTTTCTGAATACTGTCGGAATAATGGGGCTGTGGATAATGGTTCGGTTAGCATGCTGCTCCCAGGTTGCCCCTGCCTGCTCCCTTACAGTTTTCGGGGAGCCCAGGGGGCAGTAAGGGAACCTGTCCTCAGGTTTGGGGAGGAAGCAAACCCCCTAGGCTCTGTGAGCCGAGCCTGCATGTATGGTGGGGATGGGACAGCAAACCATGTGGGGGTGTCGCCATTTTGGGTAAAATGGGGGATGAGCCACGTGAGTGCCTCACCATGGAGGACTGAGTGTGCATGGGCGCCGCCACCTTGGAACTGGACAAGGTGGTGGGCTGAGGGCTCTCTTCAGATTATGGGCTGTATGCTCCTACTGTGTTGGCTTTGCATCAGTCATGTTCTCTGTGTAAGTGGTTCTGATGGGAATGGCTCTGGTTCTGAAGGTCATGACCTGGGGTCCAAGGGTAAGCATCTGATATATAGGGTGTTTGCAAGGTCTAAGCTTCAGAAAGCTGCAGGATGTCCCTGCGAATCTAGGGACTTTTAGTGGAAGGTACTGTAGTGCTAGGGACTTTTGGCTGCCACATACTGAGTTTGAGTACTGAGTTTAAGTATAGTCCTTCCCAGTGTGGGAAAGGAACCAGGGTTAAAAGATTGATGGTTAAATCTGGATGCATAAAATTATGTGTAAAGGATGTGAAAGGTTCAAACCTGGAGTAGAGGAAACCTGAACTGCTTGTTTTATGGTTTCATGGAAAAAGAGCAAATTTCTCACATTGGTTTTGTTTCTGAATCAGAAACCTGTATTTGAAGACCTAGGAAAGGTCACCTGTAACCGGTTGGGGAGCATGCCTTTGCCGCTCGGAACCCAGGAAGGCTCATTTGGGGCTGATGAATGCTTCAGCCAGAGGCAAAGGGGGCAGGTCTCTGCCAAGAGACCGGACCTGAAGGAGCATGTCTCTGCGAGGCACCAACAGACGCGCTGGTGCAAGAGAATGCTTCTACCTGTGTATTATTCTGGAACTCTATGTTTTGGATTTCCCTCTGTATTTGCTCTGAAAAAGAAATTGGGGATTCCAGGGAAGGGTGAAACTTCACACTCTGTAGGAAAGTTTTGAGAAGCCTGGTGGATATCAGAAGGAAAACGATTTTCCTTCACGCTTTGTATTTTTCTCCCTACCTGATCCCTCCAGAATTTGGCATTCAGAAGGAATGAGCTATAACATAAGGTTTCTTTGCATACAACCATTAAGACCAGTCGTTAATAATGGTTCTGTTAACCAAGACTTTGACTGGAATGTCACGCCTGAAGGAGGCATGTATGGGTTCTGGTCATCACCAGAAAGCCCCGAGGAACTGGGATTGACTTGCGAAGTGAGCGTATGCCCACGAGAACAGCCTGGTACTTTGGTTGGTTGTGTGGTTCATGGCAGTCTTTCCAGGGAAGGAACGGAGGTTGCTTTCCTGAAAGATGGCCAAAAGGAACCTGTAAGCACAACGGAAGCCTCAAGGATTTGAGTGAAACAACCGGTACAGGCGAAGTCAGATGGCGGATGTGTGGCTCTGCTTCTGTGCCCCAAGGGGGCGGGGGTGCACTGAGCTGTCAATCTAAAGGCTGCCTGTGTGTGTTCCAGCAAAGTAGACTCAAGGATCATAAGTGATGCAGGCTGCTCTTGGTGTGTTTATGCAAACGAACAATCAAAATTAAAAGCGGGACTCAAAGTAGTCCCTTTAATACCAGTGAGGGTGATCTTATGGAGAAAAATTATGGTCTGAGGAAAATACAATACTCAGTATTGATCATCAGAAATGGCGCAACTAAGTGTCTTGAAAATTTGCTTTTCAATTTACAGGCACAAAGGATCTGTCAAATGGCCACTGTTAAATATCATTGTAGCAAGGGCCTTGTAACAAGATGTCTTCCCAAAAGACAGTCTCACGGGCACAGAGACTGGCTTGGGAATTTTTGTGTAAATTAGCCTGTGTGTTCTTCTGTTTCTGTAGGGCATATGCCTAGAACCTCATCACCTGAGTGATTGCCCATTTTCATCATCGCCCCCTGAGATTCAATGGTTTGGCTGAACTAAGTGGTTGGGCTGGTGAAGGGTTCGGGCGATGTGTGGGTTTCACTTTGAACTGATTTCCCCATGTCTGTCTTGATGGCTTGGACGGAAAAGGGCCCAGATATCTGAAAGCAGGGAAATCCTAACATATATTCCCCTCGGCCCAAGTGAAGTATAGCGGGCCACAAGAGTGTCAGAATGGTGTAGTGTGCCTTGTACACCTTCCTCCTGATAAGCCATTCCTTACCTGAGCCCTTGCCATTGTCATTTAGTGGTTATGATTTAATTGTGCCTTCCAGTTTTTTTCCAAATCTGTCACCTCCAGAATATGACCAGGATGCCAATGGTCCAGTAATGCCAGCCTTTGGACACCAAGCCTGAGACTCCTGGTCAGTTGGCTCTCGCTCCTGGTGACAGCCAACTGACCAGGATTCTGTAAGGTCCTTCCCCTTACAGGGAGGACCTTCTCCACGCTGCACCCCCACCCCCTTTCAGGGCACCCCTTACTCATGGGTGGGTAGAACAACGTCCATTTCTAGCCGGAGCAGTTACAAGAAGATGAGACCTTCGTCCATTGTCCTTTATAAGATTATAAAGTGGGGGGTGTAAATCTGAAAGGAGGGATGGTAACAGGGTGCAGCCAAGAGGGGAGCCTCAAAGAGGGACCTGTAATAAGGTGCAGAAGAGCCTGGAGATAATTGGCTCCACACCACAGGGCCACACCTGCCCAGAATCTGGCAGCTGTAGCCAATTGTGAGAGGAGCCGGAAATGGGGCTTCAGAGGAAGATTGGCGCTGGGATTTAAACCCTGAGGTGGCAGCCATGGGAGGGGGAGAGCCATGCGCAGCCCTGCAAGAGAGAACCACACAGCTTTAGCAGAGTGGAGACTCCTGCAGCACTGAGGGAGAGAGCCACGCGGCTCTGGCAGAGAGGGGACTCCCGTGGCCCGGGGAGAGAGGACCACGTGCCTTTGCCAGAGTAGGGACCCCCGCAGCTTTAGGAGTTACGGTACTCTGGACTGGGCAAATGGGGGCGAAGGGAAGGACTGTGTCTGTTTGTGGGTGTTTTAAGGGACTTTGGGATTTTTGGTGAAGACATTAGGTCCCTACTTTAAGTCTGTATAGCATTAAATAAACGTTTCCTTTCCTTTTCACCAATCTCTGGCATTGAGGGACGTCTTTCCTCTGGTGGCGGACATAACGGACCTGGGGGCTTCTTTCAGTAATAGTATATCATCCCAGGCCCCCCTTGTTAGTTCTGTAATATTACTACTTTCTATTCAACTCTTTCTCCCTTTTGTGGTTTTAATTAAGCATTTTCCCTGATTCCATTTTATCAAATTTTTAAAAGAATATGTATTTATTTATATTGTTTTCTATGCAGTTGCCTTAAAATTTGCAATAATTATATTTACAGCTTTATGCAAGTTCACCTTCAAATGACACTATAGTACTTCTCAGGTAGTGTGTTCCTAATTCCTCCCTCCATCCTTGTATTACTGCTGTCCTTCATTTCATATATATAAGCATACATAGCATATATATGAATGTATGTATATATATACACACAAAGATAAATGTATATATGCCGATTCATTCATAATTGGGTATATTTTCCATATTACTATTTTGAAAAACTTGTCTCTTGGATCTATTAAGAATAAGAAATATAAAAGTTGTTATTTTACCTTCACCTATTCCTTCTTTGATGGTCTTATTTTGTAGATGTAAAACCAAATTTTTGACTAATATTATTTTTCTCTTCTCTAAAGAATGTTTACCATTATAAGACAGGTCTGCTGGCAACAAACTTCATCAATTTTTGTTTTTATGAGAAAGTCTTTATTACTTCTTCACTTTTGAAGGGTCATTTCCTGGATGCAGAATTCTAAAATGGTGGAAATTTCAACAGTTGAAATATTTTACTCCACTTAGTTTTTGCTTGCATTGTTTTAAAAGAGAAGTTGTATGTAATTTTGTAAGTTATATTATTTTCCTAGGCCTCTTTGAGGATTTATTTATCTTTTATTTCCTATTTTTTAAAAATAATAGGCCCTAGGGGATTTTGTTTTTTTTGGGGGGTGGAGGCATATATGTTGCTTTTTTGAGCTCCTAGCTTCCTAGATCTGTTTTTTGGTATCTGACATTAATTGGACTGGGGGAGGGTGCAGGGATTCTCCATCATTATTATTTCCAATAGTTCTTTGCTCTTCTCTCTTATTTTTTCTTCTGGCACTCCCATTATACAAGTATTATACCTTTTGTTATTTTCCCACAGTCTTTGGATATTTTTTTCTGTTTTTCTAAGTCTCTTCTCTTTGCTTTTTACTTTTTGTGAATTCTATTAATATGTCCTCTAGCTTAGAGAGTCTTTCCTCAGCTGTATTCTGTTTATTAATAAGCCCACCAATGTTTTTATCTCTAGCTTTTTTTGGTTTTTGATATATATATGTGTGTGTGTGTGTGTGTGTGTGTATATATATATATAATTTTTTACTATTGTTCAATTACAGTTGTCCCCGTTTTCCCCCTCATTACTCTCACCTCCCCTACCCACCCCAGCTCTCACATTCAATCCTCCCTACCCCCTTGTTTTTGTCCATGGGTCACACACACACACACACACACACACACACACACACACATTTAAAGCTCTACCATTTCTTTTTGTTTTTTCCTCAGAAGTTCTATCTCTCTGCATGCATATATTGCCTACCTGTTCTTATGTTCTGTTTATCTTATTCATTAGAGCTCTTATCATATTAATAATAGCTGTTTTAAATTTATAGTCTGATAATTTCCACATCCCTGCCATGTCTGGTTCTGATGCTTGCTCTGTCTCTTCAAATTGTGTATTTTTTTCTTTGGCTATGTGTTGTAATTTTTTTCTTAATAATGAAGTATGATGTAGTGGATAAAGGGAACTGCTGTAAATAGGTCTTTATTAAACGGTGGTGAGGTGTGGAGGGAGGGGCAGCATTATGTAGTCCTATATGTAGGCCTCAATGAGCCGATTCTAGAACTTCACACGTGTTTCACAGGTTTTCTCTTCCCACTTAGATGGGACAGGATGACTAGAGTGGGCTGAAATTGGATATTTCTTTTTCCCAGGTGAGTTGTTTTGGATAATACTCCAGCAGGTTAGGGTTTGGTTAACTAGTTTCACCTGAAGGCAAGTTTTGTTAGGAAGAACAGTGCTCTGGTGTATTTCAAAATGGTTCCTTTCTGCCATCTGAAGAATGGAAGCCAGAAAGGACTTTTCTTCTGTGTTTTCTGTGGAAACCTGGTGGTGCTCCAGAAGGTAACCCTCATAATACTGTTGACTGGATCACCCTGGAGTTGACTACTCAGACTTGTCCATATTGAGCATCCAGCAATTCATCAGTTACAGTTCAGGTTTTCAGACTTCAGCACTGATTCCTGAGGCAGTTTCCACCCGTGAGTCTCCATTCCCCGGTAAGCCATGATTCCCGGTTTGTCTGTCCATTCTGGGGGGCGGCCGTTTGCCCGGTATCCTCCCTCTGTCACATGTGCAAGAAGAGCTCTTAGCATCTTCCACACTCTTACATCCAGACCTGGAAACCTAAAGTCCTGGTTTTGACTTTGAGGCTATTGAAAAAAACGTCATTTTAAAATATTTATTTCTATTTATTTTGTTGTTAATATATAGAGAAATAAGTGCATGTCTTTTAACTTTCCTGGACCTCAAAAATTTACTTCTTAATTCTAATTAATGTTAGAATTATTATGTTGGATTCTGTATTGCAGAGTCCATCATCTGTATGAGGATATTTTTATTTTTTTCTTTAAAAATTTTCTATTTTTGGTTAATCCATACCCTTTTTATTCTACTGATTTTTATCTCCTGTATATTTGTAATAGAAGTGATAGTTAGAAGCATCTTTGTCACATTTTTATTTCAAAGTGAGGATAATTTTTCAATATTTATTCATTAAATATATTAAAGACTTAAAAATTATTTCAGTTTTCTAAAACTTTTTTATCTATTGAAATATCACATATTTTTCTCTCCTACTTTGAAAATGTGGAATAGTACATAGATTTTTAAATGTTGAACTAATCTTGCACTCTTGGAAAATACCTAATTTGGACTTCTAAAATTATATTTTTTACGTATTGCTTAATTCTGCAAATACACTTTTAAAGAATTTTGCAAATATTTAAGCTTCACTTGGTAATTTTTTTTAATGTTATATTCAGATTTCGCTGTTGAGGTTATTCTGGAATTTTACACCTTTTACTTTTGATTTTGTTTATGTAATATAAACAAACGTTTCTCCCTCAAATGTAAATAACTTTCAAAAACTGCAGATTGACCTTTCTCAATAGATGGTTTTAAATTGCAGGTAGATTTTCTTAGATACTCAGATATTTTATTGTTTTTAGTATCAGTATTAAATAATATAGTTTTCCAAGGAATTTGTATAATTAAGTTTCAATTTGTTGAAATAACTTAAAAAATATATTGCTATAAATTATTAATATTGGGTCGGCCAAAAAGTTCATTTAGTTTTTTCCATAAGATGGTTCTAGTAGTGTGTAGTTGTCTTTAACTTCATTTGAAACAATTTTGTTAGATGCATTGTGACAGCTGTCATATAAGCATGCATTTTAAAACAATTTATCAAAATTGGTGAACTTTTGTGCAGCCATTATAATATTGAAGGTGGAAAAATGTGCAACATTTTGGCATATATGCTTTATTATTATTTAAAGAAAGGTAAAAACAATTGAAACACAAAAGATTCTTGCAGTATATGGAGAAGCTGCTCTGACTGATCAAACATGTCAAATGTGGCTTGGGAAGTTTCTTGTTACTATTGACATTTTGGCCAGATAATTCTTTCCTGTGAGGCTGTCTTATGCATTGGAAGATGTTTAGCAGCCCCCCTGGACTCTACCCACCAGAAGCCAATAGTGAGAAATAGCTGACATATTCAAAATATCCATATCAATAAAGCTATTGGTGAAAATGAAAAATGTGTCTTATTTTATGAAAAGAAACTAAATGGACTTTTTGGCCAATCCATTATCTGTAGTGATTATCCTTCTACTTCTGGCATTGATTATTATACTTTCTCACTTTTAGTTTTTCTCAGTCTGGCTAATAAGATTCACCAATTTGTACTAGTCTTTTTCAAAGATACAACTTTAGGTTTTGTTTATTTTCTCTCTCTCTCTATTTTTTTTTTCATTTGCTCTTTATCCTTCTTTCTTTCTACTTAAAGATGTTTGCTGTTCTTTTATTTCCTTATACTTGTTCATTGAGATGGAATCTTAGCTCAGAGATTTAGACCTTTTTTTCCTGTTTATGGTGATGGATTTTCTTCTAAGCAAGTTCTATGTGTGAAGAACTTTCTGGGGTTTTTTTTTTTTAACAATTTAAAAATCTGTTTCATTGAGGAATAATTTACCTACAATAAAATTAATCAGTTATAAATATAGTGTTTGAGGGTCCTTTAAAAAATGTATATAGTCATGTTACCAAACCACCAAAAACATGATTAGAATATCTCCATTTTCAAAAAGTGCCCTCATGCTTTTTTAGTGAATCTCCCTCTTTCCCCCCTGCGTTCTGACATTCTGACAGCCACTGATCTCTTTTCTATCTTGTAGAGTCCCTTGAGAGTTTGATATATGTTGTAATGTGTATGTAACCCT